>NC_134352.1:33786431-34433431 GCF_964195595.1 Calonectris borealis
CACCTGACAGGGAAAAAGTTATTCGGCGTAATTTGACCAGGTGACCCGCCTAGTGGATGAGGGAAAGGCAGTGGATGTGGTCTACTTGGACTTCAGTAAGGCCTTTGACACTGTCTCCCACAGCATTCTCCTAGAGAAGCTGGCGGCTCACGGCCTAGACAGGTACACTCTTCGCTGGGTAAAAAACTGGCTGGACGGCCGAGCCCAGAGAGTTGTGGTGAACGGAGTTAAATCCAGTTGGCGGCCGGTCACGAGCGGTGTTCCCCAGGGCTCAGTTTTGGGGCCGGTCCTGTTCAATATCTTCATCAATGATCTGGACGAGGGGATCGAGTGCTCCCTCAGTAAGTTTGCAGACGACACCAAGTTGGGCGGGAGTGTTGATCTGCTGGAGGGTAGGAAGGCTCTGCAGAGGGACCTGGACAGGCTGGATCGATGGGCCGAGGCCAACTGTATGAGGTTCAACAAGGCCAAGTGCCGGGTCCTGCACTTCGGCCACAACAACCCCAGGCAACGCTACAGGCTTGGGGAAGAGTGGCTGGAAAGCTGCCCAGAGGAAAAGGACCTGGGGGTACTGGTTGACAGCCAGCTGAACATGAGCCGGCAGTGTGCCCAGGTGGCCAAGAAGGCCAACGGCATCCTGGCCTGTATCAGAAATAGTGTGGCCAGCAGGAATAGGGAGGTGATCGTGCCCCTGTACTCGGCACTGGTGAGGCCGCACCTCGAATACTGTGTTCAGTTTTGGGCCCCTCACTACAAGAAGGACATGGAGGTGCTGGAGCGCGTCCAGAGGAGGGCAACGAAGCTGGTGAAGGGCCTGGAGCACAAGTCTTATGAGGAGCGGCTGAGGGAACTGGGGTTGTTTAGCCTGGAGAAGAGGAGGCTGAGGGGAGACCTCATCGCGCTCTACAACTACCTGAAAGGAGGGTGTAGCGAGGTGGGTGTTGGTCTCTTCTCCCAAGTAACTAGCGATAGGACAAGAGGAAATGGCCTCAAGTTGCGCCAAGGGAGGTTTAGATTGAACATTAGGAAAAATTTCTTTACTTAAAGAGTGGTCAGGCCTTGGAACAGGCTGCCCAGGGAAGTGGTGGAGTCACCATCCCTGGAGGTATTTAAAAGATGTGTAGATGAGGCCCTTAGGGACATGGTGTAGTGGGCATGGTGGTGTTGGGTTGACGGTTGGACTCGATGATCTTAGAGGTCTTTTCCAACCTGTATGATTCTATGATTCTATGATTCTATGATTCTAAGGTCCTTATGCACAACGACCAAAGCATTAGACTGGGAATCTTGACTGATTTTTTTTTAACGGCCACCTGAGGTCTTCAGTGCTGTGGAGCTGTGAACAGGAGGACCCTCTAGAAGAAGAGTAGCTCAGTGGCAGTGACCATTTGCTCTCCCTGTTCAGAAAGCAGAGGATACGGGATTCACCTCTCACACTTTGTGGAGCTAGGTGAAACACATACGCACTGGTTTCTTCGCTTTCACTGTTAGGAATACCTTGCTGCTCTCAAAGTGGATTAAACTAAACTATGAAAATGAGTGCTTATTCTGAATAAAAACATTTCTGCACAGAGTTGATTTGGAATAGCTGCGTGCACAGAAGCTCTTAATAGCTTGAGGACAAAAAGGAAAACAACCATGGGAAGGTGGTCTTATTCACTCAAAAACCCTATTCCTTCAGCAGCAAAATCAAAGAATTTAGATATCCTGACTTCCTATCCACCTCCTACCTGCTAGCCCTCATCACCTAGAGAAAGAATGAACCTCAAATATTTGCAAGTGTTTTTTTACAGAAAGCAATACGGCTGTCCATGGTTGTCCTCATGTGTAATACTAGATTACTTCAAATAGGGGGTCCTGCTTCAAACCATGATGTGCCCACCTAAAAACAGACAGTTGACTGTGGTCAGAATTATATCCTATCCCCAGCAGTAACCCCAAAGCTAACCCTCTAGCCAGCTCCATCCGCCACTTCTTTCACACATCAGTAACTTCAGCGTCAGCATGAGTAAGACTTCAGATACGGTCCCCCATAAAACCTAGTGCAGGCAGGACAGCGTGATTGATTCCTATATATAAGGAGAGGAGGTAACTGTTGTATCTTAGCAGCTCAAATTCTCATATTTACTTTCAGGAAACCTGAACTGAAAATAATTGGAAAAATAAAAATAATAATTCTGCACTCAGGACAGGGGATTGTTAACTCTATGAATTTTTCCTTGATGTTAGAACAAGTGCCCGGTCCAGTCAACCGGAGTGTTTCTACAGACTTTCATGGGCTTCTGGAACCCCTCTGAACAGTACCTCATTGCTAAGGGAAACCATATCCCTGTGACATATGATGCTGTGCTTCTAATATGTGATATTAACCTATTCTGCTGTAAATAATACCAACAAACTGGAAATCTCTGTTGCGGGGAATTGTTAAGGAAACAGTGCCTGCAGACTGATTAACTCCATGAACAAACCCAAATCATGCATAATCTAAGAATTTGCCTGCTAAAAACAACCCCATGAGATATAATTTGAGCATGAGGAACACAGCTCTGAAGGGACCCCTGATGAGTCCACTTGAAACAAATGATCTCTCGAGGCACTGTTGGGTTCTTTCCCCTGCTCTCTCGTAGATTCTGGTGGGTTAGTTCATCTAATGCAAAAATTGATCTAACTGTTTAAAATTTAAGTTGTCAAAACAACGTACTCCTTCCGTCTTGTATATTAAAAAATCTCTGAGAATACAAACCCATGTGGAGTTAATCAAACTGAGTGAAAGAAACCATATTAAATGCTTGGTTCAGCCCATGAAACTGACCTATCTGAACAGTGGGGGGAAAGGGGAAGGATGGTTTTATTTTAATTTTTGGGAGAGGGCTCTTCTTTTGAAGAGGAAGGAAGCATGAATAAACTTCAGTATAAATGACTTCTTGACTGATGCCAGTGTGGGAACTACTGTGGGCATTTTCCTTTGAAGAAATTAAAACTTTGTGTATGAAGTCGGGTGAACTTTTTTCCCCCAAAGTGGCTTTATACCCCTCTGCTATTCTAGGTGAATATTCTTCCATACAGACAGAGCATTAGAGGGAGCTGGCACACCAGGCTGTGAATGACAAGCGTCATTGGCCTCTGTTTCCGCTGCAAACACTGCAGGAGCCAGAGCAGGGCTGGTGGTGATGTGGAAGGTCTCAGCATGGGGTGGAGGCTCTGCCATTCCTACATGTAGCTTTCCAAATCTCTGCTGCAGTGGGAGAAGGAGTGCTTTTTCCAGCCTGATGGCAAGTGGAGAGGAAGATTTGGCATGTCCTGGCCTGTGTGCTCAAGGTATGGATACCTGAGGAAGCAGCTATAGCTTTGCCTTTGCTTGATCTGGAGAGACAACCATAAAAACCACCATTTGATCTTTTGGGGGATTTCTTAAACCAATGCTTCAAGACTTTGTGATCTTGCCTGGAAGTTCCTTGCCCCATTTCTCTCTCTAGGGCTCAGAGGGCCCTAGAGGTGGAGATGAAGCATCCTGGAGATACTAAATGGCCCTCTTGAACTCCACAACCAGCCCCATCCTCTCCTGCCTCCAGCTGAGTCATTCCTAATCCATTCTAACCTCATCCAGATGATTTTGTTTCACAGACCCACAGTGATGGAAACACAATACTTCCACAGTATTGCATTATTTCAGCTATGGCCAGGTATCACCACCCAGCAGTCACCTTGACCCCCTGACATTACAGAATGACTGGCTCATTATGGGAGCCAGTTTGGCATCCATTGTGAGAGAAAATTTGCAAAGCAGCCTGAGGGAATTTGGCGCCCCATTCCTATTGAATTACAATGGGATTTGGGCATTGAATTTCCTTAGTTAGTCCTGTTAAACTTCCCCTTCTTTTTAAAGTAATAAAGGTGGGGTTTTAATAAGGACTCTGTGTTGGCTTAACTTTGGTTCTTTTGAAGTTGCTGGACGTTTTACCGCTGACTTCAATGAGAGCATCATTTGGCCAGTGCTATGCAATTTTGAAAAACTCGCAGTGGAGATTTTGAATTATTTGCACTTAAATTTATGACCTAAAAGTTTATCCAAAAGATTAATTTAGGGAAAAAAAAGAAAAAAGAAAAAAAAAAAAGAGGTGAAGGGAGGAACCAAGCACAGTGGAGAGAAGTGAACTTGATGAAATTTAATAAGTAAATACCAAGGTGCTCTCCAAATGCAGCTTGGTTATCTCAGTCTCAAATAGCCTTGAAAGCCCTAATATTTATTTAGCTATGGAAGATATGAAGGGGTTTCCAAGATTCTTTCCATGCGCGGTACGCCAGTATACTAAAAAAATCAGCTTTGAAGACACAGACCTAATTAACTTTCTTCAAGATGCTTTATCAGCTTCATCTAGGTATTTGTTAAAAACCTCTTTTAAACTACATATATAGATTATTAGCTATTAACTTAATTATGTGGCCTTTGGTCAATTCAAAAAACCTTCTCTGAAATCAAATGTGAACCAGAGTCTATTGGCACAATCGTGTACTTGGAAATAGCTTGAACTTCTTATTAATTCTGCTTGATAATGCAGGACTTCCTTTGGCACACTGGAAACCCTGATTTGAAAGTAGGCACTTATCTTGTTTTTACCACCATTTTGAACTGAAATTGCACAGGGATGTGACACATGGTTAACAATGGGAGATCATTAACTCAAACATCTTCCATTTATGTGGAAGCATTGGTAATGCAATGGGACGGCTGAGGCCATGAGTCCATGCTGAGGGCAGGCTCCAGGCAGTGGAATTTTCCTGGAGCCAAAACAAAGGAGCCAGGTATCAATGCAGCCCTCTAAAAAAACATAAGGGATGAGAAGCTGGAGAGGAAGCTCCAAGATGAGTACCCCTGAGCAGGACGTACTTACTTGGCAGGTATTTTTTGTTTACTTGCAGGATCAGCCAAGGGAGAAGGAAACTGGCGGGGCTGCAGAGAAGCTGCTGCACGATTCAGAGGAGGACTTGTGTGGAGGAACGAACATCCTGAACTCCTTAACGGATGCCTAGTGCCAAAAAGGAACAAGAATGGTGAGGCACCAGGCAGAACAATGTTTGATTTGGTCTAAAGCTGTATTTTCCTTCTATAAGTTAAAGTGCTGGAACAGTGGCATGTAACTCCCAGAAAGGAGGTGTATCTCATTGCCCTCAATTATCTCTAGTTCTAAACAATGCCACATGCTGGGAAGTCAGGATGACCAGCACTGCTCCAGGGCTCCAGGCTGGCTGGATCTTATCTCCCATTTTTATGGAGAGATGACATATTGAGAGCTTCAGCATTGTGCCAAGCAAAGGGGCCAAAGGACGATGTTGTAGCTGACCACTGGAATTTTATGAGAGCAAAAGTCCAGCAATTACATGAGCTCTAGCTAAGCAGTTTAATGAAGTATCCAGCCCTGGAGAGTCCAGCTGGACTTCATTGATCAGTGGCTTCAATGATCAGGGAGTGAACCTGATCTCTAATATTGAAATCAACTCTCCCGCATCTATTCAATTAATTACTTTCTCTGTATCAGTTGTGATTAGCATCAAAATTAACCGAAGCTCCCGCAGTGTCTTCCATTGTGTGTTCCTTCATATGCTGTATCCAAAAGTTATTGCACTCAATTTTTTGAGTCCATTACCTCAGGGGACTATGGCCCTAGCTCTATCAGCAGATTGGGTTTCTGGTTCTAGTAGTATTTGGAAACAGGGCCAAAGCAGGAAATAATCTACTTTCAGTATATTTGGAAATTTCTCTTCTTTGCAGTGGGCAGAAGCAAGCTCAATGCACAGGGAAATGTTGTGTCCACTCCAGCAAACGTGCTCCAAAAAAAAATGCGTAAGTATAAACTGCAAAAAGGTTCTCCAGAAAAAGTTGAGCTAAAAGGAGAAACCTTGAGATGGAGAAGGAAAAACATTTTAGATGGGAGTGAAGGAAGGCAGGAGAACAAGGTCTAATTTTACACTTTTTCTTTCCTTAATTCCATGAAGATGAGAAATATAATATTCTTGAAAGAGTTTTTTAGAATTTAGGCTCAGCACTTCTCTTCAAGGCAACCCCTCTTAGCATTTAATGGTGCAAAAAGATAGTCATGTGCAAGCATATCCAGAGGAAAAAGAACAACTTCTCACATCCTGGCTACTCTTCAGCTCACAGGATTTTGTTTGTTAGCCTCAGCTGCATATATTTTCATCACCTGTTTGGACTCAGCTCCAAAACAGAATTTGCACACAGGGAGAAACTGCAAATTCAAGCGGAGAATTCTGTTTTGGCAGTAATGAACTCAGTTCTCTCTGTAGCTAGCAGTCAGGCACATACCTACTGAATGTACAATACTGCAGGTTACACTGACAGCAGCTCTTCTCCTGCGTATTGCTGACTGGAGATGTTTCTTAAATTATGGCAAAGGCTGCTAGAGCAAATAGGACCCAAGGCCTGACACAGTCATTGTCTCAGTTCAAGGCATTCGCCTCCATCTTCCATGTAGGTTTAATTGTCTGATGTGTCTGATTGTGGATACAAGACACAAATTCTCTTTGATTCTTCCTAATGTGAGAGGTTAAAAAAAAAACAACCGACAGTTTTAATAATTCCAGTTACACCGCCAGTTTATTACAAGACTCCTTGCTGTGGACATCCCAATTCAAATAGGAAGCTACGCAGATTTGCTTGCAAGTGCTCTGAGAGTGGAGAGTTGCCCAGAGATGTTTAGTGACACTTAAGCCAAGACATATTAGTAATGTATTATATGAGTAATACCTTTGGCACATTGATATGAGGGTCAGCCAACATCTGCATGTGTATAGGACCCCTCTATTTTTTCCTTGGATACAGTATTTATAGCCCTGGCAACCTGATTCAGTATTTCAGGAGGAAAACTTAAATGACTTGTAAGATCTTCTGCCACCATCTTGCTTCTCGCACTGAAATTCACAATGGGTTAATGGGGTCACAGCTTCACTCCCTTGTACCTTATTTCCCCTCCCATCTGTTTATTGTCTGTCCGTTACTGCAAAAATTTTATGTGCAGGCAGCTATAGTTCCTCCTCGGTGCCCAGCACAGAGACACTCTGTTCCTAACTGGTGTTTCTAGGCTCTTCTCCCATGCAAATAATGCTGAGTAGGTGTCATATCAGGTATCTTTTGCATAAACTTTTCCTTCCAGAACTCTCCTATGAGTTACATTCCTCAGTCTTATGTTTGCACAGTCTTAGGAAGAGAGGGCTAAGGAGAGACCTTATTGCAGTTTCAGCCCTTCAGGGAGAGGTATAGGGAGGGTAGAGCCAAACTTTTCTTGGGGTTGCATAGCAATAGAATGAGAGGCAACGGATGCAAACTGCAGCAAGCTGAGTTCTGGTTACATATTAAGGAAAAAAAAAAAATCCTGGTGTGGGTAGTCGAACGCTGGAACAGAGGCCCAGAGTTGATCGTGGGACCTCTGCCCTTGACGTTAAAAATTCAACTGGTCAAGATGTGGAGCAAACTGATCTAACTGGCCATGGTCTGAGTAGGATGCTGAACCACCAGATGACCTCCAGAGGTCTCTTCCAATCCAAATTATTCTATCGTTCTATGTCTACTTATTATCTTACATATTTAGGCTGTTAGGGTTCTATAGAATGTAACGATATTAAAAATTTGACAACAGACTGCCCAAATGAATAAATAAACAGCTTCTTCTCCTGTCTTGGCATTAGTGAAGTTTTCTTTAAGGCTGAGTGATGCTAATTCCATTTTATAAAAAATGCAGGCTGATAAGAATAAGTGTGGCTTTTCAGCCAACATACTTAAGAAAGATCTGCAGTTTCATTTCTTCCAATTAGAAATACAGAAGCATTAACTCTTTTTATCTTGATTGGCATCACATTTTATAATGGGACACTATGAAACCAGTCCAACCATTAAAATCAAAGGGACCCCTTTTTCTTATCTGTGGTTTGCAAATCAAATCTTGTTGGATGTTGTTTCTCAGTGGCTGTTGGGCATCATTGGGTTTTTTTGCTTGGCTTCTTTAAAATGCATACAGAGTGGAAATGGCCATAGTAAATTAATAAATTCCATAATTTTCCATGTACCCTTCTTTCACTGAGAAATGGTAGTAGAAGTGAAAGATTGCCCTTGAAATGATGGGTAGGGGCAGGATTTTAAAGACCCCAAAAGTTGGCTATCTTAACTTCCCCTTTATGCCTTTGCAGATTTTGCTCTCTCTGGTTAATTTTAGTATAACCTGTACTTCAAAGATATGAAATGTGGTAATTAATTAACTTTTGCTTTAATTCTTGAAATAGAAACTTAGCCAGCATTGTCTTTGAAAGTGATTCTCCCTGTATTTACAATGACAAAACACTAAATTATCTTTTTGGATTTTCATGGTAAAAATAGTATGATAATGTTGTTAGGTAAGTTTTCCAAAAGTTTTTGTAAATTGTGGCATAATAAACCCTCAGCTCACATACACTGAGAAATTGTTTGGATGTAACAAATTGTGATATTCACGTTGCTTGTCTTGTCTCTAATGGAGAAGAATCAGGACATTATTGTTGTTGGAGGTCTTGATAAAGCCCTTTGAAATCAGAGGAAGGACCTCAGGGCTGCATGAGCAAGAACAACAATCCTAATTTTGAATTTCTTATCTTTCTCCTTAATTTTCTTTTAATCCAGATGTTCTTAAAAGTTAATATGAACTCAAACTATTCATATGTTCCTTCAGTCTTAAAGCTTTGTTTTTTCTCCTCTCTTTGAATAGAAGAACAGACAACTTTATCTATCAAAAAATAAAGCACATAATTTATGGCATTCCATCAGCTGAACAGAGAGGTTAACTCTCATGAATTGCATGAAGCTGACTGCCTGGATCCCCAAGATATCTTCTTTTTTAATTTGACAGAAACTGTGCAAAATGAAACTAGATTGCCCCTAACAATTCTGTGGGAACCCAGCACTCCAGCCATAGAGAGATCATAGGAGAAGAATAAGCAGCCTATAGCCCGAGTCAGACCAAACCGATAGACAGATCCCTAGAGAACAGCTTTTTTGTTCAGGCAAGCTTGAGGAAGGGAATATTTATACAAAAGCCAATTTACTTTGCTGGTAGCTGTTTTGTTTATTAATACCACCGAAGACGCAAGTGCTTCATTTCTCCCAGCCCAGGTTTCTTTTCAGCCTGACCTTCTGTCACATGACTTGAATAGTATAATAATGCAATGTGTTACCATGGAAATGATAGTGATGATGGTATGTGTTCAGCATAGCCAAATTTGAACCTAATGAGAGCAGATGTGACTTTGAGCTTTCATCCCTAAAGAGCAGACCTGGTTATATCGTCATGTCTTTTCTTAGGAATCATGGAGAAAGCTCTTAAATACAACTGAGAAAGCTCTTAAATACAACTCTCTCTGATTGTATTAACTGTGAACAACAATATGAATGTATGCAAATAATTTCTACTTGCTGTAAACATCTCCTTATGAGGTCAAACACACCCACATGCGGAGAGCTGTAAAAGAGGACAAGCCATGAGGAAAACAAGAACTCTTAGCCATCTGCAGTTCCCATTGCTGATGTGCATTATCTTCTCCAAACATAAGCAGATTCCTGTACGTCACTGTGTGTTATCAGTTTTGGTCTCTACACTTTCCTAAGAAAATAACTACTTCCAGTTGCTGCAGGCCAGTATGACATGCTATGCAGAGCTGCATAGCTCCATGAATAAATTATGGCTGTCACCAACTTCTCCGTCTAAAAAAGACTGTTACAAAAATAAATTAGCACTGCCCTTGAGCACTGCTAAGAGTGAACATCTCACACATGAATTTGCTAACTAAAAGAATAAGACCTCCATTTCACCACAGTGAAGCTGCACAAGCAATGCATTCTCCATGTGAGGGAACAGCCACTGTGCTAAACAAGCACAGAGAGAGAAAAGGTCCTAATGCAAGAAAGGAGCATTCAAACCAAACATTTTAGAGCCCGTTACAGCCCCGTTAACTTGGAGCAGGATCAAGAACTCAGTTGGATCAGGATCAGGAGAGAGGTCTAAGGCTCCTTCGTAATTACTCTGGATAATGCCTTCTCTGTATCTTCTTGGGGAGAGACCGAACCTCCGTAACTCCCCCTGCTCCAGTGTGTTGTCATATGGGGATGCCTGAAAGGAAGTAGCTGTGAATCTCACCGATCACCATGTGTAAATTTTCTTATATTGCAAGTATTGTGGCTTTATCTCTAGGTTTGTAAAAAACAAGACCAACTTTGGCTGCAGCAGCAGTACTTGAAAAAATTACCTACAAACACTAACATACGTAGCTGCGTATTGAGATGGAATAAATCATCCTACCTTTGTGCGTGAAGTCCTCCTGTCTGCACCTTTTCTTTTTCCTTGAGGTTTCCAAAAGTCCTGATTCTAAGCCAGAAGTTCAGATGAAAATGTTCATTGCTGTATCTGTGAGAACTTTCTACTGGAAGTCCCTAATGGACTTTCCAGCAGTGGCAGACACTAGCCAGAGACTGTCTGAGAAACTGGTTTAATCCCTTTGGTGGCACAACATTGGACCAAAACTAATTAGGGCAAACCTGGAACTTCCTCATCAAAAAGTAAGGTGCATACTTTCCATACATGTTTATAAACATGGGAAAGAGACAAGCTAAAAGAGAGGAGGAATCTTCTGTCATTGTCTACTCCCCTTAATCCCTACGTGCATTATGTGGCACAAGATGTGCCTTTTAAAATGTTACAGCTTGCTCAAAAGGCAGCTGAAACTCATGTTGTCCTTTCACGCATCTCCTGCTGCTTCTCCTATTCTCCCTGTAGCTCCTTTCCCCTCCTCTTTTCTTAAGAAATTCCTGATAAGCTTAAACCAACTCCTATTTCCAGACTCTAAACTTAAACTTCAAAGCGACTCGGCTCAGCAGCGAGGGAGGGCAGGAAAGCTGCACCTTCCCATTGAAGCCTTGCCCCTTGCACTCTTCTTCCCCGTTCTCACAGCTCTGCACCTTCTGGGGAGATGCCCCTCTAACGCTGCCGGTAGTCCTTTAGGAGAGCAGACTTCACAGTGCCCCTGCTGAGCATCCAGAAGGGAAGAGCGGTGCCGACACCAGTCAGCATGCCTCTGCAGTGCTCAGGCAGGCCATGAAGCTCTCACCATCCTCAGGTGGGATGGTGCAGCACGGCATGGGGCTTGGGCAGAGAGCTGTCAGGGCATGCTCTGGGACAGACGGAGCGCCGAAGACAGAAGGCAGGACCTGTAAAGAGGTTGTGTTTCAGCACGCTGGGGCATTTGCCATCTCCCTTCCTTCACGCTGGCCAAAACCAAGACAACTATGCATTTCCTGTGCACTTCAGATTACATCGGTCAGGTGGATTATCCTGTACGGTTCAGGGCGATAGTGCTCTTTGCCTGGTTTTGACATGCCGGTGCCATGGTGAGCGCTGATGTATGACGGGTGATGACTATAGCTAGCAGCCATAGGACAGCAGCAGGCCAAGCATATCACCAGCTACAGCTGAAACGTTAGCTGAAAGCTGGGTGAAAGGAATCTGTTTAACAGGTGTGCTAGGAGTCTGGCACGGAGGCCTGGGCTGGGGCCAGTACCACTGAATGTCTGCTGTGTTGATTCGCTGGCTGGCTAGAGTTACAGCAGGGTGGAGAGAACTGAACGCAAATGTCTCTTGGTCTGCAGCAGCTTCTCGCTTGCTAGAAAATTCCCTCAGCGTTCCTGAGTCATCTACTGCCCAGGAGCTGCAGTCCTCTTTTTCTCTTGGTTTTCCTTTTTCCTCCAAGAACCCATGCAGCTGTCCTTTACCAGAGGTTGTTCCTCTGCACTCCCAGTTTAAAACCAGAAAACACAGAGCAGCAGGGAGCAACAGTCCTGAGAACTGGCTGGCTCAGTGCAGACATCAAAAGCTTTCAGATATGACTTTGTCTAGTAACAGTGGGCAGATCGATATCTGTTTGTTGGTAAGATAATCTCAGAGTACGAATTTATGAAATTATTATCTCTCCTGTGTAGTTACTCTCAGGATTGCCAGAACTACTTTAATCTTAGCAAGGAAATTACTCCAATTTCTAGACTGTAATTTTAAAGCTGCCAAGTCAACCTTCTCACCACACTACTAACAGATAACGATTGGAAGAGATCTAAACATGTTAGGCTTGATGGGTTGGGACAGTTTTAGATAGCAAGCTGAGTAAGAGATTTCTGAGCCAAAGCAGTATCCTCTGCATCCTCGTGACTTCAACCACATGTCAGCCAGCCCTAATGTGTGAATATGACTGACTGTGAGCCAGAAGGCTTCCTGATGTCCCACTGACTTCACTGGGAGTTCTGGATGTGCAGGACCAGGTGACAAAAGAACTAGGGAAGCTTTCTTTGATCTGTAGTTTTCATATATGCCATTACCAATTATTAAATGAAAGCTTGACTTTATATGCCTGAGATCAAGAAGAGCTTTGCTTCTGATCTCAATGGGCTTTTTGGAAGAGCATTTAATAATTTTTGTGCTTCTGTCCACCAGTTACAACTACAGCAGAAACTTTTGACTAAGTGCTAGCACTACATCAGGCAAATAAAGAGAGATGATAGAAAAGCACGAGTTTGCTGTACAAATGGCCCAGTTGCCTCCAGATAGAAGCCCTGAAGTGGGAAACAGCTTGTACCCTGGTCTGTACAAATTTAGCTGAGTGTGGCTGGCCATAGCATGATGTAGTCAGTCCACTGAAAATCTTTGCAGGACCAGAGCCATAATCGGTTCAACCCTATGTGCTCTTATTCTCATTATTACTATTCTACTTCTTGATTGATCTCCCAGAATGACGAAGGGTAGAAGAATCTGTCCAAAATCGAAGAGAAGTTTTCAGCACTGGAAAACAAGAACAAACGGAACCAGAAACATAGCTTATACAGGTAAATGTTCCTAAATGAGCCTTAGTCCTTAATTCTTCAAAACAGCAAGCATGCAATCAGGTCAGGGAAAATTGCTAACCTGAAACAATAATTATGATTTGCCTTTTGTGATTTAGCAATTAATTAGCATATGACTAGTGAACATTAGGCTTATACAAGATTGCAAATCTGTAGTCCCAACCCCAGCTGGAGGCTCTGTTAGACTACACTGCTGACATAAGTCTTAATAAGTAGATTGGTAATCTCTGTTATGGGCTTCTTTCCTGTTCAGAGGGTAAGAAACATCCCATTCCTCTAGGTCTGAAGCAGGATTAATTGATTGGTCTCATATGAACCTGAAAGCCATTAAGAGCACGAAGGATGAAAAGCAATTCAAACTGCTTTATTACCATTTTCTAGTAAAGTACCAGTTTAGACTCTGGACCTACTGTGAAGCAGCAGGTTTCCAGATATTGACTGTGCTGGCATGTGCTTCTGGAAAAGAGGAAACGACTGATTCCTAAAAGCAGAAACATCTGCTCAAGTCATGAACACACTTTCTGGCTGAGGCCAAACAGCAGGACTGCTAAAGAAGTCCATGTGCTGCCAGCCCCATTGTCCGGAGTCACAGCAAAATGGTGGTGAACAGTGAACCACACTAGCTCCTCCTTCACCCTCAACATGCCATTAGATAAAAATTAGTTTTATGGGGCTCACCGTAGTCCTTACCATGCTGGCTTTTAGAAGAAAGGCAAGGAGGGTCTTTTTTTCCACTTGGCATGCATGGCAGAGCACAGCTGTTTGTGCAGGAGACTCATGAACTTCAGAGAGGGAAAACTGGTCTGGTTGCCAGTCCGGGCACTGCACTAGGGCAGCCCACATCTGTGCTTAGGGTGGTTCTCCTACACTGTGTTTTCATTTTTTGAGCTGTTTGGTCCATTGTTTTCCCACTTAAACCAGCAAACTCTATCGAAGTCTCACTGATGGGGTAGTGATACAAATAGAAGGGAATTTGGCCCAATTAATACAATAGTGATGTTAGGACCCCATTTAACATGCTTTCTGGTCTGCCCAGAGCTCAGTTTAATTATCAGAATGATGCAAGTAAATAAGGGCAAGTGACCATTCCTATTCTGGAACGCAGTTTTCCTCGAAGCAGCGGAGCTGCCAAAATCCAGGTATAAATATCAAGACACTTTTAGCAGTTTAGCATCACTGGCAAGCGAATATGATTGAGAAACCTCACTACCAGTCTGAGGATCTTAGGAAAACTCTCCCCATCTTTTATCCTGAATTAAGAGGGTGGGTTTTTTCACTTGTGTCAGAAGGAAAACTTACTTAAAATCAAAAGAATGACAGCAAAGTCTGAAGAAAAGGAAGCAGAAGATAAAATTCAACCCTGTATCAATAAGCAGTGTGTGTAGACTTGTATTGTGCAAAGGTAAAGCATGAGTTGAATTTTGAGCCGTGATTAGCTTTCCCATTGAAGTCATCAGCTATTGACCGTAAGCATTTGCTAAAGTCCTTGCAGAATGAGGGCCATAGAATTGAGTACAGCTCACAGAGAAGAAAAGTGCATTGTCAACCTGTGGGGCATGTTTTGCAGTTCCTAGTACACCTTCCCTTACAAATTATTTACCCTTGTTCTCTGCTTCACAGCACTATGTGGACATTTCCTGCTTCAGAACTAATACTGCAGCCTTTGATGCTGGAGTGAGTCCTGTAAGTGAGACCTACTACAGTAAGGGGCTCTTTCTTCTTCTTGCTTCCAGCACTCGCGAAACCATTTCTCCATGCGCACTTCAGCAATGCACTCAAGCGCGTGCTTAACATTAAGGTCATGCAGGACTTATGTATGTGATTAAAATTAAGCATGCATTTAAATGCTGTGTGGAACTGGGACCTCAATGAGGATGGCTGTTGGATCAACCTGCTATGACCTCTGTGAGCTGATTATAACTCAGCCTTTGTAGCACTCTATTTTTCCCCAAAAGTCATAGTTTATTCAGTGTGTCTTGTAATGGAAATTTAAATGCTCCTGGTTTTTTTCTATAACACTATGCGAATGAATATTGATTTTTCTAGCCCTGTAAATATTTGACATGATCGGAAAGATTTCCCACATCATTGCCCACCCCCTCACCCCAACAAATTCTGTAACACCTTTTGTGCACCAAGAAGGCATGTGAAGTATAAAAATACTTTGGGTGCTTTTAAAGTTCCAGCAAAAAATAAAATCAATTTCTGTAAAAATGTCAAGTTTCTGCAAAACAAGTTTAAGAGGAAAAAGGTGGATGTTGTGTTTGTGTCTGCAGCCAAACAAAGAAGAATGGCTAATCACCCCATCACAAAGATTCTTGTGTTGTCCACTTTTTGGCCATTGAAAAATTTGGAGGCATAAATAATGAGGCAGATTTCCTTTACTTTCTCTTCTGAAAGAACATTCCTTTCCTGCTGAGAGCTCAGAGAGGACTCTGAATATGCCTGTAGGATGGAGAAGCAGAAGGAGATTTTTAATTTTTGTTCTGCCGATTCAGATCTATGGATTATGCTAGTCTATTACCCCAAAGAAAAACAAAACAAAAGCAAAAACAAACAAGCCATGAGATCATCTGCATCACTGCTGTAAACAGATTAGCCCCATGTCATGTGAAAACTCCTTATCACACAGCTGGGATTTAGCGTATGAGGACTCACCCTTTGCCATGTGGCCCTGCATGTCCATTCACCCTGATGTTCCAACTGCAAAATATTTTAACAGTGCTTTTTCCAATTTACCTATCACCCATATTATGAGCAGAGACAGTTGATCTTCCTTCTGATTTTTAATCCTTCCCCCTTTCTGTCCAGAAGGACTGCTTAACCTAAAACCTTAATCCTTAAGCTTGGAAAGTCTGTAGTCACTTGCCTTCATAACCATGTTAGCTTTATCACTGCATCATCAGAAGTACTATTTTTTTAACAGAAAAGTCGATGTGCTAAGCCTCTCCTCCAGCATTGCAGCCTTCTGATATTTCATCCTGAGATAATGCTAATATTTTTGCCCAGCCTCATAGCTGGGGCACTTTTTAATTTTAGATTATTTTAACTCATCCCCAGATAGCTGGGAAATCTTGGCTAATCAAGAACCAAAAAGCTATTAAACATTTCATATCTTATCCTCACGGAAAAGAGAAAGAGCCGTTTACCTTAAGCAGACAATTAAAAATAGGGATGAATGCTCAGCATTGTAAAGTCAATGAAATCTTTGCCATTCACATCAGCAGGCCATAATTTTACCTGGGAAGTTTTATTTGGTTCCTGGGTGTTCTTAGCTTTGGCTCTGCTCTGCTTCCACAGGCTTTACAATAGCTTCAGCCCTTTTTTCCAGTGAGAAGGCATTCATATAATTGAGTGTATGATGTTTCCCTCCTCTCTCCCTGAAAGTGGCTAATAACCTCACCCTTTATTAGAGATGGGAAAAAACACACAGGAAAGAGATGCTGAAAACCAAAATTCATTATTTCTGCCACTCATGGAGGACTTTTTTCTTCATTAAGCGAAGTATCTTGAGGGCACAAGAGAGCTTTAAAATCCTTTTCCTCTCGTTCAGACTTCAGCTCTTATATACTTTTACCACTCCATCCAACTATTTCTCTACTTACAGCACTTGCAATTCATTTTTTGGTCTTTCCATTCTGCCTCTCACCAACCCACCTCTCCCCAGGACTGGTTCTTTTAAAGATACACAGAACTTCTCTACGATACATGAGATTCCTCTATTTATACATGGTATGCAAAATGTATGCTTCAAATTTTTAAACTCTGCTATCAAATTAGGTAATAGGAGGTTAAATCAAGTGGGAAGCACAGAGATATTCTTCTTTAGCTCTCTGGTATTCATGCTAATGAAAAGCTGGAATCTCTTTTTTTCTGAATGTTTACATTCCAAAACTTAAACATGTTTATAGTATAACTGTTCATAATTTTCTTTCTTTCTCTCATGAAAAAAGCAATCACAGATAATATATTCCGCTTGTTTTGAAAAATGTTCACTTTTCATTAAAAATAGAGAAAGTTTGGAATTTAGCTAACAAAGACTGGCAAGTTTAGATTTAAGTGGTTACTTCATGTGAACGATTTAATCTTGTAGAATTTCCAATTTTTTTATTAAAAAGTCATGAGGGAAAATGATGGTCTAGTAGTTAATATGTGACACCACAAATTTATCAAAAACTGAAGAAGGGCCTGTAAAAAAATGGAAGGTCATCACAGGGCTTCTGTGAGAGGAGCAATGTAGTTAGACCTTCAGTCCTTAACGTCTAGAGCTTCGTGCCCAACCAATAGGGAAGGCATGCAAATACAGCCTTCATTGCACAGAAGTTTCTGGAATTACAAATTGTTGTATGTTGCTGGCACGACTGCCTGCGCGCGCCTGGATTCCTGCAGTGGAAAGGGCACTCCATTAACCACTGCAATTAACCCAGCTCCACTGAAGCCAGCATCACCACACTGTTAGACACTGGCCGAGGATGTGGGAACATAAATGCAGATCTGCGCACCCTTGTTCTCCGCAGCGCTGCCAGCGTGCCCACAACAAACATAGGTGGCTTGTGTTTCCATCACAAGGATGCCTCGGATTCCTCCTCTGAAAGGATGCCTGGCTTGTTAGCTGCCTGGTAAAATAAAAACATAAGGCTCCTCTTGCTAACCTATATCTCAGCCTTACCTAGAGGTACAAAAGGACATCTTCTTCAATTTTAAGAGTTTAAGAACAAGGAATTTAATCCGAAACATAAGCACTCCTGATTAAATAAATAGCAAAGCATCAGAAAGCCTGTGTAACTTCTGTGGAAAAGTTGAGGCCTACTTTGGCTTAGCTTAACATATAGATCTGTTTTGTATGTCAGTTGTGTCCCTAATGCAGAAAATCATGCTGTATAGATGTTGTAGTGCCAAGACTCTGGAATTTAATCTGTTCCCTTTTTCTTTACTGATATTATTTATTTTAACAGCACCAGGCAAGATCAAGACTCCATCTTGCTCAACCATTCATCAGAATCGTCAAGCGAAAAAAAAGAAAATATGCAATTACCTAGGGTACGCAAGATTTGTCATGTTAGGTCAGATTGATCCTGTCTCTGACGACGACCAATAGCAGATTCTTGAGGAAGGAATATGAGGCCAGAACAGCTATAGAGACATCTTTCCCTGGTACAGTCTTCCAGATTCTGAAGATAAGCCTCTACAAACTTGAATATATTACTACATGCTGTGAGAATTAGGTTGTGTACTTGCATGTGTCCATATACTTAGTGTTATGCATGATTGGCTAAAAGGGGCTTCCAGTCAATTTACTCCAGCCTCACACTTTGAGCAACAGCTGGCTTACAGGACAGCAAATCCAACAAAAAATATCTGACCTGCTGCACCCCAGAACAGAGCTTTAAATCTGAAGTCTTTGGATGTGGTATCAGAGAATAGCGCCTTGTCAAGTCATTTACACTTACTTGAACATAGCTCAAATTTTCAGCTCTGGCTGGACCAGTTGTATTCACCTCAGGAAGCTGGAACACCACCACCTCCCCCGCCCTCCCGCCAAAATAGATTTAATTGGGAATGAGATGAAATACACATGTAAACAACAGAAGAAAAACCCACATGGGATCAGACTACTCACTGTGCAGTGGAAGATCTAAACACAGAGGAACCTGAGGGCCTCTGGGGGAGTTAACACCATGAGGATGACAATCACTCTTAAACCCAAGTGTCACTAATACTCAACCTTGTGAACTATTTGGCCAAAATAGAAGAGGCCATCCCTTCATTTTTGTAGAACAATCCACACTATATTGAGCTTGGATTTAGGAGCCTGGAGCTTGCCAAAACTTTGACTTTATCAAATATTCTTTAATATCCCAGCCAAAATCAACTTACTTTGACTGGTTAAGAGCTTTCTGTTCTTTTTTGCTTGGGGTTCATACAGCACGTGCATCACTTCGGTCTCCGCGTATTTCCAGTAGGGCATTAAGCAAGCCAACTGAGGTCTGTTGCACGTCTGTTCTCCTACACTCTTTCAACAGGTTGTTTGGACTAGCAGGTATACTGCTTGCAGAGTTATATGTGTTTGCATGCATACAGCCTTCACATATACATATGCTTGTGGCTATATATTTGCATGAGACAAAGCAATTTCAAAGAAATGCAGTTTCCTTTTTAAACAGTGGTGCAGTTTGCAATTGCCCTTATAAGGCAATTTCTTAGCATGGGCTCAAGCCCTGACAAGGTGCTCTGTTCTGTTCAGCAAGTGTTGCCTTTGCAGTACAGGGATCCACTCTGCCACAGCAATGAAGGGCACTTGCTACAGAGGAAAACAGAGGAAAAGCTGATTGGGGCCCCATGGGACATTGTTCCCCAAATTAAAATCCTTCTGAATAAGGGATTGATGGATTCTTCTATAAAAAAGCAAAGTGCCAGTGCTCCTAGAAGGAAACACATTTTTTTCTCAATTGGTCTAGAGGTGTGGCAGGAAGGAGCTAATCTTTTGGAAAGAACCATCTGAAAATGCACACAAAACTCAAACAAGTGAGTGCAACGGGCAGCCCATAAGCTCTGCTTGCCCTGCTGCTTTGTGTGCTGAAGCATTTGATGGCTTGCCTTGGTAGGTGAGACAAGAAACAAGTCATGGAGGAGGAGAGAGGGGAAGCACCCTGCCCCTGCTTGTAAAGTTAAGGCCAAAGTGGGCCCTACTGAAAACCCGCAAGGATGCTCCTCCCTCCCGACTCGGCTCCTGAAGCAGGCTGTGCTTCCAGCCCATGTGGCTGAAAGAGAAACAAGCTAGTGACTGAGCTGAGGAAGAGGTGGCAGAGGCTGCTAGTGAGGACAGTGGGACTACATCCAAAGTGAGGCACCATCCAGTGCAAGAAAGAGTCGATGCATCAGGCCCTCAAGGTTTGAGTCAAACCCCGTTGTGGTTGATGGAAAGCCTTCCATTCATTTGAGTGGAATAAATGAATGATTCATTACATATATTGTTTAGATGGTATGAGTGAGCAGTTCCCTAAGACAGGAATGAATCAGAAAGGTGCAGGCTCATGATGTATATGAAGTATTTTTTAGATACAGGTTGCACTACAGGAAGCCTTTGATCTTCAAGAAAAATCTTTCTTTGCCTTCAGCAACATGGAGTACAAGCACAACCCAGCAGATATGTCCCCTGCAAGCCATAGTTTCTGTTGTTACGCTAGCTTCACTTCTGCCACAAAATGTGAGTGATAAAATGGCAGGGCTGAAAAATCCAGGATGGAAGGAGGAGAGGATGCAGGTCAGGACACTTTTTTATTTATGAAGCATTGCTCTCCTGGCTTCCAGATTGATCAAATTGGACTAGGATTCATTTTCCCACAAATTGTTCCTATAGTGGGCAATCCAATATCCAGCAAGCATCCTGCACCCAATCCAACAAATTGCTAAAGGACAGGACTTGTAGGTACTCGTGTGCATGGGATTCATCAGGACAGCTCACGTGTCAGAGGTAGCAACAGACACTGATGCTTTGCAAACTTGTACAGAAAGCAATGCAACTGCATTAGCAGTACACAGATCAAGGATGGCTTGTGCCGCTCCTCGCTACACGTAGTAAAAGTAAAGTGCTTACAGCTGCCAGAGGTAGAATAATTAGTGATTATTCCTTTCCTTCTTTATTCACTTACTCAGGCAAATCCACCTATGCCTTAAATTGAGTACAGACACTCTTTTGGTGCTAACTGCATGTTTCCTCAGGCAACATGGTATTGAAAGGTTCAGTTTAGCTTTCGTGTTGTTTCACCCTTATTACAACTCTACTTAACTGTGGTCATTCAAACTTTGGTTTGTTCACCTTCCTGTTTCACTCCTCTTCTCTCATTATTTTGAATATACTGGTAAAAAACCTCGTTTTGACAACACTTGCCTGAGAAACTTTAGTTCAATGAGTATTAGTCTTCAGTATCTGCCATGCCTACCCAATTTTTTAAGATGCTTACTTCAGTTTTATACTGAAGTTGTTTATATAACTGTAATACAAATACTTTTACCAAATTTGCCATAATCAATGAAATGCAAATTCCACTTAAACTGTTCTGTAAATCTCGATTACTGTGGTTATAATTTCCCCAAATTCATACACTAGGGGATGAATTTGTTTATTAAACTGGGATGTTAATAACTTCTGAAGTGTTGTGATAAAAATAGTGTGAAAATATTCAATCCATGTTTTAAAACTCTTCAAATTGCCACCTCTATATTCACAAAAATGTTATAAAAAATGAACATATTTCAATACAACTATGCTTCCATTCAAACCTCTGTTGGAGAAGGCCAGTTTTTTTTTAAAACCTATGTGGCGATCAGCAAGTTATTGGGATTCCATTTATATGTTGCTAATGAATTATTTTAAAAATTGGATCAGCTGGAATTAGATTATCAGTTACTGCTAGACACATGCATAGATGCATACAAGAATTATTTAAATGACTTTTGAGTTAACAGTTTTCTTTGGAAAATACAGTTTTACCAAAATGCTATGTTATGATTTTGGTTATTTTTAATCAGAAAATGAATGATTAAAATGAAATGTGTTGAAATATTCATAAGAATTTTTGACTTCCTTTTCTGAATAAAACTAAAAACCAGTTTCAAAATATCCAAGCTCTCATGAAATCAGAAGTGTGTTTTCCAGCCAACTTTATTTAATGTTTATTAATCATAACATACCCATTTATCAAAGGAAACCTAAAATAAGAAGTGCCAAAATTCACTGGTGGCCTTTTGTGGTGTGTTTTTTAAGCCTCTAGAATAGGTTTAATTGGGTTTCATTGCATGGCTGAAGTGACTCAATATACTCATTTTTCTCGGGAAGACCAATTGAAAGCCATTGCGTCTTGTTCTCTTACATTTCTGAGGAAAGGAGAGAATAGAAAACGATTATGTTCCCAAGACCACAGAGAAGACAGTCATTCTGCCAATGGCAGGGAGTGGGATTAACTTGATTTCTGTCCTCACCTGAAAGATTATTTCTTAATAAGCCAAAGAAAATAATCAACAGTATTCAAGTTTAAAAGTTTTAAAGCTTTTTAAAATTTTCATATACACTTTTCTGAGATAGGAAAAGGTTAGATTGACTTGTAGACACACAGTTCCTCATCTTTATAGCATTTGGTTCCAACACTTTGTTCCAGGTCAGTTCTTGGTCTTCAAGGCCCTTCCCAGTCCTGATCTTCAACCTTGAGTACTCAGTGGAGAAAAATGAGCTGCCAAAGAATGGTTGGTAGAGCAGGGTGAAAGGCGTGGTTGGAAGTACATCCTTTCCTTGACGCCAAATGGAGAGTAAGTGGGTCCCTCTTAGGCCGTGGGTTAGCCAGCCCTATTTGAAAGGGGCTAGCCACCCCTGTCCTTATGAAGGACAAGTGAAGGCTGCTCATTGGTGTCGTCCCCAAAGGTTGGATGCAAATGAGAGAGGAAAGACCTTGATGGCAGGCTTAAGCTCAGTGGCAGTCAGCGGTGGAGCTTTAGGAGACGTTGGGGATGCAGTGGAAGGCCCTGACAATACTTTAGCTTTGCATTACTTGGTAGAAATAAGCCTGGACTGTGATCTTGATGTGGTGATAATTTTTTTTCTCCAGTGAAGGGACAAGCTGGCAGGCTACAGGAGTTACTGCACTTACTACCTGAGAACATTTAAGCAGTGGGTTTCTTTTGTACTGTTGAATTTTACACAGCAAGAAGAAGAATTACTGCTATACAGTGGAACATGTGTGTCTATTGCAGTCTTCTTTTTATAATGCATGTCCACAATGATAAAATCTCCATTAAGCTTGCTCTTGCTATTCTGGCTGGGAATCTAATAAAAAAAATCAGGGATACTGTGTGAGACTAATTCAAACTGAGAATTACACTAAGCCAATTAAAAAAAATCCACCCACCCTGTGATGTGTACTTGCATTTAGGTGTCTTCTTAAGGCACATCTATCTGCATCACTGTAAATCTATTAGGTATTTTGGTGTTTTCTTCATATAATTTAATAATGTAATGTGTAAAATAACCTAAAGCAAAAATAGTAGGATGTAGAAAATCATGAAATAAAGAGTGAAGAAGAAAGAATGTCATCTTTGCCTGCTGTTTTCACAGAGGTAAGTTGATGAAATCAGTGTCTGGTGCTTAAACTATGAAAAGGATTGAAGAATAATGATGGAATTTCTTGATTTCATCAGGTAACATTAGAAACAGTGGAATGTATTGGTGCCTTTATATTATGCAACTCTCTCAGGAACAGGGACCTCTACATCCATCTATATGAAAGTTAGCAATGAGGAAAAGGAATAGATCTTTTCAACTTCAGATGTCCATTCTGGCCTCAAGCTGTCCGTTGCTCAGTTTGTTCACATTTGAACAAGGTTAGATATCCATGGACAGAAGAACAGAGAAGGATTTTAAGCTTGGCAAAAACAGAAGCATCCTGGTGGCAGGATGTATGTGGCTTGGCTGAAGAGTCTTGGCTGATGGGCAAAAGATCTGGAATCAGATGAGTTCCAGGGCTGAAATGGCAGGAAGCCTTGAACAAAATGAAAAGGTTTGGCAGGCTTCATAACCTAGGAGTGGAATAAGACTCCAAAACGTGTTCCAAGGTTTCTGCAACTGAGGGCGTGGGTCAGGCAAGAAGATTAGTCTAAGGGCTTGTCTACACAGGAAATGGACTGGTTATATTGAAATAATGATACTGCTATAGCTTGGCTGGTCAGTTTCCCTGTGTAAACAAGTCCTTAGCAAGTCAAAGAAATCCTTATGAAAGAAGACAGACACTAGGTTGGCTGGGCTTATCCATCAGGCTAAACTGTGGCTATCTCAGAGCTGGTTAGTCCAAAGATGGCTTTCAGTCCTGCTAGTTGGGGAAGACCAAGGAAAACAACTTCTGACAGATGGACATGTTAGCTAGGAAACTGAAGTCCTTCTGGCTTGTGAACACTGAGACAAGAGCTGCACATTTCACAGGAATGGCAGTGTCCCTCTCCTATGACTCATACTTCCTTTGCTTGTGTCCTTCAATCCTTATGCCCAAGGGATGAAGAGCAATTGTTTAACTTAAAGGAAGAGGAGAATGGATGTTTGAATAAACTTGTAGAATAGTAAAGTGTTGTGAATTGACGTTTGGTCAGTGCAATTAGGTAGTGTTTGATGGAACAAAACTGGTTAGCAACAGCCCTCTAACCCAGGGAATGTAAGATCAAGAGTGAGAAAGACATTTAGAGCTCCATGCCCCCTCGCCAACAAACCACACCTGAGTTGGTATGCCAAAGGATTCTTGTTGCCGTGAAATTACATGGCAGCTTGATTCTACACTGAAGATATTGAAAACTGTGATTAACTAGCTATGAAGGCAATTAATCATTCAGTACATTAATCCCAGGGACAATTAAGTAGGTAGGCAAACCAATTAATTTATTGGAGTCCCTGTGTTTTTTCTAGTGTGCCATGGGTTCTTGCACTGGCAATTCCCATCTGCAGCTTGAAAGTTGTCAAGAGGGAAAATAGGTATCATTGCAGCTCTGGACTTTCTCACCTGGAGGGCACAAGAAACACTTTGAAATTAGGGAATAAAAACTTCAGAGGGCTTCTGCAAAATGATCAAAAGAGAAACAGTTAAAAATGCGGGGCCAGCTCTAAAGATTAAGTTAGAAGGTGAAGAATGACAATTTAAGAATATATTGAGATGAATGAGAAGGTTCAAACTTCTTGGAGCTATTGCTCCAGGCTCTCTGCAGACTCAGAAGTACCTGCATCAGCTGGTGTTTGATGTACATTTATCAGAATTTCCTTTGCAGTCACAATTACTAGAAACACATTATACAACATGCACACTTGGACCTTGGAGAACAACTGGGCATCAGGGAGAAGCTTCCATAGGCAACAGCACCTGGAGCAAAAATCACCACCTGAGAACAGAACAGGCAATCAGTGACAACTATGATAATCCAGTCTAGAGTCAGGGAGCAATTTTCCGTGCAAATTCAACTGAACTGGAGCTAACTAGCTCCAGCATAGACCTGATTATATCCCCTGCATATGTAATCCACCTACTTTTCTTTCTGAAGAGCTGCAAACTTGCTGTTGCCTTCAACTTTTGTATCCAAAATATGAATCCTTACTGTTTTCCCTGAAGCTATTAATTTTTTCTTTGTGGCTGTTCTGCAAACCTTTGGCTTGATTACCTTTGCTACAATCACTGTTCTGCTGGATTTCCTGATACCCACTATGTCCCCTTCAATCTGTCCCAAATGCTAGTGCCAAGTATCAGCCTATCATTCCAGCTACATCTCAGTGCTCTCCTAAATCCCCTTCTCTGGTTATTAATTACAATCATGTCAAATTTGAACTTTTCTTTTCTTCTTTTTTTTTTTCCGTTCTTATTTCTCTCTTTCTCCATTTCCCTTCCCTTCCCTTCCCTTCCCTTCCCTTCCCTTCCCTTCCCTTCCCTTCCCTTCCCTTCCCTCCCCTCCCCTCCCCTCCCCTCCCCTCTTTTTCTTTCCTTTTTTTTTTCTTCACTTTTCTTCTCTGTTCTGTTCTGTTTTCCTTTTTTTCTTTTTTCTTTTTTATTTTTTTTCTTTTTTCTTTTCTTTCTTTTCTTTTCTTTTCTTTTCTTTTCTTTTCTTTTCTTTTCTTTTCTTTTCTTTTCTTTTCTTTTCTTTTCTTTTCTTTTCTTTTCTTTTCTTTTCTTTTCTTTTCTTCACTTTTCTTTTCTTTTCTTCTCTTTTCTTTTCTTTTCTTTTCATTTTATTTTATTTTCTCTTTTCTTTTCTTATTTTTTTTCTCTTTTCTTTTTTCTTTTCTTTTCTTTTCTTCTTTTCTTCTTTTCTTTTCTTTTCTTTTCTTTTCTTTTCTTTTCTTTTCTTTTCTTTTCTTTTCTTTTCTTTTCTTTTCTTTTCTTTTCTTTTCTTTTCTTTTCTTTTCTTTTCTTCTCTTTTCTTCTCTTTTCTTCTCTTTTCTTCTTTCTTTTTTCTTTTCTTTTCTTTTCTTTTCTTTTCTTTTCTTTTCTTTTCTTTTCTTTTCTTTTCTTTTCTTTTCTTTTCTTCACTTTTCTTTTCTTTTCTTCTCTTTTCTTTTCTTTTCTTTTCTTTTCTTTTCTTCACTTTTCTTTTCTTTTCTTCTCTTCTCTTTTCTTTTCTTTTCATTTTATTTTATTTTCTCTTTTCTTTTCTTATTTTTTTTCTCTTTTCTTTTTTCTTCTTTTCTTTTTTCTTTTCTTTTCTTTTCTTTTCTTTTCTTCTTTTCTTCTTTTCTTTTCTTTTCTTTTCTTTTCTTTTCTTTTCTTTTCTTTTTTCTTTTCTTTTCTTTTCTTTTCTTTTCTTTTCTTTTCTTCTCTTTTCTTTTCTTTTCTTTTCTTCTCTTTTCTTTTCTTCTCTTTTCTTCTCTTTTCTTCTCTTTTCTTCTTTCTTTTTTCTTTTCTTTTCTTTTCTTTTCTTTTCTTTTCTTTTCTTTTCTTTTCTTTTCTTTTCTTTTCTTTTCTTTTCTTTTCTTTTCTTTTCTTTTCTTTTCTTTTCTTTTCTTTTCTTTTCTTTTCTTTTCTTTTCTTTTCTTTTCCCTTTCCTTTCCTTTCCTTTCCTTTCCTTTCCTTTCCTTTCCTTTCCTTTCCTTTCCTTTCCTTCCCGTCCCTTTCCCTTCCCTTCCCGTCCCGTCCCTTTCCCTTCCCGTCCCTTCCCTTCCCTTCCCTTCCCTTCCCTTCCCTTCCCTTCCCTTCCCTTCCCTTCCCTTCCCTTCCCTTCCCTTCCCTTCCCTTCCCTTCCCTTCCCTTCCCTTCCCTTCCCTTCCCTTCCCCCTTCTTTTTCCTCTCCTCTCCTCTCCTCTCCTCTCGTCTTTTTTCTTTTCTTTTCATTTTTCTCCTTGCTTTTCGCCTTGCCTTGCCCTGCCTCTTGCCTCTCCTCTCCTCTCCTCTTCTTCTCTTCTTTCCCTTTCCCTTCCCTTTTAAACAGCATCTTGCTTTTCTTTGACACGTGTATGCTTTCCCCTATTTCTCCCTTATTTTTAAGGACTAAACATGGCTGAACTCCTCCCTATTGCTTGCAGTACATTACCAGAAGGACCAGGAAAGTGGAATTGGATCCTGTTGAACTAGGCACTATACATATGTCATAACAATCTCTTCTATTTGACTATTTAAAATCAGACCGCTCTCCCTACATTGGCCATATTTCCTTTGTTTTCTCTTTCAAGCCTTTCCTTAAGGAACACTTTCCACAAGAAATTGTCTCACTCATCAAGTGTGTTTGTGTGTGTGTGTGTATGTATAAAGATTTTAAGATCGAGAGCAGAAATCGTGCTCACATAATATAACATATCTGCTAAATCTCTGCTCAATCATATCACTTCTCATTACATTCCATGTCAAGTTTTGATGCTCGGCATGTTTTACTCTTAGAATAGTAAGTACCAGCTTGATTGCAGCAATATCTTTTGTAAGACTACACAGAAAAGAGTACCACCCACTTGCAGTTGTCAGATTTTCAGATAAATTAGTTCATTACTGAGGAAATGATGGCTTTTTTCTGCCATCTTCTTTTGAAATTAATTCAAATATTAATATATTGATTGGACAGGTGGCATTTACATAGAGACTGATATGTATAAATAATTGTTACCTTTCTGAAGACAGAATGGGATGCTGAAATGTTTTTGTAATTATAGGTGAGGATTTTTTCCAACTGTACTGATACTATTTATGGACTTCCTTTTGTGTTCTTTGCATCTTTCTTTTGTCCTACCTTCTCCCTATTAACGGGATCCACCCAGTCACCTTGAGGTCTGAAATGTAGCCTGGGTTTCCATAAAAGAGCTTGAAAAATCTAATACTGAAATGGTGCTGCCAAAAAGGAAGCAAAACACACCAAGCCATTTCCACATGTTAGTGTAGAAACTTTATTATGGGCAATCTCAAGACAGATAGGAACGGCCATAGGTTATGAAATATATTTTGAAATCTACACTATAGCACCTGCCTTCTTACATATGCGGTTACCTTTCATGACAATATGACTGCACACCTCTGACTAGATCAGTATTTAATGGGCATTGTAAATATGAATCCACATTACAAATGGTGTCTCTTCAATTCTAGAGAACACAACAGCTAGCTGTAAAGATGAAAACTGAAAACAATGCCTTCTTCATAAATGGCACACTAGTATAGATGAGATATTACACAAGAAAGGCTCCTTTGAAATATAGCATATTGAAATAAATCAATGCAGAGAGAAACTCAGCAAAATGCTACAGTTTAGAATGTAGAAAGTCAAGGTGGGCATTAGGAAACTTAATAACTCTGGAGAGATCAGAATGGGTAGCAGAAAAGAAACGTAAATTTTAAAAACAGAGTAACACTTTATGAGATATCAATGTATCATAGTGAAAACATCAATGGAGAAAAATATGTAATTTCAATATGTAAACCTACAAGTAAAAAGAGAAATATCTAAACTACTGAAAGTAATTGGTAAAGATTATTAACCCAATTAGATGCAAGAATGAGCCAGGCAGAAGGTTTAAATTAGCAGTATATCCATTGAAGTCAATGAAGCCAGCCAAATTACATCAGTTGAGGATTTGGCTGATCATGTGGAGACGTGGAACTGGAAAAAAAAGTGCCATAAATACATGGGAGTAGAAAAAAATTAAATCCTTTAACAGAGATAAACGGACAGCAGATAGATGAGGAAGACCTTCATTTTGTGTTGGTCACAAACTTAAGATCATGAGAAAAGTCTTCAACAACATTTGTTGAAACACCTCCAGATTAGCTGTAGTAGTGACAAGCTCACAGATAGGAAAGGTGTGCCCAAAACAAATGATCTTATTAGAAGAATAGAGTTTTGGCATGCACTTCAGCAGTGTTCAACTTTCTGCAGTGTGCATCCCTGTGCTCACAGGGAAAATGAACTGGAATTGACCCATATGCACAACTGGGACTTCAGCAAAAGCTGAAGAAGAAACAACTTCATTAGGAAATAAACTGTAAGTTGAAGTAGTTCAAAAGTAGGAGATAAAATGCATTGTTTCCTTTTTATATCTTCAAAGACATGCAAGATGGGAAATCAACTATGCCTGAAATGCTTCCACGGGAAATGAAAATACTTACCGGAGTTGCTTCAAAAAATGAAACTTGGGCTAAATTTGTAATGTATCAATAAAAATGTCATCAAACGGCATATACCAGACAGATTATTCAGCAGTACCAGGCACTTCCCTACAAAGCCAGAGATGGCCTTGTTCAATTTTATGGTGGTCTAGAAAAATTAGATATTGGAAATACTGGCTAGGAAGTGGAACTCAAATCTATCAGAGGCTGTATATTATACAGGTTGAATAGGACATACAGAATAAAAGTTATTTGACTGGCATTTGAGACCTTAATTTTTAAAAATACTGGAGTGCTAGACAGACAGATCAAGAGATGCAAGTGTTGCATTTAGGTCTTAAAAAAAGAAAAAAGGGAAAATGCATTTTTCAAGGGTATGCAAGTAAGAATAGCCTTGTATTGAATTGCATAAATCTAGTAAAATATACAAGGTGGGCGGACTGAAAAATGACCAGTAAATATAGCCAGAGACCACTTCTATCTGACCAATGAATTCAAAACCATTTCACAAATCACTCAGTACCTATCTCTTCTGAAGACAAAATCAGACTGCTTCTCTCTTGATGTCTTCTTAGTAGTGAGTATAATATAATGTTGGAATATAATGTTCTTATACTAACGAGCAAACCAGTTGTCATGATTCAGAAGGTCAGATGTTGTAAAGTGACTGCAGTTTCAATCTCACTGAATCCATCAAAACCACGCAGAAGTTAAATGAAATCCAGCTGTGTCTTTGGAAGAACTGAATTTCATAAAACAATTTGCAGTTTAGCAAAGAATATTTTGCTTCTAAAGATTTCAAAAGTGCGAAGTGAATTTAATTAAGCTTCATGGTCACTGTTTTTTAACAGTAAGAAGGGAAGTCAGGATGCCTTTAGTTGCTTAGCAAACCCTTGTCATGGTAATTATGGATTTCCCCAAAATCAGTTTGTTGCCTGTCTTCTGGTGATGGATAAAACACCCTATTGACTATACTGCATTTTATTCTTTTATTAAATCAAATTGATCATTGAAAAGAGGATATAGACTAACGAGGATGTGCTCTGTTCAGTTCCAACCCCGTTAATTTTAACAGTGAAGGAATTTTTTTCATTAACTCTACTGGGAGTTTGACTGGGCTCTAAACACAAGGTTTTCTGCTGCTTGCACTTTTTAGACATGTTCTTAGGTTGGAGAAGTGATGACCTGTGGTACTCACCAAATCCACCCACAAGTCTACCATATCCTTCCAACACCATATACCCATTATTCTTGACTCATGCCTAAATTAAACGGTTTTGGAGCGGGACTGCTTCTTTGTAAAGTGACTTCTTGGCTCCTGGTCCTGGTGTAGTTTCTGAGGAAGCTTGTGGACAGGTATAAAACATAACCATGAGTTTACCCAAACATCTGACTGCTGAAGATTCAGGTTTTTCAAAGGAGCAAAAACTGTATTTCTAACAGTTGCAACGTATACATCTCTCAGCTAAAGAAGTGTCTTCCAATACCCAACCTGGTCCTCACCAGTATATTTCCCTTAAGCATTCCAGCAACATAAAAATATGTCTTTCTATGGGTCTGCAATATGTCTTTGTATGTGTACTACATTCTGAGGTGTCCTTGCAGATAACAAAGTGATCTTACGGTGAAGAGCTTGCTCTTGGAGATTTCAGTCTGAGCTCTGCCAGAAATAAAACATGCCAAATTTTATTAGCAGCCTAAAAGTTTTAGGTTTTAGTAGAAAAATTTTCTGAAGGGTTCTTAAGAGCCTAGATTTGGATTATTTACATGTAAACCCTCTTGAATCCACTGTCCTCTGTAAGAGTATTTGCTAAAAGAAACTTTTGCTGATTAGATATCCCTTGTCTTTCATGGATCCGAGTAAGATTTCTCTGCTTCCAATCAACCAGTTTCTCCTCGAAGTCCTTCACAATAAGGAAACCCTTGGAGGTTAAAGAAATAAGTGAGTTGCCAGGCTAAAGGTCATAACAGCACATTTCTAATCTTCTTTGATAGGAAAGTGAAATTCTCTCAATAGCTGCAGAAGATAATATTATAGAGAAAGTGTGATATTCAGTTCTCCAGTGAGCCGATACAATGCTTGCCTCTTGCATAAGGACTGTGAAACCTTGCTCTGGTAGGGTAAAATAGCCATGAAGAAGTGGAGAATAAATAGGAAGTTCATTCAAACTTGTTGCAGGAAAAGGAAGAAACTCTTCCAAATCTGGGGGGAAAAGAAAGAAGTCACTTTCAGTTCTGTGAGGGGACATTAACAACACTGCCTCACTGTTGATTATGTATAAAGAAGTGTGCTTCCAGTGTCTTATTTTCCACATTGCTTTCCTAATGTCTCCTGCTCACTAAGACTGTGTTCACTGTCCATGTTAAATGCACTAGTTTCCCATCCTGAGGAGATAATTAGAGTCCATGGAGCAATGGGTTTGGCTGAAAAAGTAAAAATAAAAAACTGGAAGGCAGAATAGCACCATCCTGAGCTTCCTGTGGTCTGCTCACCCCTCCGCCTGTGGCCTTGCCGCTGTGGGGCTCACTGTGCAGCCCCCACGGACTTCCAGTGGCTGCAGGAGCGGGATGCAGGTGTCAGGCAGGGCCATGAAAACCTGAATGCTCATCGCACACCAGTAAAGACCTGGCCTGGGGACGAAGCACTCGGGCCCAGGTTGGTGAGATTTTCTGGGTGAGGGAAGATGTAGCCAGCCCGAGAGGCTGGAAAATGTTTTTTCCCCCAACCCCAGGCTCTCTTTCACCTGGCCACATGGTGGAACATCATCCATCTGCCCCAAGTCTATGGGGGGGGGATGTTAAATTTTTCTTTAAAACCAAGAACATTCCTCTCCTGTGGCTTCAGCCAAGGAGGTGGTGGGACACAATCCCTGCTGGGAAGACGGACAGAAGCTGAAATCCCCTCTCACCGCCCCCCTACCCCTGCTGGGGAGCGGGGGTGCTAAGCCCCATGGAAGGCTCCGTCCCGGCTTCCCCACTGCCGTCCCTGGCAGAGGAGGTACCGGCGACTTTGCCTACACCCCGACGTCCTCTGGCGTCCCGGCGACCCAAATGCCAGCACCCAGAGAGGTGCAAACTATGTTCATTGTCCTTAATGGGGCTGTTAACCCGCCGGGGTAATTAGGACCAGGGGGCTGTCAGCACGGTTAACCTCTTTATTCCTGGGCACGGCACCCGGGCGAGCCACCCCGCAGCTAAAGCCCTCCCCCGCCCGCCCACCACCCGTGGAGGGTCCTGCACCCTCCGGACTTGCCCCCCTCGCCTCCACTGGACTCGGCAACCAGAAGCGCCAGTTCCTGCGCGAAACCAGCGGTCCGTGGACACGGGGGGCCCCGGGGAGGCTTCCCCCTCTCTTTTCCCTGGTGGCTGCTTCTTGGTGGGGCTCTCCCAGCCCAGCGTGTCCACCTCGCCGCTGACTTTCCCAGGCGGCGGTCGGAGCACGGTGGGGATGGCAGAAAACCTGCGGGAGGAAGTTGTGGACCACCCAACCCCGAGCGAGAAGCCTCCCGCCCCGTGCCCCCCGGCACTGCCCTCCAGCGCCGGGGTTCCTCTGGCCGCCCCGACCTCCTCCCCGGGGCCGCGGGTGGGTACCCCGACACCCGCGCTCCCCGCCGAAGCACGGGGGTCCCCCACGGGACCGGCCCAGGAGGGACCCCCCCTCCCCGCTCCCCCCCCCGCCAAAGGACGGGGGGATAGGGCGGGAAAACATTTCCAGGCTACCTCCATGAAGATACATTTGCTTGCTTGCTTGCTTTCCCCCCCGCCCCCCCAAGGTTTGATGCCCACTCCTCCCAAGAGCCATCATTTTGAAACGGGATTGTTGTTTCCCTGGAGGGTGGCTGGTCAGAAGTCAGGTGTTTTGGGGTTTGTGGTTGTGGGGTTGCTCTATTTTCCTTTTTTCTTTTTTTTTCTTTTTTTTTTTTTTTTTTTTAATTTAAAATGTAATGCTGGGAGACAAAGAGGTAAATTATCTGCCTCGGCGTTGATGGTACGTCAAAGATTGCAAAGCCCAGGCGCTCTCTTCCTGCGAAGAGGATGATTTATAGAAAATTGCAGGCAGAACACATGCACATTCTGGCAGCCGTAAAGACAGTCCCTCCCTTTTCCTTAATGTTCTTTTATCAGCTTCTTAGGAGGTGTCCGCTTCATTTGTCTGCATGAAACCAGTAGTCTTAGTAGGAATCCCCAGTTTTGATGTTTTTTCCCCTTTTCCTTAAGAAGGATTCTCTAAATCCAGCAGTGCTCCTTCTGCCCAGATATTATTCTTCCTCCTATTTCTCACAGCACTTGTTTGGGGCGAGGAGGGGGAGAGCGGAAAGAGGGGAGAGGAGGAGGGAGAAGATCTTTCTCCTGTTTAGTGATTAACTTGCACGGCTCAAAGAAAGAGAAGATTTAATGGGAGAGATCCTGCCTGTGTGCTTTGTACTCACAGCAGTCTTGCGGATGGGAAGATCGGAGAGTGCATGGGTTTAATATTTGACTAGTACCTGGGCGACCGATTTTTGTTATTTTATTTTATTGCTATCGTTAGCATTTCTGCATTTGGTCTTCAGCTGAGCTGGGAGAGTTCAGACAATGAAGTTCTAACATGCCTGACCTCTCCCAGAGCCAGTAAAATCTGGACTCTTTTAAGAAGATCATCTCAGCTTCACCACTCACACAAAACTTCCTCGGAGCAGGGGAGGGGTCTCCCCCCTCACCCGAACCGGAGCTTTGTGGTTCTAGTCTGTCTTCCACCCATGCAAATTGCAGCGCTTGAGGGCTAGAGAAATCCCAGTGATGTTCCAATACCAGTCATGCCCTTGTGCTCAAATTGATTTTGCCTCACTCCCTTGTATTGATTTTCTGAGTCTGCACATAACCCCTAATCCCCCCCCATCCCACACACACACTCCAGTGCTAGACATAACCCTAGAAAGAATCTGACCTGGTGCTGTAGGAAGATTGGAGGGGGAGGAGGGGGGGATGTCGAGCAAAAGAAGTAGCTCAGCACAATGCTTAATAGAAACGAGACTACATAAAAATGCAGGCTACAGCCGCTTTGTCTTTGCTTGCTTGCCTTCATCACCAAGATACCTTTCTTTGTGAGCCTTGATCGTTAGTTTCCACGGTTTTAAATAATCAGTCACAGAGGAGCAGACAACTAGGTGTTGGAAGGCATAAAAGTTATTTTAAGTAGAATTATTTATTTTATTTTGCAGCCAAAAACGTTTCACCAATGTAGGAAGTGATTTTGGTGCTCGGTAGTACAAGCTCTCTTTTCTCCTAAATGCTTGTGAGAAATAAAAAACCTGGAGATGACTGTATTTATTTCCGGGAGTAGACTTCAAAATACGTGCCAGAAATGGACAATTCGAGTCTCCTTTCTCCACATCAAATGCGAGCTGGAAGGGGGATTAAAAACCAACCACGTGGTAGATCTGGTTTTATACTTTGCAACCTCCAGCTCCATTTATGTTCTTTACCCTGCTCAGGGAAGATTAGCCTCTAGATGGATGTGTCTGAGGGATCACCTCAGGGGCAGATCTGCATGCAGAAACCGGTTTTTGCCATGGCTGGAAGAGAGCTATGACCTAGCAGAGCACTCCATCCGAGCGGCTCCCCCAGCATCGCAGGAGCTGCTGAGCGCTCCTGCACAGGAAGCTTTGTGAAGGCAACAGCTTGGAAGGGGAAGCTCTTCAGATCTTTCCCCCTTCTTCTCCTCCTCCCTGGCCTGTGAGTGATTCAGTGTCCCAAACCTTAACTTTTTGTTACCACCTTCCTCCTCTTAATCTCCTTCATCTTCAACACCTCCTCCTCTATCACTACCATCTTCTCCTCCATCTGTCTGCCTCCTGGATCTCTCTTGTTTGCTTGCTTTCCCCCCTCCTCTTCCACCTCCCTCCTTCTCTTTCTTCTTGCCTTTTCCTCCTCTCTTTTCTTCTCTTTTCTTTCTCTTTTTCCTCCTCTTCCCCTACACGTTGTTGTTGTTGTTAGAAAGGATTCTTGCACCCCCTGGTGCTCTTGCGTTTTGTGTGGTAGGAGAGGAGATTGTCTTCTTTCTCTCTCTCCCTCTGGTTGCTCATTATTCAGAGAGAGACACAGAGGGTGAGTGAGAGAGAGAGAGAGAGACGGATATCTCAGGTCATCTGCAGCTGCAGCAAACCAGTGAAGGAGAGAGAGAGAGGGAGAGGGAGAGAGAGAGGGGGGGGAAAAGCAGGGAAAGATGGCGATCCTCCATTGCTGAGACCTGGCAAGGAGCACATGAGACTCACAAAACAACTTCCACAACAATAACAAGAAGAAGAGCTAGGCAGAGAGGAAGAGGAGAGGAGGCAGCAGCAAGAGCAGCAGTGCCGGGACGCTCCTGTAAGTTCTTGCAATTAAAACCCATCTCCGGTTTGGCATTGGAGAGATCATCTCTCGTGTGTGTATATATATATTTTTTTTGTTTGGTCTTTTCTGTCTTTCTTTCTTTCCACCACCTTCCTCTGAAATCCATTCATTCGGTCAACGGAGGAAGGCGGAAGAAAGAAAGGAAGAAAAAAAAAAAAGAGAAGAGAGGGGAGCGAGAGCGGGGTGTTTTGTTTGAGAGAGAAGTCTCTTGCATGGAGGAGGAGAAGAGGAGGAGGTGCTGGTGGTGGTGGTGGTGGTGGTGGGAGGAGGAGGAAGGCGGTTAATTAATTTTTTGTTGTTGCACTAAGGGGGGGGGGAGTATGGGGAGATAAGTGAGATATCAGCCGAGCTTTCGGGGTGGGGGGTGCCCGAGAGGATATGTGTGTGTGTGCGAGGTCTGGATGGTGCTGTGCGTGTGGACTTGGATCAGAGACGGGAGAGACACGGAGGAGAGAAAAGCTCCGTGCTGGCACGACCCAGGCAATCGGGTGACCTCTTTCTTCCTTCCTTTCTTTCTTTCTTTCTTGCTTTCTCTCTCTCCCCCTCTTCCTCTCCTTCTCTTTCCCCTCGTCCCCTCTCGCTGCCCTCCTCCTCGCCGCTGGTGAGGCTGGTCCCTCACCCCGGCGGTGGTGCCCCCACCGCGGCTCTCCTGGAGTTGGGATGCGGGGGTCCCCGGCGGCGTCGGGGCTGGGGGGCTGGTGGTGCCCGCAGGAGGTTGCTTGGAGGAGGACAGCGTTCAGCTGGAGAGCAGGAGCCATTACACACGCTTGTGCTCTCCTTTGGGAGAAAGAGAGCGAGAAGGGAAGAAAGGAAGGGGAAGGAGCCCACTTCTTCTTGCTCAGTTCTCCGATGTCCCTACCTTTAAACCAGGCGAGGGAGAAGGCGCTTTCTCCCCTGCCCCTTTCTCAACCACCCGGAGCGGCTTTCTCACTATCTCTCCCCCTCTTTCCCTTTCTTTATCTCCCTGTCCTCCATTTGCAAGCTGTCTGCTTTGGTTCCAGTCCAGGCTCCACAACACAAAGCTTCTCCTCGCTCTCGCACACATGCACACACACAGTCTACAGGCTCTTTATGTCTTCTGGAGTAACCTTCTTCTCGCCCCCCCCCCGCTCCTCTTAGCATTGTGGTTTCTATTCTCCACACAGAGAGATCCTCCTGGAGCTTCATGTAGTTGTGATCTGATAGGATTTCTCCCCCCCTCACCTCCCTCTTTTGGGGGAGAAAAAGGAAAACTTTCATTCGTTTTTCTGGTGTTTGGAAGGAGAAAGACCTTCAAGTTTGAGTGCTTTCTGCTGCTGCTTTTGTGTGTGTGTCTGTGGGGGTCTGTTTGTCTCATGAAGCTGCTTGCATGTCTAAGAGGAAGTGACTAGTTTGGCAGAGAGCTGTGATCTGAGTCAGGTAAGCCATGTCATGTTCTCTAGCTCCACCAGAAAATGGAGGAGAGAGAGAGTAGACAAAGCTGAGATGGGAAGTGCTCCTAACATCGTGGATGTCTCTCCATGTTTTGAAGCTTTGCTGGCAGTAGCTGGCTTAATAATGATTTTTTCCCCTAAGGTTTCTTCAGTTTTTTCAATGTACAACATTGTGATGGGTCTTCTCTCTGACTTCATGCTATCAGGAAATGAGGATTGGAGGAAATTGCTCAGATTCTCCTTCACACAGAGAAACACATCCTCAGGCTTTTTTGCTCTTATGCTTTCATGCGGAGGTCACCTTTCTAGATATTTTTCTTTGGTTAAAGACCACAGAATTTAGGAGGTTGATCAGTTGGCCAAAGAAATAGTGTATATATGCATATATTTATAGATTTTTGAAAGCATTTGGAGGTAAGTGCACGCAGCTTGAGGCTGCTCAGGTTCTTCCAGAGAACGTCATGAAATGTCATTTTTTTTCTAGGTGATGATGGTGATGCCTGATTTTTGGGATTTTTAACATCTGATTTTCAAGAGCATTCCTTCTTTTGGATGTATTTTAAATTAAGATGGAATATTTCTCCCTACTCACTAGGTTGCATTAAAATGATGCCAGCAAGCTTTTAGTAGGTTCCTCAGAGCATCATAACACACATAATTTCTTACGGAAAAAAGAAAACAATTTTCACAGCTGTCTTTTTGGTGTCTTAAAATATTTTTTTCTGAAAACTTATGGCAACATTCTTGTTATGATTTTAATGTCATTATGGAAACCTAAGATCTTTAAAGTGAGATAGCAGTTGAACAGGAATTTGTGTCCTTTTTTTTAACCCACCTTTTAATCTGAAGTCATTTTGAGTAGACTCAAACCAGGTCTCACTCTTTTCCCACCAACCTAAATTTGCACATCAGTTGCATAGTAGATGCAGTTCCTCAAAAAATTCAAACTACATGCTGAAATGCATGAAGGGGATACCAGACTGCAGTGCTACTGAGCTTGAAGGCATAGCTCCATAGAAAGGTATCAGTAATGTTCATACATAGGTTACTCTGAAGAGTTTAAGAAGGAATGTTTTACATATGGGAGGTGTAAGTGACAAGATAGGGGATCAGTGAATCTGAATCAGAACACACTCCTAGATGTGCAAAAAGAATAGAAGGATTTGAGGATTGCAATGACTAGCGATGAACTTGGAATCCAGCTGCTGCAAGGTTAAAATCAATGGCTTTGTTTTATTTTTGCTATGGAGAAAATGGTTTAGTATATAATCTAATATACTTGGGAAGGATATTGCATTATCAACTATGCATTTCTTAAGTTCTTGTTGCTGATATGTCACCCAAATTTCTGAGATACTGTGGTTGTCTCCATCTTTCAGAAGTGGGCCATGGAACACGTACCATTTCAGGTATGTTTAATCTTCGATTTTGACAAAGTAAAGAGGGAGCTTAACTGTTTGGGTTTTTTTTTCCCCTGAGGTGATGTTCTTTGATGCACTTTGCAATCTCTGCACAGGTCTAAATCAGCAGCCACTGAAGAAACTGGAAATGTCCCCACTGACCTTTGCTTGTTTGGGTCAGATCCTAAGTACCCATCCCCTGTGTAAGAAGACTGTATGCAGTCTTCTTAGGTATAGTTCAGAATTCTGAATCTCCTGTTACTTCCTGAGAGGTCAATTCAGTGCTTGCGCTACAATGTGCCCTACAGATACATTGCTCTTGAATGGGGCATGTGCAATCCAAGAACAAGTTTGAGATTTAAGCTGAGGATCTTTATGGGAGGGCCTCTTGTCCCCTTCCTGTGGTGACAGACACCCTAGAAAACCAAATGTCATTGGAATAGTTTGAGTTGGAGTGAGAGTGGTGTTATTTCTATGGGGGGGTTCTTCACTATGAGACTGAAATCCTTTTAGAGAATGATATTCTTGTTAATGATGTTTCTTGCTGTAGTTCTGCCCAGACAGACTGAAGTTCACTTTGCTGTTAAAATACTAGCTGAGGGACTTCTTTTATTTTTAAAAACAAAACAAAACTAATCTAAAAAAAAACCCCAAACCCAAACCAGTGAGTTACAGAAAGATAATCTTAATTCATGAGATGGTGGTGACTAGAACGTTCCTTGTAATAAGGCACAAATTTCTTCATTCCGACAATGGCTTTCAATTGCTTTTGGTTTGTGGGTACCCAGAACTTTTTCATGGTGCAAGCTGTAACAGAAACTGCATTCATAGCTTATTCTTCAGTATATAAACTTGCTATTCTTAATCGCTTTTCTCAACCCCATTAGACATAGCCTACAGACCACTGCTTTAAAAATGTTTAAACAATGATTTGATTTCCTTATACACTTTTAGTGGGTTCATAATGGATTACATTGTTGAGAAATTTAAAATGTCATGTTTTGAATTTCCTTCCATAATTTTTAAAAATTATTTTTATAAGAGGAAAAGTAAAAATATGTTGTGTATGCTCAGACTGTGAAGAGTATGAGTACATAATTGGATGCTGTAAAAGGAAAGTAGAACAACTGCAAGTAGAAGTGGAAAAAAAAAGATGATCATTTCAATTCAGTGAAGTTTATAACAAATTCTTTAGTGTTATGAACTTTGACTTAAAGGAGGATTGACTTTTATGAAGACATGAGTGATTGAAAAGAGAATTGATAAGTAGATAAGTATTGGAGAAGAACTGTGTTCAACATAGATGTCTGGACATCTGTCAGATGTTACTCTGGGCCCCAAGGAATGGACAAGTTTAATTTTAGCCTTAAAGAGGAAATGGGAAGAACTAAAGTCTTATAATAGTACAACTTACAGTTTGAGGAAGGTTACTTCAGAAAAGGCCAAAGATGTCTCTTGAAATTTGGAACTCCCAGAAATCAGTGTAAATGAGTTTTTCCTGTTGAGTTTTCCTATTATTCCAAACCACATGTGTAGAGTTACAATATAAATTGAGATTGCTCCAGTTTTTCTCTGCGTGGTGTTGTGGGTAATTTCTTACATTGAACAGAACAACACTGCTTTATAGTAAGAAACTGCAGCAAAAGGACTTAGAAGTGTGAAACTGGTGAATAGCTGTGTAGTATTCATTAACTAACATTGCCCTGTTATGGAGCTATCACTAAGCAAACTTAGGGACAAAACCTGTAGTATCCAAAAACCTCCAGTGAAATACTGTACAGAGTGATTTGAAGAAGCATACTGGTAGAGGAAGGAGATCCTGTTTTAGCCGATCAGGAAAGGTCTACAAAGGCCAATATGTCTTTGTGTCTTTTCATGTTATTTTGTTTCCTTATCCTTTGCTATACTTCCAATCCACTGTAGTAGAAAAATAATGTAAATGCTCTCTTCACAGATATTTCTCTATTTTGAAATTAAATAATGTACTTGTTCTGGATTAAAACAGTCTGCTGATAGCGCCAGAACTGTATGATTTGCTTAACTTGCATACTTGATCAACATGTGATCAAGTATGAACTTCTAATTGCTGGCTTCAGTAAAAATGTTGAACTTCATCAGTCTAAATGCTTGCTTGCTTTTCAAAGAGTTGCTTCCTTCTAGAGTATTAAATAATCAAGCAATATGTCTGAAAGGGTTTGTTTAATGGAAATCTTTTAGGTTGTGTTAAAATAGAATATGGGCCTATAGAAGGTGAGCAGGAGGTCTGTGAAGTATTAATTGAGGAGGGGATGAGAAATGCCACCTTACTCTTCAGCGAGTGAGAATAATTTTGAAGGAAAAAAAGAGTATGATGAGAATGAAGGCTGCTTAAACATCTGCTAACCTCTCAGAGAGAGGAACTCAAATTGTTTAATCAAGAGGTGCTGAAGAAGGTGGTGTGATGCTAGTCTTCAGCTGCTGGCAGAGACACAGTTAACATTGTAAACGGTTGAACTTCAGCATGGCACTTCTCCAAATGAGTTGACTGTTGAAAATAAAATGTTCCAGAAGAACTGGGAGAACAGGAAAGAAGTTAAAATAGCATGGTTTGTATGCCAGTGCTGAAAGAAGAAAAGGGGGGAGGAAGGGAGATAGCTCAACTTATGGTAATTATCTTGTTGGTTGTAGTGAAAAGGCTTTAGTAGAAGTTTCCAAATGAGGGGACTAGATTTAATAGAATGCAGTCTTCATTTGTGTCCTGAGTTTTGGAAGTGTTCTTCTGGTTTCAGCCTGTGTTTGGGAAGTTGAACACATAGGTAAATAAAAAGTCACATGATACTGTTTTCGGTTTTGTTCCATTTTGTTCTTTTAACTTTAAAAACAATACCAAAGATCTAAAGTCTGCCCCTCATCTCTCGAGTTTTATGAAGCTGTGCCAGATGTTGCAGTACAAACACAACTCTAAAGGGGGTTTGAGATGAGGAAAAGGGAATCTTTATTTCTGGTGTCTTACATTTGAAACACATAGTCTTATGTACAATTTCATTATTTTCTGTGTTCTCTTCAGATCTTCAGGAGTTGAAGATCTTGGTACAGTTGCTTTCTTCAGCTTGAGGCAGTATGTGTTACTGCTGTAACTCAAAATATCCTTGCCTAAGTACTACTTGAAGGAACTTTTCTTTAAGCAGTGTTTGAAAAAGAGCCTTCCTTCACCATTGCTTGTGATTGCTTTGTAGTAATTTTTGAGATACACTGGTTACCAAAGCATCAGTCCCAGACCTAGCAACTGTGCTATGCCTTTTATTTCCCCTTGATCTACAAGCCTCTTCGTTTTTGGCTAGTCTTTATGACAGAATTATGGACCTCCACAGCTTCTGTCTAGGGGAAATACAATAGGTTTTTGGCTTGGGCTAACAGCAGTTTTTTGGGTAGAAGATGGTAAGATGCCTCAAGAAAAACAATCAGTTTACGTTTATTTGGTAATTTAAAGAAGATGTGGAAATGAGATATCTTGGGATGTGCGGTCATTGTTCTTGAGTGGAGTCAAATACAGTCTCTTTAAGAATACATGTTTAATAATGTCAGCATAAAGAGCTGTAGGCACAACATCAATGTCATGAGTGATTAAGAAGGACTTACTGAGAGCTTATCGGGGTAGCAATCATTGCAAGGCCAGTGTGTTGAGGACAGATAATTCTGAGAAAACACTTGATTCACTGGACTACTCCTGTTAGTTTTGAACTAGTTAAAATAAGAACTCAGTTGTTAAAGTGTGTCACTTGTTACTTCGTGGTGGAATGTAAAACAATCTAATTGGGATTATGCAGAAAATCGGAGAGTTATTTCATGCTTTTAGGAGAAGCTAGGTGCTTGCATTGCGTGCCTGTGTTTTTCCTTCTCCTTTCAATGCCAGGAATATGCAATTAATAACTTGCTAGTCATTTAGATAATGGGTGGTCAGCAGTACTGGACGGTGTATTTGCAGAACTTGTTACAGGTACAGGCTCTATGCTGACCTGAAGATTAAGAAGTGGGATGTTCAGCGATGGCATTACTGTTGCTATTAAAAAGCTCTGGAAAGGGGCCTGAGAACCCCAGCTGCTGTCATGGTGGAGGAAGTCAGGCCTTCAAAGGATACAAGGATTAGAGTGTCAGGAAAAGTAAATGGTAGCATCAGCACAAGTAGAAAATAGGCAGAGCTATTCAGCAAACAGAAAAGTAGGCTACGGCATGCCATAATTATGTGTAGTGGAAACTTGCTGCTAATAGAGCAATTGCGTGGGGTAGAGAGGCAGGAGAATGATTTTTCAAGACAAAACAAAGCAGACATTGCAGAGAATGATATAGGAAGACTGAGGATTCAGTGTGCTCGTGATAATGTAAAAGAGAAGACTTTGTTTTGAAAGATGCTAAAAACGGAATCTTCTGATGTACATGTGGTCACTGTTTCCGTGGCCTTGTAGGACAATAGGGGCTTCTTTGCACTGGCTGAATGAGCAAACTCTTCCTTCCCGCTTGCAGCTCTTAAGGTTCAAATAGTGCTGCTTCAGGGTGGTATCAGTGGTTGTGGAAAGAAGGCATCACAGGATATTCCTTTTGGGAAGAAGATGGGTCATACTGGATTGGACTGTTGTCATGCAAATGGATTCAAAATACCATAGCTACTTATCACAGGACCCAGGCAAACACAGTCTTCCCACACATGGTCCCTAGACCTCTCATTGCTGGCAAAGAAAAGAGCGGAATGGGGGAATGTGACATACAGAACCTGTGCTCCAGCAGCCCAGTTTTCTCCTTATTTATCAAATAAACAGGGTCACCAAGGGAAGACTACATGTGCTGGAAGATTTCGGTCCAGCGTGAGTGTGACATGCAGGGTGGTGCACTTACCTTCTAATGACTTTGATTTCCTGAAGACTTTAATTTAGTGTCTAGCTGGGAAAGGGATCATTAATAAAGGCCTTGCTGTGGTCCGAATGCCAGAATTCAGCTGTCTGATGATGCTGAAAAATGGTTTTTTCCTTTCTGCCTCCCTCTTGTTGATCTTAAATTGACAGCTCAAATAGTTCCTAGGTCAGAAGTTCTAGAGGGATTGGTGAAGGTGGCTTATGTTGGTGGTGGTTGTTTAACAATTTCTTCCTCCTTTCCTTTCCTTTTTTTTTTTTTTTAAACAGAGTGGACACTCCAGTCTGGGCTAAACTTGTGAGACAGCTTGGAGGAGTGCTGGTCTTGAGGTGGATGCAGTGAATCAGGCATGAGTGTTCATCTCTAGTTGAGCAAACTGCTTCTGGAGAGAACTTAGAGAGGTCCCTGAATATTTATGTATTTTAACTCAGACTTGGATTCATCAGTTCTAGTCAGACTCAGCTAGATTTGTGGGCATGTGGCTCTTTATAATGGGTTTTAGGCCTCTCTGACCAAACACTAAGGAGACCAAAGAATTAGTGTACAGCCCTTGAAATCTTGCTCTTAATTTTTTTAATTCCTTCAACCATCCATCCCTCTACCCAGTAAAATAGGCATAATTAGGATTCGACTGGGATTTTGGAAATTAAGACCTTGGTGCTGGATTCTATTGCCATGTATGTTGAAACAAACCAATACGTAGATAAGAAAAGAAGAATCTCCTTTTGCAGTGGTTCTGGTGTGTGAGACTGGAGCAGACCTGCTCTGCTGTTTGCAAACACTTGGAAGATGGGAACTAGAGTTACCTGCCACTTTGTTTCTATGTCACTGCTGTCATTCTGACTGATCATTTGTTCTCAGGTGTGTTGCTGCTTGTGGTGAGTATGGAAGAAGAGACTAACTATATATACAGTATCTACTTAGTTGATAATGCAGCAAAGTCTGGAAGGCAATGGCCATACGGAGTCATCCTGTTTTCTTCTGTGTTGTGTGACAAGTGGTAATGTCAGAAAAATAAATAAATCTCAATATGAACAAATTTGGAATGATTTCTCTCCTTATTTGATTGGAAAAGCTCTGATCTTGCATTTCAGTTTTTCCCTTTCTTGTCTACATCTGGGTGGCTCTGGCTGCAGGATGTAGGACCTCCGGCACTGGTGGGCTCTGAAACTGTGCTTCTGTCATACTTGGCTAAATAACTTGACAAGTGTAAAAATGTTAACAAATGGCTGATGGAAAATTGAGAGCAGCCAGACAGCTCTCAGCCTGGTTAATTAGTTTCTTGACTGCTGAATTGTTCCTGCCCTCTCATATGGCTGTGGCTTGCACCCTTATTTGGGTTCCTGGCCAGGAGTGCATCCCAAAAGTTGAATTAATGTAACTTGAAGTCAGTGTGGACCGGTTCCTTTTGGTCTAAATGACCTTTTATCTTCGTTGGGGGAGGGCAGTGGGGAGAAAGCATATCAGCTTTCAGCTATGTCAGGTCATATAGAGGTCAAGTTCTCTTGTCTGTGATCAAGCATATGGTGTAAAACAGTGTGCGATAGCACCAGGACCTGGGGAGAGGAGGACTTTATCAGGCCTTCTGGAGGTAAATGTGACTGAAGGCCATGTTGTGAATCAGCATACAGGATGGCTTTTGGCTCTGGGCTTGCAGGATTCGTGTATTTAACTCTTTGGTGGTGCTGGCTCCTGGTGTGTTTCCACCCTGGTAGGTTGAGAAGAAGCTGTTGTTTCACAAAAGTATGCAGATTTCTCCTGCCAGGTTATCCGTGCATGTGTGAGACCTTCTGAAATCCCTGGCTCCAAGGGCATAACTGTATTACTCACTGGAGCTGCTGAAAGAGTGAGTCAATATATTTGGGTCTCCCAGCTGCATGAATAAATGAGTAAACCTGAATTATTTTTAAATTATCAGATTACAGGGGCGATAACATACTACAATGAATTTTCCATTCCACGCCCTCTACAAATGTGCCGCTCTCCTTCCACTGTGGAGCAGGGGAGGAATACAAGATTTTCAGTGTGTTGTTCTCGCAAGGAAACACACAAAAACTGCTGAGGTCGCACTCAGAAAATGTCTTTCAGACCAAAAGCCTTGAGTCAGAAGTTGCTTGGCAGGATGACAGACAGGTTGACCAAAGGTTGCATGTTTTTGCTCTTGCAAAACGAACATGAAATGCTCATTGCCCTCCATGGTACTTCAGTGCTTCACCCATGTTACTTCAGTGGTGTACAGGAATATAATTTGCTTGCTGGTATTCTGGTCTTATCTCTGAAGATACTTATTTTAAGAATTCATGTCTACATAGGTTTGTTAATACTGTACTGTAATATCAGATGGGCTGCTGAGACCTCAAGGGGGTGAGCAATCTATTTTTAGTGTGTTTGAAGGGTAGATGATGTTTCAGGTTGTGGAATGACTTTCTGGGGGGCCTGTCACCATATACCGAAGTTTTGTATGTCATGGCAGTGGAGGCCAGTCATATGATGATGAGGTAGTAACTTAAACGGGACATAAAAGAAATCCTGTTCTTTGGGGAAATTTTAAAGATAGATGGAGCTAAAATGTCACACAATCTGTTCTCATGCTTGTTTCTTGATGTGCTGAAGGCATCTAATCCTCTTTACAGGTGAAATAAGCAGCCTGCTTATGAGCTGAAGGCAATGCCTGATGATCTGTTGACCTCCAGATTGGAGGATTGTTCGTGTCCAAGTGAGAATTTTAGTAATGGGTGACCAAAAGACTGTTTTAGTTGCCCAAGTGGTGTGAAGAAGATGGTTTGTGATCTCCTTCCACATCAGAAGTTAGTCACATGTGGGAAGTTGCATAATAGCAGTGCTGTCCTATTGAAACATATTTGACACCCCAGCCTGCAGAGATTTGGAGCTTTAGGTTGAGAAGACTGCCTCAGACAAATACGAGCATGCAGCAGTCTGAACAGTGAATCCAGCCTTGCTTTGGAAGCACTCCACTGTAGTGGTAGCCATGAAGAACAGATTTTAATGATTTATTATGGTTAGATTTTATGTGGATTGGCTTCCTATTTTCTTTGGAAGGCAGTAAAACTGCAACTTTTACAGGATTCTTCTTACATTCCCGGGATTTTATTTTGTGTGCAGGCATGTATGCTTTATTTATTTATTTAATAAATCCTCACTGCCACTGTTAGGAACATTAACAAAGGCTTTTTAATAGGTCAGACCTCAGCTACCATTGCATTTTCTTGTTACTGTAGTACATTTGGCAGATAATAGAAGATGGGGTTAAAGCCCTTACACTGTAAAAGCTTATTGATGTGAATAGTCGCTGTGATCTGATTTTGAATTTCACTGTAGCTACTCCTGTGAGTAAACATTTGAAGATCAAATCCTTAGCTGCATGGACTAATTCTTACGGATTTTTCAGGGAGGCATTTGGAAATTACATCCTGAATAGAAGATGCCCTTAGCTTTCAACAACTACCACCTACATACATGAGATGTTCATTTGTGGTTGCATGTGAGGGCATGGTTGTAGCTGATTCGCAAGAGCCAACAGGAGCTTATGCATTAGATAATTATTTCACTTTCATTCATGTGCTCCTTTTCTTTCATTCTCACCCTTTGTATTTTGACAGGGGGAGCACGTATGTTATAAATACTCAAGTTTGACTTCAATTAATGCTGGCATGTCCCTTAAATACGATTTCATATGAGTTTGTGGGTGTTCTATTGAGAACATTCATGTTGTTCTGCTGCCTGTAGATGATATTCATGCATTCTGGAGTCCCATCACTAACTGTGGTGTTTTTGGAAGCCATGGTTTTTCACACTTTTTTTTTTGATTAAGGGATTGGTTTGTATAGATACTAATATGGTAATTGCCTGTTCAAGAGAGAGGTGCTTTGGATCAGGAAAAATGCAACTTAGGCCCTTGTACAATGACAGGAGTTGTGTACCTTTGCATATGTGTACATAATACAAGTTGCTATCCATGTGGTTCATACTGCTATGGTAGTTCATCTGGCAGATCATTTAAATATTTACTCCAAAAGATCTTGTTCTCTGTTGGTGTGAAGCAGCATTTCCAGTTATTTTTAGGTCATTTTCATCTTAGCAACCCTGTTGGAGATAAACCAGACACAAGTGCTGTAAATTGTCCCTGCATTTTGGTAGAAATTAATAAAATAAAGTTTAATGGTTTGGTCCCAAGGGGAGAACAGACCATCTGGTTAACAGAAGGTTAGGCCAAGTAATACAGCGCTGAGAGTGCCACAAACCAACCCAGAGTATCTGGTAGCGTGTCCAGTTGCTGCATGTATTAAGCATTGAAATGGTGCTTTCAGATCTGCAGAGCCAGCAGTTCTGTTACCACTGCTGTGACGCAGGAGATAATTCTGTTGGGCAAGCATCAGCATGGGGGTGGATCTACAGTACAGGATGTGTAATGTCAACATGAAGCATGGGAGCTGGCAGTAAGAAGGAAAGCAGCCATTTCATGCCAGTGCAGGAAGCCTAAATAGATTTTTCCCCTCTGCATCTTGTCCTTTTATGCTGCTTTCATACTTGGTATTAAACAACTACCTTCTGCTTTGTCATCTGAAAACTTCAGCCCAGCAGGGTTTAATTTCTTTCTCTTTTTGAACCTGTTTGTTTTTTTTAAACAAGTGAAGTGCACTCCAAAAGCATGTCTGATGGATTATAAAAGGGACTGGGGGGAGGCTGAAGGGCTAAGCAGATCTGGAGAAAGAGAAGAGTTCAGTCATGTGAAAGTCCTGAGCTTCAGATGAAGTTTCATTGTAGATCCTTTTGGCTTTAGTGCAGAGACAGTTTGTTCAAAAGCTGTAACCATTTGAGAACGTTGTACTGCAGCTGCGAAATGCAGAAAGGTATGAACTACTGCAAGTGATACTGTGTAGACTTTGAAACTCTGTAATTACTAAGAAACTGTAGGAAGTTGTTGTAATTGTTTCTGCTTTCTTTTTAGCAGGAATGTCCTATTAGAATTTCTTTTTCTTATTTGGTTAAAGCTAGTGGCACATTACTGTGACACCATTTTTTTAAGAGCCAAATACTGTTACATGACTGTCTAAATATGCACAAAGAATTTCTAAATAAGCTTGCTAGGCACTCTATGGACTTAAAAATCTAGTGATATGTCTTCTGTCAGTCATAGATAGACTGGTCAACTGGTTTGGGGTTGTTTGTTGTTGGGTTTTTTCCCCCAAAACATTTGGAGTTATCATCCTATAGCTGCAGCCTGGGAAGCTCTAGAATACCAGAGCTTGCTTCCTTCCTGACGGGCATGGCAGAGTGGAACTTCATAATCAGAGCTCTCATGGTTTCTATTGCCTGTTCAGCAGGATTTTCAAAGAATAATATTACAGCTCCCCTTGAATGAATCCTTGTCTCAGATGCTGTTCCGTGGTAGCCCTGCAAAGGTATGACTTTCTTCATATGTTACTAAGAACTGGAGTGGGAGTTTGGGAGTAGTCAACCCACAGGTATGTTTTCCCAGTTGTAATTTGGTGATGGGAGGAGGGGATGCATATAAAACGTGGCTTGTGTGTGAAGACTGTTTGCTCTGTTCTGCAGTAACTTCATCCTTATGCAGTCCTCCTTGCTCCATTGGCCACATTCAGGAGATTTTTTGGTTGAAGCTATGGGAGTCTAGCACTTCTGCATAGGGCACTTGCAAAGAAATGGCACTGAAGAATTATGTGAAACTCAGACACCATCTCTCAGGGCAGAACTTTTTCTTGGTTCCATAGATAACTCCATGTAGTGGTAGCTGTTTCAGCATCAGAAGTATTAAGGATGCCGGCAAATCAAGAAACTTTTTCTAAAATATGGTTGCTCTGTCGTGTCTGTCCAGGTAATTTCCCTTGCAGGTTCTATTTTCTAGCAGCTGGTAATTTTGTGGGTTTTCTAGTGGTGTTGAACAGTTTTTAGAACACACTGGAGAATGTTCATCAGAAGTGTTTCTTCATATACAAATGAATAATGCTTCTAGATTTTGTCTGCACCTTTTCTTATAGAACATCTCTATACTGCAAAGAAAATACATTGTCCTTGACTTTTTCATACTGAAAAAGGTGCTACTTGGCGAAGATAGTTTATTATAAATAACTACTAAGATGATAATCTCACCACAGCATGCTTGGCAGTCTTCCACTCAGTTAGCCTGTTTCAGCAAGGAGCTGTCGCTTAAGATACAAAGCAATCTGCAGGGACATATGATCACACACACTGACTGTTTTCTCTGTCATCATGGATGCCTCATAATTTTCTGTGTCTGATAATTAGGAACTGGAATTATTATCTGGTAGACCAGCAGGATCTAGCACCAGAAAGATGGACTTGAGTTCCCATCTCAGAAACATCAGCTTACAGAGAAGTTCTCAGTTATGGAGGCAGTAGTAGGAGAAAGTCTGTTGGACATGGTTGTGGGGTTTTTTTGCTTTTTTTGTTTGTTTTTATTTTTGATGTCACAAGGATAGATGTGAACTACTGGGGAAACTCTTGATATATATATGTTCACAGCATACCTTCCTATTAAAAATGGTGGAGAAACATAGTCTACCACTGGCAGTGGTGTAGAGAGGATTTTTTTGGTGTTGGTTTTGTTTGCTTAAATAATGACTTCAGGACCTTTGAATATTTTATTTTTGTAGAAATATTGTCCAAAAGAAAGACTAGGATAAAGAGGTAAGAGGCTGTATCCATTTTTCTGAGGGTATTGGAAAATAATATTAATACCCATATATGTTTAGTGTCAAGATTTGATTGTAGTCACATAGCTTATAGTGACTTTTTTGAGTTGAGAAGTTGATACTGCTTTGCGGTACATGGCTGTTGAGTTATCATGTTATTGCAACAGTCGTGTGATGGATATAGTGTTGTATACAAAATTCTTTTCAAGCAGAGTGCTGGCAAGTGTTCGTGTTTTATTTGTTTAGAAACAATTTGATCAGGCCATCTCTACTGCTCTGTTAGCCATATAATATGAATGAGAACTTTTTCTAACCTCCATATTACACATGGATTCTGTTCCTTGGTGCCTGATGCTTCTCAGAGTCCTAACAACTTCTATTTCAAGTCTGGGCATCTATGGTTGTTTAAAAGTATGGCATGTGATACTTAGTGGAAGTAATTGGTAAGATTGAGATGGAAGAAATGAAGGTGTCAACGATGATGTTGGAATTTTTTTCTCCCTGATTTGACAGATCATGTTAAATCCTGTATGTATCTCAACAAAATCAAGGGGAAAACAGGACATGAAGAATTTAGTCAGATACTGACTTGTAAGCTTTAATACCAGTCCTTTTTTTCAAACCTTACGAGTGTTTGGAGTTGACTTTCATGTGGGAAGTGATTTGCCATCTTCTGAAAGGAAAGCATGGAAGGAGGCAGAGAGATGGTAACTTTATCTAGTGATGGTATCCTTCCCCACAAGCTCTACAAAGGCAAATTCCTGTGTTCTTTGCTGAAATTGTGGGAGTAGATTAACGATGGGATGGGTTCTGCTTGCTGAGAAGATGAAGAAATCATTGGAACTGGTTCCTGATGTTCAATGATCTATGCATGACTGTGGAGTGTTCTTCATCTCTTAACACCTGACCTGCCTTTACACTTCGGGATGGCTGTTCAGAGTCTGTCATGTCCAGAAGCTGCCTAACTTGGGTGACCTTGTGGCTTTAAAGAAAATCCTGTGGAACTGTTAGTTTCAACCTTACTGAAGGACACATTCTGAAGAGCTAGCTCATTAAGCAAGCTTTGAAGGGTGTGCTCTGCAGAGCAGCTTCCTGTTATTTGGTTAATGGTTGACCTAGTTCTATTGCCATATGCCTCCTGGAACGCATTCTAATATAAAATATGTGCTAAAGCAAGACTGGGATAATAGAAGGAAAGTCAAAGCCTTTATGAAACAGAAATCATATACTGTTGTTGCATTTTAGAGGGTATTGTAATTACTAAAAATGGCAATATCTTCATGGAACTGTATTGATTCTGATTGCAAACTCAGGAATGTTAATCAGACCCATTTATGTATTTTCTTCAGACTGGCCTTGTACAAAAGGTTTGTATCAGTAATTCTCTGTGTTCCATATGTGAAGCTAAAGTTAGGGAGTGAAGCACTAAGAGTGATATTATAGCTGTGAGGGTAGATTAGATTAGATTTGGCTAAAGGCAGGAGGATTTTTCCCCTGTGGTAGGTGGTTTTTTCATTGCAAACCATGGATTAGCAAATTTTTTTCCTTTTTACATCCTGGCTAGAAGCCAGAAATGGGGATTCAAGCTTTTACCTGGTGTCAGAGACGACGCAGCATACATACTTACACTTAGGCAAAAATATAAGAAATTTGGAGGTACTAGATAAAGTTCAACCTCCAACCTGAATGAGTACTTTCTGACAGTCTGAAGTTCTGAAGAACCTATAGGCTGTGTTTCTGGTTAATTTGATTTTCTGCCCTAGGAAAAGGAAGGGTGTGCGATAACAACTGTTTTCATAAGTAGTGTGCATTATGGTAGAACGGGGGAAGGGAAAATTAAAGCCATGCTTTGTAACCTTTTGAGAGCTCATGACTCTATCAGTAGATGTGGTGATTTATTATTCTTCTGTCAGTGTGGGAAACTGAACTGCTTACCAGACGTACTGCTTTGAATATGCATATAACCTGGCAGTGGCTAACCTGTGTCTCTTCAGTTGCAGATGGCTTGCAAGCAGTCCAGGTGTGAATTCTGGGCAAAGGTATGTCACGACAGCGGTGGGGGTGGCTGGGGCCAGCCCAATTTGTCTGTGGGGGACGAAGTAAGCTGTCAGGACCTGCAAAGGCAGCTGTTGCTGATCAGCATGGGGAGTGCCTAACCTGCAAAGAAGTGGTGGGATGTCTCGGGAGTCGTAATCATCTTGTACCCCTGTAACTCCTTCAGCTTGAGGCCCTTCAGGTGCTTCTCATGACTCTGGGCTCATTTGGTGAGGCTATGAATATTTTGGCTTATTTGGCTAGGATAGTGACAGCATTACACAGTTTCCCGTTCTCCCTTAGTGCATAACACTGAATGGTATTTTTGTAGAACTCCTGGATCTGGGGGAAAACAAACTGCAACATTTTTAGTAGGACACAGTGTGTTGCGTGAGCTGTAAGCATATTGGTCATGAAAAAAATCTCTGCTCCGGGGACTGACACAAGCACAGCTATTTGTGCAACCTGATCAGAACAAAGGATAATGCTTCTGCTGCAAGATCAGACAGATCTGATGCTTCAGCAGGCTGAGCAAATGAATGGAGGAAGTGGTCCGCCTCCTCTTATCCATTGTCTCAAAGATGCAGGCTCATAGAGAAGAAAGGGAGGTTGAATAGAGTTTCTGAAGGAATATGCTGCTTTGCGTTCTGTGGGAAGAGAGCAAGCAGGAATTCTAGAAGTTCTCTGTACTGGCAGGCTGACAAACTTGTAATAGGAAAGTGTGGCAATGGACTACTGGTATTGAACGAGTACTTTCTCTTCTGTAGCCTGCCTAGAAAATCTTAACTGGCATTAGGAATCTGATGAAATGTTCCAGGCTTGGAATATGTGACCAAGCCTACCTTGAAGGAAGCTCAGTGGGTGTAGAAATCCAACTAATTCTCACCTGCTAATAAAGAGTGATTTAAGACTTTTTCTGTACATGAGGAGATTCAGAGTTTTTTCCCTTTCTTTTTCTTTTTCTGTTCCTGTCTCCCCTGAATAACTCATCTGTGTGTTCTGGGATACCTGTCAGTTGTGTTCCTGATGGGATTTTTACATAGGGAATGCTGGGACAGTCAGAGTCATCTTCTGCTTAGGAGAATCCTTCTGTCTCTCTTGCTCCAGCTGTCTAGCTGTAATAGCCAAATTAACCAAAGTAGGATTTTACTAGCAAGCTCCCCTTTTAAAGGCATAATCAGGCCAAGGAAATGTAAGAAGAGAGGGAGCAGGACAGGATTTTTGATAAGCTGGGCAGAATTGAGGGTTACTGCGCATTCCAGAGCTATAATATTTGACTTCCAGCCTCAAGGGGGATTTCAGCCGAGAAATAAATCTTTTAGAGGAAGGGGTGTAGAAGTTCTGTCAGTATCATAGCTGGTTAGATCCCTGTGTATTACCTTTTTGCATGGTCATTGGGACTAGAAATTGCTAGCAATTAGGTTTGTCATGATACTTTCATATGGAACCAGTTTTCTTCAAAATCAAGCTTTTCTTGGCTCAGGGACCCATAGCTGTCATTTCTTTAGCAAGCATGCTATTTTTCTTTAAGTTAATGGAGATTAGATTTGTGTCTGTGATAACAGAACCAGTCTTGGTGATCCATGAGATCCCTTCCATCCTTTGTTTGCCCACATACTGTATAGTAGGTTATGTCAATTCAAAAAAGAAGTAATTAGTTCCACAGGATGCTGACAGAGTCCATCACTAGTCTGCAGTGGGGATGAAGATGCTGCTTTAGGAGCCCGTTTATAAAAGGTATCAGAAGGTCATCAGAGTCCTTGAGTGGAAGCCAAGTGTTGAAGCTTTTAAATGTGTGATGAATGGGCTGCCATGATCAGCATGTTTAGTATCCAAAAGCAATTCTGAAAATTCCCTGTTTATTCTTAGGAGAGGGTTAAAACCCATCCCACCCCAGAGGATGTGCCATGCTGGATTTGACTCAACAGAACCTTCAGTATGGGTTTCCACCTGCTCTGACCTAGAGGAAGTACTGTCAGGGAGAGGAAATAATGATACTAGTTGCTCAATGGCTGAACTTTTATGGCTGCTTTGCCTTCTTTGTTCAACGACGGTTACACTGTGTCTAAACTAAATCGGTGTTATTTGGACAGGGTGATCAAAAATGCATATTCCAAAAAAAGTCTATTGGAAAAGAGTTCAGTGAGGATAAGAGGAAAAATCTCCAGGGCGGACATAAATCTCACAAATAAATCAAGGAGCATTCGCCCAAGTGATAAAGATTTGGGTCTTAAAGCGAGCATTTTCTGAAAGAACAGTATCAGCCTGGTGCTAAGCAGAGACAAAAAGTCAATTGTTTATCAGTGAAGGCTGCAAAAGAATTTCTTATTATCTTCTGCTTACTCACCTCTTCAGGAAATAAAGGCACAGCAGAGGATCTTGGCTAGTTTTGGAGATCTTCAGAAAAGCATCCATCCTTTGAAGCTGTTACATTTCCCAACTTTATATTAAGCAGATCTTATCTTTGTTTTGTGGGATGTTTTTATTTTTTTTTTTAATAATAGAACTCTTTAAGATATAAGACAGTTGGACCAATCACTACTTTCAGAAAAGCAGAGCACTGTACTGATCATAAAGCTGAGATGTTTTCACAAAAAAGGCTATATCATGGCCTAGATAAGAGGAACCACGAAGGGTTGGCTTGCATAAAAGTTTGAGCAAGAGCAGAGTGCTTGGTTTCTCAGTCATCCATCAGGTCAAGCAAGGTGGATGTCTGAAGTTCCTGTGGCCGAATGTTGAATTTTGGAATTTACCCATTACACTTCAAAGACAACAGCAAATTTTTGGACTGTCATCAAATATTCACAAAGGAGTTGAACTGAAGAAGGAAAATCATCAAAACATGTATTTGTACAATCTTTAGATCTAAGTCTAATACCTTTTGTGCTTTTTTTTTTCCCCAAGTGAAAGGGATTGAGAATTGGGTCAGTTCCTCAGGGATCATCCAGATGGAGGCACCTGCTTTTGCAGCTCAAGTAGAAGGGGACTGTGGAATGAGAAAACCTCATGCAGAGAGTGCAGGTGAATCATAGGTCTCATTGGCTTTTCTAGTGTATCAGAAAAGACTTTCGAGGCTTTCCATGACCGAAGTAAATAATGACCTTGCTTTGATAGATGAAACAAATAACACCAGTGTTGTACCTTTGAGAGCCCTTGATCTCCAAAGAGAAAGGCAAGGGTTTTCCTTTTTATTTTGGATCCATTCCACTGCAAACAAAAGCATCCCACAGGTCAGACAAGAAGGGTATCTGACAGGATTTAAAGACACTTTTCCTTTTTCCTCCTGTTCTCTACACCAGTAGAAGCTCCTCATTCCGTTTATATCTGAAATGGATAGAAAATGTGGAACAGAAAATGCTTTGTGACTCGCTCAAGAAATGTCTTGGCTTTGTAGCCTATGTGGACTTTAAGAGTCCTGTCTTCCTTTTAAATCAGAAAACAGTGATCCTGTGAAGTAGTGGATATCATTCAAAACAGTTAGAATAGCTAAGTGGACTAGTACAGCATTTAGATGTATAAACTCAAGAGATACTGTTGACCCTCTGCTGATCTGTGCAAGTACTGCTCTTGGAATACTAAATCCATTCCTGAAGTTGTCATGTCTGTAAAAACGAGTGTGGAAATGCTGGGAATAGTAATGATTTGAAGTCTGGAAAATTCTCTCACAGTGAGAGCTTTCAGATAGTCCATTCCTCCCTTTCACAGGTTTTCAGAAGTGACATTTAGAAGACTAAAAGCTGTTAATTTGCCAGGCTATGTCCAATATTATAGGAATCTGGAATCTGTACCAAGCTGTAACAAGATGCAGTGGCTGGAATCTAAGACTAGAAAACGTTTGCTATATAAATAGTTCTTTATTTCTAATTTAATAGTGGAAGAAGATTAAGAGTTATTGGAATGACTAATGGACTATAGAAAAGTCCTAAGGCATCAAGCCTAAGTGTAGTTTCTCTTCAGATGCTGTGGTGGGAGACAGGCTTTAGACTGTTACCATTAAGTTGGACCTGGACAACTGTCTAGTCGTAGAAGGTGAACTTTCAGCAAGATGACTCCCACTGCTGTTATCTCATGGTACGTCAGGGATTAGTTATCTTAAGGAACTGCTGACGGGCATGCTGTAACTTGGAGGTGTAGGGATTCTAAGGAGGTGATTGAGTTGTATCAGAACATGCAAGAAGACTCTTTCTCACCTAGCAAAGAAAAAGGAAGCAAATAACCAAGTTAAGTGAAATGATAAGGCTGACTCCGGGTTTGTAGTTACCAGTTTAGGCTTGATTATCTGTAGCGGGCTGTCTTAGGCTTAAAACTATGGACAAATGATTTGCATTTTGTTCTCAAAGTGGAATCTATGCACAAGGTTGGTGGAAGCTGCCTTCCTCTTAAAAATTAGATGTGTTTTCCTATTGTCTCAATGAAGGAAAAGAAGAAATGGAACAGGGTTTTTGTAGTCCTGACAGAGCTACTGTAGACTTTCACATTGTGGTTTCTAAAGGACAGTAAATCCCCCAAACAGAAGACCTCTGGTTTCCTCTGGACTCTACAACCCAGTACTTTGGTCACCCAGAACTTTAGTCCTGGTTTTACAGACAGGAACTAGATACTTTGGTCCTGCAGTTACCACAGAGGTGGTTGTGGCATAAAAATTCAATCAGAATTTGTCAACGTGTCAGTTTCCTAGAGTAACCTAACTTTCTATCAGAGATATCCCACCAATTATACTATGAAAGCATTTCAGTAGATTCCAGGGTCTCGACCCTTTCAGTAGAAATATGTTTTGGTTTTTTGTTAGACACCTCTCAAAATCTTAGACTTTGGTCTGTTAAGGATGATACATCCAGGAAACTTAGAGATTAACTCTTTTTGTCTTCTGTGCTAATCAAAGACTTTAACAATAAGCACTATCATTAGATCAGCTTTTTTTGATAACTGACGCACAAACAAGTCAGTTTCTGGGGAAAATGGTACATTAGCTTGGTTTCGAAGGTCATGCCGCAGTAGAGGCCTCACTGTAAATGCTTTTCTTTTTAACTTTATAAACCAATTACTACAGCTGGATGAAGGAGGGTTTTGATTCCCTAATTGACAAATTGTTTTCAGTTCTTAATTTGTAGTTTCAGTTTTGGAAGACTCCTTTCAAGATTCAGAACTCTGTATTGCAGTAGTCTAGCTGGAGGAGTTAGAACACAATGGGAGAACAAAGGAGTTCAGGAAAGAAGAAGGAGAAAGAGGTCTGAGCTGTTTCCTCTGTTTCTTGGTTTTGAAATGAATAACTATTTTAACCTGTAAGTAATGCTGAGATCAATGGCTGTCTTCCATCATGAAATGCAAGTAAAGTTAAAATAAGAAGGTAACTTCCTCTTGGCAAACTTTTTCCCCTACATTTCTCTCCCATGTTCTGTATAAAATCTTTTCTCCCAGGCATGGGTGCAAAGGAGCCTTCTTGTCTTTAACTTGAACATTTCCTTTCTTCTAGTAATCAAGCCTACAGATATAGCCCCTGTGTGCTCAGCTGAAAAGGAAACCACTTGTTTTTTTGACAGTGAAGCTTCACTGCCAAAATGATCTTGTACTGCAGGTGGCTAGAGGTATATGATACAAGTTAGTTTTTCAGCTTTGGAACACATCTGAAGGGCAGGCTCTTCAGGAAGGGTGAACTGTAGCACCAGTCCTATGATTAGCAAGTCTGGTTCTGCCTCCTTCAACTTCTGAGACCTTGAAGATACATTATAGGTTCTGTTTTCAGGTAAGGAGAAACTTATTCCTATTTTGACTCTCCACTTCATAATAAAAGGCTTTAGTAAGTACTGATCCACATAAAGGTCTGGTCCTCAGCTGGGGAAAATTGGCAGAACTCCAGCAAATTTCCAGAAATAAAAAACTGGAGAAGTCTCTGAAAGCACAGCAGTTACTGGGACTTGCACAATGTTCTGCAGCTTGTAAGAATACAGGAGCAGGAAGTTGGAACGACACTGATGGCTTAATCTTTCTGTGATCTCTTGTTTTTCTGTGAGGGAAAGAAAATCTTTAGGAGAGAACTTTGCTCCTGTTCTCTTGGTGGTATTGGCTTGCATGGCTTTGTTTTTTTTTGAAAACTGATAGCAGAAGACTATCCAACCTTCAGGAGTGGAGCCATTATATGTGGGGCTGTGCAACAGGAGCCAAAGTTTAAAAATAAAATACCAGGCTGCCTTTCTGAGGATCCAGACATAGCATACACACACACACATACGCAATATCTTGACTGACCACAGTTATATCAGTTACTGAGTTCAGAGCAACGGACAATGAGAACCAAAAACGGAGTCTTGTTCCTCAAAAAGAAAGAGGAAGAAATGTAAGACTTCTGCAGCCTCAGATACCAGTTTCTGGAGTGCATGGGAGGCCCCTCATCACCAGCAGGGTTGAGAGAGTAAGACCAAATGACTGTCAGTCATTCCTGATGGTGTCTGCTGTAGCCCCTTCCCAGCCCTCCCTTTTCTCTCCCTCATTTTCTCTGCCCTACTAAGTCATGGTTCTGGGCAAAGCAGTCTTTTTTGAAAATGTGCTCCTTTCTTAAGAGATAAAAGCAGTGCTTTTATTTCATATTGAGTGCTGAGGGACCAGCACGCCAGACACCTTCAGAAGAATTGAAAGACTTCAGAGCTACTTTAAAGATGCACGTCACCGGCATCATTTCTCTGCTAGACTGTGGAAATAGCAGATGATCAGTTTGCATCTTTCCAGAAGACCTGGAGAAGGAGGGGCCTACACAGAGGAGGTAGTAGATAGACCAGGAAAAATTATTTATGGCAGAAAAGGAGAAATTTAAGGTTTAATGCCAGGAATACAGCTTGGAAGGTGAGATAACTTATGTTAGAAAGGAATGATCTTTTGAAAGCAAAGGTGACGCTACTCAGACAAACAGTCTAAGAAAATAGGAAGATACAATTCTTGATCACTTGTGAAGGTAGACAGGGATGAATAAGGTGAAAGATTTAACCCTTTTTTGCCTGCTTTCCCAAAATGCTGATGTCCTATCAACTTCCAGACTTTGCTTGATAATTGTGAGCTGGGCTGACAAGGGTGGGAAGTCAGGGTTCCTCCAGTGGCTCGGTGTGAAGCAGCAGGGAGTGTGCTTCTCTCAGGTGACGTGACATAAACTGTGTGCAGGTAGCAGCTGTGCACAGTCTTACCTGCCTGTAAGCTGCCTCAAGCTAGTGCGCTAAAAGATTGGAGCCTATGCTTTTGACTGCATGGAGTGGGCAGATGCAGTTCCTAGAAGAACCCCTGCTTCCCAGATGCACCTCATAGTAAATGCAAGCTGGATTTGTAGCTAGGCTTCTTCCAGCTGCAGCAAGCATGTTTGTGTATCTCAGCTGACAGCTACAGGGGGGGAAAAAAACCCAAAGAAGAGGTATTACCACTTTGTATCTCTGCCCAGGCAAAGTAACAGTCACAGCTGCCCATGACACACTTGGCTTTTGGCAGACCTCAGGCTGGTTCTGCTCTGCAGACATAAGATGAAGCATGCTCAGTATGCTTCCTTCAACAGGAATGCCAGCAGTATCTTGGATTACTACAGAGACTGCTCTGTGTCTGTGAGCTCCTTCTGCAGAGTTTGGGTTCACATTAAACGGGATCAGGAGTCCTTGGTAGCCTGTGCATGGCTCTCAGCACAGGCTAATCACCTTTTTTGGAAAGTTGTGTTTTCTTAGACATCCAGACTCTCAAACTGGAACACTTATTTTATTGAAGATTTTCAGGAAAAACATACTAACTTTACACACTAGTTGAACATACACTGAAGGTGATGCTTGATTCTCTTAGAATCTGAATGTTTTTTTTAAAAATCCATAAAATATCGGGGTCTTGCTGTGGTGATGTCCTAAAAATGAAGGGTAGGTGCAACTGTCAGCATGTGAAAACTAATTGCTTGGTTTGTTCTCATAAATTTTGTTAGCCAGGGTGGAGTGGAAGTGTGCACACGCTTTGTGGCTCCAGCTAGCATGTGTGAAAGAGAGGTCTGATTAAATCAAACTTCCTCTTCTTTGGTCATGAGTATCTCCTGCTTACAGAAGACATTGAGGAAGACCTAGAGTGTTCCTCTTACAGTTATTTTTATAAAGGTGCTATAAAGAAGATTTCCTTTGATGACTTCTAGTAAGTTTTGATTTTTTTGTCTAGACTTTTTCTACAACACAAGAATTATTAATATGTTGCCCATTATTTAGAAGAGTTTGGGAAGACAGTAGAAGGACAGTTTGGCCAAAATCGTATTAAGAGAAAAGCCTCTCAGACTGTGTGAGAATTTCTGTTTTTCTAGCTGTCAGTCCTTCAAAATTAATATCTTTCCTCATCCCCATATAAAGCTCCCTTTTTGGATGGCCACCCTTTTTTCAATCTCCCTCCTCCCACTGTGATCTCGAGTAATATGAGGGTTAGACCATGTTCACCATCCCTAAACTCTGTCTCCCCTGGTATTCCTCTCCTCAGCGCTGCAGACATTTTGCTGAGTTGACCTAAATTCTTCAGCAAAAGGCCTGGATTCTGTGCAGAAAGCTGGAAATGGCAACTCCAGTTAAGAAGTAAATACAAAGACAAATAAAGAGCCTCAGTTAATATCCTTGTGTGTAGTGTATGATTCACCCCTGAAATTTTAACTTCCACTGTGCTGGAGAACATTTCATTTGTTGTTGTGGGAAGTTAGCACTGGGATTTCAGGCACAGTGGCACAGAAGGGTAGCATGGCATAACGGGGAATGGCTGGAGTCTGGAAACCCACTTTCTGCTGCTGGCTATGCCACAGACCAGCTGTGCGACCAGGAGCCAGGCTACTTCACTTCCCTGTGCTTCTCCATTACCAGGTAAAGGAAGAAGGTTCTCCATGGTGCAGACTCACTCATGTTGCTTTTCGCAGAGAGAAAGCCTACAACAGTGTGGCCTGAAGCTGCATAAGTCAAATAAATAGGTAGTAACTGCATAGAACAGCGTGTCAGTATTGCTACTTGATATATTTAATTCTGCCTTTTTGTTCCTTACATATTACTGAGAAGTTGTGAGTCTTCAGATTTTGTTCAATAATTTGAAGGTTTTTGAAAACCAGGGGAATTCTTCAGTCTTTTCTCTCTCTGAGAACAAATCACTTCTGCTGACTTAAATGACTTGTTTGTGATAAATGAATGGAAACCTGAAATAGATGATACTGTCTTTTGTCTTGCTTTGGTGTTCCATAAACAGCAGAAGGAAAAATGAAATTTCTGCAGGACTGATTGTATACTTTTGGCATAAAATCTTTTGTCAATGAAGTCCTAAATTAATGTGAAACTTTCACTCTGCATACATTCCTGCAAACAAGAACCCACGCCTGAATGAATGCTTGTTGCAAGAGACAAATAAAAAAGTACAAATGCCTTTTATTCAGATGAGTTTTAACAGGGAAAAAAGTCTAGAATGGACTATAAAACATATTACGTTCTTACTTTTTTCTCTTCTATAGTGTTAAAGGATGTTGGCTAACATAAATGAAGTGCCTCAAAATATTCTTTGTATGTATTTTGGTGTCATATGGTTCATGTATGCCTCTTTTGGGATGAAAAAAGGCAGGAGATTAACCTGACTGGCAAGTGGTGTTGCTGAATGCTGTGTCTGAAGGGTTGGTCACTTAGCTGGACTCTTACTGAAAAGAGACATATGCTGTTTATCTCTGTGACTGTCCATGTCTCCTCTCCATGTGTAGTTGAAAAGATGCATCCTGTCCCTTTCAAGCAGCATACATCTGAGGACATACAATTTTGTAACAGTTGAGTCTATGTCTTTGTGGTTTAGGGTTTTTTTTTCTTGCTTGCTTGTTTCCATCTTTGTTCCTTTAGTGAGAAGAAGAAAAAAGAATTTCTTTATATGGTTCTGCTTTGAAGTAATCCTGCTTTATTTTAAAACCTCTTGAACTAGAGGATTCAATGACACTTGATCTACCTAAAGTATTTATGTGTATCTCTTGGAAAAACAGTAAGTTGGGAAGTTTGTAAGTTTCTTCCCTTAGAGTCAAACTCTGGTTCCTTTTTTTAAGTGGTTCTGTAATCATCAATAAAACCAATTTCAATTATGACCCCTTTGCTTTGGAACTGTAGAACATTGCAGCGTGTCTTTGTCATTACCATAGGTGAATATTCTTTCTGTTTGTTGAAAACATTGTGGTCCAGACTACCCTTTCTTTGCTTTCAGAACATTAGTTCTGAAGTTTTCAGATTAATTAAAAGGCACGTTATATTGCATAATTTTGTTTGTATCTCGTCAGGTTGAAAGTTCTGTTGGGTGTTTTAAACCATCACAGGGCTTGAATCTTCTGGGTTCTTTTGGGTGTTTTTAAAAATATTTTTGCCATCTTTGTTAGCTTAAAATACATCTTACCCATTTCCATCCATTTCGCGTGCAGAGTAAATGTCAAGGTTTGTCTACCCATGGAGTTATTTAGACAGAGCTATTGCAGTTTCAAATAACTCTCCTTAAGTCCAAAAGCATGTCCAAGTGTGGGTACAACCTCACTTCTGTTTCTTCTCACACACATGGCTTGGTGTGACATGAAGGATGACCTGGAGCCTTGATGAAAATGTTTGTAGGAAGACATGCTGAGGTCAGTTGCAGAGGGCTTCTAGTGAGAACACAGTGGATCTGCTCCATATGCAGACACACGATGACCTCACTGTATTTCTGTGTTTTCGAGGTGGAGCTGTTGGCAGTCAAGATGTTCTGTCCCCTCCATTCCAGACAGGGAATATCCCAGGAGCAGTTACTCTCTCTGCAGCTAAAGCAATGGCTAGTGTACCAATGGGTGTACCACTCTGAAGTGGACTGTCCCTGCTTTTCTTTTTCCATAATGAAGGTATGCCATTTTCTTTCAGAGTGTTTGGATAAAACATGATGGCCAGGTTTCAAATTGGTGATTACCTGAGGTAGCTAAAATCTTTAATGAACTGTTTCTAAATTATGAGAAGTTGTTAGTTCAATTCACTGGGTTAAATAGAAGGAGTGGGTGGCTGGAAAATACAAGAACAGGGTGTTCATGGTCTCCCTTTAATTTTTTTTTCAGAGAGATACTTTTTATGTTGATGAACTAGTCATGAACTGAACTTCCCTTATGACAGGAGACATTGTTTTCTTTATATATAGTTTGGCAATTGTTTATGTTTTCTGGGATAAAGTTTTGGCAACTAGTTTCTCTTTTACCAGCTTTCACCCTGTATCTTTAGGGTAAAGCGAGAATGGTTCCTCTTTCTTCAAAATGAAAGTAATCTTATGACAATGGGAACTAATTATTTTGTTCTAAAATTGGATTTTGTTACCTTCCTTGTTACTTAAAATCCTTGAAAATTTTTCAGTTTTAAATGGTTAAATGTAAAGCATTTACAACAGCAGAAAAACCCAAGGTGTTGTGTAATGGACTTGCAGAAGAGAAAAAAGCCGCAGTAGTTCTGTAATGTCTACATACTTGCAAGGATTGTAGCTTTTGAAGGATGCAGTTGGTTATAATCTTAGCCCCTCTTAGCCATGGGCCTTATTACAAAGAAAGTCTTAGTTATTTTTTCTTCTTTATGGTCCATTTCCTGTTTGGGTATTTCTTAGGAGGAAGAAAAAGAAATTGGATCTTAGTGGCTGACCCTCAAACAGCTTATTCAAAGCAAAAAGGATTAAACTAGGTCAGAAGAACTCCATTTAGGAGCTTCAACATCTTACCACTTTTGCTACAATTCAGTTTTAATAATAGTTTTCCCCTTAATTTCAATATGTCCACAGAAGTCAGGGAAAGGGACTGTTTATTATTGGAAGGATAAGAAATAAGGTTAACAAGAGGTTGTTTTTTTTTCTTTTTGTGAGGGAGATTGTTCTTAATTATTACCTGCATAGCAAAGAGTGTTTCTTTTATAGACAGGGAATAGCCGCTTTTTCCGTTTTTAATGGAATAGTTTTTAATGCCTCTTTGATCCATTCACTTTCTGGCTGGAGAACTTCCATTAACCTTGGTCAATTCATAGATACTGTGATCTGTAATCCTAGGATCACTCTGAATTCCTTCTCCCCCATCCCCACCCTTGAAATGCATTGTAGATGTTCCACTTCGTTTCTTCTAGGGACTGTCTGCTATCTGCATATCACACAAATGATGATTGAGCCAGTATGCTACTTTAAATATTTTTTTACTTGGGCTTTATATATTACAACAACTGCAAAAACTTGTTTCCTGGAAGGACTAAGTGGGTGGAGATGGAGGTTGAAGGGATGGTAAAAGAAGCAAGGTTCTCATCTGGACCCAGGATATTGCATTCCAGTGTGTATATATTCCATCTCGACGTGTAATCCAATGTACTCTCTATCTATAAAAAGTTACTTGGCACAAAGTAAAGTATTTTGGACAACATAAATGTTAGCTGCAACTTGTTGTTCCTCCTTTGTAGCAGTATCACTTTTCAGCAATCAGTGATAGGACCAGCATCTTGCTGCCACCATCCCAAACAGAGAGAGGATCTTCACTTGCACAAGTGAAAAAGATCTTTTGAGAGGGGTGGCAGAGAGAAGGGTGGCAGCCTAGTGGTAATCACTAGTCTGAGATCTGTCAAATACTTGAAAAGTGTATATTCTTCTACCTGGGGCAGAGATGCTGGCTGCTATACTGCAAGTGAATCAGTGGGCAAATAAAACTGTGTATTCTGTCTGGCATTATAAATGGGTCAGTGATGGATTTGTATTACCTGAGGAAATGAACTGGCTGACAGAGAGGCTTCTGCTTGCTGCCCAGCAAATGTCAAATATAGCAGGAAGCTTGGGGGAAGGGGAGGGATAGCTGGAGACAAAGGCGGTGTTAAAATAGCTAGGATGTCAGTAGAGCTCCACAAAAAGTGCTTCTGAGGAGTAGACTGGGAAAGCAGAACAATCTTTGGACTTTGTTAATCAGCGTTTTCTTGTCCTCCAGTAGGGTTTCAGCCATGGATCCTCTTTATAATTAAGAGTCGTGCATGAGGTAGGTGTGGGTCTGCATGAGGTGATGTCCTGTTCTATTCAGCTTTCTTTGCTGGTACAGAACATGACTTCTGATGCTTTGGTTTTATAGGGTTAAACCCATTCCTCTGAATGCCCTTTTTTCATCCTCTCCACATGCTGTCTGCATGGGGTTAACCCTTTAAAGGCGTACCTCTGGAGCATGTAAGATCTCAGGATGGACTGAGGGAGAGGGCTGCATCATCCCCAGGGTCCTGACTAAGCTGAGCTCATACTGGTGACAAAAGGCAGGCAGTGGGCTTTGGCTCACTTGGATCTGATCCACGCAATGTTTCTTTGGTTCCCAACTGCCCTGTGAATTTCTCTTACTTAGAGAGTCTTGAATATCTACCAAACTGGGTGCTGTATAAGAAAATGATCTCTGGCTGAAAGATTACTCCTCTCACGAGCTGAGTTCAGCCTCTGTCAACCACTGCTATGACATAGGTCCAGTCTCTCCACTTAAAGGAGGAACGTGTGTCCAGCAAAGCATCTTTTAACATCCATCTTTCAAGATGGTGATAATGTCCCTTTATTTTGCCTTTGAAAAGTGAAGACACTTTTCAGTAGCAATCTCAAAGCAGAGCTTTGCCCTTGGCATTTGTGGTTTCTGAGTGCTAGTGACTTGATTTCCTCCTCTGTGCCTGCTTGTGTTTTGAACCAGCTGTGTTGGCTGGTCTAATCTCAGATCTCTAAGATTAAAATTTTGTGGCCCTTAAAATAATCCAGCAATTCATGTGTTCCCATGGTTTAGCTCTGTCACCAGTTTATAAGCTGTATTTAGCCTCTGTAAAAACACCATGCTCCTTGCAAACTAACATTGGTCCTCTCTAAAGCATGCTTGTAACTCACCAGCTACAGCACTGTAAGTGACCATGGAATGGAGCATGTAGTTCGGGTTGAATGGCAAGATTACTTTTAAAGGCACTACAGGCTGTGCAAGTCTGTTTTAGGGTTCATTTAAGGGCAGATGGGCATCAGGAGATAATCTCTTCTGTCTTCAGTCACAGTTTTGCTCTTTCCCACTTCAGTTCATGGTGCAGCAGGATATGTGGTTGAGTTTGTCATATCCGATTTGCTACTGGCAAGACCCCCTTTATAACAGCTCTGACTTTTCTTGGCAAGAAAGAGATCTTTGCTGGGGTTATGCCAGGCTGAGGAGCCTGCTCCTCCCCCAGCTCCTTCCAGGATGAGGCTGGTAATGCATCCTTTGTGTAAAGAGCTCCTAGAAGAGGTTACTTGCAATGCATGAGAAGGAATTAGGTTGTTTCTGGAGTACCCAGGAAGAGTGCTGCCGTGTTCTTCAGCACCACCTGCTGACATCTACCTCTCCCAAGTCCACGTATACGGGGGAGTGCACTTCTGTTAACTTACAGGAACTGGATTTCTTGAGGTAATTAACAATATAGTCTTGGCTGGAGATTAGAAACCCCAGACTCACTGCTTTCAGTTGCATTATGCCATATGGGGACCACTAAGGAGCAGGGTACAAAAGCCAAGTTGCTTGGCTCTGGTATCTGTTTTCCTCTGTTGGGCCAACCCACTTGCCTCTTGAACATCTATGTCTATGCAGAAGGGCATTGAAAGGTTGGGTTGTGTCAGCAAGGTGGATGAGTTGGCTCATATCCTGCGAGCATTTAATATGGAACCAAGTGGCAGACCACATTTCTACTGAAACAGTTTTGCCCTATGCTGTTTCATCTTCCTTTTAAATCCTGGAAGGATTTAAACAGGTATTTTCTTTACAGGTTTTGACTGGAAAAATGGTTTAATGCTTTTTTTGTGTGTTTTCATTTTCTTCCTCTTCTTCATCTTCTGATAGGAAAGGAAACTTAAGTTTATTCTGTAAGAAAAAGGAGCCCATCTGATCAAAATTCCACCCTTTGTAGTAAAACTGTTGTTGCATCTTCTTGTAACACAGGGTCAAAGCTGTATTCTGTTTATTGACTCTCTGAACCACAGGAAAACTTGACAAAACTGTCTGTGTGTCTGAATTTGTACCTCCACAACTACTTTTGTGCAGTAAATTAAGTACCTGCCATACTTAATAAGGGAAAAAGTCCTACTCTGACCATTTAGTTGTTCAGATTCTCACATATATTTAGAGTCTTTTTCATTTCTGTAGGGATTAATAACATGCCATGAAGGTAATTCAGAAGATCAGAAAAACCCATCCTAAGCCTTGCTTAGAGCAAAAGCATTTAATATTCGAGAGCCTTCTCATAGGTGAAGTTCTTCTTCCCAAGACTCAGTTGCCCATGCTCTGTACTGTGTAATGCCTCACAGCTAACCTTCAGGAAGGGAAGACAAAAAATGTCAAATCATACTTTGTATAAGTCTCTCAATTTGTCTTTTAATTAAGTTGTGGCATTTTATTTGCAATCTGCTCTTATTTTAAAAGCTTGAAGTTTGAAAGTATCCTTCAGGCATTTAGGTGGCCTCTTCATGTATTTTTTTAAAAAGAACAGATATATATGTACAGTCCAGGAGCCCAAAGAAAGAAGAAGAGACATTATTTGTAGAAATGGAAAAGGAGTGGTCAGCTTTTAGGTAGCTTGAATCAGTGAAGCCCCAGCCTGATGTTCTTTGTAGTTTGGTTACTTACATCTGAATTGTCTTTGTTGATTTGATATCCTTGCAAGTAACACGTGGATGTAAGATCAAGTATTCCATCTTGGACTTTTGTCTTCCTTGCTAGGGAAGTTTGTGTTTTCCGCAGTGAGATAACTATGTTTGCTGTGTCTGCTTGAGGCTCTGGACTGCAGTCTTTTCCTCAAGATACCTAGCAGAAGCTGACATTGTGCTCCTATCTGTGATTCTCCTTTCTTTCATACCTCCTTGCAAAATCTATGGTATGCCTTTATTCTGCTAGGGTCTTACAGTGAGATGGCTAATATGCATTAACGTTCAGTAACTGAGCACCATGTTTTTCTGTTTTGGGTTTTTTTTGTGTGTGTTTGTTTGTTTTGTGGGATTTTTTCCATTTTTGAAGAGTCATAGTCTTGGAGAACCGGTTGAACTGAAAGCAATGTATCCATCATTTGGACCTGTTTCAGGTCATTTATGTGTTTATGTATTAAGTTCCCCAAAATAAAAATAACCAGAGGTTCTGTGAATCCTTGTGCTCTTCTTGAACTGAAAAACGCATCTATGCTTCTGGCAGCTCCTAGCACTTCCACAAGCTTTAAGAGTAATGTGGTTTATATTTCCTTTAGAAGGTTTTGCAAGCTATGTGGTAGCTTTACAGTGATCTACAGTATGGTATCAGGTATGTTAAATGAATGCGTGTATTCAAGAACATAAGTAAACAGTAACTGTATAGGGATCAACAAAGTTGGTCATCCTGTTCTCTGTGACTGGGAAATTTCTGAAAAGTTTGGAATACAATGTACAAAGAATGTGTAGTAGGAAGACCTCCTTTTGTGGAATCTGACCTGGAGTCCACTTCAGGTTCAAACAGTCTTCCAGGTGGTGGGATAAGTACCTTTTAGGAAAAAAAAGTGTCTGTCTCTGCTCAGTTTAGATCATTGTTTCTACTGTTGAATTGTAATGCATCTCTAATAGAAGTTCTTTCCTGAAAATATGTTATATTGTAATATGTATTTCCGTATAGGTCAACAGAAATATTTACTGGAAGAAATGGGCAACATGATCACACGTATCAGCTAATGTATTTCTCTCATGGGAATAACTGTTGAGTTTCAAAATGTAATAAATGACTCAAAACCGGACATCAGATGTTGACAATAAAAGGCGTAACTGGTGATAAAATTTTACTGCAAATCCTTTACATGAAAATACGAACCACAAAGTAAGTATATTGAGGTGGACAGTTGCAACCTAACCCATGGAATTCTATCAAAATCTAGTTCTATCAAATTAAAAAAAAAAGGTGAAAAAAGAAATGGTGTATCAATTTAGTTTATTTTGATACCAGCTTGGAGGAGTAACTCCAAAGACAACCCTCAGAGGACCAAGAATCCCAGTAGCTTGACTGATACTTGGTCATTGAAAAAGACCCATGAGTTGAGTAGGTTTGCCTGACTGTAGTTGAGAGTTGAATTTATTATTTGAATTCCTCATTAACTACCTTTTTTTTCATAAATGAAAGGTGAGGCTAGCTTCCTCCAGTTAGAATAGCCTTCAGGTTTCCAGTTTCTCAAATGTATAAATTTTTGCATTGCTCCTATGATTTTACTTGTTTAGTTCTCATTTTCCCTGTTGTGATCTTACGTTAAAAAAAGAAAAAAAGGCTAAATAACCCCAAACCCAAGGATATCAGAGCGGCAGCTCCATCGTACGTGAGCTGAACCTGTCCAGAAGCCCAGGTGGCACGGCTGGAAGGTCCTCACCACAGCTGTAGGTACTGGTGCCTCGTAAAACCCAGGCTTCTCTGGCAGGGAAAAATGCCTGCGGTGTTACTCATGGGAATTTTGAAAACTTGTCATGTCTGTTATTAGTTGCTTATGAATTGCATTGCCGTAGTGTTTGGTAGTTTATTTCTGGTAGGTTGATCTCCAACAGCAACAAAAAGGCGGCAGGGAGATTAGACCAACACTGAAGCTTCCTGCATGTTTTGAAGGAAAAAAGATGACACTGGTGCCAGATGACACAGACAGCCTCTGCTAAGACGTTTTGTTCATGCCGATCTGCTTTGACCCAACGCACCGTGCAGGAGCCGCCGGGGCTCCCCATGGAGAGGCAGGTCAGGGCCTGGCAGCCGGGGCCTGCCCCACCACCCCAGCCGGGAGCGGGGCAGGCTGCGGGGCAGCCTGAGCCCCGGGTATTGGGAACCTCCCTGGGACCTGGCCGGGCTGTGGGCCTGCAGGTGGGCCTGGCTGGGCGCAGCCCAGGGCAGGGCTGTCAGGAGCTGGAGACCGGCCCTGCTGCGGCGTTGCTGGGGTGGGGGCTGATGGCGCCAGGGTGTGAAATGGGGTGCTGGGCCGTCAGGGAGCCCCAGGAGTTCAGGAAGACCGAGGCCTGTGCGTGCCCTCAGGGCCCCGACACATGCTGCGTCTCCAGGGGGACTTTGTCCAGTTGAAAGGGGTTTGGCAGTGTTTCTGCCGGTGTGATGGGGTGTGTAACATCATAGAATCATCTAGGTTGGAAAAGACCTTTAAGATCATCAAGTCCAAACTTAGTAAACCTAACACTGCCAGGTCCACCACTAAACCAGGTCCCTATAAGCGCCACATCTACACGTCTTTTAAATACCTCCAGGGATGGTGACTCAACCACTTCCCTGGGCAGCCTGTTCCGGTGCTTGACAACACTTTCCCTGAAGAAATTTCTTTCAGCTCCACCTTGGCACAGAGTAAAATGAAAGCTGTTAGCGCAGTCTGCATGTATGAGGTAGGGATGAAGATGCCTCTGATCATCTGACTGGAGGAAGACTTGGGAGAACTGGAGATTTCGTTGTTTTACACGCGAAGTTACTAATACTGAGCTGGAAGTTCACATAGTGTGTGTGGTCTGACTGACCTTTTCACTTGTGGTTGTGCATGTGCATATTCTTAACTTCTAGAAGCTCTGCTGACTCCATTTCAAAATATAACGGATGGGTAGTCAAACCACAGAAGCTTAATTTTGAGGTCAGTGCCTTGGGCTTTGCAATTAATTTTGTATTTTGAAGCTTTAAAACCAAACTTAAACATAATGATTTGTACTACTTTGGCTGCTGCCAAATTCTGTAATGACTGTTGTTCAACAAGCACAATTATCTTTTGTTTTGGATTTTTAAAAACCGAGAAGTCTAATGCAAGTGTATCTCTGATGTTCTCACACATTTATGAGTGTAGAGAAGGATGTCGAAGACAATTTGAGACTTCACCTTGGGTCTTTAAAACTGTGGCTTTGAGAATCTCTTTTGCCCAATGTTTTGGAAGCTTTCCGCTCATAAGGAAGATGAGAATATCTCTTCTCCATATTAAGCATTAAAGCCATATATTTTAAGAAGAGGTTATAAAATGCAAATTAGTCGGACAATGGCATTTTAATAATCTGTTTGGTGAAGTTAACATTGCATTAGTAAGGGTATTTTAGAAGTCACATTATCTGTGGGCAATGTGGTCTCAAGAGATTGGTTGTGAATATGTTAGAGGGCTTGTGGGATTTATGGATTCATTTCATGGTGGTTGCGTTTGGTTGTTTTGGGTTTTTTTTCCAGACTTCCTGTGCTGTTTTTGAGTTAGCGGATTTGGTAACTCCTCCCTCACTCCATCACCATTCCCCTCTAAATTTTCTTACTGTGTTGTTTGAAAATTTAAAGATTATGGAATGCATTGCCTTAGCTGGTCATGATGGAAATGTGCAAATCTTGCTTTGTTGCCTTTGCTTGGGGTGTGTGTCTTGCCAGTGTATTAACATCTGCACTTGAAAGTGCTCTTTGCTGGTAGGTAGGTGGGTCTCTCTCCATACCATATCCCATGCAGACAAAAAAGAAGAAAGACATACATTGTATATCAGTTTCTTTTGATATATGAGTCCAAACTAGGAGTTTCTGTTTTTCTTTGCCTTTGTGCAATGCCTGAATTTTAAAGAAAAATGTGGAAATGGTAGAGCAGAATTCCTTACAAAATGCTTCATCCTGCTTTCAGTGTGATGCATGGTGAAAACATCAAATTGAAGTCCATTCAGCTGTACCTGATGTTTGTTCCTCATAGTTGCAGTAGGATTAACCTCTTCCCTGACTTGGTACTGTCTTTGTGATTTAGACCCTGCTGAGATTCAAGCTGGAACCCATTAGAAAGTCTCCATCAGTTTTTGTAATCAGCAGCTATTAACGAGCTCTCAACTCTTCCGATTTGTAGAGGAAGGTATTGTTGGTTTAAGACTGGTCGAGAGAGCAACCAGCATCCCTGAGGATACCTTCTCCAAGCATCAGGGTATCGTGACTGCTGGAGCTGGAGATGGGGATGGTGGTGGTTTTTACCTCTTGAAGCTGCCAGGATTATTTTTTTTCAGAACCTCGGGTTTGCTGTCCCTTCTGGTTTTCTATTTTGTAAGATAGCCTGAAGTTCCCAGAAGAGACAGAACTGAAAGGGTTTTGTGGTAGTGTTCTAAAGGGTCTGAAGTTTTCCGTGGGGGGTGGGGAGCGTGAGGGGGGAAGAGCGGGATTTGTATTTGTGTGTGTGTGTGTGTGTGTGTTGTTTTTCCTCTGTTCTACACAATGGAGCTTTCAGAGAACCTCTCTTAAAAGGCATAGCTACAGCCTTTGTGTGAAGGGTGTGTCTGCTGGCAGGGTTTGCTGATGCAGACAGGCTGGCTGGTGATTAACAAAGGTCATTAGACTTTGGAATCTGGCAGGGGAGTGGGGTTGTGTGTCTTCTGCGCCAAGCAGGAGGGCTCCCCAGGGACAGGGCAGGCTAGAGGCCCCCTCCCTGCCTCTTCACCCCCCCTCCTGGGAGCCTCAGCTGTGTGTTGCCTTTGCCTGTAGGACAGCTTGGACCAGTGTCTTGATGCTGTAATGCTCTGTTTCTGGAACGAACTGTCACATTTGTCATCCATGGGACAGGGGAACCAACCCTAGGAGATGCTTGCGGGCGATCTGCTCAGGGAGGGAAGGTGCTGCTTGGGCAGTGCAGGGGGACGGCAGCGACATGACTTGGGGGGCAAGTCATGCAGGAGAAGAGGAGATGTGTTCTGGGAATACTGATTTTTCAAGCATCACCCAAGGAGGAGGAGGAAAAAAGGGGAAAAAAAAGAAAAAGCCTGGTGTGCTTGAGATGAAGCTGAGATAAGTGAGGCCATGTTGTGCACAGGCGAGAAGCTCTGAGCCTCTGAGTGCAGGAGTTGTCTGAGCTAAAATGGCTGCTCCCAAAGCTCAGAGGACTAGGGCAGCTTAGTGAGTCTTAAAGCTTCAGTGACGCAGGGGTTCATATCTCTTGAAAGTGTGATAAACACATTCAGCAAAGCTGTGGCTTGTTTGGCTGAGATGAAAGGACTAAGCTTGGGGGATGGGTAGTGAAAACTGGATGATCTGCTTTTCTGTGAAGTGCTCTAAATGCAGGAGTCGTCTGCTCCATGGAAAAATTTGTTTTCAGGTCTAATGGACTGTGCTAAAGGAGACGTGGGGTGGGGCTTCACTCACTGCTGTAATTTGATCCAGAGCAGATAGCAACCTCTTCCACACAATTTGGTCTGGTGCTTGCACATAAAAGCTTGAGTATCTCGATTATTGTAACTTTGTTAGCTGAAAAGAACCTGGTGCAGCGTTCATTTTCTTTATTGGTGGTGGGAGGGAGTGGAGGGAGAGAAAGGACACAGTGCAGCCTGCAACGTTAATGTAGCTAAATATGTGGAGAGCTTCTGTGCTCAGACTGTCCAGAATTTGACTTGCTAGACGTTTATTTTAGCAGGCTCTCTGAAGGAGCATTCTCTCATATAAAATCCTGATGCAGTACCCTCTCTTGTTTCTGTGCACTAATGTTTTGGAGCTTTCTCCTTACTGTGGAAGTAGCTTCATACTCTACATACAATAAACATACAGAATTGTCAGTGCTTTGGGCTGCCCTTGTGCCTTGGACCTCTGAAACACCCACTTTATCATTCTTTCCCAGTGCAGCACATGGAAGCTTAAAGAAGTAATTCTTCTGTTAACATAGGAAGGTTGCTCTGGTGCCTAAGTACTGCACAGGATAGGAGGGTCTCTTGCTTGTGCTTTGTGTCTCCTCGCCTCTATAGCTGTGCAGAAATCTACAATTCTCTGTTGCAGGATTAATTGGTCACAAGCTGAACCACCATACTTCATGTTACTGTATCTGATGTTGTTTTGTACTTCAAGGTACACAGGGCTTTTGGATAAATCAGGGAAGTCATGATGTCTCTGAGTTTTTGTTACTCCTGTTTCCATTGTACTTTTGCAGTATTCCTATTCCCTTGCTGTCCCTCTCTTCCTCCAGCCCTCTCTGTCCCCCAGACTGCTAACGCACAAAGGTCATGGCCCCAGAATAGACTTAAAATGAAACTGTAAACATTTTAACAAAGAATGGAGATTCCCTTACAAAGCTTGGTGGCAGTAGGGCAGAGCGAAGCATTCTACCTTGGGTTCATGCAGCTGCACCTCATCTTGCAGTTATGTCTAGGTTTTCCACCAGCATCAGGACCGACAGGATGTTGAAAAGAAAGGCAAGTTTCTTCCTGTGAAGGCTTTTGATTTATGGTAGCGAAACAGGCAGGACTTGGCAACTTCCAGGAAGGTTAGAGCGGGTCTCATAAAGGCAGAAGCCACTGTCTTCTGATTGTAAATTTCAGTGCATGACTGGGAGTAATGTACTGTTTCTCTAGCATATGGGTTGTGGTCTTTGAACAAGACAAACTTCTGAACAGCAGCCCTATCCTGTGTAATGGAAAAGCCAAGAGGACAAAGTCCATTGAATCAATAGTCACTTGTCAGAAGGTTGACTGTTTGAGTGTTGAGTCAGCAACTTGTGAGCTACCTAGGTAGGACTTTATGTGAATCTGAATTGATGCCTTTTAATATGGTAAGCAAAGGTTGAGTTTTATGTCGCAGTATTTGTAGAATCTCTGGAAATGACTGAGTCATCATAAGCTTGGTATTACCTATTTTCAGGATTCATTGTAAAACATCTCTCTTTTTCTTCTCTCCTTCCCCTGTTTTTCTTGCAGAATTTTCTAATGTGAAAGATCATCCCTGAGCCATGGAGGTGCTGCAGTGTGATGGCTGTGATTTTCGAGCTCCATCTTATGAAGACCTAAAAGCTCACATTCAGGATGTTCACACTGCTTTTCTGCAGCCAACTGATGTCTCTGAGGAAAGTCCTAGCCAGCCAAGGTCTGGTTCCATGAATGCTAGCAACCAGACTGAGGTTGAATTTTCTTCTGTAAAGGATGAATTTACAATTGCAGACGAAATAGCAGGTAAATCTCAACTCTAAGATTGAGCTCAACTCTTAAGATCTCAACTTTAACCCCTATTTTACATGTGGCTTATTTCAGTGTGTTTTATTACCTACTTTCAATGTGCTTTAAAAAACTTGCATTATCTTTATTGCTATGTCAGCAAAGCATGTGTCTAGCTTCAGCCATATTGGTTCTGATCACAGCTTTTTCTGTAAATGTGAACATGGAGGATGATTTTATTTCCCAGCTGCTTTTCATGTATTTCTTCATACTGTTTTTTGCTTTTCAGACTTTCATGGTTGTTCTTAGTTACCATGAACCGCCTCAAAATTTTCAACTTTATTAGTGTACTAGCTTTCTTTTTTCCCTAAGAAGATTATTTTGGAAATTACCTATCCCAAACTGTACACTGCGGTCATATATATGTAGACACTATGCCTAATGGTCATTTTTCTGACCATTGCCAGATATGTAGATCTCACCATAAGTAAGTGAAGGAATTCTGGTGTGATTATTATCTATGCACGATGTGGTTGCATTCTTATGTATACAGGGTGGGTGGAGAAAAAGCCTCTTTATTTGATTTTATTTATTTACATATACACCTTAATTCTCATTTTAGGGCAAAATGCAACAAGTCAGATGGGGACTGGAAGTTACTATAGCCAGAGCCAGACTTTCTATGGTCAGCACATGGCTCCAAATCCTAAACCAACCAACAAGTTTTTCCAGTGCAAGTTCTGTGTGCGTTACTTCCGTTCCAAAAACCTCCTCATAGAGCACACACGCAAGGTTCATGGAGCACAAGCTGGGGGGAGCTCAGTGGGGCCACCAACTGCTGCTGGTTCCCTAAGTTACAACATCATGATGCATGAAGGGTTTGGCAAAGTTTTCAGTTGCCAGTTCTGCACCTACAAGTCACCCAGGCGCGCGAGGATTATTAAGCACCAGAAAATGTATCACAAAAACAACCTGAAAGAGAGTTCAGCTCCTCCTACTGCTGCCGCTGCTATGTCTGAATCAACGTCTGCTTCTGTGCCAGTGCAGGAACCCTGCAAGGAGCTGCCTGCAGAGGTGGTGGAGCGGAGCATTTTGGAATCTATGGTCAAGCCCCTGACAAAGTCTAGGGGCAACTTTTGCTGTGAATGGTGCAGCTACCAGACACCTCGAAGGGAGCGCTGGTGTGACCACATGATGAAGAAGCACCGCAGCATGGTAAAAATACTGTCAAGCCTGAGGCAGCAACAAGATGGAAACGGTGCACCTGATGTACAGAGTAAGAGTGCCCAGAATGCCTCTCCAAACTCTAATTATATCTCCATGAATACAACAGGACGTGAGATATCGAATGCTAATGTCTCAAACTTCAGGAGCTCTATGGGCAATTCTCTTATCAGGCCCAATTCTTCTACATCTTCCAAGTTTTCTTCTGTGTCTTACCCTCAGATGAAGCCTAAGTCACCTCACAACTCAGGCATGGTTAATTTGTCTGACAGATCCCGCTATGGAATTGCTGATATGACAAATTCTTCTGCTGACCTGGAAACAAGCAGTATGCTAAATGACTCCAGTTCAGATGAGGAGCTAAACGAAATGGACAGTGAGAATGGCTTGAACTCCATGGATCACCAGACCTCAGGAATGTCTGCAGAGCAGCTGATGGGATCTGATGGCAACAAACTATTGGAAACAAAGGGGATTCCCTTTAGAAGGTATATGAACAGGTTCCAGTGTCCTTTTTGCCCTTTCCTGACAATGCACCGCCGAAGTATTTCCCGTCACATTGAGAACATCCACCTGTCTGGGAAGACAGCTGTGTACAAATGTGATGAATGCCCTTTCACCTGCAAGAGTTCTTTAAAGCTTGGTGCCCACAAGCAATGTCACACAGGAACAACATCAGACTGGGACACCATGAACTCTCAGGCGGAAAGCATCACCTCTTCTTTGAACGACAGCACAGTGTCTTACGAGAGTGGAAATATAAATGGCAGGAAGTCAGCTGGGATGATGGAACCGGTGCAGCCGCAGCAGCAACAGCAACAACAGCAGTCACCCCAGCCCCATTCACAACATCCATACAAGTGCACAATGTGCAACTATTCCACCACAACTTTGAAAGGCCTCAGAGTTCATCAGCAGCATAAGCATTCGTTCTGTGACAACTTGCCAAAATATGATGGACCGCCATCAAACACACCACAGGAGAGCGAGGCAGATGCTCACCCCTCTGCCAGCACAGTGAAGAAGAGCCAAACCTCCATCCTTGGGCTCTCATCTAAAAATAACTTTGTTGCAAAGGCCCCTCGGAAGGTGTCAAATGACTTCCCTTTAGATCTCTCTCCAGTGAAAAAGAGAACTAGAATTGATGAAATAGCGAGCAACCTGCAGAGCAAAATCAACCAAAACAAACAGCAAGAAGATGCTGTGATTAATGTAGAGGACGATGAGGAAGAGGAGGAGGACAATGAGGTGGAGATAGAAGTGGAGTTAGACAGAGAAGAAGAGCAAACTGAACCAATGATAGAGGTTTCCAGTTCTTATGCACCCCAGCAAATGTGGGGCAGAGAGGCTAATGATTCCCAGAAGGAGACAAACTTTAGAAGCATGCAGCATGACTACAATTCCACCAATGGAGCGGAGATTGAGCTCACTTTATCTGAAGATGAGGAAGACTATTATTCTTCTGTCAGTATGAAGGACCATCAGAGCCCTAATGCCTCTGTTCTGGGGAGCCAGTCAAACATGTATGGTACTGATCAGAACAATGAGAATTCAGAGTTTAGTGACTCTGGCAGGCTTTACTATTGTAAACACTGTGATTTCAGCAACAAATCTGCCAGGAGTGTTAGCACCCACTACCAGCGAATGCACCCCTATATTAAATTCAGCTTTAGGTATATCCTGGATCCCAATGATCACAGCGCAGTATACCGGTGTCTTGAGTGCTATATTGACTACACAAACTTTGAAGACCTGCAGCAGCATTATGGAGAGCATCACCCTGAAGCTATGAATGTACTGAACTTTGATCATTCTGATCTGATCTACCGCTGCCGCTTCTGCTCTTATACAAGCCCAAATGTTAGAAGCCTGATGCCACATTACCAAAGAATGCATCCCACAGTGAAAATTAACAATGCAATGATATTTTCAAGCTATGTTGTTGAGCAGCAAGAAGGGCTGAATACAGAGTCTCAGACACTGAGAGAGATCTTGAATTCTGCTCCAAAAACTATGGCAACTTCCACCCCCGTGGCTCGCGGGGCTGGTGTGCCAGCTGGTTTTAACAAAAGTGCCGCCAAGGGTTTTAGTCCTGAATGTGAAAATCAGAAGGAACCTTCAGTCAATACTGTGGTTGTTTATGACTGTGATGTGTGTTCATTTGCAAGCCCTAACATGCATTCGGTTCTGGTGCATTACCAGAAAAAGCACCCCGAAGAAAAAGCATCGTATTTCAGAATTCAGAAGACCATGCGTGTAGTCTCTGTTGACAGGGGCTCTGCCCTGGCTCAGATGTCTTTTGAGTTGGGGACACCCGTCTCCCCAAAATTGTCCAACTTGGCTTCTCAACCTCCTCCTCCCCCACCACCACCCCCAGACCTCGCTACTGAACTCTACTATTGCAAACACTGTTCATACAGCAACCGCTCAGTTGTGGGAGTGCTTGTCCACTACCAGAAAAGGCACCCAGAGATAAAGGTCACTGCCAAATATATCAGACAGGCACCCCCCACCGCAGCGATGATGAGGGCTGGTGAGTTGCCACCTGGTATTCAGAGGCCACCAGTGTCAATGCAGCAGTTGAGCCGGGGTGGATCTGAGACCTCTGTGAATCCTCCCGAGAATGAAATGTTCTTCTGCCAACACTGTGATTATGGAAATCGGACCGTGAAAGGCGTGCTCATTCATTATCAGAAGAAGCATCGTGACTTCAAAGCTAATGCAGATGTGATTAGGCAGCATACAGCCACCATTAGAAGCCTTTGTGATCGCAGCCAGAAGAAATCAACTGGCAGCGTGCCTGCTCACACCTCCAGCACCGAACGGGACAAGTCAAAGCTGAGAGCCCTCAAATGCAGGCAGTGTAGCTACACATCACCTTACTTCTATGCACTGAGGAAGCATATTAAGAAAGACCACCCGAATCTGAAGGCCACGGTCACATCCATTCTGAGATGGGCATTTTTGGATGGCTTGATAGAAGCTGGTTATCACTGTGAATGGTGCATTTATTCACACACAGAGCCAAGTGGTTTGCTTGTGCATTATCAAAGGAGACATCCCGAGCATTATGTTGATTATACATATATGGCAACTAAACTTTGGGCAGGTCCTGATCCTTCCCCTCCTGCCCTAGTGATGCCAACAGAGATAAAGACCTATAAATGCAGAGACTGCATTTTTGAAGCATCTTCCATTTGGGATATTACTAATCACTACCAAGCATTTCACCCTTGGGCCATGAATGGAGATGAATCTGTATTGTTAGATATCATTAAGGAGAAGGATGCTGCTGAGAAATCCATCCCGCAGCCTGATGAAGCTGGGGCCAGGATGGATTCTGAAGACCAGATAACATCACAGATAGATCAGGATGCAGAGTGTGCAGAGGATCCCAGCCTTTCCCAGGAAAAAACTGTCCAGCTGGCTTCTGCAAACCCTGCCATCTCCTCCACTCCGTATCAGTGCACAGTTTGCCAGTCTGAATACAACAACTTGCATGGCCTCCTGACACATTATGGCAAAAAGCATCCTGGCATGAAAGTAAAAGCTGCGGACTTTGCTCAGGATATAGACATTAACCCAGGGGCTGTATATAAGTGCAGACATTGCCCATACATTAATACACGTATTCATGGCGTTCTCACACACTACCAGAAACGGCACCCATCAATAAAAGTCACTGCTGAAGACTTTGTGCATGATGTGGAGCAGTCAAATGATATTGCTCAGAATGATGTGGAAGAGACAAGTAGGATTTTCAAACAAGGCTATGGTGCTTATCGGTGCAAACTCTGCCCTTACACCCATGGAACACTTGAGAAGCTGAAAATTCACTATGAGAAATACCACAATCAACCTGAATTTGATGTTTTTGCCCAGTCACCACCAAAGGTATCTGCCTCAGTGGAGCCAGAGATGGTGACTGAAATCAAGGCCTCCCCAGAAATTGCTGCTGAGGATATTGGAGAAGTCTCTGTGCCAGCACCTCATTTTTCCAGTTCTCATTTAGTGTCTCACACAGTTTTCCGGTGTCAGCTCTGCAAATACTTCTGTTCCACCCGGAAGGGGATAGCTAGGCACTACCGCATCAAACATAACAATGTCCGGGCACAGCCAGAGGGCAAGAACAACCTCTTCAAATGTGCTTTGTGTTCGTACACCAACCCTATCCGCAAAGGGCTTGCGGCACACTACCAGAAAAGACATGACATTGATGCTTACTACACTCACTGCTTAGCAGCCTCCAGGACGGTAAGCGACAAACCCAATAAGGTGATCATTCCATCTCCTCCCAAGGATGACACTCCTCAGTTAAGTGAGGAGCTGAGGAGGGCTGTAGAGAAGAAGAAATGCTCGCTTTGTTCCTTCCAGTCCTTCAGCAAAAAGGGTATTGTGTCCCACTACATGAAGCGTCACCCTGGTGTTTTCCCTAAGAAGCAGCATGCGAGCAAGCTGGGGGGCTACTTCACTGCCGTGTATGCCGATGAGCATGAAAAGCCAACTCCAGCCGAGGAGAGGAATGACTTTGAAAGGCCTGAGGTGGAGACTGAGGCTCAGGAAATTGAGTGGCTTCCCTTCAGATGCATAAAATGTTTCAAGCTGTCCTTCAGCACAGCAGAGCTGCTGTGCATGCATTACACCGACCACCACAGCAAGGATTTGAAGAGGGACTTTACCATACTGGGAAGCGGTACCCGCTCTCAGAACCCTGTCTACCAGTGCAAGCACTGTGATACGAAATTGCATAGCACAGCAGAGCTGACCGCACACTTGAATGGTCACAATGAGGAATTCCAGAAGCGTGCCAAACGTCAGGAGAGGAGGAAGCAGCTTTTGAGCAAGCAGAAATATGCAGATGGTGCTTTTGCAGATTTCAAACAAGAGAGGGTAAGGATTTGTGTGTCTGGTCTCTTTCCCTGCTCCCTGCCAGGAAGCCCACTAATGCCCACTTGCATGTTCTCTTTGACAGCCAAATGACCACAGGCTAATGAATGACTCGGCGTGCCAGTGAGCTCCATAAGTCAATTACACGTTCTGCTTTAATTTCCTCATCCATCCTCCACATCTCCCTAGTTTCTGTAGGAAGCCCTGCTCCTTCCTGCTGCTTCCTTCAGTATTTTCTTTATCTTCTTTCCTTCCTCCCACCCTTCTGGAAGGCCATCTGTATCTGACAGTTACTTGTTCTTTTGTGGCTAGGCTGCCACGTACTTTGTTGCAGATTCTTTACAAAATGTCCCATCCTGCTCCTCAGTGTACCTCTGAATAACATATCAGTTTCCTTCTCAACCTTCTCTCTTTCTCAGTACTTTCTTTGATTAAGCACTCAATATTAACATGACATGAATCTATCTGGTGACTGAAGCTTTGGGCAAGCGCCTCATAAGCAGAAGACCAAATAGCGCTCCTTTTCTTGCCTGCTTACCCCCTTCCTTCTGCTTCAGTTTGAAATATACTTGCTGTGGAAGAGCTCCACACAGCTGTTGGGGAAGTCATGGTGTCATGGAAGAGCGCAGTTTCAGGCCAAACTGGATTGTCTTCTGGAGGACCACTGTTATGCAGAAACTGCGCAGATGTCTTGTCCACTTATTCTGGAGGGGTTAAGAGATGTCAACAAAAATTGACCTTTGCAGTCCTGCAAAACAGGACATGTACATTAAGCGTAATTTCCCTTCAGGTGTAAAATCTGGTCTGTGTTCCTAAAAATGAGGTAACAAAGCATACTTCAGTGATTTATGCTTGTGTACTCAAACAGGCTTTTGGACACTTGGAAGATGTTTCAAAACTTAAGGAGAGGAAGGTGGTTGGCTACAAATGCAAATTTTGCGTGGAAGTCCATCCAACACTTCGAGCCATTTGTAATCACCTCCGCAAGCATGTCCAGTATGGGAATGTCTCTTCTGTGTCAGCTACAGTAAAGGTAAGAATTTTAAAAAGGTGACTCAAGGTGACTGCAACTTCTTACATTGTTTAAAATAAAGGACTCGTTGAAAATCTATGGAGGGCTATTGTGAAATTGAATGGGTTTTGAACTGGGTATTCCAGTTCAGCATGATGTTTTAATCTAATACTAAGTTTCTGAAGTGCATTTGGTTTATTTTAAGATGTTTTAACTTTTTTCCACTCTTGATCCAGGGGCACGAAGACTATTTAATTCTCATTTCTTCTCAGCCACAAAGGAGTTGATGTCGTTGATGACCGAAAGACTTGGTTTATGAGCAGGAGGCTTTCTCTCAGCTATTCTGGGCTACTTTTCTGCTTAGTTAAACCCTAAAAGAGCTGCTTGTTCTCTTTTTTCTTTTTTCTTTTTTTTTTTTTTTTTTTAAGAAGAGGAAGTTGTGCACATGCAAATGTGCGAAGTTGTTTGTGGTACACCTTTCCACATGAAATTTGCACGCTGGCTCCAAACAAAACATTCAATGGCTAGCTAAGCCAGTGGTCCCATTCAGGTGATGACGTGTAAATGTGTTGTTCCTGTGAAAGGGGATGCCTTCTAGGACGTCTCCAAGGATAGGCCGTGCTCCACAGCCCGATTTCCAGGATATCGGCAGGGATAGTGAGAGTGCAGCAAGGCTGTGGGAACTAGCTGTGTATTCCTCTTTGTCTGCAGTGAGCTCTTGGCAAAGACTCCTGCTGCCTGGCTAAGGGTGCTTCTTTCGTGGCAGTGTCTGCTTGTTGTGAGGAAGCCGAGTCCTTCATAGCCTAACTCATGCTACCTGAGCGAGCTTTCATTGTTGCCCTACCACTGACCTTCCTTTACCTTACGTGGTACTACTGACAGATTCAGATGCTTCCTCCTAACAGACCATTTCCTCTTCTCCTTGCTTCTGAAGTGAAGTTTATGTAGGGTCAATGCTTTCTTTTGAGTAAATGGAAATTTTGCAGCAGGGAACAAAAGCTGAAATCCATGGCCGAAAGAATGTGATGGAGATACTCTTACAGGTTATTAAAGTTGCTGCAAAAATGCATGCTCTGGTTAGAAAAGGGAAAGGAAAGGAAAGTTAGGAAAGGGAATAAAAAAAGATTTTTCTGTTTGCTTTTTATTTTTAAAGAGGATTCTAGGGTCTTAGAGTACTGGCTTCTTTCTTGTGCATTTGGCACTGATGGACAAAGTCTACTGTAGACTAGACTACTGTATTAGTCTGCAGAGTAGCTACACTGTAAGCTAGAGCAAAATAAACTAAAATGAACTTGCTCTATACCTTACTCATGTTTATCTGATCAAGTTTAGAAGATTCATATCAAGCCTATTGAAATGTAGTTGATTCGGTTTCTTGTCTTTTTGCATTATCTGACACAAATTTGATCAAGGAGATTCTTTTTTTACATATCCATGTATGAGTATAATAGATATAATTACATTTTCCCCTCCCAAGAGTAGGCCCTTTTTTCAGAAAGCTATTGATGTGGAGTTTGTGTAGGGATATATTTAGAAAAATAATGCAGTGGGAAACCTAGGCATTATGATGAACACATGGGAAAGACTGAGGGGCAGAAGGGAAAGAATTGATGGCTTTGGGGGGGTATGTGTTTTTTAGCAGGAAGCTGAAGATTCTCCAAACACAACTTTGATGGAGGGTTGTGAGGGAGCCAAAGACCCTGGCATTGTGGAATTTACAGAAGCTGAATCTGGAGCATCCTTGGAAGATGAAACCAGGCCTGGGGGCTACCACTGCAGCCAGTGTGACCGGGTTTTGATGTCTATGCAGGGTCTGCGATCTCACGAGAGGAGTCACTTGGCTCTGGCCATGTTTACCCGGGAAGACAAGTACAGCTGCCAGTATTGCTCCTTTGTCTCTGCTTTCAGGCACAAGTAAGTTGTGGCTTTTATTTTTGTTTTCAAAAGAAGCACAAACTCGCACTACTGCTTTGCAGGTTGTCATTGAAGAAGAGCGCACTCAACTTGATCTCGAGCAACACTTTTCTCAGCATTTAGGTATTTTCCATGCTGCAAAATCTTTGGCTGTTATGAGTGGCTATTTATAAAAGGTCGCATCTTTATATTTTCTTTAATTTATTTAAGCCCTTTTTTTGTGCATGTAGGGGAAAAGCATGCAAGCAAAAGAATAAGACTTCTTTCAGTAGGCAAACAGTGAAGCCCACCACTTACGCAACCTTGTGTAATGCATGAGACTTAACAAGCCAAGAAAAGGAGCGAAAAGTATTTTCCTTGTTAATCTTTCATATATAAGGAACTTCTGCTGCATATAACTATCTTGTTTATAATTACTACAAGTCTTTGATGATTGAGTTTTCATTTCTAGTGTTAAATAACTGTCATAAACTTACCTTAAAATTAGATTTTTTTTTTCTTAATTATGGTATACAATTTCAGTCTACAAATATTTCAAGTTCACATCAGTGTGGTATACTAGTGACTCCCTCAGCCTGTTTCCCTGTCTCATGTAGCATGTGAAAAATACATAGTCATCATTAATAGTCATCTTTCTTATGATTTGTCTCCCTAAGGTTGACTTAAGCTGGGTAGTTTTTAAAATTATTTTAATCATAATCATATATATATATATGTCATGCCCCCAAAAAAATGGGGTTTGTGGGATATTTTCCACTGGCAGCTTGGACTGGCTCACAGGTACATGTTTTCTCTAATTTCTGGGGAGAACACTGCTTATTTACAATTTTAACAAAAGAAGAGAGATCTGGGTGCTCATTTGATGTAGGCATTCATAGCACTGTCAGTAGTGCTTTTAAATTTGGTGAAGATGTCACTCTTTTGCAATCAAATGCATGTGGGAGAGAAAGCATGATAAAAAGCATTTTTTAACTCTTTATGTTAAAAAGCAAGATTTCTGCTAGTGTAAAAGCGTTGCAAATTGATGCCACAGTTTGGTCTGCCTTGTTGAAAAGGTCCGTGGGATTGAGCAGCCAACAGGAAGAAAGGAACTGGGGGAAGGATGGTACTACCTGGTGTATCCCACCCTGCTTTGGCAAGGCTGACAGTGGGGGACGCCCCTACCTGACATAGCTTACAGAACCTGCTGTTTGCCTAGTAAACTGGTTTGCTTCCAAAATCAGACTTGTGTTGAGTTTGGTCTCTAGTCACTCTGTTTCCTACCTAGGAAGTGAATAAAGTCGTGTCCTACAAGTAGAAGGATGGGTAAGTCAGAAAGTAGTGCATGGCAGGGAAGAACTTTAAAGGTATCACCTAACATGGTAATAGGTGGTGTCGCTGTTGTTGAAGTTGTCTGGTTCATCTTTTATTTTTGTTTCTGATGCAATTACTCTCTTGGGAGATAAAGTCTGTGAAAGAAACTGAACCAAATGTTTAAACAGCCCACTATTCTCCCAAATCTGACCAAAACTCAAAAACCTGCCTTCAAAAGAATTTTGCTGCCAAAGTATGTGGTTGTGAATATAGTTTTAATTATTACTGTGTACAATACCTTAAGGTATATATTTATAATAGCTTGATATGTATTATATACATCTTTGGCAGTCTGCTTTAATTGTTACGTAAGCTCATTCCCTGTCAGCTATTTAAAACAAGTTTTGTTCTATGAAGTATTCACTGCAAGTGTTCAATGTCTTACTCATTTAGGAGACTTTTTTCCCCATTTCTCTGGAAAAGCTGTACATTTTATCTTGCCACAAACTCCATCCTGGATGTTCTATTAGATTGTATTTGTATGAAGTGGCCCTGAGAGGAGACATAAGTTCATTTTTTATTTTTTTTGCTGTCATCAGATCTTTGAATACACAGACTTCAGTGTTAGCTCTCGTAAACAGGGATTTTCTGGCTCAAGCTCTTGTCAGTGTGGGACTAAAGATCCCGTGACAATCTTGTGTAGTGTGAGAGGGCTGAAACAACTGCCACTTGATCTATGTTTGATATTCAGTAAAAAAAGAATAGGACAATTTAGGAAAAATAAAAGGAAATACGCTGAAATACATCTAGAATTAAGGTGGCAGATGGGGGTTAGTTTTGGGAAATTGCCACTCCTCCAGTGTGCTGTATCTGCTCTGTTATTGTTCCATCACCATGCATAAGATGACTCAAACTAAGACTAGATCACAAAGCATGAATGTGTCGGAAGAAGAGGCTGTATGGGAAATGTTTACAACCCGAGCTGAAACTACCTGCCTGCCACCTGGAGACTGTGAATTCATGGCTGTCAGCCACAGTGTAGTAACTGCAGAGCTCTGCAGGACTCACTCAGATAGAATGAATTTGATCTTCTGTTAGAAAATGTGGAAAAGATCCTTGTTTTCCTTCCAAACTTTACTGAGCTGTTATGAGAAAGTGGTAGAGAGAGCAGGTTCTGGTCACCTGCCAGTATTCAGGCTGTCGGTAGCTTCCAGTTTCCTTGAAGGAAGTAGAGGCTGGTCTTTGCCACCCCTTCTTCTCTTTTTGAGCTTCATGCAGACTCTCCCACACTGTTACTTCGGGAACTCTGCTGCCTTTTAATCCTGGAACTCATCAACTGCAGCCTGCTGGCACCCTCCCCAGAGCAGGGTCTCTAATCTGCTTTTGCTGCTGTACTCAAAAGGCGGCTTCCTCAGTAAAACTGGTCAAAAATACTTCCCTCCGCCTTCATCAACAGGACAAAAGGGGGCATATTTCACAAAAATATTTGCCCGGAGAAAAATTCTGTAATGATAATTTTACTGTTCTTGTCTATTTTTTTTTTCTTCAGTTGGTCCTTTTAAGTCTGGATCAGGTATAATTTAATTTATACTAATCTTGCCCTGTAAGTTTATTTAAGTGGCTTGCTTTCTGCATAACAGAATTGGTGTCAGCTCTGCACCTTTTCCTCAGATTAGATTGTACTTTATTCCATAAGCAATCCTACTGAATTTTAAGAGAGAGTATGAGAAAGGATAGTTTCTGCCTCTTATTTAATTTATTATTGCTGTTAAGTGTTTTGCTTTGCATCTGAAGGAACAGTTGAAACGATTTACTCTTTTGTGTTTCCCTCTTGTTTCTTTCTCTTTTCAAGTCTGGATCGTCATATGCAGACCCATCATGGACACCATAAGCCGTTCCGTTGCAAATTGTGCCCATTCAAGTCCTCTTATAATAGCCGCCTGAAAACCCATATACTCAAGGCTCATGCTGGTAAGTTTTCTCTCTCAGTTTTGCAGTGCAGCAGCTGAATCGCCCGTGTATTCTTGTTGCTGATCAGAGATGCTGGTTTGAACCACGTTTTTTGTCAGCAAATTTGGGTAAGATTTTCAAAGACAAGTCAGGATTGGCCAGCCGACACACCTGTTGGAATGAGTGGGAGTTTGGATAATGTTTTTTGAAGGACAAGAATTTAAAATAGTGATGAGTACTTCAAGAACTTCTTCCTTTTCTTCTATTTTCTTTTATATGAATGATTTTTTTTGTTATTATTTCTGCTTGTTTCCAAGAGAATTTAATCAGTCTGCTTATACCATTGGTGTCTTAACGGATTGGTAGTGAGCTTTGCTCTGCTATGTTTGTATTTATGTTTGTGCTTTAGGTGTCTCTGGGAAAAGGATTGTGGATTGCACCTTGGTTTTGGTAGAGCCTTACGCTGGCTTTCACGTTAAAACCAAACATTGCAAACTTTGGGAGTCAGGTCTGTGTGCAGCAGACTGAGAACAGCAGGATTCCATTATCGTACATGGAAATTTGTCTTGCAAATCTCTGTATTGCAGTACGGAATCCATACAAGCAAGCAAGCAGACATGCTTCTGAACAGGAATTGGGAAGGTGATGTGTCATACAGGATAGGTCACCTTTGATTATTAAAAAGTGCAAGACTCAGAATTTCCTCATCTTTATTCCTTGGCCCTAGACTCTTGGCACCGTCACACATCATGCATTGAAAGGTTATCAGAAGACTGGAGTCAAAACTCACTGGCTCCATTGGTTACAGTTGCATCTTTGTGATTAAAAGGACAAAAAATCAAACCACAGTCCAAACATGCACTCTGATGCAAATAACAGAATATTGATCAATCTAAAAAACTGCAAACTAGCCCAGGTGTTAAAAACTCGCAAGTAGAAACTCTTGGAACAGATGACAAAAGGTCTAGAAGTATGTTCCTTTCTTTATTATTTGTTTACACTATGTCATATACTCAGGTTGGGGTGGAGGAGGCAGACGGGGAAATGGGGAGAAAAGACAGGAGGAATTTATAGCTGTCTGCTGATTTTTTTTAAAAAAAAAAAAGGGTAATTGTCACCATTGATCCAAAGGCACTTTTCGTCTACAAAAATGTTGGAGGGCTTGATGGTTGCTTGTACTTCGTTTCTTGTATTGATTTTGGATTTCACAGAGCTTGTGCCAGGACCCTTTTCTGTAGCTGGATGGGTATTGTGGATTAGCTTAACTTTTGCCAACCTCTTGTTGTATGGGACCATGGCATTCTGTCCCTTCTAGGAAATCCAACTGTATGCAGCAGTTCCAGTTCACAGAGTCCCACATCCTGTAGGAGGTGACATGGGTCTTTATCTTCGCCAACCCTGAAATAATATTTTCTTTATGCTATTGTACAGTTGGGCTACTTTGTGTTACCTTGTTTGAATCTGCCAGATTTTTAGAGCCAAAGTTAGCATGCAACTAATATTTACTTCACACTTCTCTTCATGTAAGTCATTGATTTATTTATTATGAACTCATGCTTTTGAACTTGATTAGTGGACACTCCTTGAAGGACCATGTTTTGCATCGTACAAGAACACAATTTCATGGTTGCCTAGATAGTGCTTGCACAATGACTTGTGTAACAGGGTTTCCAAAGGCTTATGAACTGTTTCTGCCTCAGTCCATTTCTGCTGAATGAATATTCACATCACAGAAAAATTGCTTGTATGTTTTTCAGTCAGAGCTTTGCTTTGTTGTGTTTTGAGTCAATCCTTCAGAAATATATACTACTGAATAAACATGTTATGAAGACTTTTCCTAAGACTCCCCAGTTTTTCAATAACAGTGATTCTCTGAACCTCTCTTTTGTTACCATTTTTTTGTCTCTTCTCAATCAACTCATTATCAGTTTATTTAGAAGTGGAAGCTTCAGTCCTCCTGAATTTTTCTGAAGTCTCCTGGAGATCTTTAAAATTCAGTGAAATCCTGAATCCTGAAGTCTTTTACTCAGTCTGCCTCTCTCCCTCATTTTCTGGGGATGGGTCAAAACTCGGTGGACTTTAAAATGCATTCTTGCCTAACAGCTGATACCAGTCAGTGTTTCTGGCATTTGTTTTTCCTCCAGTATGTGCCATCTCCTTTGGCATGGAGCAGAACAGTTTGCAGTATCTCTAAATGGGCTGTCTGTTGTTTTCATCTGAACTTTTTCACCTGCTCTTTTTTTTTTTGCTTATTTTTTTTGAGGGGCCTTTGTTAGCATTTTCTAGTGTCCTTGCTTCATTAGTAATGACACCGGATGCGCTGCGTGCACAAATGGTTGAGAGTATTGGCCCTGCTCAGTTTCTGTGTAATCTGGAACATAATGCTTTGAGTATGTATCAGGTGTTGAGACCCACTACATAAATTTTTAGATTTATTTATTTGTATGTGTATTCATATAATCATTTTATGAAATGCAAAACTAGTAGTCAAAAAAGTGCAGAAGGCTTCTGTTAATCCAAACTGTAGCCTTTCCTCTGCGATCAAACACATCCTTTCATGCTGATGTCCACCTGAACTGTTATGGCTGAACAGTGGGTATATTTGTTAGCTGTGTCTAGACTGCTTAATATGTAATCATCCTCCATTTGTTGAAATGTACTTTTAAATTAACGGTTGATGCCTACTTTCGTCAAGGAATCTTTTATACTGACAACCATGAAGGTCTATATCTGTGTCTTACTGGTATCTTACACCTTGGAATTTCTTTTGTCCTTACAGTATCCTGTTCAGCAACTTGTTGTACGTGCTATACAAAAAATGTTTTCTTTCTATTTTTGAAAGAGTAATATATAACTGATGTAATATGCAGGTGAGGAATGCCATTTGAAAAAAAATGTGGGACAATTTCTTGTTTCACCATTTCAGACTCCAAGTGATCTTTTCTTTTTCAGATGTACCAAAAGAGGCTTTTTAAGAGTTTGTGTTTTGTCCCCATGATTAGCACAGTTTTTCTGGAAGAGAGGGGTGGGAGTTATTTTTATGTAGGATGGTTGCTAATCTTTTCACGTGTGCTTACTTTGACTTACTGCAATACGTGTGTTTTCACATTCTCTTTTGGTTCACTTATTTCCAGTGTTGGAAACAATGCTGTTTGAGAATCTTGTTCACTAAATTTGTTGAGAGATGGAAAACATGTTCTGCTTCGTTCATTACCAAAACTCTTGTTCTGCTGTTACTATTTATGAATATTTCACTTCTATATTAGTTTTGGCACTTTATGTACAACTCATGTGGCCGGTGTTACTCTTGTACATGGAAGTGGCACTTCCAAAACAATAACTTGGCACCTGTATAATATCACATTGTTTGTGTTGGGACAGTTTCACTTTGTGTTCCAGTTGCCTCCATGCTTAATGCAAAACAAATCTTGTCTCAGGATTTGTTTCCCCTTGTTTGCTGTCTCTATGGCTCAGAATGTATTCAAAATTAAATTCACTACTGTTCATTACTTCTGTTCTTTCACTTCTTTTTAGTGCTTTTTCATAACACTTTCACATAGCCTTACAGATATGCACTGTTCTTGGTATTGCCATGTTCACTTCTTGTAGTAAACCAATCTTGACTTGGTTACCAGTTCTATGAAGATTACTCCTGCCTAATGGCAGGTTTTTCATAAGGAAAATGTGACCTTCCCCAAATGTAAATTCCCCCCCTTTTTTGTGTTTTGTTTTTTTTTTTTTTTGAGGGACCTTTGTTAGCATTTTGTAGTGTCCTTCTTGCTTCATTAATAATGACGCTGGATGTGCTGCATGCAGAAACAGATGACTTCACCCTCTCTAGTTGCTGTGCTCCTAAAGAAATTTGGAAGTGCTATAGTTAAGTGACTCCATTTTCATCCCAGAGTCTGTTTTCTTCTCATACCATGCAACACAGGCATGCTAAGAGTCTGATCTCTCTTTTTTGGCATCGGTCACTTTACAAGGATCTGCAGTTGTCAAAAAGCAATACTTTGGTCCAAAGCAGGTGTCTGTACCCACGGACTCCAGACTGCTCCAACAAGGAGACACGCATAGCTTGTTCTCTTTGGGATCAGTCTTTCGCTGAAGAGTCCATGGGAATTTTACTGCCGAGTTCAGTAAGAGAAGTATGGGGGCCCCATTTTGTTTCTTTTGTGAGCTGATGACTTGCCTGTATTTCGCTCACCCAGGTGAACATGCCTACAAATGTTCCTCCTGCTCATTTTCCACCATGACAATCAGCCAGCTGAAAGAGCACTCCTTGAAAGTGCATGGGAAAGCACTGACACTACCAAGACCCCGCATTGTCAACCTTGCAGCCTCACACGCCCACCACACCTCCAAGAACCACACTCCTGCTGAAGAAGTGGAGGACTCTAATGGTAAGAGGTGCCTCAGAGCAAGAATTTAATTGTCTAAGGTGCCACTTAATATTTTTATTACAAAAAAAATTACAGCAGGCAGCTTGCCCAAAAAGCAGCTTCGTTTGATTATTAAGAAAAACCAGAAGTTGCATCAAAACCAAGAGTAAACGTGGTGTTGTAGGAAGTGACCTGCTTTAGATCCTCACCAGTTCATACTACATTAACTTGTCCTGTCACCAGTTGACTTTGGAATATGTCAATGCTGGCTTTACTTCTTAGCAGAGATTTAAATTGTAGAAAATTTTCAAAGGCAGAGCTTCTATTGATAGCCAGTGGGAAAGGGATCATCTAATTCCATCTATGCTCCTAAAAAACACCCCTTTATCTTGTTAGTAGAGCACTTCAGTGGAAGCACATGATTAAGCTTAAAATGTGAACCTGTAATGATAGTAAAAGTAATTATTCTTCTTGTCCTTGCTACGGACGATACCAAAGTACCTTCAGATATTAAGCTGCATCTGCAGGAAGGAGAATCTGAGAACCATTTTCTTTTCCATGCTTTCTTTGAAAGCTGTTAATCCCCTTGTGCTGGAGGACTATGCAGAAGATATTTGGAAAGCAGCAGAGGAAGGGACACTCCTAACAGAGAAAATGCAGACTCATGGAAGAGGTGTTGTGTGATATCACAGCAAGTGTTAAAGTTTTTTAAATGGCAGCTTATGAGGCATGTTTTGGGTGTCACTTCCTTCCAATTAAGAAAAGAGGTGGTCTTTGGGAAAAAACTCTTAATTCCTGGATAAGTTGCCTTGACATGGGAGGAGAATGTAGGTGACTATAAATAAAAGGTTCAGATCTGCAGATGTTCAAGGAACTGGGATGGATGGAGGGCGTATTAGAAGAGGGAAGAAAATACCTTTTTTCCAGAAGTTTGAGAGGTTCTTAGGGTTTTTTGTTGTTGCTGTTTTGCTTGGGTTACTGGCGAATTAAGGATGGGAGGTAAATATTATCTGTAATAATTTTGTAGCATTTTTGGTCTCCCATCTTCCCTTCTTTCCTTTCTTAACAGAAAAAAGTGTGAAATGAGAAGGAGTGAAAGAAATAAGTTCAGAAAATGAGAGAAAAGAATTTAAAGAAAAAAGTAATCAGCATAGAAGTACTTTATTGAAGAAAAAGAGAGAAGTGAATAATATTTTTGTGGTTTACTTCTGGGGTCAGAATCAGAATCTTATCGAAAGATTTTGACCAGCTGCTCTCAGTCTACCTTTCGTCAAAGGGTTGTCTGGAACAGTGCAATGAAGACTTACTAACTGAGCTTTTCTTTTTGCTAATGCTAGTTTAAACTAATCCAGCAAGCGGAGTACATCTTGTGATGTATTCTGCTGCTTTTTTTATTGCTTTTTTAAAAAAAATGTTCCATTACTGACTAAAAAGCAGAGAATAATTTTCAGTGGCTGCCCTAGTCTTTCCTGTGTGTTAGCAATCTTTTGGTAGCAATGATGTGTTGAGAGATACAGAAGGACAATACTTTAATTTGGGAGGGATGGTTCATTTTCTTCTCTTTTTGCTTATCCCAGGAGCTGAAAGTCATGATTAGTGAAGTTGAAACTCAAGTGCAGGTCTCTGTAGAAGATAATTTTACCGCCTTTAGGAACTCCTCCTAAAAATACATAAAATGATGACTCTGTTAACAAAAGCATTTCAAGAGGTTGACTCTGTTACCTAGATCTGTATTGCAGCCTGAAACCAAGGCAGAATTTGTCCCAGTTAGCTCGATCATCTTTAAACAGGGTTGATGGTTAAGTCACTTTGACAATCATATAAGCCACCCACTGGGGAGCTAGTCAGATCAGTACAGGTGTTACAATAATCATGTTAACATTTTCAGCATTGCTTGAGGAAGGAATAACCCATTTTAAGTAATTTTTTTACATGAGGAAGTTGGCTGAAGATCATGTTAATGATGGCTGCTCTTATGACATAATTTATTTTTGGTTTTTAGAGGGGGATAAATCAATGTCTCTGTGGCCTAGGCCTGCAGGTGATATGTAGGACTAGACAAAAGAATGGTCCCACTGATAGGAAATGCAGGTCTCTGTGACAGGCACTATTATGTCCAGCTGGAGCCAACACTAAGTGGGGCTCACATGGTGTAGCGCAGTTGGATTTTGCCTGTGTTAGTGTGTATAAATAACCTGCAATGCGGGCTGTGATCAAGTTAATTCACTGGGTATGCAAAATTGAATTAGGGCTGGGGTGAAAGGCAGACAAAAGGTTGCCTCATACTGTTATGAACTTATTTTGTAGGTTAGGAGGTATGCAGCAGGTTAGTATAATAGAAATGGTTGCAGAAGGGGTCTATCCTTGTCTGTGCATGAATATTGTAGTTGGAATAGGAGATGGAACAGGATGACTTGGGGAGATTTGAGGAGCAAGCAGAACTCATCTTGCCAATTGTTGAGCTCTGTAAAAATGGAGAAGAGGGAAAAGGGTACTGAACTGTAATAGCAGAGTGCACGTCTGAATGGAACTGTTTTGGGACAGCAGCCCAGTGGAAATTCTGCTGATGCTTTTTTTCCCTCCAGAAATTGTTCCCTCAGAGGCCTTTCTTAGAACATTTCTTTTGTTCTTTTAGATTGATCCATTCATTAAAAGATGTGAATGTATTTAAATTTCTGTGACTCATCTCTTGTAGTACTGTGTTGATAGCAGCAAGCACATCTGAAGTGTTTGACTGTGTGTCCTGGGGATGTTTTGGGTGCTTGATATACTTTTCATGGAAGTGAAATTAAAGTGGAGTAGGTGCTTAATGTTTTAGGTAGATCCATCCCTGGCAACTACATTGTCATTAGAAAGCATAAGAACCGCTTCGGTACTTGTATGCCTCTCTCTGGCCAGTAGCGTAAGAAGGTGATTGTGTCAGTCTCAGTGAGTCAGCAGAGGAGGCTTTCTTACAAAGACATCATCAGAAGATGCTGCTTTTTGTATCCTACCTCTCTTTGCATGTTGGGCAATATTTTGATATATAAGAAACCTGTTTTCATTGTATCCTAATCTACCTAGAGGTAAAGCACTCAGGGTTTTTTGGGGGGTGAGGTGATGATGTTTTGTTTTGGGGGTGTTTTTCTTACAAACAGCCACAAAAAACCAGTAAATCTTGATCACCAGTTCAACTTCTCTCTGTTTTGCATAGCATAGGGGCACTGAATGGTTTGTGGTGTCCAACTCTTGTTGAAATGGTAAGGTTGCCATTGTGGTAAAATGTTCTTTTGCTCTTCTGATAGTTTACAGATATTTTTCCTCTTGCGAGAAAGAAATGATGGTGTTTGACTATTTATTTGCATTTGTGTGGTTGGCTTTTTTGCTTGTTTGGATTTGCTTACTTATTTGCCCTTTACACTGAAATGTGGCTTAACACTTTTGCAAACTTATACAGTAAAAATTCAGTGTAAATTGAAGTATTACAAACTGCTAGGAGGATTGGGTGAATCCCTTAACAAGATCTGTTTCCGTGTTCTTTCACAGTCTTTGTGAGAATCAGAACTTATATTCATGTTAATCTCTGCCCAGAAGGGTTGTATGGATTTATTGATGATACTGTCATCCTGTGGGGCAGTATGTGTCACAGATAAAGATTTCCAGTGTTGCACTGTGCAGGGTCAGCTCTGTTCCCGTTGACTTGAGTGCAAGGCAGTGGAATCCCACAATCTGCACTGTCAAGGCATAACATTAGAAGACTACCGTCTCTTGCAATAAGGAAGAGTTGGAAGCAAGGCAGAGATACAAAAATTGTGTGACTGAACACTAGAAATCAGGGATAGGAACAATAGCAACAGGTGTTACCTGCAAAGTGATCATCAGCTAAGGAGAAAGCGCATGGCAACAGACGCTGCTTGTGTAAGCACTGGTGTTAGCACGTTTGCTTGTATTCAAGGGCTTTGGAGGTGGTGGACTGCCTTCTTCTTATAAACTGGAGAAACCCATGAGTGCAACCTATTGTTATAAAGCTCATAAAGCAGAATGAGTCAATAGATTGATAAACAGTTTCATGTTATGACTTCACCCTCAGCAAAAGCTTCTTGGGAGCATATAAAATACTTGCCCTAAATTGCCCTGGATAGTACTACTGCTTTTTTGAGTAGCTCTTTGTTTTGTGAAAATGATCCCTTTGGCCTAGCTGCATTGTAGAGCAAAGTACTACTCTTTATTCATATGGCTGGCAGATTTGGAGCCTCATAAATTTGTCTGTATCATGAGTGTGTGCAGTAATTTAAAATGATAGTTTTTTAATTGTACTGATTAAGAATATTGAATTGTCAAAATAAAACAGTAAGGTGCAAGTGATAGACTAGGCAGACCTGGATGTGACTTTAATGTCTTCTCATTCATGGTGCTATTGTACAAGATCATTCCTTTTTAGTGGTAACCAGTTCTTGAAATGTAGAAAGCAACACACTTTGTGTGTGTCCTTGAAGCTGATCATCATGCTTTTCACTGTTGTGCAGACCAAACGGGGATCTATCATTAATACCAGCACATATCACAAAATACATGCATGGTCAGAACTAGAAGATTTTTTTTGAGTTTCCCAGTACATGGTATGTCAACATCTTCATTAAATTTAATTACGTGCAGCAGCAAATGCCTTGAAAACTGCTAAGTGAAACACCCAATGCCCTGTTCCAGCTTTTTCTGAACTTTAGCCTTTGCCAGTGGAAAAGAACTTTGCCTCATCTAGAAACTGAAATATAAATACATCTGCTTGCCTTGCCAGAGCTAGGCTGGGCACAAAACTGCTTGACTAAGTCCTGTTTCTGGGACTGTTGTTTAAGAACTGTAAATCCCTTCCCATTTCTGTACACTTTTTCAAAGTGGATAATGCATAATCAGGATGTGTATCTTCTGTGTTGCTTGACAGATGAAATCCTGAGGGATGCAGAGGGCCTTTATCAGGTTTGCTAAAGCAATTTCATGTACTACCAGAGCAAGAGGAGAACAGTGGGAAGCAAGGAGCCTTTTCAACAAAATTCTCTCAGCTGGTGCCAGCGAGGCATTGTTACAGTGATCCACTCAGCCCTAGAGCTGCATATCTCCCTCTTCCTTCCACCTTTCAGAAGAGAGACAAGCTTTCCATATGCTCAGACATAGTACCCCTGATTTTTTTTTTTTTTTTTAATCTATACCATAGTTTGTGGCTGACTTGTTTATTTCTATTTGCGTGCACTGTTGCTCTTGATAACAGATATTTTTCTAATCTTCCAATCAGGACAGAAAGTTCCTGAGACCATCCTCTTCACCTTTGGTGCTGTTCCTCTCTCATTGTTGCTACCCTCTCTTAGTGTTTATGGCTGCTGCTGTTTGGGAAAGACCACAACGGTCAGAGTCCTCATGGCCTGGAAACCTTGTATTGGAGCAGAATAGCCTTTTCTTTGTATTTAGTTTGGTTGGTTTTCCCCTTTTTTTTTTTTGGGGGGGGGGGGGTTGACCCCACTCTTTTGAAGTTTGAGACCCTTCTATTTCACTTTTGTTTGACTGGGGAGGCAGAGAGCCAGTAGTGACTACAGGGCAAATTCAGGCAAAGCTTCAATACCTAATTGCTTTAATTGCAAGGTGAGTTGGAAGGATAGCATCCATGTTAAGGGTGCAAGATGGTGATGTGCGTACTGCAGAACAGAAGTTGCCTCTGCTTTTGTAGTTACCGTCAGGTTGCAAAGAGCTGTCTACGTGTTCTGCCTGTTTCCCTGCCTTTGTGCCCCGTAGGAGTGATGCTGCATGCTCAGTCTGAAGTACCAGATTAACTCTTCTTCCTTGCAGGCTGCTTTTTTTTCCCTAGCCACAATGCATCTTTCTCTACCCTAGAGCAAGTTTCTACTTTCCCCTCAGACTTTGTCTATCTTTCCTTCCCAGAGGTGCTGCCCATGGTCATACTGCCTGCCAGTGCTTGTTAAAACTCTCCGGTACTTGTTGGTGTGTCTTACTTATTGTGGTCAACATTAAACTAATTATCAGATGTTGGATCAGATGGGAACTTTTCTCCTGCATCAGACTGGCAGAGACTGGTGGAACAAGTGCAGGGTTTGTTCACCTCCAAGTTTACTGAACAAACTCCTCACTGTTTCAAGGACATGAGGCACTGGGAGTGACCTTGTTCTCTGCAGCTCTCTTCCACTGGTGTATAGCTGTTTGGCTTTTGGCCTTTTCCTACAGCATGTTGAGAACAGTTTTGTGGCTAGTGGAACAGAGGGAGATGTTTATTCTGTCATTGGCTGTGCTCAGCGGGGTGTCAACTTGCTGTTCATTGTGCTTTTTTCTGGTCCTGAGCTTTTTGTGCTTGAACTGAATGGGTAAAGGCAAAATTGAGATTCAACAGGATGGAGACAGGAACTCATGCAGCTGGGAGAAGGTTGCTGTCAGTCTTTGTATGGATTTGGCCAGCCTGCTGTGATGGGATTGATGTGATACTGAAAGACTTGCCTAGGATAGAGAGAAGATAAGTTGTTTGGGTGGATCAAGTAATAAATGAAGGAAGAAACATCTTCTGGATTCCTTCTGGGCAGACAGAAATGACCTGACTGAACTCACGGTGGAAAGAAAGAAGCATATCTAGACTCCTGTTGTTTTTTTTTCCTGAGGTTTTTGCTTTCTTTTGGCTCTGATTTTTATGTTCAGGATAGGGAACAAAGTGGTAGGTGATGCTTTCTTAGCTGTCACGTACTACTGCCGTCGCTGGAATTTGTGATCACTCTATACAGAGTAAAAAGGATGCTATTGCTATAAAGGGATACGTGGTACGACTTGACCAATGCTGTGCAAGAGAGCATTTCTGCAGGGTATTGTTCCCACATGTTAGTAGCCTTCTTGTGTAAGCTAACTGATATTCTCCCTGTCCCCTGAGATTCCAGTTACTTTATATTGATCTAAAACCTGCTAGAGGGATTTGGTGCTTGATGGAGAGGTAAAAGTCCTTTGCTCATTTTAGCTCTTTTGAAATGAATGTATGTCATCTTCATAGTTGATGGCCCAAAGTTTGACGTTTAAGTAGCTGGTTTTATTTCTTCTTTAAGGGACATTGTTACCACATTTCGGTACCAATGCTTGAAAATACTGCCCAAAGTGATCTAAGCTCAGAGCTGGTGACAGAGATGAGGTCTTTCTGTTGGCAATAATAATAATAATGTCAAGGTATATGCTGGAAGTCTCCAGAACAAAGTACAAGTTCCTGAGCTCTGTGATTAGAATGGATCCTCCATATATTGTCACTGTAATTTTGGGGCCAGTTTTAAAGCAGAGTGCAAAAATGTAGCATTTGATAAAGCTGGATTTCTTTACCCTCTTCATTTCAGCCTTAGAGGCAAGTGACCATTTAGGTGACAGCAGCGTGTGTGTTTGTGACTGTGTGTTTGTATTAATAGAAATACTTAAACGGCCACAGCAACAGAGAAGGAAATGTGGCATGCTCCTGAAAAACATCTCATGAATTGCCCTTAAAAATGAGAAGGAAATCATGGAGCATAGTAGCATGAGGATGGTTTGGTTACCGGTGCCAAAAAAAAATTGCTTGATAGATTATTGTCTGAGTGAAGAATCAATCGAAGTAGGAAATCTTTGAAAATTCAGAGAAGAACCTGTTACCAGTAAGTCCTTTTAGCAGATTGGTTAAATCAGCATCTTGCTAAAGCTATTTCCAGATCTGTTTGTTTTCCTCTTCTATAAGTGCACTTCCATTTATGAGGTTTGGGTTTAGCTCAACGGAATAAGGAATAGCTAGGCAACTTTTTATTTATGCATTTTATGGAAATAGGTAAGCACATGGAGATCTAAATATTTGACACGTAGCAGAAGTCTTGGTTTTAAGTGCCAGCCTATATTTAGACAATGGAATTTTATTCCTGGAATAACAAATAATAAGAATATAGGCTTGAAACACGACCATCAGTTTGAACTGTTCACCCAGAAGAAGCCAGTGGCAGCAGATTCTCAGCCTGCAACATTCTTTAAACAGAAGGCAGTGGATAAACAGAGGTGAAATAACACGAATGCCAGAGCAAGGGAAACATGATGCACTCCCCATGCATTGTCTCTGTGTTGTAAGTGAAAATTGCAATGGGCAAAGGAACCGGTGGGGTTAGAAAGCTGTAGTGGCTTGGCACTGGTGTTGCAAAGGTCGCAAGTGGTAGAGCAGCTACTGAAAGAGCCTAGTTTATAATGAGAGGGTTCTGTGCAGCCTAGATGTGGCTAGTAAGTGGCCAACTCACCTGAAGAACTGCAGGAATTGAATTGAAGCCAGGAAAGAAATTTTGTTGTGGGGAGGATGGATGAAAAGAAGGGATAACTAGAAATTAAATGGCTATATGATGAAGTGTTTCCTGACCCCTAAAACGGATCCTTCCAAATCACAGCATTAGCAAAGCAGGGTAATGATTCAGGCAGTGTTCATGACCATCTTGTGCCTGTCTTGAAAGCTAATACTAATTAGGAATTCCTGGTAGTGTTGGATACTCAGAAACAGGAGGGCGTGGGAAGCTCTTGGACTGATCCTTTTCTTCTGATGGAAATAATATGGTATAACTTATTTCATCAATTACGTTACTCCTTCCTATGTCTTACACAATTCCTACTGTTTTCCATTGCATCATCTTACACAGAGTATTACAGCCACTTTCTCCTTGATCTCAACTATGAAACTCCAAGATTCTTCAATAGGCAGCACTATGAGACACTCTCTGTGTAAAGGAATTCAGATAATAAAATTATTTATTATTTTCTTCTTAGATTAAATTTACGTCCCTTTGAAATGATTTTGATATTAGCACAACATTGATATATGCATAGCATATATCCTGTCTCAGTTCCATTCAGAGATAGGTGTGCACGTAACTCAAAAGGGAATTCAAAGTTATAAAGAAACATGGATATAGTTTCTCACCTCTTTTGAATAAGATTGCGTAGTCCATGTGTCTTTCTGGTTACCCTCTTCTCAGCCTTAGACACATATGTAGTATCTTTCTCACAAAAGCTGGTCCAAAATGATCCAAAAATTGGCCTTTACAGATAATGCTGAAATAAATTCCTCCAAGAAGGTTTTTGGGTTTTGTGGTTTGTTTTTTTTTGGTTTGGTTTTGTTTTGGTTTGGGTTTTGGTTTTTTTGGGTTTTTTTGTTTTTTTTTGTGTAAATCCTTTAAATGGCAATTTTATTCCAGGGCTTTATTTTCTTTCCTTTCTGATTACTCTTTTCTTTTGTCATTCAGAGTGTGTGAAGAAGAACACAAAGTTTGTTTCTATTACATCTTGTTCACAACATCCTAGCAATGTAAAGGCTCTTTCGTAGAAATCAGAATTTAGGTAGAGGAGCTTCATATTCTGTTTCTAAACATGCGATGAATAAAACTTCCTTCTACTGTATGAAAAAAACACTTCATGAATGTTTTGTTGCATCCCTCTGAATCTTAATCTCTTCTATATTCCCCTCCCCTCAGCTTAATTTATTGCCAGAACATTTCACCCTCCCACATATTCTTCCTTCCAGGTCAGTGCTGCATGGCATAAAGTGAACAAATGTGTGTAGTCTTGACAATCTTTTTATGACACCCTGCTTTGCCACCTTCCCACTTTTCAAGCTGTTGCCATTCATGACTATATGCTATCTTACCACTCAGTGAGCTGGTAATTTTGAGTCCCATTCAATTTAGAAAGGGATTATGTTGCTAAATTTCCTAAGTTCCACTCTTAGCCTTATCTTATGCCTTTTAAAATAATAATTATTATTAGTTCAATCCTCCGTGCTTTTGGCCATATATTTTGTGTTTGTTGGTATTTTTTGGTATAGTATTGCATCTTGATTTGATTTCACAAATATGTTTCTATCCAGAGGAAACCATTTGTCTGCTGCTTTTCTTAATTCCTTGGAATTTTTCTGTCATTCTTCACAGAAATCTTCTCTTTATGTGAATTAATTCACAGAAAATTAAATAGCATTCCAAATATTTTCCTTTTAGTCTCTTTAGGACTTTTTCTCACAGATCCATAGTGTCCTAGGCCTGTATTGTTACTACATTCCCTTTTTTCCTCCGAAAGCGTTTTTAAGCACTTCTTGTTATTTATACATTCTCTGTTTTTCTCTTATCTCAGGAGCCAAACATCCCCTTCCCTAGTTTCATTTGTCATACAAATGCTGATCTCTTTTGACTTTGCTTGATGTTTCTGTGTGGATGTACCAGGAAAATCTAAAAAATTTTTATCTCCCATTGTCTCCTTCTAGTCATTGAGCTATTCAATTATGAGTAGTGTGCAAATGCAATAAGCTCGCTTTCCAGTGTACTCGAACAGTGGCTTTTCCTGAAGAGTGTTTCTCCCTCCATCCTTATCCCTCATTGTACAGGCATGCAAATGCTTGAATTAGATGTGTCTAGTTCTGTTCACCCTAAAAGGATGAAGCGATGGTTTGATTTCTTTCCTTTACTACTTCAGTACTTAGGTACTTTTTCCTCTGGTTTCTCAACTGTTGCTCAGTGTCTCTTACTTAGACACGTCCAGGTGTATTTCTGGTCTCTTGTTGTTTGGTTTAGGTGTCTTGTATTAGTGTGTTTTGCTGTTGCATATGTGTTCATGAATAGCTCTGAAAATACCTACAAATAACTAAACATCATTTAATTTCTGAGTAAATTTATGTATCCAGATCAGAATCTTTAGGTTTTTTTTTCTTCTGAAAAGATCCCAAGTTTTTCTTCTTTTAGGTATCTGAAACATGTTATACGCTGCAGAGAATCCATGAAAACTTAGATTTTCATTTTGCTTCTGTGGTGGGTTTTCATTGCATATTTATCCCCCGTGTATGATCCCAGGGTATGCAGGTGCGTATCAAGCTGCATTTTCATGATTGCACTGCATTGCATTGCATTGCATTGTTGTGGAGACTGTGAATGCTCTTTTGGATGACGTAGTAACTTCCAGTATTGTTGACAGACTGATTGTGACAGTCTTTCTGTCTGTACTCTGAATAAAGTTTTCAGGGTGGCAACATCACTTACCAGGCATTTAAGTGTTTTAGGCACTCTGGAAATGATGTCTCTCTTCACCCCGTGCATGAGACTTATGTGTTATTACCAGCATGCAGTAGTAATTTAGATATGGCTGTATTGATGGGGCACCATGAGGACAGTAATTTCTACTGTTTTCCTTTCAACTAGTCTTTTCCGCATTTGGATATGAGAATGCTGTTGTATACTGAGGGTAGATTCTGTGGTCTTTTAGATCCATAGGTGCTGGCAGGGATTTTAGATCCATAGGTGCTTGCTAGCCTTGTTACTCTTCCTGTGCAGGTCTGTAGGTAGACGTCGTATGTGAAATCTCAAAATTGAGATTTGCATCATTGCTGCTGTTCTTATATTTTTGACTACATCAATTACTATTAATTTTTGCCTCTTGGCATGACTGTAGGTGTCCTTCCTTTTACATCAGATCATCCCATGCTATTACCTTGCTTTTGGAGTTGCACAGTTAAGTCCTTCCATTCATTTTGGATAAAATTACTTTTAAAAATGGATCTCAGTGGTTTTGGTGTGGGCTTTTTTTGTTTGTTTGATTGTTTTAAATCAGTCAGGGCTAAGTAGTCCATTGTCTTTCCTTGCATTGCATATATGAACATGCTTTATTTTCTTGTGCTGCCTCAAGGCTGCTCAAAGAAAACAGTGCCATTTTTTTCCTTAACATGTAATCGGTACTTCCTGATGATTCATTTTTCTTCATTTTCTTCCCCTTCATGTTTTCTCCTTGCCTTTGTGTTTTGCATTACTTAATACAAATTCTCTTAACTTCTCCCTTTGCTTATTTTAATGTCTGTCTTCTGCTTTCTGACTTTGATGTAGGCTTCTAAGGCCATTTTACTTTTTTCAGACGTGGATGGCTAGACCCTCTTCCTGCTCCAGGCCAAGGTTGTTAACACTTTCCTGGAGTGCTCCCAAGCCTTTGTGCTTGGGGTGCAGGAAAAAAGACTGAGGTGGAACTTGTGTACAGCCATGGCTCAATTGTTGGTCAGTTCTGAGGGAAAAGCTCTGCTCTCTTCCTCCTTCATTCTCCAGTCTTACATCCAGGCGTCCTGTTGTTGCAGCAACACCACCAAAAGGTGTCCAGCCATTTGGTGTGCAGCAGCTCGAGGCTTCTGTGAATCCTAAGGGTCTTACAATACTTGGTCAACACCTTAAGTCATCCCAGCGCTGAAGTACATGCAGAGCTGTTTGGAACATCAGCCCGTTCTTCCAGTAGGAATAGAGGAGGTGCCCATGTAGAAGTGCTCTGACAGTTTAAGGCAGCGCTGTTGTTCCTTGGCTGTGGATTTACCTCCCTAGTCCTTCTCTCAGGTACTGCTTTTGAAAAATAAATAAAAAAATACAAAACCTCAACCCCATCATCTGTTTCTTATTTGCTGGCAGTTCATTCTGTGCTGTGTGCTAAAATGCATGTTTGGAAGCAAACACAAGGCAGTTGCTATCTTTCCACTGCCTTAACTGGTTTTGGAGTGGGCATGAAAAAGTGTGGTTCACTGAAGTGGGTGGAAAACCTCCCAGGCCTTTAGTCGGCTTTGGACTCTGTCTTGGTGAGAAGTGTTGAAGTGTTGCTGGTGGAGCTGGGTTGCACCTGGATGCTAGGATAGCTGTCTGGCAAGCTGATTCTCAGAAACCAACAGAAGCCCTATACACATGTGTTAATCCTGAGTGTTTTTCTTCACGAAGTGCTAAATCTTGCACTCCAGAAGGATTGCAAAGTAATGAAAGCATTTGGCAAGGGAAAAGGGGAAGAATACACAGGCAGAACTAGGGACATGCATGCTACCATTGTTTAAGTGTAAGACACTCCATATAAGCTCTTCAGATGGCTTTTTTCCTGTAAATACCATAACTATCTTAATTGTACTGGAGCAATATACTAAAAATTGTAAGGTGGCCAGCATGAATCCTGGTTGAAAGAAAGTAAGAATTCAAATATTAAAGTTAGAATTTGCTTTTGAATATTCGTGATGACCAGGAAAGCTACTTTGTGTACTTTTTTCTCCTGTGGGGATAGACATGTAGCTATCTACTTTTGCAGTTTTCACATACCAAATTCCACAGAAGTATGTAAATACTTGATTGAAAGTTACAAAGCTGGAATAATAGACACCAGATGATAGGGGAAGTAAAAACATCTGAAGTATAGTAGATCTTCCAAACAACAACAAAACTTCCTTGTTCTGAAAATAATCGTTTTTAAACCTGTAACTTTCTTAGCAGTGGATATCATTGAGGTTTTGGCTAGGAACCTTGATGATGTGATGGAAATTTTTGATCCCTTCTTCCTGAGGAAGGGAACAGTAAGCTACAAACTAGACTTTAATCAGTACTCCACAAATAATTTGACTAGTACACATACAAAAAGAACTGTTTCCAGTGCTATCGTATCCTTCTCAGGAAATCTAACTGTGTTTTGAGCTTTTAGAAGCATTGAACCCAGTAGTCCAGACACTGGGGTGCAGATATGCAAGTCAGCAAATCTGCTCTGAACAATGCATCGTTTTGGGCCTCAAGGTCCTGTTCCAAAAGAGCATGAGCCCATGGTTGCTGCCTTTGAGGGAGAAGAGACTTCTGCAGCGGTTTGCAGCTCCTCAGGCTTGTCCTGTGCCAAAGTAAAGGAAGTGGGGAGTCTGTTTCAAACAAAAGAAAGCCTTGACATTTGAACAGGTGGAGATCACTATGAGCCCTCATGGTGAGCAAACCTGCTGTAGAAGTGGTAGAAACAAGAGATGATAAACGCTGCATTGTAATCCAGCCTCAGTTCATGAGGCTTGGATAAGAAAAGCAAAAAGTATTTCATTCATTTTACCAGAATCTTTCATGTCTCTGCCTTTGTCTTTGCTGTACACCTGGTGATGAAGCCAGGGGAGCCCAGAGACATTTATCTCCTGCTTGTGTTTTGTTTGTGTGTTTGGTTTTTGTTGTTGTTGTTAGTTTGTTTTTCGTTTCTCGGGCATGTACAACCCCCTTCTGTGGTAGTTAGAAAAGAAAGCAAGCATTTTACTCTTTTGAAGACAGGTGGAGAAGTCCCCACACTGAGTGCTGTATAGGTCTGTTTGCCTTTTGTTTCTCCGTACTAATTGGTTAGAATGGATGGTGTTAAGTTCCCACAAGTATGTCTGTTAGAGAATTCCTACATATCCAGCCTCGGGGAATTAAGCTTTGGAAAATGAAGTACCCATCAAAGCAGGAGGTGACTGGTACAGTTTGTATCCTGACTTCCCCCCCTGCCTGCCTTTGCTTTTTTTTTCCTTCTTCCAGAAAGCTTAAGAAAAGAGCCTTTTGTGTTCTTTTCAGGAAGGTTACACTGAAATTCATCTGTGCTTTATTCGTCTGCTTTCGTTTGTGCCATTCATGGGCAGCTGTGGGTTATATAGGACAAAGCAGATGAATTCCTAACCTCCACATTCAAGCAGTGTGTTGGGAAAAGTTCAACACCACCCTCCCCCCTCCTTTTTTGGGGGGTCCAACTAAAGTATTACAGTTTCAGTACTGAGACGTCTGTAGACTGTGTTTCTCCACATGCCATTAAAATGGTGTGGCAGAGTTCTGTTGTTGGTTGTAGAAGGGATGCGTCTCTACAGACATACCTATATAAAGAGATCTCTTTCTCAGTATAGCGAAACTTAGCAGCTTCTAAGGAAATGTGATTTAGAAGTTTGCTTTACTGGAATTTATGATTAAATATCTTTTTCTCCAATGATGACTTCATTTCAAACATCATCAGCTAGGAGAATTTAGCTTTTGAATTTAGCTTTTGTGAAGACTGCTTCAAATGTGACAAAGTAAAATTGTATCATTTCGCTAAAGTTAACTTTTCATGTGGGTTTCTTAAATAATTCCATGAATGAGTAGGGAAGAGTATCCATTTATTTTTCCTTTCTTTTTTCATTTTTTTCCTTTTAGATAGGCTATTTACATGTATCCTGCGCCAGATCTTCATCTGGTGTAAACTGGCATAAGACATTTGAGAGGATCTGGTCTGATTTATGCACCAAACACATAACGAGCTTTACCTTCACAAATTAAAAGTGTCTTAAAACCAGACTTCTTTTTAAACTACTTTTAATTTAAATCTGTCACTCCTTTCCTCCCCAAATCAGATCTAAAAAGCATAATTTATACTGATCACCTTTTAAATTGTAGAACACACATTAGATTAAATTAAGAAGCGCTACACCTCTTTTTCTTAATCCCTTCAGACAGCTATCGGCGGATTTCATAACAAACATCTTGATCAAACCCCTCTAAAAGCCAATAGGTGCTGGAGCAGGCCTCAAACCTTTTTAGATTTGTTGATCCACCTGGAATAACAACTTCCCTCTGTTTGTCTACAGACTCTTCATACTCTGAGCCTCCTGACGTTCAGCAGCAGTTGAACCACTACCAGTCTGCAGCTTTGGCCAGGAACAACAACATCAGCCCAATCCCACTTTCCGGGAGTGCTGCAGGAGTGGAAAAAACGGAAGCCATCCTTAACTGTGAATTTTGTGAATTCTCCTCGGGTTACATACAGAGCATTCGGCGTCACTACCGTGACAAGCATGGAGGGAAAAAACTCTTCAAGTGCAAAGATTGTTCCTTTTATACAGGCTTTAAGTAAGTACTGTGCAAAACAGATAAAATGAACTCATAAGGGGTTTTTTAGCACTTGAAAAAACTTCTGAGATCTTTGAGAGCTGGCTGTATCTAACAGAAACATGGCTGCTGCTGACCAGGGAGAGGAACATAGGAAATGCCATGCCAGATCACAGCAGCATCCATGTAATCCATTTTCCTCTCTCCTACAACAGCCAGTACCATCTGCTACAGACGAAAGCACAGTAAGTACTTGCAGTAGGTTTTACTTGCTGGAGGAAATGGTACAGGTAGTACTTTTCCCTCAGCATAGGCAATTAGAGGGCTATCCTTATCGTTAAGTGTGAAAATCTTCTCTGCAAAAATAAGGTCATTTCCTGGTGCAGCCAGCATGAAGCATGGGACAATCAAGTGTCCTAGGGAGACAGAAGAATTTATACCACCTTTCTGAAGAAACCTCTCATGTAATTTTATTTCTTTCACCATCTATCTAGCTGAAATGCAAAGCATTCTCTAGTATATCTGATAGCATATAGAGACATACCAGAAAACCCAATTAGATGTGCAAAATTTAAAAACTCGGTGCTGTGTGTGTTTGCATGTGTGTGTTTTTTTAGCTGCTGTTCCGTAAGGAAAAAAAAGGCCTATGCGCCTGTGCTGTTCATCATTTCCTCCTGATATGCTGGACACTCGAGCATAATACCCTCAGCTGACATTTGAGGTCTCAAACTTGTTAAGTTCTTAGGAGACTGGTGACAGTAAGCAGTATGACTGGATAAAGGAGAGGAGTTCTGTTGAAGAAAATGTTGAGCACAAACCTGAGAGAATCCACACAAGAGCAACTTCTAGTTACTCTAGCCTCTGTTGCTTCAGCCCCTTGCCACCTCTCTGGTAAAATTTGCTGCTTGTGCTTTATATCCTAATTGCTATCTGTCTTAAAGATTACCAGGAATTGCCAGATCCGTTCAATCTGTTCATTTCTTGAGAGTGCCATTTTCTTCTACCTGGATGAAATGAAATAAGCTTCAATCAAGCAGCATTTAAACACGTTCATAGTTGCATAAGGGAGTAGTGTTCTTTCATGTGGTGTCTCAAACATTCAAGGATTAAGTCTTGCTTCTTTCAGAAGCACTGCATGTTTTCTGTCTTTGAAAAAAGGGGGGGAGGGGGCAAAAGAACCCCATACCAATCCCCTCTTCAACTCACCATAGAAACTTAAATGCATGAAAGCACTCACTGAAGTTGATAGAAATACACTTGTAGAATTCAGTGATCGCTGGATCGGGCCCAAAGCCAGTTGTGTTAGTAAGTTGCTTTGTGTTCAAGCTAACAGTCTTGAAGAACTTCAAAGAGACTTCTAACTCTAGTTCAGTGTGGCAAGCTCCTTAGCTTTTGCAAGCTTTACCACTGCTTCAGGAGAAAATGACCAAGTGCCCCAAGTTTACAGACACCTCTCATTTCAGTAGTTGCGCTTGTGGTTAGATAGGTGTACAGTTAATTTCCTCTGAATGCATCTCTCTTGCAGCTTTTAAGTATGCAGCCAGCGTAATGTCAGCATGAAATTTTTTGTTCAAAAGTACTGTGGAGTATTCATTCATTCCTCCACATTAATAAATAGAGTATTCTTAGTCTTGGGTTTTCAGATCCTTATAGCTGATGCTTTAAAACTTAACTACTCAGTGCCAAACTCACTGTGAACGCAAGTCTGTTTTGTATCCTGAATCTAAACATTTTAGCTGGTTTTGGGCTTGTCCTACAAAGACAGAGGTGATTAAGGATGTTATCTGTCTCCAGAAATAAGTCTGTCCTCACCTCTGCAAGTCCAGAACAGTTGATAGATTTTGTGGAACTTGTTAAAAATTTAGTATTTGCCAGAGGAAGTACACTGAATATTTCAGCCTGAAGACAAATAATGAGCATGAAAGATGGGAATTCTTTTGCTATCTTAACTGTAGCAATGTGACTATAGAGCAACCCATGCAAAAGAATATCTTGTTAGAATGAGTGTTTGTTACTTGAGGATACAAGCCTGCAAATACCTCTGCTCATGTGTTACTCATGTGGGTAGCCCCGTTGAAATGCCATGTGGCACTGTGAAGACAAGGCTGAGTGGTATCTGTACCATTTTACACGACACGTCCCTTATAGAGCTGTGACACTTCATCGTTCCCTGCACACCTCTTCTGACTGCTTCCATCTCTCCCTCCTGTTTCACAGATCTGCTTTTACTATGCACGTGGAAGCTGGGCATTCGGCAGTTCCTGAAGAAGGACCCAAAGACCTTCGCTGTCCTCTTTGCCTATATCACACCAAATATAAACGCAACATGATTGACCATATAGTTCTGCACAGAGGTAACAATATCCCTGTATGTGTCTGTATCTGATGAGGGGAATGCTGAACAACGCCCTTGTCTTTCAGACTGGTTTCATTACATTTTCCCCTCTCTGTACATGAGGACAAGTATGTTGAATAAGTCATCAGCCCTTCAGTATCTTTTGTTTCATTTCTAAATGATGCATCGTACTTATTTTCTGTAAAATTCAAAGTTAGCCAGTGCTGAAACAGGGCAGATTTAAAATTGTTTTTAAGCTTTTCCTCTCGAGAGGTTAACAGTCATCAAACACCTGTTTAGCAAGAGTTGCCCTAATTTACAGCTCTGATCTAGGCCAGAGTTGTTTCCTGCTTATGTCCTTGTTATCATAAAGGCCTTGCTATCATAAACTCTCTGACAAGGTGTATCAACTAACCACAGAGGCCCCAAAATATCCCTTGATTACTTGCTTGAATTTTTTCTCTTCAGCATTCTTAGGATCAAAACAAGAATTATCATATTTTTGTTTTTCCTTAAGACTCCTTTTCTATCTCCACCTCTTCCTTCTGTTTTTTAAGCCATCTAAAAGTGGGATTAGGGGTTTCTATATTCTATTAACTGTGGGCTCGCTAGCTCAGAAGAGACAGCTGTTTGGGCTCTCTGGGCTGGGATTCCTGCCCATAGCTATCACACTTGATGCTTGTAGATGGTCTGTTGGCTGCCGAAATCCAAACCCATGTGTTGGGATGGCACTCTGCCTGCTTGCAGGTTGGGCAGAGTTTCACAGTAGGGTATTGGTGGTGAGCAAACACAAGTTTTGCATGCCATCTTTTTCCTGGAGGAGATCCTGGTGTGACAAGCGCTATCGTAATTCCTTGTAACATACCACTTTTCAGTAGCTTAAAGTCCTTCTTGTACCAAAGCAGTGAGGTTGGCAGAGTTCATACAAATTTCTGTCTGCTAGCAGGGCTATTCTGAGGGAACATCTGGGAAAAATGACCTGTCAGTGATTCAGAAAGCACATTACAAAGCTGCCTTACTTGGTTGTAAGAGTTTGGCAGATGCTTTAGCTTTTAATTCCTGTCTTTGAAGGTGTTGCTGTGTTGGGTTTTGCCCAGCTTCAGGGCATACTCCAGAATTAGCTCATGTTAGACGAGAGGAGGGCTTAGTTAACCCCTGTGCAGGGGACCGTGCAGTTCCAAGTGCTGCTGAACAGTGTGCTCTGTTTTGTGGCTGTGCCAGGGCTCCAGTGCTTTAAAATACAGATAGACAGGCTGAGGGAGAACTGTATGGGCTTAGTTAGGGTATTTTCCATCATGCATAGACTTGACACTGGGAATGTCCAGTTGCAGAAGTGGAAGAGCACTTCATGGGCTCAAGCAGCTGTACTGCCTGTACAGAGCTGTTTCTGACCAATTGCAAGGAGGTGGTTATCTTCTGGGTAAGTGACACTGTGGATCTGTTCTTTTGTAGGGCTGTTGCTTCAGTTGCACAAACCAACCTCGAGCCTTTGTGCTGCTGAAACAAAGCTGATAGCAAAGGACATAATGGTATACCCACTAGAGCACTGGGAGAGGTAAAACAGAGTAAAAGAAGTTTTAATGCATATGGGATTATAGCTGATAAAGAATCTCAGATGCCACCGAGGGAAGGACAAGGGTTTTCTCTGGCATCAAGCATCCAGGTAATAAAGGAAGCAGGGTCCTTCCTTAAAGTTCTTTCTGGTGCATATATCCTGCTAAAAAAACCTCTACCGTTGTGTTTAATTGTGTGGCAGCTGAAGCAGACAATTTTGACAAGATTTAACATGCATTGAAAGAGAGACTGAGAGGTGGTGAATATAGTCTGAGATAGCCTTCCTTTTTTATAGCCATTGCATTGGTAAAACAAGGGCATAGCCCTGAGCTGTGGTCCAGGAAAATTAGTTTTGAGGTAGATGGAGTGGTGCAGTGTGTAAAATAAAGAGTGAAGGATTTGATCCATTCATAGTTAAAGTTCCTCCTGTGTTTACAGATGTGTGACTGTTACATTACATTACTTCCAAGTTGCTGCACCCCTAATCCGTGGTGAAACAGCATGTGCTTGAAAAGAGAGTATATTTGCCTCTTAATGAGTGGCTACAGAAGCTGAGTTTTACAGGGCTAAAGCATTATCAGCTAGAAGACTGAATGCCTAGTGAGAAAATATTAGGCAAGGAGTTTGCTTCCCATTAAGAATGAGGGCAAACAGGAAGCTTCCAAGAACCTTTTTCCATGTATCACCTATTCCTCATCAGTGTAAAAGCAGTTCACGATCCCTTCTGCGGGTACAGATGGAGCACAGACTCATTACAGGTGGCCTGTAGCAGGGGACTGACATAGCTATGCAGGTAGGTGAAGTGAAGAAGCTTGGCTCTTGAGTTCTTCCTGGCCTTTGTGACAGGCAAGCCTGGGGAGAGGAGACACAGGAGAGACAGTGAACACTTGCTCCGTGACCAGCAGAGGTGCTGGCTTTTAATGTAATTTAGTCTGGACAATGCAAATAGTTTTCATTATCCCTTCCAGTAGCATTCCCATCACACATTTTGAAACACACTGGTATTTTCCAGGGCTGAACACAACTTATGCAGATCATTATTGAGTCTACTTTAAAATCCTTGGGGCGTCATTTTTTCTTCTTTTCGCGATCATTTATTCTCTTCCTGGTACAAATAGTGATTTTGTTCTTCCATTTAATAGAAATCACACCCATTTCTCTTGAATAGTAACTTTAAGATAAAAAAATCAAATTTTCAAATTCATCTATTGCCCCAAAGGTTTCATTGCTACATGTCCTGATTCCTTGCACGTGGTTGTTTCTGGCATTATCCCTTGTACACACGGCTTCATTGATACCTGTAGAACCCTTGTGCTATGCTTGCTTTTGGCTACTGGAATGCAAATGCTACATGGTCTGTGACTGTAGCTTGGATTTGCAAAACGCATATTTTCAAACACCCAACATGACCGAATAATTGGTCTGTGTCTAGATAGTAGGACTGTTTTGTTTGTACTTGGTATATGTTAAGGGAAGGAAATAACTTGTATATGCTGTGGTGTGTTGCTGAATAAAGATTTTTCCTTACAACTAAGGGCTGATAGAGTCATGCCTTGAACAAAAAAATGTATGTCTGCTTTGAGTTACTGTACTGCAAATACCTAGTGCATTAATGGCCTTTCAATTTAATCTCTGATCTGCATTACAGTTAGCCTGAATATTTCAGTCTAATGGTGGATTGGATTTCTTAAACCAAGATGATGCTTTTTAGGTGTTTATCTTGTTGTTTTTTAATTACACCTCTTGCTAAATTGTTCCACAATTCAGGACATCTTTTTGTGAGGCGTATACAGTAGTCTTTGTTTAGACACTGCTGAACTTTGAAGAAGTCTGCACAGGAATAAAGAAGCTACCTATTTCAATTTGTGTATGGGACTTTATGGTTTGCTGTAATTTTGTCAGTTTCCCAGATATGATAAGTGCATTCTAAATGAGTAATTAAATAAACAGAGCTTTATAGGGGCAAGCTGGAGATGAGAGCATCACCTTACAAAATGTAAGGTTCTGGATCCAAATAACCCTGCAAGTTCCAAAATCATTGCTTGGAGGAAGCTCACTGACATGAATACATCATGTAAAAGTTTTAAATCATCCCCTGAAAGTGATATCCTTCAGGCTGGAATTGATGTTTATGCTTATTTTGCTTTTCTTGTGTTATTGTGCTGCCTTTGATTTTGGGAGCGTGTATGTGATTGTGAGATAGTAGGTTTTGCTAATGTGAATTAGGGAATGCTGCATTACTCCAGACTGGTAGATAAAAAGTTTTATACCATCCTATGTTTTAGCTTTTTTAATCTGTGCCAGGTGCTAGAGGAAAAGTGAATTTTCAGATATTTTAATTAGTATCTCTCTTTTTGAAAAATTAATTTCATTTTTTCACTTTTGAAACCAGCTGTGTCACTTACTTCAGTGAGTTCAAAAGCACACAGCTGCGACAACCTTGTAAAAAGTCTTCGTATGACCCCCCAACAGCTTTAAATTCTGTTGTCTCTTAGACCCTATTCTCCCCTTTTTCCACCCTGAATGGCCACAACTTGGTGTCTTCATAGCTAGAGAAGCTGTTATGGTGTAGAAAAGAATGACAAGTCTACAGGTTTGGTTTTTTTTAAGGCATAGCTTTGGGGAGGAAAACTTCCACTTTTTGAAGTGGCCAAAGAGGAAGTTATGAGATAGGATAACTTTTGTGTTTAGGGAGAAGCTGAGCAGGATGGAATATTTGCTGGGCTGTAGAAGAAGTCTTGTGAGCAGTGGTGGCATGTGGATTGGCCAAAATTGAATGAACAGTGGAGCTTTTGCCACCTTCCAGAAACCCTGAGGGGTATTTCTGTAGTTGTGTTTGATGACCCTCCTCATTGAAGAAAAGGGCCAATTAGCTCAGATATCCATCTCCTTTAATCTGAGGTTCATAAGGAGTAACAGTACTAAATTTCAGTGTTCTAGTTCAAAAGGCCAGTTGAGTAACAAAAGCCCGTGATGAGGATCTTCTGGTGACCCTCAGCTGAAGGGTCAAATTTGGGGTTTCCCTTGTGTGCACAGCTCAGGGAACCACAGTGTATGAGTGTTTTGCACATCAGATTTTGGCTTTGTCAAATGATTGAAATTAAGTGCTGCTCTGTTAAACATCAGTGCTTTGTTTGAGAAGTGGAGAGTTTAAAAACTCAGCAAGAGCATTTTCAGTACATGCCTGTATCCGTGATCTGAACTGTGGGAAGTGTGACATGACATGCGTGCAGATTTTGAATCTGAGCTTTCTGAAAGCTGTCGGTGTCTTGGGAAGTTTCTGCCCCTGGCTGAACTGCACAGCCTCTTCCAGGAAAAGGTGCTGCCTTGCTTACCCTGTCAGTCCCCAGAGAGTAGCGTAAGATGTGATGGTGAGGATACCAGCTCCGATTTTTATAGATCAGCAGGGTGATGCATTGGGAAGCACCCTGCAGCTTCCCTGTCTATTACATTTCTAGCAGCCATTGCTGGCTGCTGTCAAGTACTGAACCAAAATGGACTTTTGGTCTGGCTGATTTATGGCTGGTTCTGTAATCCCAGGCTCTGCTACTCTGACTCACAGATGGAGTCTCATTTGCCCCAAAACCTCCATTCCCATCCTCATCATCCAAGCAGTTACATTTGTGAGGACACCTGCCTTTGTAGCCTTGGATGATTAACGCTGTCGTTGCAGGAAGAATTGTTGTCTTGTGTTTTTTGTGTTGGTCCAGCTTAGCTCCCATTCCTTTCTAGACAGACTGCCTACCCATACAGCAGATCCTATTCCTTCTGTGGGTGGTAGTGCCCAAACTGGGCCTGGTATTTCATAAAATTTGTTAAGTGAATGTTGTCCTGTCCCTACAGAAGAACGGGTCGTTCCCATTGAAGTCTGCCGTTCCAAACTGTCAAAGTACTTGCAGGGAGTTGTTTTCCGCTGTGATAAGTGTACCTTTACCTGCTCCAGTGATGAGAGCTTGCAGCAGCACATAGAGAAGCACAATGAACTGAAACCTTACAAATGCCAACTCTGCTACTATGAGACCAAACACACAGAGGAGCTGGACGCTCACCTTCGAGATGAGCACAAGGTAACATCCAAATAGTTTTAATTTGTAGCAATCTACTCTTTGCAAATGCTGTATTAGTTTACTTGCATGTCAACTCTGAGTAGCCAAATTGTTGTTGGTTTCTTTTTCTCTCCCTCCCCAAGTCTGGAAACTAATCCTATGTTGGGCTTCACTTCCTCTGTTTTCTACTATTTCTTTTTTTATTTAGAAAATAAAAATTGAGGGTTTCTAAAGCTGTTCAGATCGATCAGAATTGGCAGACTGTTGTATGCAGAGTATGATTATCTGGAAAAGGCACTTGTGTATGCTACGTTTATTTAAAGAGGGGAAAGAAAAGGGTTGTGAAACAATATTAAAGCTGTGTGATTCAGCCTCTCTAAAAGGCAGGAGATTCCAAACATAAGATTGCTCTGGCAACTTCAGCAGCGTGACATGCCATGCATATTTTAATAACAAAAAGGGTAATACCTCTCCATTTACATTTAACAAGGGAAAGATAAACAGCAAGTATAACCAGGTCCTAAGTTAAGACTGCTTTGGAGTTTTTGTGGAGTGGCTGAGTGCAGACCTGATCCAGTCTTTGAGAAGTCATTAGAGGCTTTCCACAGACTGTTAGCTTTGAATTTCTGTAGTTGTGAGCTGCGTAGCTGAGAGACACTTTAAGTTCTAGAACTGAGATGTGTTTTGGAGTATTTGTTAGAGTGCTTTCTTGTCACATTTCCAGGGGAGGCAGCTATATGCCTCCACCTGTTGGAGCTGAGCTGCCCAGGTCCTCACTAAAAACTCAATCTTACTTCATTGACTGAAAGACACTTCCCTTACAGCCAAATACATTAATATTGACAGTATTAGCAGCAGAAGTCCCAGCAAAACTTTTCATGCTTAAAAAATATTTGGCTGTCTTATAAAAACAAGGTCTGTAAACTTATGTTGGCCTGCTATGCTTATCTGCCCTCTTCTTTATTAGTTCTGGAGAGCCTTCTGCAATTCACATGGTACATGAGCTGCTCCATGCCTCCTAGTCACCACAGCGAGGTGCCTGCCGTATCCAGGGGCACTATTCCTCATTCTTTTCACACAGTGCATCAGGCTGGGAAGATTATTTCCTTATTTAGCTCTCCCTTCCAATTCGTACCTACAGTGATGGTGCCAATGGTTTAGGGTATCTTTTCCCCATTTCTCTTTGGTAATTTCTCTCTCACTAATTTGTGTCCAAGTTCTGGACTCAGATACCCAAGTGATATATTGCACCTTAAAGAGTTCCTGTGCATGAGCTGAGTTGAATTAAGTGCCTTGCATGTGGTCTTGATTGTCTAAATCTCAGTGGGTAACGTGTTAAGTCAGAGACTCTCATCACAGCTGTCTGTACGGAGTAGTGCTAGGAATCTGCATACCACCGCATTTAGGATAGTTTGCTATTTGGAGATATACTACAGTCTAATTCACATACTCCTTAAGTTCATTCACATTCCCTTTCCCACAGAGGGATAAAAAATAGTCAGTGGGTGTTGATATTTCATTCAGCATCTTGCAGGAGGTGTTGTACTGCGCTCATTCCTCCGTCTCCATCCTCTCTGCCTATGTGGCTTAGTGCCTGTGCTGCCGGAGGGCTGTCTCTTTGCATGAAAGATGAATCCAAAATCCTTCCCAGCAGTAATCAATGAGCTCAGAGGGCGCTTGTCATCTAACAAGTGTTAGCCCTAGTGTCCTGGTCATGCTCCATGCTCTCTGCCTCTACTGTAAATCTGGACTGCTCCTCTGCTGTTTCTGTTGCATGTGGTGGAGTTCCTGACTTCTGCACCCTAAGCTGCTCTTTTCATACTGCTGCTGTGAGCATTTTCACCCTAGGGTTAGCTGAATTTGACTGCTGGCTGAAGTGTTCCCATTATAGTTTGTGTATCGGTTTGCAAAGCACTTTGCAGCCCTTCGTAATGAAAATTAATCTGTTATTAATGAGTGAAAGTGTATGTGGCACACAGCAGCCATGTGCTTAGTAAAAGACTGATCCTTTTGTGAGTGAAGCTGAATGAGCCAGTCAGAAAGAATTTTCCTTCAGTGTGGATGTGCAATAGTAGTGTTTGATCACAGCGGTTGAATGGTCCCATAAAAAGAGGATACAACTTAAAGTGTTTTGCATTTCTTGGATTTTTTTTTGTTTTAATACATCAAAACCAGGAAGAAATGCAGGGGGTTTTACTGAATGTCATTAATTTTTGAAAACCAAAAATGAGAAATGCAGAATAAACAGCAAAAGAAGAACCACTATTGTTGAAAAGAAATGAGTGTTAATTTGATTAGGTGACTGCATGTCACCTCTAGCTGAGCAGGCTTTGGGGTGTACTCGATTTTGGTTTGCATATGTGATGATTTTTCTGATTAGCTGGTGTTTGTGCTAATTGCTGACAAAAGTGTTTCTTTCAAAGGTGAGTCGTAATTTTGAGCTGGTTGGACGGGTTAACTTGGACCAGTTGGAACAAATGAAGGGGAAAACAGAGAGCTCCAGTAGTGATGAAGAAGAAAAAGAAGAAGAGTTAAGTCCCAAGACTGAAGAGAGAGGTCAGTGGAGCTCTTTTTTTTTTTTTTTTTTTCTTCTTTTTTTCTTTTTTCCCTTGGCACTGCAACATGTCCCACCAGTTCCACCAAGCAAGGTCAGCTGTTGAGTCTACAGCACATTCCTGTAGAGCCATGCAGGCATGCCAGCAGAAGCAGAATGGGGCTTTTGTGAAGACACTGGGGGGAATCTCGTGTTTCTAATCCTTATTACAAGTTTTCTCTCTATTAAGAAAATACATACTATGAGAAAACACAGATTGCATCTGTGACTTATCTGCCCATGCAGATAACATCTATAAGGGCTTGGGAAACTAAGCAGAGTATGTTAGTGGTCTTGTCAGATTTTCTGTTTTGGTAACCAATTTTCAGCTTTTCACTCGGCATTGTTCAAGTCGGGGCTGAAAGGGTCCTGGCCAAACTTTTTAATGGAGTGTTATTAACTCCATGCCCAGCATTCCTTGTCAGACAGAGTCAGTCCTGTTGCAGATGCTGCAGATGGGAGCTCTGGAGCCAGGGTAGGTCCATGCCCCGCCTGTACCATTGTGTATTTAAATATGTGCCTAAGTTCATATCTAAGACTAATCCCACTGATTTCAGCAAGGCTAGGCCATGTGCTTGCTAATGCTTTTGGTTTGGTTGAAGTTAGATCAGCAGGGAAAAAGTAAGTTCCCTGTAAATTGAACTAAGGGTTTCTCGTCCTTCCCTTCCAACAACCTTCTTCCATGAAAACTAGGCTATTGCAGTATCTGGTGCAAACTGTGTCTTGTCTAGTCTGCTCTGGTGCACAATTCATCAGTCAAATGCAGTATGTTCATAACTCTTCAACATCTTTAGCCCTGTGATGTCTGAATGTCACGTTCTTGGGGTCACCCACCCTCTTGATGCTGACAATCGCAGTTAGCCAAGTTCTATGTACTTTAACTAAAGATACGCCACCACGTTTACCCTTTTCCTCCTGAATTTTCAGTTTTCAAATCAGCCACAAAACAAAATGTGTCCCCCTACATCTTTTCAGACCTTGAAAAATTCCGATTTCTGGATTCACAGGTTGTTTACAGAACAGGAGGGGCTCAGAACATGCTTCTTACCTTTTAATAGCAAGACCCCAGCATCTTGGCTTTCGTTTACTGTCCCTGCAGCATAAATTCGGTCTGCACTTACCACCAGCACTTCACTTCAAGTGTGGTTAGTGATAGCTTTTATTTAAATGAGAAAGAAAGTGAGTTGGATAGGAAACCATTTACGTTTTAATGAAAAATATCCTTCACCAGATCTTAGGTAAAGCAGTAGAAAAATTGGAGGAGGACCTAAAGGGATGTTTATTCTATATGCATTTCAAAGTTGAACTTTAGTAACTCGTGTGGAGACATGCTTGGGTGTTTGTTCGGGGACAGCTTCGACCCTCAGAGCTTCATGGCTGGAACAATGATTGTGTAATGAGGGATAATAAGTGTTATCCCCATGTCTCATGTGATCCATAGTTAAGCAAGGGATAGTGTCTTAATAATTCTAATTTTTTTATTTTGTACTTTTTTCACCTGTATCTGTGGTTTTTTAATCTGTGACTGGCTAAAATGATTTCTGCATGCTTGTTCAGATGACCAGTCTGAAAAAATCATGCATATTTCCAAGTTTGTTTTGCAGCTATTCTTTCCTGACTGGCCTGTAGGGTCAATGTTTCACCATTGTTATTTTTTCTCCTTTTTAATCTGTTACCATTTGTAATATATTATACTAAAACGGGTAGAAAATGCAGAAAACCCTTATGCCTACTGCAGCAAGGGTATTTAGAAAAGATCCAGTTGTATTGACTATATTTTTCTAGACAAGTTGTTGATTACCACTATAAGGTGCAAGATGCAAAGTACACTTTTGAAAAATGTCTCAGCGAGAACAGGAACTGAAGGCATGGTGGGATGCCGAGTTGCATGCTGACATCTCCCTATGGATTTTCAGACGGTAGTTCTAGCACAGAAATGGTTTGCCCTGTTTGCAGAGGACCAGACCTATGTTTTTAAATATAGCCTGTCACAGTGGCTAATGCTGTCACAGCTTTCAAACCACATCAAACTGTGTAATCCTGTATACCACTCGGCTGCTTTTGACAGTTCTAGCCTTTGTGGTGGTAGCAGGAAGTGGGATTTGCTGAGAGTGCCTCTGTGTGCTCTGAGTATCTGGAAGTAAATGTTGTCTGAACCCTCTGGAGTCTGTGACTTTGGCAGAACCAGAATTTCTTCCCATGAGTCAAACAGCTGCCTAGATTTGCCACTTTGACTTCAGGGTGGTATGTGCAGTACTGAAGGTGCAAAGAAGAGTGTGTTGCTTCTCTAAATGAGCTGTTGGACAGCGGACCAAAGAAGGACTATTGCCCGTGTGAACAGGCAGAGCTGGATGGCAAAGCCGGGCAGCAGAGCTCAGCAGAGCTGAACTGCTATCTTGGATGGGAAAGGAAGGTAGTCGTTGGCTGCTGGTAAAGGATAGTAGAAAATATATTGACCCTGGGAGAAAGAAGATGAGGGGGGGGAAAGAGGATGTCGGGCATACACCATAGAAAGAACAGCTCCGCCTGGTAGGGCCTGCATTCCAGAGGGACTGTCTATCTTTACTGACCTTTATGTCTTGGTCTTAGCAGAAACTGGAATCGAGAGGTGTTTTTCCACAGTAGACAAAAATAAATGTCCATGAGTGTCTGTATGTGTGATGCAGGAAAACCGCAGAGAGTCTGCACAGTCTATTACCTCTTCTGCAGGCCCCAGAGAAGAGCAGCTTCTGATACTTCTCCGGGGAAGCAGTCCAAATTCACAGCCCTAGAAGCAAAACTCGTGGAGAAGTAGGGTGAACAAGATAGGGTTTTCTGAAGAGGTGATGTATTTACTAGAGTAGCACTTGCTAATCTTAAAGGGAGTTGCAAGTATAAATCATGGACTGGTTTGGGTTTGAAGGGACCTTTAAAGATCATACAGTCCAACCCCGCTGCCATGGACAGAGACGTCTTTCACTAGATCAAGTTGCTTAAAGTCCCCCCCAACCTGACCTTGAACACTTCTAATGATGGGGCATCCACAACTTCTCTGGGCAACCTGTTCCGGTGTCTCAACACCCTCATCTTAAAAAATTTCTTCCTTATGTCCAATCTAAACCTACTCTCTTTCAGTTTAAAACTATTACCCCTTGTCCTATCATTACAAGCCCTACTAAAAAGTCTGTCCCCATCTTTCTCATAAGTCCCCTTTAAGAATTGAAAGGCTGCAGCAAGGTCTCCCCAGAGCCTTCTCTTCTCCAGGCTGAACAACCCCAATTTCTCCTTATTTGAGCAAAACAACCTCTATGTTGCATGTCTCCTCTCTGCAGGGGCCCAGAATAAAGTTCCTATTGTGTACTATACAGTAGGTATGTTCTTGTACAGAACAGCAGCATCTGCCTCTAAAAACTTTTACCCTCCGTAAATATTTGTCTCTGTACCATGACTAGTCTGTGTGTTGCGGTGTGTTTATAAATTTGTGCCACACACATGAGGTATTAAAATCCAGATGTAAACTGAACTAATGGCATTGACTTACTTTCTGGTATTTCACAAAGCAAGGTGCACCTTGCTTTGTGATATATAACCAGGTAATAAATCACTGACAGTAAGAAATACAAAGTGGGGTTTTTTCTTTCAGGAGGAAGAGGCAAAAAATTATGTTAAGAACCATGCCATATAGAACTTTAGTAAAGGCTGCCTAGTGAGAAATGTGTCACAAAAATACATTTGCAGGACTTACATACAGCTAATAGGGAATGTGTGGGCAATTTTAAGTTGATAGGCTGATCTTGAACAGAGTAAATCTGAGAGTGAAGAAATCAAGTGAGCAGAGATCAGAACCAAAATGAAGCAGAATCCCTTTTCTTTTATTGTGTAGTTTGGGAGGAGTCTGGGAGGAGTCAGAAAGACATTCTGTTGATTTCTTGCTTAAGATAATCCCTGCTAAGGAATTAATGCTCTGAGCAGATGGTGCTGTCTCATTTCCAGCAAAAGAATCAAGTGAGATAGTCCATGCAATTATTTTTAATGGTTTGTGTGGTGATCTTCTTAATTTGTGAGAAAATGTTTCATCTTTTGTTAAAGCTGGCTGTGTTCACGTGGAGCTTGGCTTTCAGAAATACCGCACCCTGAGCTGCCAGTGACTTCACTAGGTGCTTGACACTTCTGGAAATGAGGCCCCAAGCACTTTGTATAAAAGATTAGGAGGGAATGAAACACCTATGCAGTTAATATGCAGGACTTAACCCATGAGACTTCATGATGAAGGGATATCTATTAATTATGAAGATCACATGTTAAATATACCAAGTCTTTGTTTCCTAAAATTTGTACTACCAATTAAAAAATTACAGCTGGGCGTTAGCGGGTTTTTTGATTTTGCTTTCAAGCCATTTCAGCCCTACACTTCTTAGTTTTGCTTTCCGCAGTCTCTTCATTTGTTGAAATGCAGGAACAGGGAGTAGTAACTCGTTACCCTTATTTGCAGAGATGCTTTAAGACTTAGGATGGGATTTGTCGCTTGCAGTGTCACTTTGCTTTGGGGGAGTTGCATTTTCACAAACACAGTTGTTTGATAGGTAAGTCCTTTTGCTTCTCAGGGATGAGAAGGTGCAGCAGAGGGGATCAGAGTAGGATCACAGTGGTCCCTTTTTGCCCTGGCATTTCTGAATTCGGGGGCTGTGCTGTCTTTTTCTAGATCCCATGATGTTTCCTGATAGCGGTGCTCCAGAGAAACGCTTCCCGTGCGAGTTCTGTGGCCGATCATTTACAGAAGGCTCTGAGTGGGAGCGACATGTGCTGAGACATGGCATGTAAGTTGGTTTACATTCCTTTGCCAAAGCAGCCAAATGTAACAGTAGATCTCTGTGCATTCCCCCACCCCATTCCTTACCCCCCAAAAAGCCCTGTGATGAAGGCAAACACAGTTCTATGAAGAACAATTCTATCTATCACAAGTGTGGGTACAGTCATCAGATGTCTCTGTATGGGAAGTTCCTGCCCAGGGTGGCTGTAGACTGTAGGGTTTAACTGTTATTCTAAAACTTAAGATTGTCCGAAGGGGAATACCACTTGGCCAGGATTAACTTTACCTGAGCGTACTGTTGATTTTGCCTGCCAGAAGAGCAGCATAAAAATGGCAGGAAATTATACGGAATGTTCTAGGAAGCAACTGGTTTTTTTTTTCCTTTATTGTTATATCTTTTTCACATGCTTGCAGCTAAACTTGCATAGCAGTGCAAGGAATCATGTGCAGAGAAATGTCAAGACCTTTAAGAGAAGTAAAATCAATCTGAATGAACTCCTCCTAAAATGTGCTTAGTGAAGTTCACTACTTCATTTTCATTGTGAAAGTCTTGGCCTTTCTATAGCGTTTTGCACACTGTGGGGTGATATGCATCACAGATAAGATAGGCATCTCTGGAACAATCATTTTCCTTCTTTTGATGAAGATCTCATCGGTAGCAGAGATCTCTTTGCTGACCAGAGTTTCTTCAAAGAGTAGATTTCATTCAAGGTTGCTGACATGTGGAAGACATTTGAATACAATATTGTAGGTTAACTATGATAGGATAAGAATTATTACTTCTTTTACCCTTAATCTTGTCTGTCTAAATATGAGTACTTGAAATGTTGCAACCTATAAAAAGTTTTATTGGATCATTAACTCTCTGGGAAGAGTACTCTTTTCCTGTGCCTTTGTTTGGTGCCTTGTAAGTCTTGTTTACAAGGGACTGGGGAAAGGGGAGTAAACTTCTAAAAGTCAGAATTGGGGTTCTTTCCCCTCATCTCATATCTGTCCCAGTGTAGAGCAAATAAAGATTTGATTTCAAAGCTAGAATGTTATGAGTCCCACTGGTAGCTTCATTCCCCTGCCTTTCCTTTTGAGCATAAGGTGGCAGTGGTGTGGCTGCTGGCATCTACCTTTCTAGAAAGTTACCTGTTTTTCTCCCTTGTGTGGTATGCACAGATTGGCTTTGCTGTTCTCTATGTCAACTATAAGTGTTCCTATTTTCTGCCGCTTGGCTTTCCAGGGCACTGAACGAAAGCAAGCACAGGATCAGTGAGGACAGCCAGCCAAAGGAGGATGTAGAAGAAACTGTTAGCACACTGCCAGAAGAAAAAGGCGACGTTGAGAAAATGGTGGTGGACTATTCCCACAACAGTGAAACAGCAGTCAGCATGGTAGCTGCTGACAAACCTCTCCAAGACAACTCGGAGGCCAAAAACGAATAAGCATTTGGTGTGATTCTAATCAACGTACTTGAACAGTGATGAACGGGATGGGGTGGGCGGGTGGGGTGGGCAGAAGGAAGAAACAAAGCTGCTTTTAGGACTGAATGATCTATTTTCAAAGCACTGGTACCTGTGTGAGTGTGTGTATATTAAAGTTATTTAAGTGATGGAATAAGTGGCTCCATTACATCACTGCATCTTTTCTTCTGGATCTTGACAATGGGAAGTTACATTCATCTTGGACTAATGAAGCAACTCCCCGTATTCCTACATTACACATCGTGCTTTGCAGTGGAGACTTGGATTGTTTGTGAATGGAAGCTTCGTGAGCATGGAAGAAGTGGGGGGGATAACTTTTCAACGCACAAATTTGTGTGCGTTTTTCTAGTTTTAATACATAACGCTTTTCCAGACTGAATGCAACTGCTTTAGAAAAGAAAAAAAAAGAGGAAAAAAAAAAAAAAGGAAAACAAAAACAAAACAGAAACTGCTTTGCTTAAAACAGTCACCTGTTTCCTAGTACCTCAGAATTAACCAAGGGAGATCTCTGCATTTGTCAGTACTACCTGTTGTTGTTGTGGTTAAATGTAGAGAGACTGCTGGGCAAGGTGGTGAATGGAGGAAGAAAAAAAGTTTTAAAGAAAGGAAAACAAATTGTGCTTAAAATCCCAGTGTGGGTTTTATTTCTTAAAATACTGTGATTTTTTTAATTATTTTAGTAAAAAAAAAAACAAAAAAAAAGAGAGAGAGACTTTAATTCCTAGATAACTGTTTGTGAATTGTCATCCTTTATTCCAGGTAAGCTGTTTGTTAGTATTCAGTTATAATTTTAGGATTTGATAGATTTCATGTGACTGATTGTGCGGTTTTGTTTGCCACATGTTTATTTTCTATCAGCCTGAGGTGTTACAAATACAGCACAATTAAGTTTCTCATGTAAAATGAGTATTTGTTTTCGAGGGGGGGACAGGGAAAGGAGACTAGATCTTGTGAATAGAACTTTTTGTTGTTGTTGTTGTTGTTGTTGTTAATTTTAAACATATGGAAATAACAAAGAAGTTTTAACTTTTTTTTAAAAAAACTAAAGAACCAAACTTACGGCACAGCTATGCAGCTCGCGGGCCAAACACATAGGTCCTCATAACCGTTCTGTTGCTTGTCATATTAACATCTATCAGTCTCACACCAGTAACTTTTCGTTAAGATTGGCTGCCTTTTTTTCTTCCGTCTGTGGTGTGCGTGTTTTCTTTTTGTTTTGGTGTGGTGGGAGGGAGGGGTGTCTGTTAACACATCTTTTTGCAAGCGGAGGTGAAATAGTTATATACGACATTGAGCCTGGAGAACTACTTTTACTCGATTCAAGATGGAGTTGCTAAGTTTTTCCCCTCCTCCTTAGCTCTTAGCATGAGGGGAGCAGCGTAGAATGAGTAGGAACTTGCATACCTAAGTGGCTGATCCTGCACTACTTCTTGGGTGGAAAGCCTACCAAACTCAACAGGAATTTTGCCTGAGCAACGAATACAGGATCTGGTGCCCATGGTATGTTCTGATTGTGAACAAAAAAAAAAAAAGAGTTTCTTTCCAAAAAGTAGAAAGTACTTGACTGAAACCTAGTTTTAGAAATGCATGTGTCTTCGTTTGTTTTTTTTGTTTTGGGGAGGGTTCTGTGGGAGGGGGAGGGGGGAAAATAGGAAGCTGCTGAGGAAACGGTGTCCTAGAGAGCTTCACATAAAATTGATGGCAAAAATGTTGCATTTGTGGAATAAGTGCTACTTGAGAAGCATGGTGTTTTGCTTTTGGGGATTCATCAGTTGTGTGTTAGGGGGATTCTTTTGATTTTTTTGTTGGGTTTTTTTTGTTTTGTTTTTTAAAGTAGGGAGGGAATGTCATGGAAAAACACATTGGAGGGGCAAGTATAAATACACATTTTGTGTCTGTATTTGTTTTTTAATTGGCCTCATTTCAAATGTATTTAAACAGTTCCATACCTGGATTGGGTGTTTGTAATGGTTACCAAAAATGAAAAAGAAAAAAAAAAAAAAAAAAAAAAGAAATAATGATTGTGACATGCTTTTATCACTACTTTATTTTTCAAATAACATGTAAATATTGTAATCCATTGGATTTTGTTTTGCTAACCTGTTAATAAAAAATATGGGACCATTATCCTTTTAACAAGCCTAGAATGTCATATTTTTTTTTTCCTTTTTTTCTTTTCCCAAAAATGTATACCTGATGTATTGTGGACACACATTTTAGATGCATTATTATGATTCTGTTGACTGTAATGACATAGAATTGAAAATAACATTTTTTTCATTGTTTAATTTATACAGAGGACTTTTTCAGAGTTTGACAGAAGGAAATAATAGCAAAATGCTAACCCATTGGCTTCAGCACTCGGTATTTCCTGATTTTAAAATTACTGCTTACTGATGGGGGATAGGAAGGGGATACTGAACTGTTGCACTGACGGGTTTGTTTTTTTTAAAAAAAAAAACAATGAAAATTAATAAAAACTTTTTAAGAGTGTATGCTTGTGTGTGTGTAGTTTTGTGTTGGCTACTCTGATGATAGGTCTGTGCAATGGGCAGCTCTGGGAGGGAGCAAAGCACCCTTTTTCCCCTCTGCACCCTTTCCTCCGCTATTTCACAGGGAATTTTGGATTTACAGGCAGAGGGGGAGTGACTTCCCTTAGATCACACAGGTCTAGGGCCTACCACATCCCCGAAGAATGCCTTGAATATCCACCAGTCCAACATCCATTAGAGGTCAAGGGCACACTGCCAAGGTCTGCTGACTCCTCCTGAACCCAAACATAGAAATGAAGGAATTTTGCAGGCTGTCTTGAAGATCAAAATAGATGGAGACGGGCTGGTATTTGGATTATCAACTCAGCCTCTTCATGAGTTGGGGTACTGTATGCTCCAATGTCTGATGACCTACTGAATCCAGCATTGGGGCTGTGCTTAGTTGGAGTCCAATATACACTCAGTAAGATGGAGCAGGGGGCAGCATTTTTTCGTCTTTCTCCATTGAAAAGTTAAAACAATGCTTGTGGTGTTGTCTTGGAATCTTTATTTGCTAAATAAAGATTTTTAAATGCACATTCAGAAGATGCCAGAGGTTTTTTCCTGGGTGTGTTTTAATCAGATTCTGTTTCCAGTTTAAGTAGCTTTTTGATTGTACTGGAACTGGATCTCAACTGAATGTGTATAATGTTAAAGCTTTGATCATCTGATAGCTTTACATGCTTCCACCTTTCTCCCTAGGAGTCAAAATATTTCTCTGTTAAAATACTTATTTCCTTATCCTATATTTACGGAGGGGAAAAAAAAAAGAAAAGGATGCATTTTAGGCTGTTGGACGCGGCCTTTTTTCAGTCATCTCTGGAAACATTTGTTCATGAGGGAGACCTACAACTAATTTGCACATTGTAAGTTCTAGCCCAGAGCTAACCTGCACTTCCACCAACTTAAAAAGAGAAAGGGTTGCTCAGTGGTATGTCGCTAACAAGAATTACATAACTGACGTAATGAAAGAGCTTGGGATGATTTTCTAGAGTATTACAGTTGCATTATCCCATTCACCTCAGTGGCAGGATTGTGTGAGTTTGAAACAAAGCCTGCAATCTTCACAGTTTTAGGTTTCTGGCTGAACGTGACTGGATCACTTGCCTTGAGATTCCTGTGCTGAATTGCAATACCACGAGGGGGAGGGAGGGAAGAGGAAGAGGAAATAGTTACTAACATGATCCTTTACTCACATTACTTCTCTGCCTTGCCAGACAATTCCCTTTCTCGTAACTGGGAGCCCTGGGCTTCACAGGGAGCATTTGTGCCGTGGGACAACTGGTTTTCTGCACACACTGTATTCCCAGGCTTATTGTCCTTCCTTTTCTTAAGAAGTCTGGGTAAATGTTTGCCACGTTATTGCTAGCTGACTGCTGGCATTTTCTTTTGGTCTAGAGGTACAGTGCCTGAATGCTCTCCACGCAAAGATCTTGCCTTCGTATTCACACCGGTGCAAAGGCTTTGCAGGAGTTGCTATGAGAAGGGAGACCGCTATCTCCCTCCCTTGCAAACACGCAGCCTCCCTGGAGGGTTAAGCAGTTATGTGAAGGTTACCCTGTGACTCAGAGACCGACACTGAGGATTGGCAGGGTCACGGTAAGTAAGGATTATAGGTCCAGAACTGTAGGGTTTCCAGTGGAAAGTCTGCTCTTTGCAAAGTGATAGCGACTATGTGAAACGTTGATACTTGTGGCCCAGTTATCTTGGAAACTGGTGCTGCACGTAAGACTTCAGGTGAACTTAAACAGCAAAATCAGTCTCCTGGCTTCAAGAAAATATCTAAATATAATTACAGATGTTCAGTACATTTCAATGAAAACTGCCCCAAGCTTCTCCACTCCTCCTCACCCTGAAGTCTTTCTTCAATATTTTTCTGATAACATGGGACTTTTCCACCATGAAACCCATCTCTCTGTCTCCAAAACAGCAAGATTACTGAGTAGGAAATGATTCTGAGTAAGAAGATTTTGGAAAAGGGACTGTTTTAGTCCAAGATAAGCTTAAGACGGTAGAGAAATCTTTTTTTTGTTTGCAGCATGGTTAATTCCACGCCCCCCACACCAACCACTGCTGGAAGCAGGGGTTTCAGTTTGAGCAGTCTGGAGTATGAAGTTTAGTCTTGAAGGCTACAGTCCTTCCAGGGTGCAGCTTGTAACCCTTTTATTGTCTTCTCAGCTGACATGTACCAAACTGTCCTCAGATATATGGATGGGTGCAAACGCCTTGTGAACCAAAGGTGGGCCTGGGTGGCATAAGTCAAAGAGCAAGCATCCTGGCCAAAGTCTTGGTAAAGAAGGCTGATGGCTATTTGGATCAACTGATGTTTGGAGAGCCTAGCTGAAGGCATTGTCTTTCCTGCTGCGTTTGCAGTTACTTACCTGTGTGTGGAGATACAGTGCGTATTTTGTGAGGGTAGAGGGAGAGAAGGAAGCCTGATTCATCAGACATGCAGGACATATGTGTGTGTGGCTATAAAGAGAGAAGACATTTAGGTAGGATAGCTTTTCTGTTGGGAGAGTGGTGCAGCACTGTGGCAGGTCAATCCATTAACATGTGATATCTTCCTGTTGGTAGTTTTTTGGAAAAAGACATGACTGACCTGGTCTAATGTCGGCAATAATCCTGCTTTTGGCAAGAGGTTGGACCAGAGACCTCCAGAACTCCCTCTTAGGCCCATTTTCTATTTCAATTTCCTATTTTCCTATTTCTTCAGTGTTCTCTTAACCTTTGATTTCTCCAGCTTCTCTCTGACTTTTTGCAAGCCCAAGTTTTTGGTGACGTGTGAACTACTTTAAGGACTTGCTCACTGACTGATGGGCTCTTCTCTGACCAGCATTTCTGTCTGTCCTATGTCCAATCATTTTTGACCAGAAGGCATGCCTTCCATCTAAATGCTGTCTGCTCAGTGACACATAATGTACCTAAGGCAATGATCTCTTAGCAGGATCAAAGCAAATTTTATCAGACTTTCTCTATGGGTTTATATGCATCATTAGCAGGGGACAGCACCGAACAGCTCTTAGATGTAGAAAATGGCTATCATGTAGGAGAAGATATCGATCTGTATTTCTGTGTTTCATCTTAGCCCAAACTATTTAATTAGTTCTGACTTGAATCCTACAATTCCTTTTCTCCAGCACTCCCACAATATGCTACAAATCAAGTGAAATACCCGACAAAAGAGTGTCAGTGTGGTGGGGTTTTGGTTTTGCTTTGCTTTTGTGATTGAGCCAGTATTCTCGCTTTTTACAACTGGAGGAATCCAATCCAAAGTTCTGTCAACTTGGAAAAAAATGAGGAAAACAGCACGAAAAATAAGCAAAATACAATAACTTCTCATGCAATGCACTTCATTGTGTGGCAACAGATGGAGTGTGCAGCTAGGTGTCAGGTAGCACTATTGGCTTTTCTTCTACTGCGTTTGAGATCTATTTTGTTCTAGCAGAATGTGGGAATTGATCAGATCAGGTCTGTTCCCTGTCTAGTTCAGTGTCTTGACTCCTCAAGGAAAAAGCAGGAAATCCCATGGTGAACAGGAAGGGAATAATCTGTCCCTAATTAAAGTCTCATCTTAATCCCTTTTGACGATAGCTTTATGCACAGAAGCAGAAAGAGTCCTACCTCTTTCACATTCATTTTATATTATAGTAATATAAGTTACAGTACTTTTGCTACGGATTCCATTTTAAATTTTACTGAACTCTTGGTTTCTCTGATGAGAACTGACAGGTGAAGTATTTTTGTGTTAAAAAAAATTTGTAAATTTATTATCCTAAAAAGAAGTGCTTCCTAAAAATTAGTTGTGTGATCTCTGTCATTCTTATGTTGTTCATAAAATGCATTTTTCATGTACATAAAATAATCTGTCAAGAATTCCAATTGATTCATTTCAGCTAGGATGCTTAGGAAAAAATGATGTCAGCTACTGGAATGAGAAGAGACATGCTTCTCTTCTTCTCAAATAATTTGCCTCTTTGAATAGTTGGTGTTAAAGCAAATATGCCTCAGCTTGATTCTTGAATTCTCTATTGAGTTTACACTTCTATTAATGAAGAGCTTAGCTCAGTCTAGCCAACTGTACATGCATGACTTCCAAATCTAAGTGAGATGTGCCTCTTTGCAGCTGTTCTGTTGTGCTCTCAGTAGTGTTTAAAGAGAGAAATATATTTACCAGCTATGCCTCAAATTAATTTAGCTTGTGTTGAAAATGTTGGACTGAAATTTTGACTTTTCTCTGCAACTGAAGGAAATCATATTAAGCTACTGGGCCAAATGATGCTTCAAGTCTTTGTGAAATCATTTAGACTGAAGTCACTGAAGACTTCTAGCAGAGATGCTGCAGTAAAAGGAGTGGTAGTTTTGGTCTGTATGAACCTGTAGATAATTGGAAGGCAAGCTCTGTAAAGCAATGAGTCTTTGATGTGTTACTTCCAGAGAAAATGTTTTCCTCTGCTTAGACTCTTCAGGACCTCAGGTATGTGATTGTTGAAGCCACATGATTTAAGTAAAAACAGTCTTTCAGAAGTAGAAGGGATTTGGTTTCTCATAGGTAAATAAATATACAGCACTAAAAGCCTGTTGCCTGCAGAAAGAAGTAACATCTTTGAGCCATCTTGCTGCAGCTGCAGGGTATTTCTTGCTATTACTGTAGGAGTCTCCTCCTGGAAAACAGGTTAAAAAATGAGGTTTTCTTCTCTCGTTCCTCAGCTGCTCCTGTAATCACCTCTTCCACCGTCCTTTGCAGGATTGCTCCTAGTAACTAGACAACAAATGCTAGCCATGCTGGAGCTGGTAAGAGTTGGGCTATTTAGGAGACTGAGAACTTTATCGTGGTTGTTGGTGCTAGAGAAAGCCCAGGCTTATGCACATGCAAGACTGAGACTATGCGGCAAGGCAAGAAAACAGAGTTCTCTGCTAGGCTTCGGTGGGGACCAGACATAATCCATCTGGCAATCGAAAAAGTATCTTTGTGCTTGCCTTCATCAGACCTTATGATCTGTTCTGGAGAGAAGGTGCAAACAGAATGTGTGTTTTTTCGGCTCAGTTGCAGAAAAAAGATTTTTCAGGGTGAACAAATTTAAACGTGCCTGATCCTTCTCTGAGGAACTGGTTGGTCTTCTGTCCTGTTCACCAAAACCAGGAAGGACAGGCGATCAGATGTGGATATCACATCCCATGTAATTAGCTCAATAGCAACAAAACATTTATCATCAGATTAAAAGTACGTTGTTATTTGATCCATTTAATGTACATATTTAACAATTAGGACCTCATTCTGCAGGGATTCATGCTGTAACTTAGATTTCTTTCGATATAATTTAATTGGAGAGCTGACAAGGAAATGCTCTTTACGCATTAATTTGTATCAAATTGGTGTTGTCCCTGAGTGAATGGGCTGTTTGCAGGGACACTGTGCAGTCTGGGAGAGCCTTAGAGTGAGATGGAAAAGAGGAATAACGGATAAGGCTCTCCAAACCAATGTGCTGGTTACACACATGGTGGCAAAAGTAAGAAAATACATTACTTCCTTGGCAGCCTCCTTGCCTTTTAACATTCATAATGGCAGTTTGGGGTTTTTAGAAGTCTCAGCAGGTCTGTTGTCGTCCTTTGGCATCTGAGTGGTTTTGAAAACATCTGAAAATCATGCTTTCCATTGCAGGAGGTGTGAGTTCAGGACTTAATTTGGGAGTTTGTATTATAGGTGTGCTAGTGACCAACAGGTCTCCTGGAACTTCTTCCTGATTGCAGACATGGAAGAGTTGCTTTTTACGGGGAGTCTCCATTCACCTGGAGCAGAGAACTTCAGTCATCTGCTGCAGAACTTTTCGTCTTTGCCTGGGAAAAAAAGTAGACCTCCTTCTCAGTGTCATCCTTGAGAGCAACCTCTGTGATTACACACCCTGCGTTCAAGTAGAAGCATGATCAGGTACCGCCATCAGTCAGCAATGGAAAAGTGCTGTGCTCACAGGTGGTTAATCTGCTCAGGGAAGAGGCGATCATTTTGATTTTCATGCAAAAGCGCAACCTTGAATAAGGCGAGCCTCCAAGATTTCCCAATTAAAATGTTCAGATTCAGTTTCAGAGAGCTCTGTCCTGATATGAACACTAGCAAAGGCTGTAAATGAAATGGCAAGGGTATGACACAGATGAGCTGTTCTCCGGCGCTCAGGTGAGGTTCTGCTTTATGAGAGTTTACTGACTGATTCTGTGTTTTAGTCATACTTTCTGCAAATAACAAGAACTCCATTTCATGGTTGGTTCTTACGCACATGTGGGTAGTTTGACTTTTTATCGAGATAACTTAAGTGTATCAAACCTGGCCATTATGCTTGTATTTCCCAGATGTCTAATGTCATCTGAAAGCTAATAATGGAAAAAGGAAAATGCAAACCCAGAGACTCATGGTACAAGCTGGCTTCTTAATTTTTTTCTGTCCATGGGGTTATCTGTAACTACCATCCATGCTGACATAGTGCTTTTCCTCACAGACCTCAAAGCAGAGGATGTAGTGAGGTAAAATGCAAGCGCTTCTTTTCAGCACTGAGGTATCTGATCTCTTGGAGCTGGAGCTGGGTGCAAGCTATCCTCTCAGATCCAAATTGTGCATAAGCTTTGGAGAAGTCAGGAGCTGAATACTGCCCAGTCCCCATGGCAGGTCAGACTGAAAACTTACAGCATGTCTGAATCCTGATCAAAACTTTGTGGCTCAGATCCATCTCTAACCTGAACATTTAAACTGATGGTTCCTAAATAACCTCTCTGTGCAGCTGTTTCATTGCTGGACTGCTTTGTTCTGCACAAAGTTTTCCAGACGTCTTTAGCTGTCTGTGAGCAGTGAGGAATCTTGTTTGCTTCTTCAACAGCAGGTTTCCAGCACAACTTTAGTTAGTCCAGATTGTGTCCAATGTCAGGCTGGGATTTCTTTCTTTTAAAAGTAGTGATAGTCCACTCTTAACTTTCCTGTGTCGTGAATAACATTCACTAAATCTATAATATTTAGACTTTGAGTCCTCTCAAAGCAGGAAGAGTTGTCCAAACTTGCATTCAAAATTCCTAAACCTTAATTCCTGTTTATATTCCAGGACAGACAAGGGCTTAAAACTATTTATAAATATCTCCTATCACCATTCCAAGGTCCCCTTCATGGAGGATCCATAGCACTAGGAAGGCTTCTGTTGTTAATGAAGTATTTAAATTATTTTAATTCTCATGTTTCTTTTCACTAATGGTAGTCATAATTTGAGCCCATTAGTATTTCATGCTAGTATCCTTTGTCACCAATGCTCTCTCAGAGAGAATAGTTTATAGTTAGAGGATGGAATAAAAAATGGAACAAGACATACCAATCTTTTTGTACATGACAATAGCATAAAGAAGTTATGTCACACAGGTATTTTTGTAGTGCTTGCTGTAGTACGAACAGAGCACAAACCCTTCACCAAAAAATCTTACCATCTAAGGGACAAACAAGTCATGGCTTACTGTCGGAGCAGAAGGAGGTTTTAATATCTCCATTTACTAGATGGAGAGCTGGTATAGGAAGTAGAGGAAATGATGTTGTCTTGGGGAAGTCTATCATAACCGGAAAATAAATTCTGGTAAGTTAGGTCCTTGTCCATTGCCTCAGCCTGAAGACCTTCCCTTTTCTTTTACCAGAATAAGAATGTAAAACCAGAAGGGACTGTCTGCATCATGGAGCTGGATCCTGCCAAACTAAGCTAACCATAAAAGTGGTTCAGCCCTGAAAAATGCACTGAACATCTGCTCCTGTGCGTAGAAGGACACTAAACCCACCTCAGAACTAGGCAACAAATGCCAGGCTAAGAATAACACCCCCTAAACAAAGAATATAGACCTGACATGATGTGTCATTGAGTAAAAAGATCCATTTTTCTCCAATGACTTTCAAGACATGTTCAGGTCCAGGAGAGAGGAGAAATATGTTCCTTCTGCAAATTGTTTATTTCCTTTGAGCAGCTTTGTATTGTCCAGACTCTTGGAAAGGTCACAAAGGTTAGATGATGTCAGGATTGCTGGTACTCTTGCTGATGGTTATTGAAGACATGAATCAGTTTCCAGGTATTAGGAGTGTATTGGGTTTATGTGGCAAGGTTTTGCTAGTGCGGGGGCTCCGGGAGTGGCTTCTGTGAGAAAACATCAGAAGCTGTCCCCATGTTGGACAGCCAGCTCCGGCTGGCTCCAAGATGGACCCACTGCTGGCCAAAGCTGAGCTGATCAGCGATGTTGGTAGTGTCTCTGGAATAATGTATGTCAGAAAGGGTAAGAAACGCAGCGCAACAGCAGCTGTGAGAGAGGAATGAGAAAATATGAGAGAAACAACTCTGCAGACACCAAGGTCAGTGAAGAAGGAGGGGGAGGAGGTGCTCCAGGCACCAGAGCAGAGATTCCCCTGCAGGCCATGGTGAAGACTATGGTGATGCAGGTTGTCCCCCTGCGGACCGTGGAGACCCCATGCCTGAGCAGTGGGTGTGCCCTGAAGGAAGCTGCAGACCATGGAGCCCACTTGGAGCAGGCTCCTGGCAGAACTGGGGCCCATAGAGAGGAGGTTTTCCGGCAGGACCTATGACCCTGTGGGGGCCGGAACAGTTTGTTCCTGAAGGACTGCATCCCATGGAAAGGACCCACGTTGGAGAGGTTCGTGGATGGCTGTCTCCAATGGGTGGGACCCCATGCTGGAAGAGGGGAAGAGTGTGAGGAGGCAGGATTGGCAGAGACAACGTGTGATGAACTGACTGCAACCCCATTCCCCATCCCCTTGTGCTGCTCAGGGGGAGGAGGCAGAGAAATTGGGAGTGAAGTGGAGCCTGAGAAGAAAGGATGGGTGGGGGGAAGGTGTTTTTAGTTTTGTTCTTGTTTCTCATTATCCTACTCTGTTTGATTGGCCATAAATCTAATTAATTTCTCCACGTTGAGGCTGTTTTGCCCATGACGGTAGTTGGTAAGTGATCTCCCTGTCCTTATCTCGACCTGAGAGCTTTTTGTCATATCTTATTCTTCTGTCCTGTTGAGGAGGGGGAGCAATGGAGGGGCTTGGTTGGCACCTGGCAACCAGCCAAGGTCAACCCACCACAAGGAGCTATCTATCTCTTGGTCCCACAACTGCTTACATTTAAATCTGTCCTATTGGTAAGTGCACAGATACAGTTATATCAAGAGGAAAAATGCTTTAAGTTAAATATTTGCTTTAAATTAAACCTTTGTGCATGAAAGGCAAACAATTTTTTATTTTTCGTATGACATATCTTTAGAGCTGGTGGGGTACCATAAATTCAGATTTACTATTAAGAGGAGTAAAAACGCAATCAAACATAGTCAAAGAATTTAAGCAAAATTAGTGAGCGGACACCATTTTTCTGAGGGTGAACAGATCTGTCCACCTCCTTGGAGAGGAGTTAAATGACACTTCTGAGGAAAGGGGGGCTTTTCTACCCACTCTGGTGAGAAGCAACCATGCATCTGTGTGTCTGGGACCAAGAGATGGCCCTCTCTTGTTGGACCTTCACCTTGACCAGGCACTTTCACACCTGTCCCACAGAAGTCAGGGAACTGGGTGGATGTCCTTTCTTTACCACCTACTTCTGCAAGCGGAGAATCACAACAGCACAGGTCTCCCTCCAATAACTCGCCCAGCTTGCTGGCGGCTCTGCCTTCCTTGACCATTCACAATCCCTCCTTTTCTTTGAAGCTGTGGTGCAAGTCCACAGCCCTTCACCAACCTGCAAGAGTGATGGGCCGTGCTGGCTGCATGCAAACCCCTTCTACACCTGTGCCTCTTCGGTGAGTCTGCACGCAAGAGCTGAGAGCCTCTGTGAAGAAACCAGTCTCTCGACTGCACTTGGCAGCCTTGAGCTGTGTTGCTGAGGTGAGGATGTTATCTTGCCTGGAAAATGGAATTTATCCTTTCAAAACTCATTGTGATGGGGAGGATGGTAACATTAGCTTGGGCAGCAGATGGCTTTTTCAGGAAGACATTCTGGGAACGTGTTCAGGTTTCGCCTTTCATGTGGTGTATGTGCATACTGGCAGCTGATTTAGACTAAACAAAGGGTAATTCTACGTTGTGGTTTCCTTCTGTCAACAGACTGTGTGATTGGATGAAGTTCCCAATGGCATATATCAGATATTATTTTCTTTCCCTCTGGGATCCCTAGTAAGCATCCATCTTGACTGCAAGTCAAGTCTAAGGTGCCCCACCCCCTCCCTTTTTCTACTTTTTCAAACTCCTGTTGCAATATCTAGTCACTCGCTCTCCTCCTGGCAATGCTGGAGGCCTCCAGCGCTCTGGTTTCGGCTCCCCTCTTCCCTGGCCTCTGCCACAAACTCGCCTGCTGATGTCATTTACCACTAATCACCTCCTCTTCCACGTGCGGGCCTTCACTGCAGATTTACTCTCCTCTCTCTCTTGATGTGCCTGTAGCTACTGATGAAGTTCTCCACATTGTGAGTTGCTATTAACATATCTTTTACTGGCCAGATTTTTAAACACAGCTTCACGGAGATGAGAGCTGAAGACCTTGCTCAGGAGCATCTCTTCCTGCTGTCCCTTCTTTGTCTTCTGGCTTTCTCAGGAACATCCTGTATTTTAAGAAAGGTGATTCTGGAGAGAGTGAAACTGGATAATATATCATTGTTCCCGACAGAGCATGGGACACAGCTGATATAAAATCACTGAACGGTAGCTGAAAGCACCTAATTGCTAGAACGACCTGAGCACTGCATGTGAGGGGGTTGTTTCACATGGTTAATGAAGAGCTCAACAGTATTTTAGTGATAATTTGATACTTAACTTTTAGCCTGTTATATAAGTGCTAATTAAATGTTTTAACATGCTGTACATGTTTTATGTATTAATAAGCAATAAGTGTACAAGTTACACTTTTTATGTGATTTAGAATTAATTGCAGGGTGGTGAGATTTTCTCCTTTATATACCTATTAAACCCACATTACTGCTGTTTTTACAGTTGATTGGTGTTCAGTTAACATACAGTAATTGCTCTTTAAAGGCTTTAGTAAGTGCGTATTTGAGACAATTTACAGTGTTAGCAATTTCCTGGTACTATTCCTCAGAGGTACAGGGAAGCTAATCACGTTCAATGCTGGAATTTGCTGGGAGTCTGCCACGCGTTCCCCGCTGCGCACCGTGCGTTCAGCCACGAGGGATTCCACTTTCAGGGATGATGATAAACACACACGAAGAAACACTTTATGGGCTATAAAATGATCCTGCTGCACAACGTGCTGCAGCGAGGCGAGCAGCTGGGAGGTAGGGACGCGTTGTTAGAAAAACAAATCAGGAAGGGCATCACTCAGTGTTTTCTGCTTTATCCTGCGAAGCCACAGAGAAAGGCAGCTGGCTGTCCTCTTTTCTCTTGGTAGATCACACAGTCCGTCTGTTTTTGCCTCCAGTTTAAAGATAGGGAAGCTGTAAGCCTGAGTCCCTGCTTCTCCATGCAATCTCAGCATGACCTCAGGCAAATCGCTTAGTGCCTCTGTGCCCCACTTACCCTTCTGTGGATGTAACACTCTGCCTGTCTTTACTCTGAGGGAATATTGTTCATTCCAGACTACAGGCTCCAACACTAAAGAGATCAAATACATATTTGAGATAGATTTAAAACCAGACAAACAGCACCACCCTCCTGCCCCATTAATTTGGAAAATTTGAGGTCAACAGAAAACTGCTTGCTGCTTCCTAAATGACTGAGGCAGCAAGGTGCACAAAGGGCCTGCCATTTAATTGACACAGCCATCTGAAATCCAATCTACCAGGCAAAGCGAAGGAAGAATATCATTTGAAATCTGTACGCCAGTGAGAGACAGTGCATGGAAAAGAAAGCAATTTTTTGTTCCACATAATTCCTTTTGCATAATGTTGTATCCTTTTGACAAGGCAGCATAATAAAGCTTAACTCCCTCTTTGCTCTCCACCCTCCAATCGCTAACTTAAAAGAAAACAGCAAAGCCCTATCTTTAGCGTCAAATGAACAATGGGCACTCTTCCAGCAAGAAGAAATGAGCTGCTTTTGAAAGAGTTGTGGAGGAAAGTGCAAAATGTTCTAACTTCTCATGAAATAAATATTTGAATGATAGTCACTTGGCTCATCCTCTAACACGTCAGTGCAGGCGTTGCACTCCAGGTTTCTGTAAAATATTGGTTGAGGTAGATAGAAAGCCCATATTGCAGATAAGAAAAGACAGAGATACAATAACATGAAAGATTTTCACGTTCAATACACTTTAGAAACAGTAACTAATTAATATTTCCACTACAAGGTGGAATATTTCATCCTACCTTACTGATGAAGCTCAGCCAAAACTTTCCAGGCAGCCTGGAAGATATTGAGACATTGGTTTTTACAAGACTTAGGGAACTCAGTCCTTTAGGCAGCACTGCATATTTTAGCAGAGGCTCGGGGCTATGCCCCTCCAGAACGAAGCTGTAGGAAATCACTCAGCACAAAGCAGCAGGGAAAGTGCTTTCTCCTACAGGGTGCTGAAGACTTAACGAAGCAGCACTCGCTGAGACCAGCCAAGAACCTGTTTGACAAAGTTGAGGGCTTGATGCAAAGTTTTGCTGAAGCCATGAAGCATTCAGACCAAGCGTGAGGAGCTGCCCCCGCAGAAGGAGGGAGAGCCTTGGTGCTCCACTGCTTTCCCCATTCTGTCTTTTCTTTTTATTTTTTTCTTAAGCTATTCAGCATGGAAAAAATACTTTGTTTACAGTGTTTAGGCTCCTGTTGTTGTCGAAAGCTAATAGAAGCTTTTAGAAAAGTTTGGAAAAGCTAATTTAAAAGAGGTTCTGGCAGGCTAAGGGGTTGTGTAATTCCCTGTATTATCATGGTAGATTTCACATTTTTGAAGGAATGTCTTCATTTAACCCACTTTAGAGAGTTTGGGAGGGACTCCAACAGTTTTTTCCCCCTTCCAGAAGCAGTCACTGGTAAAATGGAGCTTTCAATACTTTGTCCACAGAGTAATAATAATACTAAAAAATTCCTTGTATGTTTGTGCTAGTTCTTGCGCCCACAGAAATACGCATGTAAAAATGATAATTTACCTGGATGTGCTTAATGTCAAACCGTAAAGTTGCCCTCAGCAGCTGCCGTGGTTCTGGCACTTCTGCATTGTCTCAGTTACTTACATGTCTCCCAGTTATTTTGCTCCTCCTGTGCGGTTACATATTTCCCACTGATGATGATATACCGAGACTTGCCATGCGCAATTGAAAGAGGGAAAATAGTCTTAAAGGTCAGGCTTTGGGGTAAGGTTCAGATGAACTCATTCAATCTTCTACACCACACCATGATTCATGTTTAAGTCACTGGGGACGATCCTATCCTACATAGCAGGAATATGGTGAAAGTAAATTCCTTAGGAGGTTCAAAGCAGGCAAAGGGTGACTTCTGAAAAGCAGGCAATTGTCAACTGGTCTGCGTAAACCTGGTTCATGATGTGGACTGGTATTTCAGGTGGCTTTTTGCTTACTTCTCACTACCTATCTTCTGGTACAGCAGTGACCATGGAATGATGTATGAAAGCAAAGAGCAACAGAATATGTGCTCACAGCTACTTGCTTTTACAAAACTTGCAAGTATTTGATATTCTGGCGAAATCTACAATTTAAGCTTGTTTGTTGGAGTAGAGTTTTTCGCTGGAGTTAGAGCTAAATGTAACCATTTATCCTGGTTGCTTTTAGTGCTTCTAGGAGTGTTTCCTGCAAGTAATTAACATTACCTAGAAGCTCCTACAGTGGTGAGAGTGATCATGTTAATTTGGCAGAGAGCAACAATGTAAATACTTATAACAATGCTCATTGCCCTTTGCAAGAACTGGAAGTGGAAAAAAGATTTTGCATGAAGGGTGCGGTGAAACAACTTGCTCTGGAAATCCTCTAGGTTTCTATCTCCATCTGAACTATGATTCAGTGTTGATGTGGCAGTGTGATTTGCCCTAAGCACTGTTTCCAAAGCAGAGATGGTTGGAAACTTTCCAAAACCAAGGTTTTCTGCTGGGAGGTGCTGATTCAAGGAATGCAAAACCTGCCATGCAAGAGCATTGCTCTGGCTGGAATCTCCTTGCAATTGGTTTCAATTGTTTGAACTCCTGAAAGGGATGGCCTAGAGACAATAGGCTGCTAAAAATTCAATTTGAAATGGAAGATTTTAATTTTGATTGAAACACACTGTTTCCTTTCTTCTTTGGGAGGGATCCTGTCACCTTTTCCCTGGCTCCAGCTGTTCGTCAGCGCCTGTGAGGAGCCGAAGGTCCATCTCAAGGTGGTGGAGGATTAAGAGCGGTCCCAAGGATTGTCTCTGTGGATGTGGGGCACGTCACCCCCGCCTGCACACCAGCTGCGTGGGCTGGCAGGGTCCTTGGCTGGGGAGAGCCGGCTGCTCAGACCTGCGCAGAGCTGGCGCTGCTCTTTCCCTAGATTTGGCACCCGCTCTCGGCTTGGCTGGGGGCTCCGGTTTCTCCTTCCCACTGCCTGCCATAGGCATGGCCCCAGAGGCCTCCGGTCCCCTCCATGGGGAGAACTGAGGAGGGGCACCACAGGCTGGCAGGGCCTGATCACATTTTGCCTTGTGCCTGCCACAAATGTGACCCAAAAGTCCGTGCCTCCCCTCACTGAAGCCCCCCCCGCAGCCTGCAGGGCGAAGCATCCCTGCCAGGGGAGCGGGCAGTCCAACCTAAGCAGGTCCTCTCGCAGTCCCTGCTCGGTGGCGATACTCTCACTTATCCCCGACCAAACAGCCCTGTTTGGTTTTGCGCATTCCTGTTTCACCGAGTCTCAGAAATCTGCCTGTCTCGGTGCAGGGGACACTTGATACCCTTTAACAACTGGAGACTTAATTAAAGTGAAATGGATACTCTGCAGTAGGAATCCACGTTCTCCAATTTCTATTAAAGGTAGTGCAGAGGGCGGGGGTGTCTAATGGGAGCAGGAGGGATTAAAGCTGTGTTATCTCATCCCCGTGGACCTGGAGTGGAGGCACAGAGAGAAGGGGGCTTTAAAGGTTGATGGCGTCTCAGCCACAGCAGCAGAGGAGGCAGGGAGTCAGTGTCTTCATACTGACAACTCCTCTGAAGCTTGGTAAAGTGGCAGGCAACTGAGATGACAAGCTTCTGTTACCATCTCTGGATCCAGGCTGGACACCAGAGAAAAGGATGAGGTCAGGATTACAGAAACAGCACAGGCTGAGGAAAGGCAGAGCACGTAAGGCAACGTTTTCCTGGTGTTTTTCACTGGGCTCGGTTTCTCACCTTCTGAAGCCCAGGAGGGATACCAGGGAGTCACACAAACAGTGATTCCTGAAGAAGTGCATGCACTTCACACTATTCTGCTGAAAAATACCAACGTGTCAGGGAGCTGGAGCATGCCTTAAGACATGTAAGCATCCCACAGTAGTTGTCTCCTTTCCCTACTGTCTCCTACCACCAGCCCCTGCCTGAAAACTGGAGACTTTTCCTCTCTCTGTGCCTTGCCAGAGATACAACCCAGGGCAATAAACAGAGTTTTCAACTGTCAGTGGACTTGCTCTTCTTCAATATTCTTTCTTGTTACACAGAGGTTTCCTTATTTCAGGAAAGGCTAAGGATCACATGATGCCCAGAACTGTAATGATCCCTTACAACCACACTTATCTTGCTCAATTGCACATCTGTGGCCTGTTCTTCTCAGTGAAGGAGACTGCAAAAAAAACCCAGAAGTTTTGCCAGCATCTCCTTCCTCACCCACACTGGTCAGCTCTTGCCTTCTCTAGCACTTCATGCTGGTGCAGAAAAAGAAGATTATGAGTTCTGTCAGCTTATCTCCAGGAAGATTGAATAAATACAATAAAACCCTGTGTACTATTAAAAGGGTTTTGCAAAAAGAGAAAAAATAATGAAATGGAAGGGTGCCTCCTGAATGATATTTCCCAACCTACGGCAGTGAGAGTGGAGCTGCTGACCTCTGACGTGGGCAGCTGTGGCACTAAGTTTTTGTTCCACATCATCTTCTGTGGTACCTGTGGCATTGCCAGGACAAGTGCTGCATGATAGAGATGTGGCATGTAGGTGGTGCAGGATGCAATGTTAAAAAGATGCCTTGGGCAGGGAAAAATGAGAAAGGTGAGGGCCTAACAAGTACAGGCTTAGTAGGGGTCATGAACATGGAAAGATGGGGCCACCAGAGCATGGAACTAGAAGGTGGGGAAAGACCTAGTGTTTGAATAGCTGGCATACAGTCCATAACCAGCCTGGATAAAGCTCTTCCCACCCAGTGGCAGGAAAAAAATAATAAAAAAAGACTTTGCTAGCTTCACACATGTACACACATGTATCTTGCAGTGTCTCTGCAAGAGAAATTTCCTGATGAACTGGAATGTGTGACTAAAGCATTTGTGAAGTTCCCCCAAGGCATCAGCTCTTTCACTGGCATAAATCAGCACTTCTCCATTGACTCTGATGGATTTACTTCCCTTTGTGCCCCCCAAGAATCTGGCCAGAGGCACGCGCTACCCTTTGCTGCCCTGTAGGGTATGCAGGGGTGCAGATTTGTATGGTCAGGTACTTTGAAATTCCATCCTTTGGTTCCAGTGACAAAATGAGTCAGCCTTGAGCTTTTTCAGTGATTTGGAAGGTGCTCAGATGTCGTTCTATAAATAGGTAGCTAGATCTAGCTCTTTAATGTTTCTAATGGCGACTGCAGTGAAGTGAATTGTGGCTCATAAATCTGCGAAGGTCGGCGAGTCGTTGCTCCTAGTATCTGGAGTGCAAAAAACTGGGGATCTTTCAGGAGCTCACTACATACATCATTTCTAAAGCGTAGAGTACTGCTGGAGTTTCTGCTAAGTTAAGGGGCCTCACGTAATAGTGCTGAGTGTCTGTATGTGAAGTGGAATGAGTAGTATGGACTCAACTGTGTCTGAGCATTGCCTTCTGAGATTGAGTGCTACTTAACACAAAGGATTCAACGCATGGTAGGACAATGGTAGCACTTGCATTGTGTTCTGCTTCTAGCTGGTGTGAAAACAAGAAATGCGTACTTCTTGACAAAGAGATGTCCCTCACCAAGGCTCAGCCTTGCCCTGTTGAATTACGGCTCTGTTCTCAGAAGTGCCTGGAGAAGTGTGCTGTGGAGTTGCGTGCTCAGTTTGCTAGTGACCTCCCCATCCACCGTGCCTCAACATGCAATGACATGCCCCTTATTTCTCACCTGCCAGGCTTGTGTGCTCTACCTCAAGTGCTGAGACCACGTGGGATGTGTTCATCCTCTTTTGTAAGCAACAGAAGTGAAGGGTCTGAGAGGAAAACTCTGCTTTCCATTCCACTCACATTAATCTTTTACAGGGTGGCGACAGGAGCTCAGGAAACAATTTAGTGATGATCCACAGTCACAGGCCAAACCCGTATCCTGCTGTCTCAGGAATGTCATCTCCGTGGTGCCTAGGGAACAAAAAAGCTACGAAGTACTTCTATAATTACTTGGGTGAGTAAGGTAGCTGTATATGCACAGAGGATCCCTGCTCTGCAGCAGCTGCATGACAGATGGAGAATAAATATAACGATTAGAACTGATGAAGTAATAACAATAACAATAACAAATAATAATAATAATAATAATAATAATAATAGGGGTGGGGGAAAACCGTTCATAATTATTTTTGATTTGGGATTCTTACCAGACTTGTATATTCAGGCCATTCTCTGACTTTGCCTGTTCGGTCTGTATAATACCTCAAAAATCAACCTTTTCTACCCACCCGTGCAAATAAAACTCTTTTATGTCAATTACTACCAAAACATTTCTCTGACCTTAACAAACACTACTTTGCCTTACTCATTTCTGTCCAGACCATTGCTGGGGTGACTGTTTAGCTATTTAACTGTCTTTGCACTTTTTCTCTAGTTGCTTTTTCTCCCCAGCATTAGACACAAGACTGCTGCTTCCCCTGGCTCTCAGGTTTTGCTGAACATCCCATTCAGCCCACACCCTGCTTGGGAGGCTTTTAAACAGGCACCTTGATGCCTCCTCCCATACCTTCCCCACTTACTGCACTGCCTGCAAAGCTGCCTTCTCTTCTCCTCCAAATCCTTCCTTAAAACATTTTGTCCTCTAAAACCCCCTTCAGAGTGCTTGGGTTTCTGTTGTGCTGAGGTGACTGGCTGACTTACGTTGACCAGTGGATTTGTTGTTTCTGTACTCTTCCCCATCTATATGAGCCTTTCTCCTGTTGAACAGCTGCACTGACACTGATGCTTTCTGCGGGAGGAGCTATCTGCAACCTTGGTGCAGAATCTAGGATGGTTGGATCCAGGACCCTGAACCACTCCAGGTGTCAAACAGCACAACACGCTACAAATTCTAGAGTTTAAGGATTTTGCCAAAGTTGTCAGGATTGTCTCTGCTTTCTAGAAATGAAAGCTGTGTTACAGACAGAGGGAGAGATAAATCCAGGGCCAATTTTTATGCCTGAGGATTTTGGTTTCTGCAGTCCCAAGCCTATATCACTGTATTCCCCCATCACTCACAACGTGGTGACAAATGGGGGTGGGATTGGAAAAAACTGTATATATTTTTGCATTTCCTTTAATTTAAATTTTGTAAAATATATCTCTGCTTTAAATGTGGCTTAGATAAGCTCCTGTGGCCATCTCTGTGGTTCAAGCTGTCAGGTCCCAGATCTTCATCTTGGTGGGCAGGCAGGGTGCTGTGCGACCTTTGAGAGTTTCGCTCTCATTTTCTTAGCATGAACCATACGCCTAAGGTCACATTGTGTATGTACACAAAAAAAAGGAACAGCATACCTTCCACTTCCCAGCCCACTGAGTTTGAAACCGTTGTTCTCTGGATTGCATTGGTTTTAACCTGGATGCTGTTTGATTCCATCAGCCGACTGACAGCATTGTGTTAGGATGTATGGGATGGCTCTCAGGAGATTACTAGGCAGGCTGGGAGGGATCTTTTGGTTTGCATTTGCTGTATTATATTAGTCTTGGAAATAAGAAAAGCCCAAGATTTGTCCTGATTTCACAGAGGTATTGAACGATTGCAGGTGCCTTTGATTTATAGGAATTGGGTGCTTCCAGAAAAATTAGGTCAGCCTGGGCTTTCTGTGAAGTAGATTTCTTTTTTTCTGATTGAAAGGAAAAAACTTCCTTCCTCATCAAAATTAATCTGTATGCAGGGTTTGCGATCCTCAGCATCTTGCTACCTTGTTAACTTCCTGGCTGCAGAAGTTTTTGCTGCATGTTTTTAGTTGGTAAGCCCACAAAGACTGTTTCCCCACTGAAAGTTTTGTAGTGCTTCTGAACTGGTTTTGTAATTCTGGAACTAGGCGAGGGAGCAAAAACCAAGTTCTCCTCTTGGGAACTGTCTAGCATGGCAGTATGTGGCTCCAAAGTGATTTCTCTGGAATTAGAGGGGATTTTATCTACAGTGGTAGGTAAGAATGTGAGAATTTGGCTCCATGTCTTACAAAGTCTGATGGCAATTGAACACAACGCAGAGACTCCTGAGGCGCTGTCAATCAACTCTTCCATTTACAAAGTGTTTTCAGCTCCCTTAATTGTGTTAGCTTGGATATGATACTGATGGGGTTATTCTGATGCCAGACTGATGTTGGTTGGCACTGGTTTGAACATCTCTGAACTGCACCCAGCTGCGTGATCCGGCAAACCCGACATCTCTCATACAACTGGTTACAGTGCAATAGGCCAACTAACAGCAAGAGGGATGACAAGTTCAGACCCAGTTACACAAATGGGGCCCGTCTTACCGGCGTTTAATGCTGCAGAGCATTAGACTTCCACCAAGATACACTGGTTCACCCCGTCTGGCCATCAAAATATGACAAGGCATCCACAGCTTGAGGTGCTGAGTATTGTTCACACTGCCTTGATTGTACTGAATGAAGATCTGCATCATCCTTCTGCCATTTTGTCTCAATATGTGGATTTACGGAGTAGGAACAAGTTCATATGATGAGTACCAGACATTGTACCTGATATTTCAGTTATTAGAGGCTGGGGGTAGAGCATGGCACTGGTTACTCAGACCCTGACAGCAAACAGGGGAGAGACCTACCTGACCTTGTCCTTCCTCGACAGAGAGGCAGAATACAGACTTCTTTTTTTAAATCAGAAATCTTTCCCACTCTCTTCATGAATCAGGATTATTAAACTAAGGGTTGCAAATGGGTCTACAACTTTAGGTTGCCGCCATGCACAGTCTTGTTTCCAAAACTCAGAAGTCTACTCCACCTCTGAAGAGTGGGAGTAGCTGTTCCCTGAGGCTTAAATAACTTCTTTGCCTTCATGTTTGCCAATATTGATGGTAGCATCCCAGAGAGTGAGCTGCCTGTTCTGGAGGAATGTGATATTTAGATAGGATTTGGTTTTAAAACTGAGCAGACAGGGCAGCATGAAAACTAAGGACAATGATGAAAGCAATAGGAAAAATGGTATCTCAGAAGTTGGCAGGAAGTAGTAGAAGACATAAAAATTTTCTTCCCTGAGAATGGGAACGAGACCAAAGGAATGGAAAAGGGATCATTATGATGGGGATATACTTAAAGTGGATAGTTCCTTGTAATACAGGAGAGAAACTAAGAAGAAGGAGGGAGATGAAGGTTTCTAATGATCATGTTGGTAAGGAAAATGTTAGAGAAAAGTATCCACTCGTCTGAATTTAAGATCCAGAGATTGTGTGCATCTTTCTTTACCTACTCTGCATGTGGAGCTATCTCTGCTGAATGTTTGGATGCGCTTGGACGTTCATATACTGTCTTCTGTTGCTGTTGGCATACATGAGTACCTTTTGCATGCATGTGTAGGTGAGAACTGGATCTCCTGGTACTATTAAGAAATACAGCAGCATGTGATAACCGCAGGGTCCTGGCAAGATGCTCCCTCTCCAAAGCACATTCCCGGAGGTGCAGTCGGTGCTGCTACACACCCGAGGGCAGCCTTGTGGGTGTGCGGTGTGAAGTACCTAAACCCTTGGTAAGCCACTTTGGGGTAGCGCAAACAATGTCGTCTGGAGATGACTGCTCTTCTCCTCCTTTCAGTCCAAAACAATTTGGGTAATAGATGAGGTTTCCTGGACGGATGAGTGTGACTCACCCAGCTTGATGTACAGAAGGGAAAGGAAATGAAGTAAGGGGCCAAAAATAGTCCTAGAGACATTAGCTTACAAGGAAGGACAAAACAGAGCACAGACTAGAAAATAAAAGACCTACAGTGATGTGACATTAAGACCATCTGGACAATGTTTGGCAGCAGTTGAAAAGCAAACAAAGCCCTGAGAAGGGTTTCTAAAAGTGAGGGGAATATAAATGACATACTGCCCAGCAAGCGCTTAGAAAGCATTGAGCTCTTCTGATCTATCTGCATTGGTGCATCCAATTTTGAAAAGTGAAAGACGAAAGGCAAGAAAAAAACTGTCTCAGGGAGTATGACAGTTTGAAGAGAGATTCAACCAAGTCTTGGCTTGCTTATACTTAGAGAAGCTCTCCGAGAGATCTGGCTGAGAGAACGGTGTCTGAAAGGCAGGTAGCATAGTAACACTAACCAGCTATGCAAATAACTCCCAACAATAAAAGAAGAGTTCAGTGGCTGACATGCAGGAAAGTGCAAATGGACCTATATGTTTGCATAACATCTGCCAAAATGATTGAGGTTGCTAGGTGCTATTGCCAGAGAAATGAAGTAATACTGATAGTATCAAATGCAAGAAGAAGTGTAAGAACTTCAAAGCTTTGAAATTACTAAGAAAAAAACCCGCTTTTGGGGTAGTTCTCAATAGTTGCTATATTTGTCAAGTTGCTTTAAATGTGACAACAATTGACCATGAGAAATGCTGTATTTGGAGCGAAAGAAGGGGTTGTTGGATGCTTTTCTGAACTAAAAAAAGTGGTTTCTTACAAACTTTTTTCTGAAGAAAATCCCAAAGCAGAAAGTTTGCTGTGCTTTTTGGGCTAGTGTTTTGGAGTTTTTTTTCCCTGCTTATCTTTCTCTTAAAAAAAACCAAAACTGAAAACATATTCTAGCTACAACTTTTCAGGCTTGAGACAAAAAGATAAGGAGAAAGAAGAGATGCTAGGAAAAAAGCTGTTTGATTCCTCCTCCCCCTTCCCCTGATAACACTCATTTTGATCCAAATGCCACAGCAACACTGTTGGGAATGTTTCTCCTATCTCTAGTCCAAAATTAGAGTGAGGGAACTTTGCTGGCAGGCAGCGGAGCTTTGTGTTGGAGAAGCATATCTGTACAGAAGATCATGAGCTACGCTGCTTTTGGACAGCAGCTAAGGATGTGGGCCCTTGTCCACCCAGACTGATGGATGGAACAGAAGTTTTCCTATCCAACAAGTCAAATCCGGCCCTTATAAACACCACGACTACTGATGTGGCTAGGTGTCTTTCCATTAACAGCAATGGCTTTGGATAGGGTGATGGTTTGCCATCCTTCCATACAATGTATGCATCCCTCCCTCCTGTCACTTAAGAAATCATAAAAGTGAATATCGACTTTGGGGTAAGCCATATGTTTTGTGGGTTTTTGGCTGCTATTTTGTTTTGTGTGTTTGTGTGTTCAACAGGAAATTCCTCCTACCCTTTCCTTCTTCTGACTCTGTTCTCGTCCCCTCAGCACTGGTTTCTGGATCGTCTTATCACATGGCCCTGCTGCAAAATTCTCTCTTATCTTAATTAGCTTGTGTGATCTTGCATCTGAACACCCAGCACAGAGGAAATGATCCATTGCAGGAACACAATCCACTGTTGATTTCACACTGATTTCTCTGCAGTTGGCAAGCAAGCCCATAATTTCTGAGTTGGGCACTCCCAGTTACTAGACTCACAAGAACTGGGAGCAGGAGTTGAATTATGTGAGGATATTTAGGGAGGGGAATAAAGACTCATTAATTAGAAATTAATGTCTATCAAATATTAGTGAAATTTAGAGCTCTGCCTCCATGTAGACCTCCAGCACCAAAGGGTCGAGAGGGGTGTGATCTTTCCAAATGCGGCTGCCCCAGGTTTTTTAAGCTCTTCGTGAGTAAATAGAGACATCAAGATAGTCAGGGCTCAAGCACATGACCAGCATAGCTTGAGGAGCTGCCTTGTACCAGCTGAGCTGTGGTAGCTCACAGCTAAGCGTGCTTGGCTTGTTCCAGCAGAGAGGTCAGGCTGGCCAGCTCAGACCCGCCACAGCAGATCTCTTCCCTCATTTTTGGTTTTGCTGTGGGTTAGGCAGACACTGAACAACTCATTAAGCAGATGTAACGTCACCGTGTGATTGATCTTGGAGACTTCAGGATATCTCCGCCTTACATATCGTGAGTGTCTCTTGTGCTCTGAGGCCACCATCTTCAGCTGTGTCAGTCTCCAAACAACGGACACGCTTGCAGTGATCAGATGGCTAGAAAAGTCTGCTCTCAGGTCATCTGCAATGTGAAATTCACAAACGAGCCTGAGAAAAATGGAGGAAGTGAATCTGAGCATCAATAACCCATTCATACAGTAAAATAATTTTCTGATGAAGGAGATTTATTTAAAAAGTTAATTTGTAAACAGGAAACCACAGAATACAGGCCTGGAAGAGGTATCTACTCCATCGCTCTGCCTCAAGGCTGGTTCAGCCTTGCCCAAGTTATCCGAGATGGATGTTTGTCTAATCTCTTCGATCTCTCCAGAGGTGGAGGTGTGACACCTATGCTCTAGGGCTCAGCTATTCCTGCTGTTCGAATGTTTGTCTCCTGCAGCTGGAGCTAAAGACCTTTTCCTGCAATTCACAGCATAATTTTGTGTCCCATCCGCAATGGAAATGGAAAACAAGTTATTCCATTCGTCCTCAGAGCAGCCTGGGACGTAGCTGAGGACTGCTCTCATGCCTCCCTTTGCTACCCTCTGAGCTGAACCACCACCGCTTTCAGTCCGTCTTTGCAGGTCAGCCTTTCAATCACGCTGTCACTCTCCTCTGCACTTACTGCCATAGATTCACATTTTTCTTGAAATTTGATGTCCCAAAGTGCCCAAATGAGTAAATACACGTAAAACCTTACCTGTGTAAAGAAGCAGAGCGATGACTTCAGATGTCTTTGACATAACAGCTGTCTTCCTGTATCCAGGCATATACTGTCTGTATCATTCTTGGCTTACGCTTAGTTTGTGACCATAAAACCCCCAGGAATTTTTACCCTGCATTTGTACTGTTGGTTATTCCTACCTGATTTTCTTTATTATTTTTTAAGACAATTAAGTTACTTTTTTAATCCTTTTTCCAGATTAATTTTCTATTTTGTCAAGATCAGTCTGAATTCTCAGCCTGTTTTTCAAAGCCCACAGGCCCTCCCGCTTATCATCTACAAACTGATGAACATACTTTCAAGTCTCTCAAATCGATAAAAATATTGAATAGTAAAATTTTGAACACAGTCTTTATCTGAATATTGTTGCAAATTGACTTTTTATTACACCAAGGTAATCTCCGTTTCACTGAATAACTTCTCCCTAAAAGGAAGCAAGCAAAGATGTCTCAGTTTTGCCTCACGCAGGAAACTGCCAATTTCAGACATGCATCATAGGAACAGAGATTTGTGTAAGGAAAGGAGGCAGAGTTTAGATGCAGACCTGGTTTATAGCTGAGGTTTCATGCTGGCTTTGGGTCTCACCAAACTCGCTAAAGACATTAGGAATCTCTTCCTCACCAAGCAATATAACCAGGAATGTGACTTTCACAGACTGCCAGAGTACGGTGACTCACTCAGCATTGAAAAGGGACAAAACTTTAAAAGTGTCATTCCTTCACTTTCTTTTACTACTTGACAGTGATCCAAAACTTCCTGTAATATTCACCAATAATTACACAGACTGCCCAAGACTATCTGTTACCACGCGTATTTCATATGCATAATATCTGGCTTTATGTTCCCCACCGCTCCTATGAATTCCTTTGATTCTTGAATCCATTCTTATTGCAACAGCCAGAGGTGGAAGGGCTCATATAAAAAGAGAAAAGGTGATAATGGATATGTCTGCATGTTCTACCAGCCAAAGATACGGCCTAAGACACCTATTTATTACTGATTCTTTTAGCGGATGCTTTCTTATATAAGAAGCCTCCAACTTTTTCAGGACTTGAACTAGTTTTCACAAGTTCAGAACTTCTTTAGGCAGTGTCGTATGTCACTTTTTTAGTAGAATGCACTGAGTTGTAGATGATCCAGTTTACAGTCTGAAATTGTGTTGTTGATTCAACTCTGAAGTATATATTTCATTATATATGAAAAGGTGGCTTTTTTTGCTGATGCAATAGTGATTAAGCCCTGATTTCCAATGGGATACTGACTCAACTAAGTGTATCTTGCAGGCATCCAGGTGTGTTTCAAGAGTCCCATTTTTGATGTATGCTGGAATTTGTCTCCTTTGGGCTTGTAAATAACCACCCTTGGAAAGCATGTAGGCAAGATTTCTGTCCTTTAAAACAACCCAGGCTGGAAAACTGCACTGAAGCTGTAACTGATGTTGTTGCTTGGGAAAAGTGGTGCCAGCATAGCTAACTCTTCATAACCTCCTTCCATCATACCGAGTGCAGCAGGCAGAAGCAGTTAAAAGTACGTGAAGGACAAATAGGCTCTATCTAGTCTTTTGTTTGCAGCAATCCAAAGTTTTCTTTAGGTTCTGCTAAGGACTGAGACAGTATGTGCTACTTTCAATGGGAAAGTTGCCTTAGATTCAGTAAGCAGTAGCTGAAGTGCCCAATGGCAAAATGCACTCCTGGTCACACTCCTGGCTGCTCTCCTGATACCGAGTCAGGAGCCAGGAGATACCAGTCAGCCAAAATCAGTGTGGATGTAGCTTGCCTCCTCCAGTAGTTTCCAGCCCTATGCACTGTTGACACAAAACAGTCCGTACTGACCGGGGTAGAGGCCACCAGGCTTCAGCTTATCTGATCCACAGCAGTGCTGTCGACCTAACTTCTCATGGTACCAGTTCATTTTCTTGGTGGGGAGAGGATGTCAAAGAGCAGGGAATTTCTTTGAATCTAGTTATTTTTTGCCCATCATGAACATAAAGATTCTTCCAGGTGTTGTGAGCTCATCTTGTTCTTCTCAGTGAATGCTACCTTTAATTTTCAGACCATTACTTACTGTGGGATTTAGGATGTTGTTTGATTGCGCATTCTCTTGAAAGAGTAGGAGTGCTCTTACAGTACTAGTGGTGTTGCCGTATTTTGGGTAACTACCATGCCCAAAAGAAAAGAAAGATTGTTCTTAAGTTCAAGAGGTCCAAGCACAGATGGGAAGTCTGGGTTGTCATTTAAGACTTAAGCACTTTTCACACTACAGCCATGTTTTAGTACTGTCTCTGCACATCAGTCACCTCCCAGCACTGGAACTACAGGTGTCTTCATTGGCCCTTCTCATCTTTTCAGGATATATGCAATCCTCAAGCAAATTATCTAAGGCACCTTGAAGACCTTACCTACCTCCTCCTTGCTTTACAGCCCCTATTATAGCAGAGTTTGTGCACACTATGAACTTTCTTTCAATTTTTTAATCTCAGCAACTGCTGGGAAGAGGGAAATGTTTTGCCTTCTATTTCATAATTAAGAAAGTCATGTAATGGACCTAGATGAAACAGATCTTAGCCTAACTTTGGATTTCTAATAGTCTAACATGGTCATCTTACTTCACAGTCAACAGACATTGCAGAAGGTAATCAGTGAATCCAGCCCTCAGTCAGGATTGTGGCATAGCGAAGGAGATGAACTGGGGTCTCTCCCAGAAGAGCAGGTTAATCCCCGGGCTATTCTTCCTGTCAGCTTTTTGGAGACGACTTTTGGCTGGGCATAGAGGAGGAAGGCTTAGTGGGTAATCCAGTAGCTGGCTGTCCCCAGGGCATCTTTTAAGTTATCTCCAACAGCTCCAGCTCTCTTGTGTGCTGCCAAACCATAGTCCTGTCACCATCTGATGAGCTCTACCTTGCATTAACTTGTTTCAGTGGTAGGAGAAGCCGACCCCATGCAAATGAAGCCACAAGCAGAAGGGAGGGAGTGGCGGCAGTGTTGCATTCAAAAAACGAAAGGTTGCTTTGTTATCTGTTTGAGGGTGGCATCATCTGGCTGCCAAGGGGCTGTGGAGGTGAAAATGAGGCTGTGAAATCATATGATTAGGCGATTTTCTCCCTGTGATAAAAACTAAATTAAAAATAGATGTTAAACAGTTCAATTAATTAGAGTGCAATAATGTAGTCTATTCTCATGCTCTAATATGTGCCATGTTGAAAGTAGCCGCTTCTTCCCCCTCCGCCTGCTTGTAAATAAATCATATGCTTTCTGGATCAACTCATCCAATTATATCTTAATTGTTTCTAGGAGCAAACCTCACCACTACATTAATTGTCATACAAGGACTTGTTCACACTGGGCCAGATTCCCATTGGTGACATTTTAATTATTATTACAATGCAAACTTGGGCTTCAATAGCTTATTAACACTGGAGGGTTTAGTAAACAAATACAAAAAGGGTGTTTCTTGTGAGGAGGTTGGTAACCTCTTTGCTTATTTCTTTATAACATCTCCGAAGAAGCTGGAAACCTGAACAGGTCTCAGAATTTGGGTATTGGAGATACATATGGTGAAGCATTTGACGCCACCAACCCCGCAATGATGCATTTTGACATGCACTACATACGTACATAATAGGTATATTGAAAGACAGGCAGCGTGTAGTGAAAAGGAGGGGTTATTTTCTCATTTTGTTACAACTACCTTTCTGAAGTGTATAGGGCCGTGTAAAGTTTACAAATAACATTTAGTCAGGTAGGTGCAGATTTGAATCGAGGTTTAAAAACACTGAAGAAGGCTTTGATGTTCTGAGCTCCCTTTGACATTCAATGGGCTTATCCTCCTACACCACTTTGTCACTGTTGAATCTGCAGCTCTTCCGTGTGTATTTTAGCATATGCCAATAATCTATGTGGTTAAAGACAGGGAGAGAACAAGACATGCTGAAATTCGCAATGTCTTAGCTATATGAGAGTTTGGTAAGCCTGGAACTTCGTGAAAAATAGGTCTTTACACTTATTTTAGTTTTATTGGCCATGTGACAATTTTTAAAACTCTATCTTTTGTTTGACTGCTCCCTTAAAAAACAAAAAGTGGGAAAAACTCCTTTAGAGACAACCAAATCTTTATGCTTGAATGAAAACATTTATTTTCAGCTGAGACTTGAGTCTTGAAAGCAAATAAATAAGCAGAAAGAGTTTTGGTAACAGATGTCATTTTGACATGAGAAATCAAAATCTGATGTTTAGGCAGTAGTGGATCAAAAGTATTAATCTCCCTCTTCTCCTCCTAAAAAATTTCCTTCCTAGTGAGTTACATCTTAAGCTGCTCTGTGTTGCAGACCTAAAAGCTTTGGTTGACTAGGTTTTGCATTTTCAGTGATGGGGTGGGAGAGATGAGCTCCACCCAGCTAGAGTACATTGGCTAATAATAACTTCGCGATGGCGAGAAACGAGCATTCAATCTGCACCACATCCTTCAAACTAGTCAAAACCACCCCCTCTGCAAAGCGAGAGCCGTAGCAGTGTGAGCTTCCTCAGACCTGCCCAGACAGGCTTCTCACCCCCTCTGAGAAAGAGCCTTTTCTGGGGCCGAGGGGGGCTGTCCACTCAGCCCCTCCTCTTCGATGTCTTTGCCGAGTTTGGATGATGACAACTATGATGGCAGTTTCACATCACCTAATGCATGCCAGGAAGGTATTGAAAATATTCATGGATGGGAATCGTTTAATCACCACCTGGAGCTGGGCTCTCCCCTCGTGCCCCAGCTGTCTCCCACAGCATTATGGCATTCCCAGTTTGCATCAGGGTAAGAGCGCAGAGAATTAGCTCCTGAGGGATTTATTCTGCTAGTGGTCCTGTCCATGAAGAAACTCACTGAAAGATGTTGGAAAATGCTTGTTCTCATTCTGCTCTGTCAACCAATCTGGTCCGTTGTCTTCGTTTAATAAAAGGAGGGGCTTGCAGCCACCAGCTCTGTACTAGGACACCTGGGTTTGGGCTCCAAACTTACTTCTCTGTGTGGCTCTGTGAAGTGCTCTCAGCCTGAAATCCAGCTCTGTAAAGCACTCATCCACACCTCTGCTTCGAGCTCATTCAGGGAAAGCGAGCACTTTGTTCGGGGCCTAGCACGATGAGGCCATGTTCTCGGGTTAAGGACCGTCTGGGCTACTTCACTCCATTGATTAATCAGTAGTGATACCATTAGAAATAAGATGAAGAAGAACAGCAGCCTTCAGAGTGTGGCAGCACTCTGGCTGGCATAGCTACGCACATGATGCCGTTCCCTCGAGGTCAAAGAGTGAACTTTTATCTAAAGTTAAGCCTGAATATACTATTATTTCCCTCTCAGCAATCCACTAGCAGATAACCAAATAAATGTGGCACGAGAGAAGAGGAAGACCTATTGTTGCTGCGTTAACTTGAGCAGGAAAGCAAGGCTGGAGACCAACGATAAAGCACAAGCATCCAGAAGAACTGGACTAGCCTTAAGCTAAGTGCCAGTCCTGACACACGTGCCGCATGGCCGGCCGGGCGCTGCGAGCTGCCCCGGCTAGACAGAGATGCAAAGGGGTCAGGCACCAGCAGAGCCCCGGCCAACTCCAGCTACCCCATAAGTGCAGACACCTCCTCCCTGACTCGTCCCCCGAAAAGGAGGAGGGAGAGGTGGGTCTTGGCACACAGGCGGTCCCGGCCTGCTGAGAGACCTTGCTGTCCCTCAGGAGTCACTAATGGGGCAGCCATGCTCCACTCCCACCCCTTTGTGCCACGGGAGTAGCGAAAAGGGGCCAGAAAAGGGAAAGCCATGCCGGAGAGAAGAGCAGCCCGTCGTTGCACGTATCACAGCACTTGCTGGAGCTGAGCTGGGGTGTGTGCTGTTCAGTACTGCTAGCTCTGCCACCAGAATATTGCCTGGGAGAAGACACCAGTGAGGATGACAAGTGTGATATTAACTTCCAGCAGAAAAGACAAAAAAAAAAAGTTTAAGGAAATTTTAAAGGGTAAGGTTAAGATATTGAAAATATTCATGGATGGGAATCATTTAATCACCACCTGGAGCTAGGCTCTCCCCTCCCACAGCATTATGGCATTCCCAGTTTGCATCAGGGTAAGAGTGGAGATACTGTCCGTATTTATTCTCCTGTGAGGAAAAAACTAAGGAGAGAGACTTCTAGCTCTTTCTAGCTGCAAAGACAACCTGGCCTCTCTAAAACGAAAGTGTAGACTGACTCCTTGTGTCTACAACCACATGAACTGAACTAATAGCACTCAGAGAGCCAGATACTTGCCCCAGTTCCGCGCTGGTTCTCATGCCAAAAGAGATCCAGCTCATGCACTTTATCGGGCATGGACAGAGGCACCGCCACCAAAGCTCCACTCCTGTGAAAGGATACCGTGCAGGACTGTGCCTGCAATTCAAGCATGCAAATATTTTGTCAAGTAGCCATTCACTGGGTGCTTGCATAATCCCGCTGCAAGTGGCGGTGCTTACACCGCAGGTGGCTGATGCCTCTCTGGCTCCTGCTGGGGTGCTTGTTGGGGAGGACGGTGGCACTGATGGATGGGGAGCAAACCCAACACCTCAGCTCAGCTCTCTGCTCCACCTGTGGGTGGTTCACATGAGGCTGTTTGGTCTTTTGGTGCAGCAGTTCCCCAGTTGAAAAAAGGAATATTGCCACTACCTCATCCCAATGAAAGGAAAATGGAAGGCATGAGATACTCAGATCCTGCCGTGGAGGCACAGCACTGCTATGCACAGCTGGGCTCATCACAGTTTCTTCAAGACTTGTTTATTCTGCGGTAGGACCCCTCACAGCTTCTCAATTAGTAATCTGATGGAGACAATCTGGGCCTATTCTTCTGTTATTCGGTGGCTGGTTTTTGCTGCTTTGGGACACAAAGCAGACTTATTTCAGGCGGGGATCTGTTTTTTGAGGTCAATACCAGAGATAAAACCTCTGACATTCAAAGAGTTTGTAGCCAGACAGAAAAAGATGCCAGAAACCCAGCCAGGGACCTTGAGGAGGAGAAACTGGAGCAACAGTGATGAGGGCTGTCCCATGGTCCAAAATCCTCTGCACTGTTGCCCACAAAGCCCTGAGGACTTGGGTCCTCCCTACTCCACCCTGCTCCAGTACCATTAACAAGCAGCGTGGGGAGATCAGCTAAAGTCACTTCTGAAGACACCAGCCTACTATGGGTCCTAGAGCTCTGTGCACGAGTTTTTCTTTGGGACTATGTGAGAGGCAGTTTGTAATCTGACTCTAAAATTTTGTTTTTAAGCAAAACAGAGGTCTGTGATTCATATTAGTGATAGACAATACCCCTTGGCATATAGCCAAATTGCCACAAATGGACACTTTATTTACAGCACGTTTATACATATGTATAGTTGTATTTACATTTCTGTTAGATCATCTTTCTCCATCTTCCCTTTGCATTTGCTTTTCATTCTGCCACCCCTTCCTAGTCCACACATGCTCTTCCTGTAGCAGTGCTCTTCTAATACTTGTCCTTCTTCTTTAGTTGCAAAAGGGGGACTTTTGACGGTTGGAGGTTTGTACACAAAATCTCAGGAGCTTCACTATCATTTTCAAAGCTAACTTAACCTCTTGGAACCTAATGCCGTATTGAAAATGAATAGGACTTAGGATTTTAAATTTCTGATTCTCTTTTGGAAAGGACACATAAATTGCCTATCTTCAAAGTGCCATAAATGAGATGAATTCATAGGCCAATCCTGTTCCTAATGAGAAACTCATGTGTTACTGCAATGATAGGCAGGAAGAAGTAGTTGAGGTAAAAGTCTTTTTACCTAAATTTCTATCTTAACTTTTCCCCACTTCATTCATCTGGGTTTGTAAAGTATGCAAAATCTTTCAGCTGGGCAACTCTGCAATGCTGTCCCATTCCCGTGAATATGGATTGAATCTTTACTGATCTTCTGCACTGTTTCAGACTCTTTCATATTTCAAAGGTATAAATTTCAGCTTCAAGAACAAAAGCTAGTCTCAATGCAATTGTACGAAAAAAATCATTATAAAAGGCACAAAATGAATTACAGCTACTAGGAGGAAACTTTCCACTGTTTTCACAACTAACACTACTATTTGCTGCAGCAAAACTAGACGATTAATATCACACAGAGATAATTATGACGTTGCTATTCACAAGCAAAAATTTTATGTTTGATTACTCAAGGTACCTGTTCCTCACTTTCACCTTTGTTTAGACGTTTTTTATCTACAGCGTATTTTCTTACCCAAGAACTTACTTATACTTGATAGGATATTTTTACTGTTGCCACTAGAGGTCTATTCACCACTACAAATATAAAAGAAAGAGGCAAGGATCGCATTTTCTTCTCTGGATTTTATTTCTTTTAATTACTGTTCAGTGTTAGTATTAGACTAACTATCTCAAATAACATGGCTGTGGATGCCTTGTAGTAATAGATGTTAAGTCAGAAAGTTATGCTATTTTTTTAGGGTGTATACGATTTGGTCTTACTAATGTCATCCTTTTGGTTTGGTAATGGGTACTTCTTGGGTGGTTTTTTTTTTCCCCCTTTCAGAATAGAGCAGTTAATTGCTGCACCGAGATCCGTGCGGCCCAGCTACGACACCTGATAGGTGTATAAATACATTCCCCTGTGATAAACAAAAGAAAAGGCAAGTGTTCCCATCCTCCCCAGATTTGCTCCCGGGAGATACACTCAATTATCACAGACTTCAGCAGGATTTGTTTCAGCTCAGGTAAGAGCAGAGTCTGTCCTTTTGTTTGCCAAGCTTTCCGGCTCCCTCTTTCCCTCCTTCCATCTTTCTTTGTCAGAGTCCGTGTGAACGCTGCTTTCGTCCCGTTTACCTTTTCATCCCTCGCTCAGTGCAGCCTCCTGTTTCGGTGCTACATCCCAGGGTTTCTGTGAGGTTTCTAACACTTTCCCCACTTGAGCTGACAGTAAATGCAGGGTTTCTTGCTGATTATAGGAAATATGCATCTACTCAGCTCTGGAGGGAAGGTGGGGTTTGCTCAGCCCCGACTTCGTTCTGTTCCCATGGTTAATCAGGAGAAAAATTCCCACTGACTTCAGTGAGACCAAAGTTAGGATGAAACTCATGGCATTTGAAAATCTCCTCTTTACATCCTTTGGATCCATTTTTCTAAAGGACGGAAATTAGAAGGCATTTACTTAACTCCACCAGTTTTTTCTCTGGTCAGTTTCAAAGCTATCCTGCCCATCCTTTTTTCTTCAATCTGTGTAGGTGATCTTAGCACAGGACAGGACCATGCCACACCCGGGAGAAGTGGTAGGAGGAAATCTCATACAGGAGAGAGACTTTCCTGAAGAAATTTCCCTGCCTTTCTCTGGAATCAAGAAGCGTCAAAAGCGCAGGGTTGGCTCTTGTATTTGTCCCCAGAGCCATCGTCCAGTATGCCTTCTCACCCCACGCTGGCCCCATGCCTGTGCCTTTGCCTTCCCTGGACTCACCCTGGCTCAGCTCCATCCACCACCCCACCATGACCTCGGGTCCACCACCTGGCCTCCTCACACAGTCAGAGGCTGTAGGAAAAGTGTCCCAGGGATTAGAGGAGGAAACAGGACGGCCCTTCTCTATGAGCCTCTCACTCCCAGTGTATGAATGAGACTGGGAGGAGGAACACCGTTGCCTCAACAGGGAACAACAAGGCTTGCTGCCTGCCATTTACAAAATAATAACGCAGACCTGGATGTTAAACTTGTGATTCAGACACTGAGAATCTCTGGCTGGCTCGGGTTTAATGCCTGTCCCATTTGCTTCGTTGCTGTTCCCATGCGATGTGCCACCAGAGTCCTCAGGGCTCTTGGCATCTGTGGAGGAGGTTCCTTTTCAAGAATTGAGCAATCGCTCAGCTCCAGACTCAAAACCCTCAGGTCAGCCCGTGCTGCCTGGGTGGCAGCTCCTGGCTTTCCAACACCAGGAGTTAGTCATGCCTCATTTCCCAGTCCTCACCCCTGAAGTCTCTTGACATCTGGAAGAAGATGCTGGGGGTGGTTCAGCAGCAGCCTCCCAGCCTCCACCTCTTTATTCCACCCTGCTCAGCCTGCATCACCCCCCACACCCCGCTCACTCCTTCTTTGTCCTGTGGGCTGCAAAAGCTTGGGAAAACTCTGGAGAGGGAACTCACTTTTATCCAAGCTGCCTGCCAAGCACATGAATCTCAGGAAGTTTAACCCTTTGAGCACCTGCTCACGTATTCCTGTCCTAATCACTGGACTGATTGATCAAAACATCACTTTGAACAGATCAGTCAACAACCTGTGGGCATTTTACAAATGAGTTTTCAAGTTTCTGCTTCCTCTACCGATGAAGATTGGTAATGAAGCTGAGGACAGGTAGGGAGGCCACCTCAGGGTAAGTGTTTTCATAATTCACCTTGGTGTTGAAACGGCAGTTTGCAGCAGGAGAGACTCAGTGCCCTGCACAAAGACCTCTTTGTCAGACACTTACACCATGGAGAGACTCTTCTGACATATGAGATGGTGCAGATGAACCATCCCTGGCAATTGGTGATTGTCAAGATATAACTCAAGGTTCCTGGGCAAGTGCTGGTGAGCTCTGGGGCTGTCTTACGTACCCCTCTCTGTGACTGTACACAGTTACAGGAGTCCTCTCCTCCCCTCCCATTTTCTGCCTTGCCTTGCCTTGCCTTGCCTTGCTTTGCCTTGCCTTGCCTTGCCTTGCCTTGCCTTGCCTTGCCTTGCCTTCCTTTCCCTTCCCTTCCCTTCCCTCATCTGAGGGTATAATTCTTTGTCTTACAGCAAGTTCTTGTGTTGAGGAGGGTGCTGAGAGCAACTTAGCAGAAACTTCTGCCTTCTTACTTCTTTTGAGACCTGGCTTGGAGCAGCCTTGTGGTGGAGCTCTGGATGCTGCTGGTGGATGGCTGTTTTGTGTCTCCTGCTTTGCTTGATGCAGAGAAATGGTGCTTCTCCACTGTCCCACCATGTTAGAGCATCGCAGAGAAAGATCCACAGTAGGAAGCTGTTACGGCCTGCCAAGTCCAGCCCTCCTGGCTCAGGCAAGGTGTATGCCTCCTTGAACAAAATGTTTACACAGCCCTTTTGGAGCTTTTGTATGACCTCAACCATTTCCCCTTCCTGGCCACAAAACTCCTACATTCAAGCTTTGGGGTGAGGTCTGGTGTGGGCTCCTCCCTCCACGTGCCTGCAGAGCTGAGGTCATGACTGAGACTGGTGCCTAGCTGTGCCTTCATGTTTCACTGTTTCCTCATGCCATTTGGTTGTGGGACAGATGACTCGTTATAGCTCTGTGGTGTACAACCATTTCTAATATTTGAGTCTGCTTGCTTCCCTTCTGCAGTGCTTCAAAATTGTTCCTTTCTGTGGTTTTCACAGGCATGCTTCAGACCATGTGTGCACAGAAGGAATAATCCTGCCCTAAAACACTGATATGCAATCATTCCTTTGGGACCTAAGGGTTGGCTCCCCTTTCCCTTGCATCCAAAGCAGTCCACTGAGACTCAAACTGGTTTTGGTGGGAGGGGAGGTGCTCCTGCTTTGGCAGGAGTTTTGAGGTACTTGCTTAGGGTAGCTGTAATCCTGCTGTAGCCATACCGATCAGACAGACAGGCACTGACAAACACACGCAGCTCCATTGGCTTGTATAAATCTAAAAGCAGGCCCAGGGAGGACCAGCAGACACCTTCTGGTCCTCCTGTCCCACAGCAGACTCAACAGATCAGGACTGCTCCTGACGCACATTTCTCTGTATCACTCCTCCACACCTACCATAACACTTTTTTAAAAAAAATCAGTTCCCGTGCTTTCTGCCCTTTGTCTCCCCCCTTGTTTCCCATTGTGTCATTCCCAAATCTCTTGCTGCAATTCCCACCCTTTTTCTATTTCTATTTTGGTGAACCATGGAGAGTGGTTTATTCTTCTGCACCATAGCAAACCTCTGAGTATTTGAAGACTTATTCCTCAGCTCCCCTTGGGCTTCTTGTGTGCACATTAAACAGGCACTGGTCTTTTAGCCCTCCCTCATCGACTGCGGGAAGGCGAGCTGGGAGCAGGGTCCAGCACACTCAGTGCCCTTCACATGTCAAATGGATGCCATGCACCACGTCCGAATCTTCCCTGGCAGACTTTCAGGAGTATTCAGATCACAGACCTACACACCACTGTTTTCCTCCTGGCCCCCCTTCTCCCAAGCACTAATGAGGGCAACATTTAATAGCAATTGGCTGTGCTGTTAAACCTCCGATGTTTCTACCCCCAAAAATCAGGAAGGGTTACCCACACGGCGGGCTTAGCCAACTGTCACCCTAGAGGGCACTCCCCCCCAAAAGAGGAGAAAAAGGAGAAATGAAATTTAATCATCCCTTTTGTGAAAATGCAAAGAGGACAGATACCGAAGGTGCTTTGATTATGGCTGATACAATTCTGCTAGTAGGGTACTGCATTAATCAGGATGGTTATGAGACAATGGTGACTTCAAATATCAGAGGCAGAAAATCTGCTCTGTGCATACAAGGAGACAAAGTTCTGTCACTTGAGTAGCAAAAGAAGTCCTACCCTCATATATTTGAAGTATTTTCTATTTAAACCCACATCAAAAAAAGTAGGATCCTCCATCCACAGAGATTTTTAATGCTGATGTTGGGTTTGTCCATTTTAAGGATCTTACTTGGGTTTTTCATTGTGCATTCCTACTGCCACTTTTTATTCTGTTACTGTTTGAATAGAAGTTAGCAACAAAATATTCAAATAGCAGAAAGGATGTACATTTAAGGACAGCAAAGACACAGGGAGCATTACATTACATTGGATTTTAACGGATTGCCTTGTGCTGAAGGCCACTGAAATTATCCATGCAAAGCCCCCATGGAGTTTTAGGAAAGGCAACCCTCAAGAAAGACACCGATCTGGAGCCTGGCTGTGCACGTTTGTGCCAAGAGATTTCCTTCTGCTGCTAAACTTAGGTACGTTTGTGGCCAGACCTACCGAACCCTGTCCACCTCTGCTCTGCAGGAAAGCTGCTCTGTGTGCAGGCTCTTCTCGTCCGGCTGAGGTGGGGCAGATTGTCTCATCCTTTCTCCTAGCCATGTGGTTGGGAAGGCCTGCCCATGCGGCAGGTGGAAAGGGAGATGTGGTTCGGTCTGGGGGAGCCTCAAAATGAGCGTGTCAGTTAAACTTGCTTCTGCTCTGACAGAGCTGTTTCATCCTTGCCTTACTTCAGCACAGATTCCCAGATTTACAGTGGGTTTTCTGTTTTGTTTTTTTTTTAGTTTTTTTTTTTTATCCCGTTTCCTAGCTGTTTGTTTGAACAGGATGGAACTAGAATGAAAACCAGCCATTATCTTTATGGCAGCATTACCTGAAAGTCCCAAACAATACTATGGGACTATATAAACAATACTATGGGACTAACAATACTATACTATACTGTGTTCAGTTCTGGGCCCCTCACTACAAGAAGGACATGGAGGTGCTGGAGCGTGTCCAGAGGAGGGCAACGAAGCTGGTGAAGGGCCTGGAGCACAAGTCTTATGAGGAGCGGCTGAGGGAACTGGGGTTGTTTAGCCTGGAGAAGAGGAGGCTGAGGGGAGACCTCATCGCGCTCTACAACTACCTGAAAGGAGGTTGTAGCGAGGTGGGTGTTGGTCTCTTCTGCCAAGTAACTAGCGATAGGACGAGAGGAAATGGCCTCAAGTTGCACCAAGGGAGGTTTAGATTGAACATTAGGAAAAATTTCTTTACTGAAAGAGTGGTCAGGCCTTGGAACAGGCTGCCCAGGGAAGTGGTGGAGTCACCATCCCTGGAGGTATTTAAAAGACGTGTAGATGAGGCCCTTAGGGACATGGTGTAGTGGGCATGGTGGTGTTGGGTTGACGGTTGGACACGATGATCTTAGAGGTCTTTTCCAACCTGTATGATTCTATGATTCTATGGGATGAGCCCTTCACACCCCTGAGCAAAGAGAAACCTGCTGCCCTGAAGAGTTTTTAATCTAAAGCAGGATTTCTCAGTCCTGTTAACCTAGCTTGTGTTACATTACAGTCACTTACTGGTTTTACAGGTTTCGCCACAGCACAGATCTCTGTGGGCAGACAGAAAGATATTTTCCACTGTGCTCTCTGTTCCCAATGTTATACAGCATACAGCTGGAGAAGTGTAAACCTGTACAGGTAATACAGGTAAAGGTTAGGGGATACACTCGTAATTTCCAGAAGACAAATAAAAAGAATTCAAAATTTATTCTCCCCTCCTTAAATCTTCATTCAATTCAAACATACCTCTGGATTTTGCACAATCTGAAGAGCTGAACACAGCAAAGAGCGTGTCTCCATGGAAGCTTAAAAGCATGAGTACTGGTTGTGCCTCTCAGTGGAAAGGAGAAGCCCCACGTCAGCTTCTTCTTCCTCCTGTTTGACACTTCTTTGAAGCTTGTTGGCTTTGCTCTTCACTTGACCAAAAAATCACATATGCGTATCAGGGTAGGCCTTTTGCTGTTGACCGTGACCAATGCGAAAGCAGATGTCTGCACGCCCACGTGGGCCATAAACACCAAAAACACCCCACCGCATCGCGTTGAGACACGCCATTAATCTGCGACTTAAAGGCTTTCTGAGTCGCGGAGGTAAAACCAGGCAATTTTCCCGATCTGGAATGATAAGCTTCTTTGCATTCATGTTCCAAAAAAGCTCAGTAGGAATAAAACGGTGAAAGGGTCACATCTTCACTACATGTGAATCATGGCGGGGGGGCACCCCAACAGGCAGCAGCTGGGAAGCATCCTGGTGAAAGAAAGCAGGGCACTTTCCTGACATACTTTGTTTTGCATCCAGAGGTTTAGAAGAAATCCTGCTGGCCTTGATGCTGGAGCTGTTTACTGTTTTTAGGCTTGACAGCATATTATTAACTGCAACGGCAGAGAACACCATCTGTCTTTTCCTGAGCTATTTGATCAGTCTGTGAGTTGGAGGTTTTGTTGTTTTTTTAGAGGAAAAGGTGTAATTGTCCTGATTTGGTGAAAGAACTTGAATTATCATGTCTAAAGCAGAAATCTAGACTCTCAGACTTTTTTTCTTTCCTTTATATGGCCTCTCAATATCTTCAGCCCATTTTCTCTTGACAGTTTACTACTTTTAGTAATCGTTTGTAGGCAATGCAGGAAGTTCAATAAGAAGACAAATAGGATGACAGAGTGGGACTTGGAAGGTTTTGGGGCAAATCATCAGCTAATATGTCTAGCTTAATAAGTAGCACTGGTTATTTCTTTCCATTATTATCTGAATTTTGATTTTCAATCCTTTCCCTCTGCTATTAATAGGACTAGAATTTTGGTTTTCTTCTCCTTTTTTTTTTTTAAATGGACTGTTGTCTATGGGTGGTTAAATTTGGAGGCCCTAGCACCTACCAAAGGACATCTGACAAAGGATGTTAGTAGGAAGGTAGACTGGCTACTTGGGAAGAGCTTTAGGATAAGTATCACAGAAACTGGAAGCATTATGAGTTGGTATATTTGGTTTATGTGCCAAGGTTTTGGTAGCCGGGGGTGGGAGGACAGGCTGCAATGATGGTTTCTGTGAGAAGATACGACAAGCTCCCCCCGTCTCGGACGGAGCCGGTTCCAGCCAGCTCCAAGTTGGACCTGCCGCTGGCCAAAGCTGAGCCCATCAGTGATGGTGGTACTGCTTCTGTGAGAACATATTTCAGAAAGGGTAAAAATTGCTGCGCAAGAACCACTGTGAGAAAGAGGAGTGAGAATATGTGAGAGAAAGAACCCTGCAGACACCAAGGTCATGAAGGAGGAGGGGGAGGAGGTGCTCCTGGTGCCAGAGCAGAGATTCGTCTGCAGCCTGTGGTGAAGGTCATGGTGACTAAGGTTGTCGCCCTGCATGGAGGTCCACAGTGGAGCAGATATCCATCCTGCAGCCTATGGAGGACCCCATGCCAGAGCAGGTGGGTGTGCCCTGAAGAAACCTGCAGCCTAACGAAAGCGCGCACTGGAGCAGGTCTTCTGGCAGGACTTGTGACCCCGCGGGGGACCTACGCTGGAGTAGTCCATCCCTGAAGGACTGCACCCCATGGAAAGGACCCATGCTGGAGTGGTTCGTGAAGAACTGCAGCCTGTGGGAAGGACCCACGCTGGAGAAGTCCGTGAAGGACTGTCTCCTGCGGGTGGAGGAAAGAGCGGCAGAGACAACGTGTGATGAGCTGACCGCAACCCCCATGCCCGGATGCCCTGGGCCACTCGCAGGGAGGAGGTAGAGAAGTTGGGAATGAAGCTGAGCCTGGAAAAAAGGGAGGGGTGGGGGGAAGGCATTTTTACATTTGTTCTTATTTCTCATTATCCTACTCTGTTCAACGGGCAATAAATTAAATTAATTTCTCCAAGTTGAGTCTGTTTTGCCCATGATGGTAATCGGTAAGTGATCTCCCTGTCCTTATCTCAACTCCCGAGCCTTTCGTCATATTTTTCTCCCCCTGTCCACTTGAGGAGGCCGAGTGATAGAGCATCTTTGTGGGCACCTGGTGGACAGCCAAGGTCAGCCCACCACGGTAGGCTCAAATCTTTTGGTGGGTTCTTCATTCAAGGTCAACGCAATTCTCACTAGCACTGAGGGTCTCGTTAGCTCTACACCAGGATGAGATGAGGAGGGGGAACTGATTTACAGGTGAGAATCAGGCTCACTCTGAAACTGACTTGCTGACTTCCCAAACAAAACTCCCTGCAACCTACCCGCAGGGAAGATACTGCTTGTGCACGTTGCACCCTACCGTCTTTGTCAACGCAGTGAAACGCTGTGCGCAGTTGTGCGTGTGTCATGCTGTCTCAGTACGATCCCAATCACTTGCTTTTGCAAAAGCAAGGAGAATCTTCCATGAGTAAACAGGTGTGGGTTTTTTTTCTTATAAAATGCAGACCGAAGTAGCACAACATTGATTTTTACACCCACCTGCCTTTTTTTTTGGAACTGCTGTTGTGAAGGATTACTCTCCCAGCCCCTGCGTTACAGGTTAGGGTTTCTTTCAGCCTCTGCTCAGGCAGCAAGGATGGACGGTGTCCTCTCCCGGCCTCAAAATGGGCTGGCAGGGGGCCGGCGCGGGGCTCGGGGGCAGTTGCTGCCCCTGCGAGATGTGGGGGGTCCCCGCCGCAGGCACCCCCCTCTCGACCCCATGGCTCCTCCCGGGGTCTGCGCCCTGGGAACCCAGACCCGGCTTGTTATTAATTAATAACAAATTAATTATTTTATACTGCAATCATACTTCACAATTCCCATAGGGGATTGGGACTGCTATTCGTTATATTCTTAAGGCAGTAAATATGCAAATGCAAAAAGCCAGCTGATATTGTAGTTACAGCAGTCCTGGACAGATGTGGTGGAGATAGATATTTTTCTCCTTGCAGAGTTTTGAAGAAAAGTTAAATATTTTTCTGTAATAGTTGAGGGAAACAAAAATAAGCCTTCCACACTTTGCATTGGTATGAATGAGAACTGAAAACTCTTTGACTTTACATAGAAAATGAGATGTTTTACTTTAAAATTGACATATTGATAATCAAAACCAGATTTGTGTCAGCAAATGTTTTTTTTAAATGGTGCTCTTTTGCTTAAATTGCTTTCCAGAAAACAGACAAACAAACAAACAAAGGAAAACCCCCAACTTTTTATCTGTATTTTTTCTCTTGCTGTAAAGTCTCTTTTCTGGAAGAGGTAAAGAGTGGTTCAGTGTCACTTCTGGGTGGGATTGTGATCTATAATGAATTAGTAACAGCAAAGTACCCATGCTCTGTGCTGAAGAAAGGGCAGAAGCTGGTCGAGTGGTTCAGGGAACTCAAGGTCTGATTTGCAAAAGGTCAGTGAAGGAGATGCAGCCCATATCACTATCACACCCCCTAAGGAAACATGCCCATGAGGTGTTCAGATACCACCGCACGGCCAGTTGTAAGAGCGAGTGCCAGCTCTCAACCCAGCTGGAGCTGCGGAGGAAGCGGGGGTTGTGGCTGCTGTCCCTTGGGAGGTACCACAAAGCTTCATCTAGGGCCTCAAAAGTTTTACAAGTGGAGCTGCAGCAGCTTACAGTCTCCTGGGATTTATCAGAGAGGTGATGCCACCAGGGTGTCACACACTCAGCTGCTCCATATGATTCCCTTCACTGTGAAAGACACTCAGGCTTTCTTGTTATTTTTGGCCTGGGCAAGCAGTTTCTGAAATGGCTTTTCAGAGCAAAAAAGAGAGACGCAGTCTCCGTGCTCCAGAATGGACTAGGTGAAGTGTGATATGCTGGAATGAGCGAGGAATGTGGGAGGGAAAGCAGAACAACAACGTCAAGGACTTTCTGCACTTAGGCACTGAAGTGCTACCACTGCTTTTCAGTAAGGTCTGCCTTTTCATAGGGCATCAGCAGCACCGGTGTAAGCATCGCTGCCGTTGCCTGCCTGCCTGCCTCCTTGCAGAGCTTGCGGAAATGAATCTTGCAAGAGGATTCTCAAGCATTAAGGAGTTGCTGAGGAAGTCAGCAGTATTAACTCCATTTGACAGGCACAGTGCATCAAACCGGGGAAACTTAGTGTGCTTTTCTCTAGACAGAGCTCACACATTTCAAACATTATTTTCAAGATAACAATGGTGAAAATATTTGTGCTAGTGGGTGATAGAAGCCACAGGCATTAATGCAGCTGCTGTCACTGCCATGCTGCTAGTGAGTCACCAGCGTAATGACACAGTGAGAAGCTTGAACATGTTCAGCTTGGTGAGTCCTTTCAGTGCTTTGGAGACTGATCCGTTTCATGACAGCAGCTCCTAACCCAAGGGAATTGCTGCCACTGCATTCTGGGTTATGTGAGTGCAAAATGGCTCTCCAGGTCTTTATGCTCAAGACACAATGCTCATCTGCACTCTTGGAAGGAAGGACAAATTACCCACAGTGCCTCTCCTAAGCACTGGGTTTGTAGAAAAACTATATTTACTTGGGACGAGGAGACAACTGCACATTTAAGTCCTACTCTTATTTTGTCATCCACTCAGAGCAGGACAATGGCCACATCCTTGGCCCTGCTGGCACAGCAGGAAGCTAGCCCTTGCTGTGGCAGTGGTGAACCAAGAATTTAAGGATGAATTCAGGGATGAGGATCCATCTCTAGAAAACCAAAGAAAGCAGCTCTGTGAGTGCAAAAACAGCAGTGTGCTCCACAGAGCGCTGTGTATCCAACACTATCCAACGGAAGGGGTTGGTGGGAGAGGGAAGAGGATATTTGACATTGACCTCCAAACTAAGCCTAGCGACTGGTCCTATCTAGAATGTCCCAGATGTTGCACTTCTTGCTGTCACTCTTACTAATAGGCAAGCAAGTCTTTCAGGACAGACAGGAGGAGATCATCAATTCCGCCTTCTGGGCCCAAGACAGACTCAGCTGTATCTAGATTATTCCCAGTGGAGGTTTGCTTAACCTGCTCTCCAAGACATCCCTTGATAGAGGCCCCACCACCTCTCCTGCTGCCTCACTGCTGCAGGAATGTTTCCGTTCAGGTCTAGTCCAAGCTTCACTGCCGCAGCTTGAACCCATCACTCCTCCAGTTGTGGAGATTTAGTCTCTTTCTCTACCTCTCCTTCTTAAGTATTTGAAACTCTCTGTCTTGTTCATCTTGAATCTCTTCTAGTCTCAACAGAGACAATCTTTCTCCCAGTCTGCCACTTTCTAGACTTATTATTTCCAGTGTTGTGCTGTGGACTGGGAATGGTTTCCAAAACGGGGTACAGTACTGCTGCAATCCAGTGGAGAAGGGAATTGCTTTGGGAGTGTTGCATATGAAAGCCCTGTTCGCACATTACAAACTTACTTTCTTTTTCTTGTTTTTCCCATAGCAGCACACCACTGCCGTCTCCTCTCAGCTTCTGCTTCACAAGAACCCTGATCAGCTACCGATTCCTGGTTCCTGGGCCCATCAGGTGGTGGAAAGCCGTCTCCACGGTTTGCGTTCAAGTCCGCCTGAACTTCAGTGCTCTTCAAAGGGCCGGTTTTGAAGTGCAGCAGGGGTGACTTCAAGCAGGTTGCTGAGCTGTCTTTGTAGCTTCCTACCTAGTTTTGGGCTGAACATGGCTCCGCTGGATAAGCAATTGCATCTCTGTTTCAGTATGTCATGCAAAGTAGGCAAAAGACTGCAACTTTGATTTTTTTTTTAAACCAGGTTAAAAATTACATGTATCCTGCTCAGCCCAGCCAGCGGGGAAACTGGGAGCTGGCACGTGTGCTGGTCTACCATTAACAGCAAACAGAGCTGGCATAGGGTGAATCCCTTGATCTCTAGTATTACTTCCACCTGGCATAAACCACACCGATTTATCTCGCAGCTGTGACCTGAGGCCAGCTCACAGTCTCCAAGGAGCCCACAGGTGGCTGGGGAAATACAATATGACCCTGGCGTACTTAATACATTTGCCTTCTGTGTTTTGGGGTTTCTATGGTGCTTGCTGAAATTTCTCATGAATTCTCATAACTCCTGGATCTAGTGACTTCCAAGTGAGTCCCAGATACCTCAGGAATTGCAATTAAATATAAAGAAGATAGCAAAAATGGACTTTCTCCTAGCTGTTATTTGCATTGAAAGATCTTTTAAACACGTTGGAACAAATATGTTTCAGTGTACTGACACTGTACACGTTTTGTCTCAGCCTAGACAAGACTTTAGTGTTCCCACCACCCCACCAGAAATTCTACATCCTGAGCAGAAAAAAGACTCAGAAAGCTCTTCGCCAACTTGCAAAACCCACTGCCCATATCTCTCATGGAAAAGAGTGCTTCCCCTTCATAGCTCACTCGGCAAAACTTAAATATCTACAGCAGAAACAGATGCTAAAGAGAGAATGTGAGATTTAGAAATGAGGGTTGCTAGTGCATGCCTACTCAGTGACTTGATTTTGTTGGGTTTTTCTTAACCACAGACAAAAATATATGCATCACAAAGAAAATGGGACAGAAGGGAGAGAAAGGAGAAGAAAGCTGGTTCTTTACTCCTCCTGGGGTACAAAAGGGACTGTTCTGGTTCTGCAATGCACTGCAGTGCAGTGCTGACTTCATCTACATGCTGTTGCTCCTGTGTTTTGCTGCACTCATAGTTTGCCAACCTTTTTTGGTTTAAGTGGTGGGAAAGGTATGTTCCTATTACATACGGTCAGACTCTGGAAAATGTGATAGCTCACAGAATAGACCTCTGCCAGTGGGAAAAAATGACAGCGTAAACCCCATATTTTATTCTTTCTTTGACAAACTTACCCTTTATGCTCTTGCTGCCCACTTTGATGCTGAGCTGAGGCTCCTTTCTCAAACCTACTTCAAAGCTCCCCCTTTGACAGCTTGTGCTAATGTGACCCATCTTTCCCTAATACAGCTGAATTATCCTGATGCAGCATGCAAGCAGCAGACATGATGCAAGTATCCCCTGCTTGTGTGGGTCAGAAGATTTAAGCACAAAGATAAAAACAAACAAAATCCAATCACAGTACTTCTGTAACAGTAACATCTGAAACCACAAGTAAGCTCAGGGCTCCACAGTACTAGGACTTGCAAAGTACACAATAAAATAAAAGTCCCTGGTCTCTAGAGGCAAGAGAAAGGATGGCAGACAGTAGCACACTGATCCAGTCCTAGGGTAATTAAGAGACCCTGTAGTTAAGTAACTTGCCTAGTTTTACACTGGAAAAGAAAAGAGGCAGAGACGGGAGCTTATCTGGGGCAGTGCGTTAAGTGCAAGATACCATTTCAGCAGATTGTTATTAGACTGTATGTTGTTCCACCCACACAGCACTTAAATGGGACACGTCTTAATGATACTGTCCTTACAAGATTTCTTCAGGACAAAACAATTTATCTCATGACTTCTGTGTTATGAATGTTTAACTGTTTTGTCAGTGGTACTGGTCTGCCTATTTTGTGTCATATAACTACCAGGTTACCCTGACATCAGAGCCGTTTGCTGCTGGGTACACATTGCAAGACTGCTATCCCAGCTTAGCCCCGTTGGCAAATATCTAGGATAGGATCTCAAACCAAATTATTTTATACTGCTTTTTGCACTAAGCCAAGAATATTAGCCGTTTTATAAAAAAGAAGTCGAACCGTTCCTCTGCCGTACTACACCTTTAATAATTTCTTTCTGAAAGCTTTAACAACTTCCCATATGTCAGTCTTTGGCCTCAAGAAAGTACCCACTTTACTCATGGTTTAGGAAGAAAGTCCCTGGCAGATCTGCTGGATGGAGCAGGATGGTGAAAATACAACCTACATCGGCAAAGTAGCAGATTTGTATTTCGTGGCCACGTCCGGGTCCTGTCTGGACATTTTCACCTCTAGATTATTACTATTTAAATGCAAGCTGGAGACAAGGTTTGAGCAACCATAAACCAAAACACACGACCTGCTTTGCAGACCTTAGGGTCTAAAAATAGACAGGTTGGGTTAATACAGTTTAAGAGGGAACAAGACAGGTGAAGTGACTTGCCAAATGTCACCCACCAGAGAAAGAGCCTCTTAAATACAAATAAAGAAGGTAACCCAGTAAAGTAAATTAAATTTTACCAGACTCCTGCTCTCTTGACCATAAAGCTTTTTCAAAGCCAAAGCCTCTGTTTTTCATCTTGGTTTGACCAGTGTCAATCAGCAGGACGTGCAATCAAAAAAGACACACTTGGACATGCCCAAAAGTCAACAAAATGTTTAATAGCTGTAAAAGATAAAACAAAATCCTTGAGGAACTTTGCAAGGGCAGGTCTGATTTTGACCTTTGTTACAGAGATGAAAATCAGAGCTATTCTGCTACAAACAGAAAGAAATCACTTTGACACATTAAAATAGGAAAACATTGATAAAGTTCAGACGCTTTCTATGGTGAGGCCCCAAAGATGGAGGACGGAAGGGTGTAACCTGGCATAATCCTAGTCAGGATCCACTGGGGCACCCTCCTGCCATGGCCACCCGTTGGAGAGCTCATCATTTGGTTGCATGGGACTTGTTGACTCACGCCCTCCCGTCTGGAGGCAGTTGGCAGACCACCTATGAAGAGCTATCAGATCTGGTCATGCAGAGGCAATGTGCTGGCTTGGACCACCACAGCTCCTTCCAGGGTGGAGCTGTCTGATGGCTCGGTGAAGGCCACCGTCCCAGCCATCCCGCTTGCCATGGCAAGGAGCCCTTTGCTGGCTAAGGGGGCTGGGAAAAGTTGCCCAGGCTCCATAGGCACAGAAGTCAGAGGCCTGCCAGCTGGGGAGGGAGGGGAGCTCTGCCAATAGACTTCCCAATCAGCCTCGTCTGGCACTGTGCAAGGATTTGGTGCTCGCCCCACCTTGACCTCTTCTCCCCCTGTGGTCTGCATGGTGTGGTGCCAGAGCGCGGATGCGGTACTGCTGTATTCCTTGGAGCACTCCAAGATTATTTAAAAAAAAAAAAAAACGGAAGAAGAAAAAACAGCCCTCTCTTCTGAGAATGGGATGGTGCAACAGATGCAATGAAAAGAAATTAAATGGTGCTAATTTGTTGATCGCTTACACTGCCATGAACATGTCTAATAGAAAATTTATAACCTCACTACACCCCAGCTGAAAAATCACAGTGCTTGGAAGAGGAAAGCCCCATAGGAGTGCTGCTGTGTTACTTAACTGCTTTTTCAATGGTTATGACCCACCTCCATGCCTATTTGTACAAGACACCTCTTTTCCTTTTCTGCTCCAGTTTAATGGGTGCCTGGTGCAGGAAAAGGAAAAGGAAATGAGGCAAACCTGGAGGAGGACAGAGGCAAAAACGTGGGTGGAAGCGGCGCAAAGGGAAATGGAGACATCATTTGAACAATGCTCAGACTTGACACTTGCGGGGTTTAACGTGTGACAAAGGCTCATTCACAGGAGCAAGGGTGGACCTGGGGGCCTCAGAAGGAAGACAATGTTGTTGCAGGAAGCAGAGAGGAAGAGGCCAGTGCTCTGACTCTTCTATTTGCTTGTCAGGCTGGAGGAAGTAAGATTTCCTCATGTTAAAGGCCAGCAGTAATGAGTCCCCTTAGCAGCAGGGAAAAAGCAGCAGAGAGGACTTGTTCCTCTGGTGTACCTCTGGGTATCAGACTGGCTGCTCTGTAGGCCAGGATGACTCCCATGTGCTTCCTCTTTGAGGGCTGTAAGATAAACAGGCAAAAAGAAAAAGCCTCAATCCTAGCAATGTTGCATCAATCAGGAGACAGCATCACTTCAAAGTTTCCCTTTTATTTAAAAAAGTTGAATATGAGCTCTTAATACCACAATGAGTAAAACCAAAATGAGCAAGTGCCTAAATATAGCAAAGGGAATTGGTTATGGGAACTGCCTCAAATATGGAGGGAAGCTTTTTACTGAACTTCCCACTGGGAGAAGTGGTATGAGCATTACTCTTTCTTATCTGCATCAGCAATTCCAGCGATCAAGTGGGAGGATCAAGAGGAACTCACGATTTCTGCCAGTAAGGATTTGGCTTGCTTGTGAATGGGACAGGAGGACACCAAAATTGATGATCTTCAGAACCAATCAGTGTTAAATACGTGCATATGTAGGAAGGTGTTGCTAATAGCCTGTAGTAAGAAGCAATGCTGAATTACACTGCCTGGGAGCAGATTGTTAGTCAGAGTCGCGAGCTTACTTTATTTTTCCCCGCCTTCACGCCAGGGAAGAAAGTGATCAGCTCTTGCCCCTACTCTGGCTGTTGCTCATTTGCTCCTTCTCTTCCAAGCTGGCTCTGCTGAGCTGCCTGCAGCACTGGCGATCACAAAATCACATTTCTCTCCTCTCTTCATCCTATTGCCTACAGGAGTGCCAGGTTCTGGCTGACAGGCTGCTCTGCTGGGGTACTTGTGAAACAGAGCGGCTATGCCAAGGAATAAGCAGTCTGTCTGAAAACTGAGCACATGGATCAGTGTTTGGCCCTAAATAAGGGCATAAAATACATTATGATGTGTGAGTGTTAGAGCTGATCCAAGTTTTCACATTCTGAAATCCTGAAGGGAATTACTAATCTAATTTCAAGGAAAAAAAAAAAAGCAGGGGGAACTGTTCTTCAGAAACTTTAACAATTTCTTGCCCCTTTATATGCATCCTGATTAGCATGCTGTACAGATGAGAAGACCGGGGTACTCTGCAAACCTCAGGCTGGGTCTGGATTAGGTCTAGGTGATGATTTTGGTGTTGGACTGAGACCAAAGCAAGACCAGGGGTCATGTTCACAGTCATCAGCACTGAGTTTTACAAGCTGCTCTGAGAAGCAGCTGCCGGCAGGAAGCTCTAAGGGCTGTTTGATCTCACAAGATTTTCTCTACCTGGTATGCTGGCAGTTCTGCAAGATAACATTTTGCTAACCTCTTGGAAGACTTTCAGGAATTTCACAGGAAATAAAGGAAAACAAACAGGAGGCCCGGCCCTGGAGCTGCACTGCAGCAAAAACGACAGAGGCGAGTTTAAAGGATTCACGTCTGGAATTCAGAGAGGTGTCCTGACAGCGGCCGCGCTGGCCTGCAAAGGTGATGTGGCCTCGTCTGCACGGCTTTGGGCAAGCCACTTCCTCCTTGGGCAAGCCGCATTGGCGTAGGCTGTAAAGGTCTGTGTGCAGGCGCTGTCTCTTACCAGACGCTGTGTGGCAACTGGCACCTCATCTCAAGCAGTAGCTCTGTGGCTACTCCAACATATTTAATAAGGCTCCGGTGCAGAGCCCTGTCCCTCCCGGTTAGAGTTTGCTACCTTGCGTTGAGCTGCAGGAAAGAAGCCAAATCCTCGAGCTTTTAAGCACCCCAGCTGAACTGGAAGGAGAGCTATTGAGGAGTTCACCAACAGCTGCCAAGGTTGCAATTCCAACAAAAGGTAGATATACAAGGGTACAAAACTGAAAAGACTACTAAGACAGTGAAGAGATCATTAAGATAGCCTCACCTGAAAAAGCTTTCTAGAACTCCACAAAGGGTCCTGTGCCTGAAATTGCTATACTCAGCTGCTTCCTTTTTACAGCCACTGAAACACAGAAATCCACATGCAAAAATAGCATGGCTACACGTCATGAGGAGGTGCAGGGTGAGGGGCTAGAATGAATTCTCTTGGAGCGTAGTATATCCTATGAATGAGTCTCCTACCAAAAATAAGTACAGGACATCCAGTACATGAGAACGTCACCACACTGGGAGCTAGGGCGTAAGTGTATCTCAGGACAGTTGTTCCAGCCACTGGTGCCTATAAAGCCGGGAGTGGCTTGGGGAAGGCCTCTGCTTTACCTTGCTGGTGGGACAGTCCAACCTATTGTTAGCAGCAAAGCGAAATTGAAGTATGATTAACATGGGAGGTGAGACAAAACAAGTGCGGTGTTTTTTTCTGACATAGCTTTCCATGGTGTGGATTTGATCAGAAGGTTTTGAGCAACCAAGCTGCAATGACTGTAAGACCAGTTTGAAGTTATCGCTCCTGAGCTGGAAGCTGCTGTCTCCCATCGAGCAGCAGTGCCCGGTGCTCTGACCACTCCTGTTCTGTGGCAGAGTTAGCTAGGAGTAAAATTCCTGCAAAATCTATACCAGTTGAGTAAGACACATCCACCGAGTGTGGCTCTATGAGGTACAGCACGGAATCAATTCTTCAATTTGAGAATTAAGTGGGTAGTATTTTGTGGAAAAAAAAAAAGTAGGAAAGTAGGAAAAGCGAAGGGGATAGTTAAGTGATCCCAAGCTGACTCATGAACATCCACTCTTTCATGACTAAGGGGTCAAGACTCCAAAAATATGAGACCTGGCAGCTTCTCTTTTGTCTTTGAGACATCACGAGTGCCAGGGTGTAAAGCACAGATTCTCTGTGTTTGTGAGATGGGGAAGAGAGGAGCTCATACTAAGCAAGGGAAAGAAGAGACTGTGTATGGCACAACATTTACAGTTCTATTCCTTACAGTTCTCTTCCTAGAGAAATGGTGTACCAGATTCCTCCTTGTCTTCCAGGAAGAAAAGCATGCAGGAATCAGACATATGATAGCACGAGGCCCAAGTGGATGCTAAGCAACTCTCTTGCACCCCATCTTTATCCAGACCTTCAACAACCATAGCTGTCTAAAACAGGAGACATCTTTTTTTACGGTGAGCCAACTTTACTACATACCAAACCAAATCCAGCAGAGGTTCTAAAATCATGAAGATTTTCAGAATGTGATTATTTCTCTTTTTTTTTTAAAATGCAGGCCCATCAGATTGTCAACATTGGTCATACAATGGGTATCACACGTCTGCTACTCTGCACCAGTTGTCAGTATGCGTGCTCTTTCCGTGGCATTTCGCAGCAAGTGAAATTGCTCACTTTTCTTCTGGCACAGGGTACTCCGTGTTACCTTGCATTTACTGTGGGTAAAAGCATCCAAACAGTCCATCAACACAGAGCATGGCAACTTGTGACCCTTTGGGAACTGGCAGCTTTGGGCTATTACACCACTAAGGAAATGGAAATGTATCTTAATTCCCTGTCTTAAGACCTCTGGCAGGTGAAGCCGGCATTGTTGTGTTGATTAATGTCTCCTTTGTGTCTCAGAGAATTTCTCCAGAACTGAAAGGGCTAGAATTCGATTTCTCTACAGGAGGTTACTGCCCACATTACGGGAGAAGAGGACCAGAGCACATGTCTGCGCCTCTGCTGTTCTGTTCTTGGTCAGGGTTTTAGCTTTGCCTGCCAGTAAACACGCTGGGCTGTTAACGGTGGCAACTCAGACAAAGACACATGCCCCCTCCTGCTGCCCTTCCACAGAAGCAGAAAACCTTTGGTAGCAGGAGACTGAAAGTAAGCAGCACCTCAACTCTTGCCCAGCAAGGATGGAGAGGGGGCACCGGTCAGAGTCCTGACAAACAGTTTCTGGATAAGAGACGAGTGTCAGGCAAGAACAGCGCAGAGGACTAGAGAAGAAATGGCAGGTCTTGGGTTTGATTATCCAGGTACTGCACATTAAGCGAAGTGTACTGATGCCCTGGAGAGCCCGCTGACTTCCCTCATGGTGGTTTCGTACTTGTAAAAAGCAGCTGAATCCTCACTACTGGTTACTGTTCAAGAAGTGTTTTGCTCTAAATATACAATCTCTGATGCCTATGAAAAGTTCTGCTGAACGTGTTACTTTAACAAATATTGTGAAATATGATTCCATTACCACTGACATGTGGTTAGAAAGTAATACCACACAATCTATTTCGGGGTACTTCAGCTTAATCTGCAGCCACATTTTGCTAGACAGATGCAACTTCCAGATTTGCACCTGCAGAAGTGAAACCAGAGTCTGGTCCAAGTCAGTCACTGAAACAGTTGTGCTGCGTAGTTAGACCTGCACTTGTTGCATGGTGAAACCAACACAGTATGAAAGCCAGCACAATCCAAATGGAGAAGGACACGATCAGATTTCAGAACTGCTATTTGCCCAATGCTGTTTTATTAAAAATATTTTATTTTTATTATAGAAAAGAATATATAGTGGCCAGAGAAGTCAGCAGGTTTGGGATCAGAATTACCATCAAAAGAGCCTGCTCTTTGGAAAACCACTGGGTAGAAGCAGATACCTTTTTTCTTTCCAGGTTGGGAATTCTGTCCTCTCCAAACTGCACAGCATACTCAGAGATCTACACTGGACCATGTCTAAGATGTCATTAGTTTTTTGCTATCTGCTCACCTGGACATCTGCTGGAATATAAACAGACTTGCTGCCTCTTGCCCTGAACAACCTCACTGTTGATTTGTTTATTATTTATTCCCAAGGGGAGAATGAAAAGAACAACTCCTGCTTGATTCAATGCTACCTTGTAAGAAGAGCTCTCTGCCCAACATGATAAGACAGAAGCTGAGCTGTACCTAACCCTCATCAGCCTGACAAGAGTCACTGCTCTTTCAGCAATGATCTATGGGCTTTCTAAGGCTTCGAGCCTTACAACTCTGGGACACAGGAATCAGTTTTCAGCAAGTTTTAATACAGTAGATCAGAAGAACAAAAGAACTGCAGATCGAAACGTTGCACCTTTGCTCTGAACTTCATTTCTTTGCTGCTTCATTTGGATCCAAACCACTTCCAACCAATAAGTCTGGCAAGTGAAATGGCTGAAGAAAACATGCAGAACTCAGTTAAACCTGGAGGAAGTAAAACATTACTGAGGAAGAGGAAACCACAAAGGAAACCTGCACGTACAGTGCAAATGAAGGATGCTGCCAAGAATTTCAGGTGGTAACACCCCTTGCTTTCTGCTGGGGCAGTTCTTCATAGGTTGTATTGATAGCACAGTGCCCTCTGAAGGCACCACCCCAGACTATCCTTCAACAGCAGTGTCCCCTCACTTGTATACGGCACTAGCTCTGTCATCCTCTGCAGGCGTGTGCTGTGTCCAGTCCTATTCCTGCCTGCAAGCTCATCTTTGTGCAGCCCGCAGGCTTTGCTTGTACTTCTCTGATGATTAGGTCAAGCAGAGTGGGGTGTTGCTGAGGTTAGACTTAATATTGCACTGTACTTTGCAGTGCAAGCGCACCCCAGTATAGTCCCCACCTCTTGCAACTTTCAACACACACATCTGCTTCTATGACCACGCAAGTGAAACAGCAGTATTATTGCATGACGTCCTCAGGCCATGCTCGGCAAGATCTCCACTAGAGCTGTGAAATGCTGCTGTCAACCAAGCTATGTGGTGGCATGAACTGGGGCCTCTGCTGGAGGTTCATTTTATTCTATTGCCTTTATCCTCGTGTTGTAGTTTAAGTCAGGAAAGACAAAATACACATCTTAATTACTACACAATAATAGTATCCAAGTGAAGGTGTTTGAGTGTTTATCATCTCAGTGAAACAGCGGTTGATAGTGCAGAGAACGCTACAGAGTTACATGTAGAAAAGCAGTTATCTCTACTTCACCTTTTCCTGCGGACAGGAGCGGGGCTCTCAGCAGTTGGGAGGAGCAGGGTGCTAAGCATGGTGGCTTCAGCCATGTGATCATGGTCCCAGGCATCCTTGGAGGTCCTACATGGCCAGGTGTCCCCCAAGGCAGAGTTGTGCCATCCCCCACTTTGGGCAAAGGTGGATTAGGTTGGTAAGGAGGAGAGCATCTTCCAGGCCATTGGATCTTTACCAGCCTGTGGACTGCTCCGAGCTTTTGCTCCTTGATAGCAAGATGCTGAGAAAATATCCTCATGTTAGTTCTGTTACTTCTATCAATTACACTTTTTTTTCATCGCACCTGCACAATTATCCTTTATCTAACAAAAATTATATCTCTAACAACAACATAGCAACATATAGAACGTCAAAATGTGGGCCTCCTCCATCTACTAAACCACTTGACCAATGCCAGCTCCATTGACGAAGATGCAGCGGCACAGAAAAGAATATACAACCCAGCCAGAGATGCTGACCATGGTTTATCTATGCAGCTTAGCCTTTCTTGTCTGAGTATTAAAATCTGTTGGATAAGATCTCAGATCCCATATGTTGCCAGTTTCCATTTAAAAGGAGCACTGAATTTTGCTCTGCTGATTCTTATCTAGCATATCTTATAGGGCACACCTTTTTCTTCAGTGTTTTCTAGTTCTAATTTGTTATATTCCAGCGTTCTCATATTCCATACTCACTAGGCACTCTGTAGGTGTAAATCAGATTTTTCACTGATTCTAGGTCATCACAACATCTGAGGATCTGACCTTTTAAGCTGACCGTCTCAGTATTGCCCTTTTTGGTCTATCTGTTGGTTTCTGTTCTGAAAACACTCCTGGGATAAACAAGATTATTTCATATTGGTAAGATGTGACTTTTCCCTAACAGCCAAATTAAGATGTGATATCTGATGAAAGGCAAGGCCTGATACTTGCTACATGAGAACGATACCTATTTTAAATGTCAATTCATAACGTCTTTACTATAAATCACTTGGACAACTGCAATCTCTTGTTTTTGTTCCCATATAAAGGTCAAAGTGTCCTAGTGAACACAAGTTCTCTACAAATAGTAGGAGCTAATACTCTGCATGACTAAATGTCCGATAGAGACAACACATCACTTAGAGCAGATCTGGACATAGCAGCAGAGTTTATAAAAATCTTGGATCAGATTTTCTGATACGCCTGTCCACAGGCAGCATGCCTGAAGGGCAGCAGAAGTGGCATAAATGGCTTTTTGCCATCATCTCACACTATATCTTCTCCGCAGCTTTATCTCAGACCTCATCCTATCTGAAAAGCAATAGCACTTATGACATTAAAAGCATGTGTGTTTGTATCTCAGTTTAGTCTTGAACTCCCAAACAGTTGCTGCTTTTTAAAAAAAAATCATCTTAGAAAGACTGTTGAATGGTCACACAAATGACAAAACAAAAAGAAAGGCTCAGTTTTGATTTCACATTTATTTTAATGATTGCAAAATTCACGGTTCAGAAGAGGCATAGGGCAGACCAGAATCAGGATTATTGGGGTTTGTTGTTTTATGGCACTATCTAGAACATGTTTTTCAGGAAAGCTGAACACCAAATTGTATTACAGAAAGCTTCCAAGAGCACCTTTTTGGTTTAGGACCATAAAAGTCAAAAACAAACTGTCTTTTTCTATGTGATCAAAGACCCAGCATAAAAAGTGTCAGGAGGACTTTAAATGCCAGTTCCTGTACTCCCAATGTGTGTATCTTGGACTTCTTCCAATATGGGAGCAAGATGGACTTTTATTTTTATTTTCTTTTTAAATGGAAGAAAGCTGCCAAAATACATAAGGAGAAGGATTAGAGCCAGTTGCTTTTTGTTGGTTCTTGGGTGGGAACTTTGCCAGGTAAAGCCGTATGCTGAATTCCCAGGGAATTTCACTCTCAAAGCCCAGCTTCTGGATTTCCCTCGTTCGGGAAGCTCTCCCTGAAAGGGATGTTCATATCTAGGAATCAGCTCAATGCAGAATTGTTGTGCTGGCAAATTGGCTGCTGGCTATTCAAACGCTGCTCTGCATAGCAGCCTTTGCTAATTTTTTTTCTCTAGGTTGGGATGACTGGTGAGCCGGGCATGTTTCAAAAGCAAGATTGCAGAGCACCCTGGGTAATCCAAAGTGTACTCTTACAAAAGCAGGAAGAGAGTGTTGCTCTTGGTATCAATAGCTGCTAACACTGAATCTCCAGGGTCGCTTGCCAAGGCGGAACAATTGACCACAGACACATTATTTCTGTCTTCTCAGAGCCTGTGATGGTATTGCAGCTGTTACCCTATAAAGAGAGAGAGGGCTATCTCTTGCTGCTAATCTGTGCCAATCATTCTCACTGTCCTGTATCTCTCCTTTGCTGTCTTAGGTGGCCACATCAGTGGGGGAGAAAGGAATATTTTTAAAGGAAGCTGCACCTTCTCAAAATCTTCTTGCTGTCTGCATAAGCAAGGGATGTAAAAAATCAGACAAAAGATGCAAGACTGAGAACTGTTTTGAGATGGCAATGGTTTTGTCAACTCAAAAAAATAATCATGGCAGGAATCACACTTCATATTTCTCATACGTCAAGGAGACATTAGAGATCTTGAGAGATTTCCTTGAGGCCTTGCAATAAAATCCTGTGCTCTAGAAAGGCTAGACCCGTGATTAAAGTATTAGACAGGGCCTCTGGATTTCTCTTCCTAGAAGAGTAACATATTTTTTACATGTCTATGGATCACTTCATGCCTCTACATTTCTGCTGGTAAAATGGGTGCAGTAACATCTATGTACCATGGATAAATTCTTGAGCTGTTCTGAGATGTCCAGAGGCTGCAGTGACGAGGGGGGGAAAAAAAAAAAAAGTGCTAAGAAATAACAATATGTACTACAGATATTGCACAGAAAAACTAAGCAACTTGTCAGACATTTCAGTTGGCTTCAGCAGATTGCAGAGAAGGAAAGCGGGAGCAGACATCATTAGCCAAGCATGAAAGCCACATAATTCACCTTTAACCTACAAACTTCTGTGATTTTGAAATAAATTATTTCTCTGTTCATTAGCACGAGGAGGCATTATTTAACTTTGTAATAAAGTCCAAATGTTCTTATCATTGCTGAACCCTGATGCTGAAATGTAGCTCCTTTAAAGTTAGCAGTAATCATTTGCAATACAGTAAGCAGATGGAGACCCCATCAGAAATCAATGTCCCATTGTAATAGGTCCTGTGTGTCTAGACAGTCAGAGACAGTCCCAGCCTTTGAAAAGATTACAGGCTGAATAGACAAGAGAAACAAAAATGTGGAGAAGAAGCCAGCAGACCACAAATGAAGTGTTGTGCTCAGGTTCCCAGTGCTGGTCCCTGGTGAAACAGAGATGAGGATATGCCTGGGGGTGCTGTGGCTGAGTGCCTCGCACATTACCTCCCACTTAGGACCCGAAGTAAGGACTGCTGAAGGGCTCCTGCTGCCAGTGAGAATAACAATGAAAGAAAGATAACAGGATCAGCCAGGGATTCTGCAGCTGAGGAGAGCTGACATGATATTTATCAGCTGTCTGCAGGAGGGAATCATATTTCTTTTGCACAGATGGATGTGCACATAATCAACTTCTGAAGATGCAAAACAAGAGTTTCTGATTCCCACCCAGGTTTACCTAGTGATTACAGTAAATCCAAGGATGTTTGTACCTGCATCTGAATAATTATAATTAGCAAAAATGAATTAGTGCATGTACACAGAAGTACCTGCACTTGCTTTAACTAGGTCTTGTTAGGATTAAGCTTCTGTGAAAACGGTCTGTATGACCTCCAAAACTGTTTGCCAATTTCATCCAAACTTGGCAATGGTGTTCCCATAAGTTCTGTAAAAACCTGTGGGTTGATAGGGAAGACAGAAACAGTGTCAGTATCTCTCCAGCTGCACGACCTTATCCCACTGGATATTGGACCTTCCACGCAGGCAAACACAATAGGAATTGGGGGTTCGTTTGTTCATGGTATGACTTGTCTGTAAATGCACCCATGTACCTCATTTCAATGCTTCCTCACCTAGCTTTCTCCTCTTCAAGGTCAATAGGATTGAACATTGGCGAAATCGAATTTGGTTTTTTATATGTATGTTTTGACTGTGAGGGGTTTTTTTTATAGTTATTGTTTTTCTTCTTAGCCTCTTATTCTGAAGCCTTAAGAAAAACCTGAAGTCCAGAAAAAGCCCTGTCAATTGTGGCAAAGTCAGTTATGAACCAACAAAAGTCAGTAATGATCTGAAAATGTATGGTTTGGGTTTACCTCGCTGGTCCAGGACCTTCACAGTGTAATCATGAGTACACTCTGACAAATCCGTTGTTTGACCTGGGAACGTTTCACGGCGAGGAACATGCCATTACATGCATGGGCAGTACCTACATACTGCAGTTGCCAGAAGAATGTCAATGAATGATAGCATCTTTTTCTTCATTAATCTGAACGTAGAAGGTCTTCAATGATTCAGTTTTCTTATAAAGAGGACTTTGGTTTGATGAATCATTGCTTGACTGTTTGCAGTATCAAGGAATGTAGGCAGGACTGCTTTGCATGCACATGATCGATTTAATAGAGCAGATCTACACTCCAGTTGCAAAAGCCAGAGTTCAGTGCTGTTGCTGATCGTCCTCAAACAAACGTTTGCTGAAAGATTGGCTTAACAGACTGTATTATAGGGACATTGTGATTTCTTTTCTAAAGAAGACACTGAACCACCAACATCCTTTCCTGATGTGCTCAAATGTGCTGGTCCAGACTGTAGATTACTTGCCCACAATGTATCAGACCAAGACTTAAAAAAAAATTCTTTAATTTTGTAACAGTTTGAACAGCTGAGTTACATACTTATTAAACAAAACCTGGTATAGACACATTAAAAAACAGACTATGCCTTTTTTAGTGAGGCTTTTTGGGGGGGTAACTTACAAATAGATAACAAATACCTAAGTTCTGGGAGATCGGTTTGGGGAAACAAACACTTACTTCTTATTAGTATAAGAATCTTATTCATAGATGAAGAATCCATTTTCCTGAGCATATAACTTCATATTTAAGAGTATGCTTCAATGCAACTGGATTGTATACTGAATAAGAGGGTTTTCTTAATTAGGAAAGAAGACATAGTTATTATAAGCAAGTCCATTTTGCACTTCTCTAATTTGTGTGTTTGTGTGTGTGTGTGTGTGTATGCTTGCAAGACAACCTGTTAACTACTCTGCTTATAAACTCTGTTTGATATTAGGGACTCTCTATGCTATTCTATATCACATTGCAAATTCTGTTCTCACTGTTATGCATGCTTGTCTCCTCTGTGACCTTCTGCCTCCAGATTCAGCTGAAGTCCCCTGGGAGGTGACAGAAAGAAAAAAATCTTTAACTTGACTAGATATAACAGTAGAGGGTCATTAAATCCTGGTGATCAGCTATTCAATTACAGTCCATTTAATCATACAGCAGCAAAATAATTGGCAACGGCTCAAGGCAAACTAATTGTTCCAATCTGAAACTCGGCAGGGTGACAAGTGAGCTGCGGATGAGGCGGTGATGGATTTTGAACATCTGACAGGTCTGATCTGGGAGGTTCCTGACAAGGAGACAATCCAGGAAGGGTTCTCTCTTCAGTCACGTCAAAAAATGAGGAAAGACTGGGGGCAGAAAAACAGCTGCTGGAAGGAGAGGAAAAGAGCACTTTCAGGAGGAAAAGGGAGAGGAAGAAAGGTGGACTCTTTAAAAGCCTCTAATCTAAACCGTAAGGTTGCTTTGCAATAAGGGCACAGAGGCAGGCCAATGAGTACAGTTTGCCCTTTTTTGTTGGTGTTTTTTTCCCCTCTGTATTTCTTGCATCAGCCAAAAAGTAATTAGGCTTGCTGGAACTCATGTGTGTCCTGGGAGAACCATGTGGTAAGCTCAGAGAGCTCCTGGGCTTGCAGCTGTGGGAAGGAATTAGCTGGAGCACACTGGGTATCAGCACTGGTCCTGGAGGCTGGCCTGTGAAAATGCGAGCTTTAGGAGATTCATCTGAGCAGGAATTCTGCTGGAACAATAGAAAGCCCTTTGTTATTTGTATTGCAGCAGCAACTAAGGGCTCAGATGGAGCTCTCTGCCCATTCCCAGATGGTAAAATCCATGTCCCAGGCAGAGCGCCCGCCATCCAGAGCGAGCGAGCGAGCAGACTGTGCGAGCGGTGCTGGGGAGGAGCTGCCCTGCCACAGGGGCTGACACACTTGGAGCTCTGAGGAGGTTTTGGACAGACCAGTGGCCCTGGTCTGGGCCGCTCGCAGTGAATACAAGCAGTGAGACCTTGTCCAGCAGCCTGAACCAAAACCTGATTCTGATGAATGTCGCCCACCTATCTTCCTTCTTTTTCAGAACTGCATGTTGTTCTGAGAATAAACTTTGGCTTCCAGGAGCAAACTACTGAGTCAGTCACATGATCACTTAAACTGGTAATTTTCAGTGCTTATTAAATATTTAACAAGCAGCATTTCACATTATGTTTTCTACAGTTGTTAGTTTTATTTACCTCAATGGTGGAGTATCAATGAAATGAACCTATCTGTTAAACGAGTAATTAAAAAATTCAAAATCTTTTAGAAGCATCTTTTAAGAATGAGTATTATTTGTCTTCTTGGGAAAGTTATGCAAGTATGAAACCGTGTAGATGTACATTAAAGGAATATTATTAACACCTGACATTATTTATTTACTAAGAATATGATAAAATCTGTCATACTACCTATCTGAAAAAAAAAATATTGTTAACCAGCGTGGATAATCTCAGTGAAACAGAATTAAGCATAGAGAATTAGAATAAGTATAAAGAGTAGAGTTAAGAATAAATAGAGTTAGAACTAATATTAGATGTAGTCCTTAGCAATGTGGAAAACAATCACAGAGGAAGACACTTGAACTGAAGAATGTGCTATATAACCTCTGCCCAAAACCTAAGCAATACTTCAAGAAATGCTTAACAAGATACATTGATAAGAATGCATGCTAATAAGGGATATAAAAATTTGTTTTATCAACATCAGTAAATGAATTTATAACGGATAAACAGTGAACAGGCAAAAATGGCTTAACCAATATGTAGGTACAGCTTGAGCAATCTATGATTAAGAAAGTCAGGTAAAATCCCGTTGCCAGAAAAGGTAGCTTGCTATCTTATTTATTTATTACTTATGGGCAAAATGGACGACTTCTTCTTAAACTTCTTTATCTACTTAATTGTTCATTGTTACTATCAGGATGACATAAAAAGATATTTGAGTACCACAGACAGACTTGTTTAAATAGCACGGATGATTCAATGTTAATGTTGACTCCAGTCAAAGCTGAAGATATTTTACCTTTGAATCTTCAGATTTGAAACTGAAGGATGAACTATAATTGCCTCAATGATAATCAATAATTTCATCAGTACGTGACGAAAATACCTCAATACTTTTTTGCTAAAGAACTATTTGAATTGCATATTTCAGGGTTTAGAAAAAAATCTTCTACCAAACATGACTTCCATTGAACTAAAATAATTATTTTGACTCCCCTCATATGTAATTTAATATTCCTGTGGTTAGCAATGTTAAAATGATTTTGTTAAAAAGGAGAACAATAGGGGAAAAACACTAATTTAGTACTCTTTCTTGTTGTCTTGGCACCCATTAGAAGTGTTTGCTAGGAAAGAAACTGGCACAAGAGACTTTCTATGAAGATTAGTGTGTGCGGGATTAGACACAGATAGTCAGCTGTCTTTTGCCATCCTGGAAATGAAAGAGCAAATGGATTACATTTTACTTCTTGTAAGAACCAAAGTGATAATTACAAATTCCTTTCTCCTAACAAAGTATAGAAATTGGAGTCAACTAAATAAATGTATGACTATGCAACTGAATTTATTAGACCTTATATAGTCATAATAGGCTTTTGTATTAGCTTTTTTATTAACACATACAAGCAGCAGTTCTGAACTGGGTATTCATAAGTTATTGAATGCTATACATAAATTGGGCCACCACTGTGAAATCGAACATCAGGAAGCAATATGATTTAGAAGCATATTATTTCAGCACGTTTGATGAATGTTTGCTATGTTACTTATGTCAGTATTCATAATAGCCAGAATACTGCATATATTTGGAGTACAGACATTAGCTTAATAATGAACTTGAAAAATCAGACTCAAAATGAGAAGTAAAACATAACCTTGCTTGAAAGCAGTACAAGATAAATTCTTCTTAAATTTACCATAAGTACACTGAAGAAGAAAATTAGAATTTCTAGACTGTTAGGCTTCAGGAAAAGATCACCAACTTTTAAAAATATATACATATACTACCATCATAAGTTTTCTAAGTTAATAGCAAACTAAATTGAAGTCTCCTAAAATAATCCTGTTGGCATCGTTATCTTTTAAATCAAAAATGTCAAAGAAAAAAGAAAGAACCTCTGCAGGACCCGGCAGTGTGATGAAGGATGAACTTTTCTAGAGCTTCGATGCCATCTGCTGGATGGGTAAAAAGAATGCAATGATCCTGACACATCTAAGTGTTGCTTCTGCCACATGGAAATCTGAGGATGGGCTGTCCCCAGAACTGCTGGTACCTAACAAGATAGCTTCAGAATTAGGAAACAAATCCTTCCTGGGACTGGGCAGCTCTCCAGGGAATGGAAGAAAGATGAATAAAAGAAGATGTAAAACAGTAAACTGACATCCTGATTCCGTGCAAAGAGGGAATAACCATTTCAGAAAAGAGGAAAGTGGACACCAACTTCACATCTTTTGAAAAAGTTTCTCCAGCAGGACTCCTTTCAAGACAGTAACCTCTCAGTTTGGGCCCTAAACTTAGCACTTAAGTCTACCTTTATGCAAGAGGAAGTGATTTGCTGCATCTTGAGTGCATTGGGCGGCACATATACATGCAAAAGCATGTAATTCACATGAACTGTCTGTCTCTGGTGCCTCAGCTGGAAACATCAAAGCCCTGTCTTTTACAAGAAGCAGCACGCTGCTGAGGGTTATGGCCAATTTTACTCTTCTGCCTCGCTATGTGAAGTGCTACTGATCATGCACTAGTATTACACTATCAGCTTCACTCTTTTTACCCCTATCACCCCTTCACTGCTCCTTTTTATAAGTGTGTGCACATCTATGGAAGCAGAATTCTTTCAGTCTCTCCTCTTACAGCAGACATGGAACAGCAGTGAGCAGCAGAAAGAATAATTCATAACTCCTCGTAACTCCTTTAATTTGTCTCCTCAGTGCAGATTATCTTGGTCAGCATGAACTCTCCATTGCATCTCACTGAGGCTGGGTTAAAGTCTGCCTGCTTTGCCTGATTTGATGTTTGCCCCTTATGCTCAACTTGAATGAGTTTATGCTCAACTTTGCAGTTTTAAGGTCCTTCTCACCTCAAACAAATCATCCCTTTCAGGCCTTTTGCAGTCCTAATAATCTTATTTGTATGTGACAATTGCAGCAGAAAGTAAGTGTTACTGTAACCATCAATATTTGTACCCAGATATGCAAGTGAACACTGCATAAATCCTGAAATGGAATTGCTGCTTGTTCAGTCCTCTCCTTGATCTCAGAAAACACCATTTAGCCAAGAAAGTATAAAGACAAACCCAGCAATACCTATCTAATTTGATTTTCCCCTTCACTGAACCTGTCTTCCAACAAACAATTAGTGGATGACTGTTATTTCTTGTTCTCACTGTTGGTCATTTGATTTGCTTTTTCATTTTAATTAAAAAAATATTATGAAGCTAATTTTTAAGTCATTGCACTTTGCAGATCTATTGAGTCCTCCCCACAGAGAGGACAGAACTGCATACAGCTAAAATCAAAATCATTAGTTGATGGGTTGCTGCGGACAGGATTAGTAGGCAGGCTTCTTTACTCCCAGTCAGGCACCCCACCCACTGCTCTGAACTACCTCTTAAACTTGCAGTTGGAAGCCTAGGAACACAGTGGTAGAAGAAAAACCGATTGGTTGGGAGTAAAGAAGGAAAAGCATACTATTAAGTGCCAAGAAAATCAGCCCTCTGTTTTGTCCATGTTTCATTTTGCTGGTAGTCATGTGAAACCAGAGCCAAACCTGGTATCCTCACCGGTACTGCAATCCCTCACTACAGTGCAGACAGAGACAGAAAAGCTGTAATGGCATATGAATTAAAGGTGATATATCCCTGCTTCAGTTAGCACTAGAAAAGGCTTTACCTGAGGACTTCAGTAGTGACCCAATCCTAAATGTGAAAGAGCCAGTTGAACACGCACGTCCATCAATGGACTTGATGGACCCTGCAGAGCTCAGTTTGATAACAGCACATTCGGACATGGTATTTTGCAGGCACCTGGTATTTGCACCAGCTACCCTGAGCACAGGAGTCCTGATGATAAGCTGGATATCAGAAATGCACAACATGCTAACTGAAGATTCGACACTCAAGTGTGCAATGCAATCTCTCACACTGGACTGTCGTTCATGGCTTTGGGAGGGAGGGAAGGTGCCTTCAAGCTAAGAGAGTTTGCTGTTATCTAGAAGCTGATTTTTTTTCTCCCCAAGGTTGGCAGGTGGAGGGAACAATCTGTTCATCTGTTTTACACTTCAGCTTTTCAGAACTCTGTAATTATTCCTTCTGCCCTAGTTGAATTGCTTGCTGAACCTTGAAATTTGGCTGGTAAGTAGAGCTCAACTGGAATGTGTACTACAGTCAGCTAAGTATCTGTACTGATCTCTAAAAGATAGCACCCAGTATGCTTCTCAGTCACCTAATGAAGCAAGGCACGCTCCCAGTGAGTCTGCTGCCCCATTAGCATTCAAACATTCGCTGTGGCTGTTCACAGGCGAATATCTGTGAATGCCTTGCTAAAAAATGACAATGACAATGTACAAGGGAAGGTAGAAGAACAGAGCAGGGATGTGTGTGTGTTTGTGTGTGTATGTATCCACCTGTGTGTTAGGGAGTGTCTAGAGACAACAGTATCATTCAGCCCAAGTCATCAGAAGCAATACAAAACCTGTGCTTGCTAGCAGAGTCTAGCTGTCCCACCTTCCATTATAGTCATATAAAAATAGCCTTGAGGCCAAGAGCCATCAAAAAATATTGGATGTTCTGTTGACTCCCTTCGCACAGCTGAAACAGTATCCACTTGACTCGATGTCATGTTAGAAATAATTACTGACACTGGCAAAAATGGGATTAGTACCATCGTGGTATAGCAGGTAAGAAGCTGATTACAGGAAGAAGAGGCGCAGACAGATCTGTAATGACAGCAGGCGATCATTAGCTTGGAAGTCAGTTATTTGAGAAATTATTCAGAGACTGCTGTTTGGATCCATCTTATTGGAAATTTCCTTTAAAGACTGTGGTGCAAAAAGTGGAAATACCATGCAGAAACTTAGTGAGCAGCTCAAAGTTTACAGGCGCTGACCACATGCAAAAAGATGTGACTCTCAGAACTGGAAGAAGGTATATAACTGCAAGCAGTATAGACTCCAAAGTCATCCCTTCGGCAGCAATAGCAAGAATTTCTGCTTTAAGCTGGACATCAGTGATTGAAACCTGCCAAGACAGCCAGGCAAGTGTGCGGTCCTAACATATCTACATGTCACTAAGAAGACAGTGCTGTAAGAAGGGAAAGTGCTTTCACAGGGCAGGTGCAAAGCAAGATCCAGAAGCACAAATCGTACTAGTGAGATGTTGTGTACACAAATCGTACTAGTGAGATGTTGTGTAGGGTCCAGTTCAAGCCCAAGAAAGATTAAATCAATTTGGAAGAGATGCAGAGAAGGACAGCTAAAATAATCATAGAAAAGAAAGCAAAACTACAGAAGCTTGGCATATTTAGTCTCACAAAATGAAAGCCAAGAGGAGTGCAATTACTGTACATGAAGACAGTATGAATGCTGAAATCCCGAATGGCCATGCTGGCCCAAGACCAAATAGGTTTAAACTGATCGCAATCACATTTATGCTGGAGGCAGGAAGATATTCAGTTCTACTCAGAAGAGAGGGTTTCTGACCCATCATACTTTATTGCTAGTGTCACAAGGACAAAGAAACCCTGAAACAAACAACAACAACAAAAAAACCCCATTAATTTGTTTTAAGATGTTTCCAGGAAATAAGGAGTCATGTTTGATCTGCTGGCCCTGTCTCATATTCCTGGTTTCTACGTTTGAGTTAGAGCACCATATGTGGACACAGAACTACAGTGTTCCTGGCATGGCTGAGTTTCTGGTCACTGGCACTCCTGGGGGACTTCAACCTCCCTGGCACCTGCTGCAAGGGAATCTCACATCAGGGAGATTTCTGGAGGATGTCAGGGATAACACAGATACTGGATGGACCAACTTGGGGTGATGCTGTCCTGGACAGAATACTTAAGAACAAGGAAGAACTGGTCAGGGCTGTGATAGTGAGTAGAAGCCATGACCGTAATGATCCTGATACAGAGGAGTTCAAGATCCCGGGGGCGGGGGGTGGGGTGGGTGGGTGGGTTAAGAAGGTGAGTAGCCCTGGACCTCACAAGAGAAAGCTGTGGCTTATTCCAGGAAGAGGTAGGTGGGAGGCAGCTCTTGTGGGAGTCAACTCTGAAGGGCAAAGGAACTCAAAAGGGCTAGCAGGCCTTTAAAGATAATCTTCTCCAAACACAAGAAAAGTCCATGCTGATGCTCAAGAAAAAAGCACAACAGATATATCAGAAGACTGGCATGGCTAAACAGAGAATTCATGGCAAAGCAATGCAAAAGAAGATGTATACGGGTGGTGGGAGTTAGGACAGGTTATGAAAGAGGATAAAGAAACACTGCTGAGGTGGGCAGAGATGTGATCAGGAAAACCAAAGCTAAGCCAGGGCTAGCAAGGGATATGAAAAGCAACAAGAAGGGCTTCTGCTGCTACGCACAGGCAAGGAAAGTATGTGCCTGCTTGCCAAATGGGTTGAGTGATACAGGAACAGCAAATGCGAGCAAAGTTGAGGTACTCGGTGCCTTCTTCATCTCAGTCTTCACTGACACTGTTCCCAGACGTTTTAGCCCAGAGGCAGGGATCAAGGAGCAGAGAAATTCCAGTATCAGAGGACATTCAACTCAGAGGTCTCCTAAGAAATCTTGTCCCATAAAAATCCACTGACCCTGATGGGATTTGTCTGAGGGTGTTGAGTGAGCTGGCTGATGCCACTGTGAGGCCACTCTCTGTCATCTTGGAAAGGTTGTGGAGTTTGGGGGAGGCACCAAGACTAGAAAGGGGCAAATGTTGCACCTCATCTTTAAAAAAGGCAAGAGGATGATCTGAGGAACTCCAGGGCAGTCATCCTCACTTCTGCCCCTGGGGAAAGTATGGACTGAGTCCTCTTGGTAGCCATTTCTGGCCACATGAGAAACCAACATGGGTGGGGATAGCAATACCAACTACATTGCAAGAAATATCAACTGTAGTTTTCATACATTTATTGTATTATTTGATCATTAGAGCTAGACTAATAATTACAGTCTCCCAATCCCCTTGGGGGCTGGCGGGTGCCCCAGTTGCTGGCTCGTCCCTGGTTTCGCCAGCTCCTGGGGCACCCCCCTACTGTTGCCGGTGGAATGGCCTCTTGTTTGGAGGCGAAGTGTCCTCAGGGCTGCCGGCCCTCCTCTTCGGGGCTCGCTGGGGCCCCCCAGGGGAGCGTTCGCTGCCCCAGCTGGGAGTGGAGGGCCCAGGCACAGCCTCCCCTGGGTCCTCCTGTGGTTCTCCTTGCTCCCTGTGGACAGGAACAGGGACGGAGTGGGGGCTGCCAGGACCCCCACGAAGAGCAGCTGATGAGGTGCTGGGGAGTTCTTCTGCCTCAGATCTGTCAGGGCTGCTGGAGGGGGCTGGACTGGGAGCAGGAGACCCTCCTCGGCTGTCCCCCAGGCCCATCCAACGTCGGGCCTCGCCGCTGCACCGGCGCATGATGGTGGCAATCAGCTGGCGGACAAATATCCTCGTGTGCCTGCCCAGGGCAGCCCACAGCCGCTGGAACAGCGTTTCCTCGTCCAGGCCAAAGAGGTGCAGGCTGGATAGGATGAGCCTCCGCGCTGCTGCTTGCGCTTCCTGGGCAACCTGGAAGATCACCCGCAGCTTCCGTTGCAGCCAGGGCATCAGGGGCCGGAGCAGAGCTGGGTGCTGTCGGAAAAGGAATGCCCAGGCGTGGGGATGGAGGCTGCCCACAGGAGCCCTGGGCACCAGCCCCGCAGCTGATGGCTGGGATGCTGCGGGGCGATGAAGATTGTGGGCAGCTGGATGGCCAGGAGCTCCTCCTGTCATGTGGACGGCGACTGACGGTGCTGCAGGTGGTGGGATGACATGCTCTTTAAAGTCGTCGTCCGCGCGCACCGAGTGCACGATGGAGAGGATCCTCCTCTTGCAGAGGGGGCACTCGGGCTTGCTCTCAGCCCACCGCAGGATACATGGGTAGCAGAATTGGTGGAGGCAGGGCATCACGTAGCTGGCTGTCTCCCCACTGTCCAGGCATATTGGACAGCGGTTGTCCAGCTCCATGGCCATGCTCTCCACTCGCTGGGGCGGGCTGGGGGGAGCTGGGGATGTCGAGCCGCTCCCTCTCACCGGCTCTGCAGCAGCGGGCGTCACGCTAGAAAAGGAAGAGAGGCCACGGTGATTGGCTGGCCTGGGGAGGGGAGGAAGAAATGCCCAGGTCCCTCAAGAAAGGAACCCTCCCAGCTCCCCCCCCCAGGATGAGGTTTCCCCTCCCAGCTCACCTCTGCGGCTGCGAGCGCACCCCCTGGGTGCCCCGGCTGCCTGAACCTGGCAGGGCCGGGGAAAGTCCTCCAACGGCTCTGGGGTCGGGCACCGAGAGCTGCAACAAACAACTCCCCGAGCACGACACCAGCACCAAAGGCCTCGCTCAACACTCCAAACCTCGCAAACTGCTCAGCCGGAGTGCGGGCACGAGCCGGCTGGCTGAGACTCGGCGCCCGAATATAAGCCGCGAGGGACGCCTGGTCACAATGCATCGCTCAGGGACGTCACAATCCATCGCTGGGTGACATCACAGTCCATCACCTGGAGATGTCTCAGTCCATCCCTCGGTGACAACCGAACCCATCGCTCAGGGACTTGGTGACATCAGAACCCATTGCTTGGTGACGTCACTATCCATTGCTCGGGGACGTCACAGCGGGCCATCCTCGCCCACGGTGCTCGCCCCGGCAGCGCTGCGGCCCCAGCCCACGCGTCTGGGGTTACCGCAGCGCCAGTGCCCGCTCCATCCCCCATCTCTTGTCTTGTGCTCGGCATCGGTGTTTCACGCCTGTCACCGAGGCCTCGGCCGTGTCTTCCCAGGGCCCCGTCAGGCCGCTCGGGCCCGGGCAGAGGTCTCCAGGCCCATGCGGCAAGAGGGTTCACTCGGTGACACCTCGTGCCTCCCGGGGAGGCTGCAGGACAAAGTGTCACAGCTCTGCCCACACCCCAGCACTGCTGGCCAGCCCTCTGGGCTCCCCTGCTGCCTCCCACGGGGGTCACAGGCAGCACTTGGCTCGCTCTGGCGGCTTTTCTCCTATCTTCCCCCCCGAGCCAGAAGGCACAAGGGTGATCCCCGCTGCTCAGCACCCATCCGGCCTCATCCGGGCACTACGTCCCATGTGGGGTCCCGCAGACAGGTTGACAAAGCAGAGGGGCTGAGGGGAGGCAAGGAGGGTCTGTGGGGCTGGGGCTGGTTCAGCATGGAGCAGAGAAGGTGTCGGGGCACCTCACAGCACACCCCGGTCTCTATGGGGAAGGCACCAGGGGGATGGGGACAGACACTTCCCAGTGGTGCCTGCCAGAAGAGCAAGAGACAGTGACATTAGCTGAAACTAGAGAGGTTCAGCATGGTTAAAAGGGGAAAAAAATGAGAATAATTAAGCTCTGTAGCAGGAGCCAGAGAGGCTGTGGATCTCTGTCCTTGGAGGTTTTCAAAGTCTGGCTGGACAAAGCTCTGAGCACCAGGGTCTGAATTCATTCTTGACCACGCTCCAAGTAGAAGTTTGGATTAGAAGCTACCCATGTCCCTGCAAACTACAATGCTTCTGTGGTCTCTGTGACCTAGGAGTTAGTATTGGTTTAGGTATGGCTTTATGTGGACAGAGCAGCCACACATAAAAGTGAATTCCTGATGAATCCAGAGGGCTCACACTCTCCAGCTGTCAGGTTACACATATGCTAGGCAAGCAATGTACTGGAGCAGCTACATTACTCCTCAGCAGATGGCCTGTACAAGCCATGAACACTGTGACAAAAGCCTCAGAGCAGAGCATATTGTTCTCTTCTATCTGGCAATCAGGTTAAAAAGCAAAGTTTTGGAAAGTGCATGCTCAAAATCAAGTAATGCATAAATCCATAGTCAGGTCTCTACAGAAAGATCTATTTTGGTGTCTAATTCCTCACACCAAGTTGGAAAAGATTAGTCTGTGTGTGGGGCAGTACAATTGAGGCCAAATTTGTTTAAATGAGTTTTAACTGCATTTTGATTAATTAAAATACTTTCAGATAACCACAATGATGACTGTAATATGATTAATGACTCATGCAAAAATAAACTGATCTAATTTATTCATAGTAGGCCCAGTTAGACCTGTAGGATTTGATTCATTATATTTCAGATAAATATTATTCTTGGAATCAATGTTCCAGATTAATTGCTGCCAATTTCTGATGTAATTTCCCTAGGAGCTTTTCATAGTGCACTCAGCAATCCATTCTGCAACTGCTCAGTCCAGCCCTGAAGTTGGGAAGATTCTCACTGTGACACTGTCAAATCGCAGAAATAGCAATGGGCTTTTCTGGCTGACCACATTATTTGCCATTCTAACGTCTCATGCAATAATTGGCCTTGCTTTGGAAATATTCAGATGTCTGGCCTTCCTGTAGCAGCTCTGCAGAACTACAGAAGGCCAATATGCAGCTTCCGGCTTCCATTTGTGCTTGTTATTACAGCACAGGCAGGGACAAAGACAGGACAGAAGCTCAAACAAAGCCCAAATATTAAAATAGTTGGCAAAGAGTCTGCACTCTGAAGCACTGTAAAAACCCCCTACAGCCACAACAGCCCTTCCTGCTAACAGACCCAGCCATCATATAACTGTCCTCAGAGACACACATTGGCAATTGTCAAACCCAAATAATTTTTATTCCCTTCCCTTTCAACTGTCTAGCACTCCAAAGAAACCAGTGATCAAATAATGAAACTTTTCATGGATAAAAAGATTTGTGCATTTCCAAAAAAACTCTCTTGAAGCATACAGAATTCAATACCTTCCTCTCCTCGCTGACAAGTAGTCTTCATGCATACACAGATTTACAGAGTTTAATTCCGATGCTCAGTCAATAGCCTCTTCCGGGCATTGACACTGATGGGCTAAGCTTCCAGAGCCACTAGCCATGACCATTACGAGCCTGGAAGATGACCTCTGCTTTAAAACGCTTTGGGCAACGTGCAGCGTGCAGCCTGGTATTTGACTGCAAGCTCCCATACAGCGTTTCTTGGCAAACCTCATATCCTGGAGTAGCAAAATGACACTGATAGGACTGCAAGAGAGCCTATAAACAAACGTACAAAAATATATATGAAGGGATTAGATTCTAACCGCAGGCACAGCGCTGGCGTGAAGCTGGACTGTCAGAAGCAATGTTTTCGGAATAGCTCTCAGAGGCAGCATGCCTTGCACCCACTCCCTGAACTGAGATTCCTCTCCCCACCCCTTGTCCTTGCTTCCTTAATAAATGGGGTAAAACGAATTAACAGTGATTTCAAATTAGGAAGTTCATGTACTTACTACAGTCACTGCACCTAAATCTCTGTATAGGGGAAAAAGAAATAAAATCAAAGGTTTTGCTGTTCAATGAGAAAATGCATGGTATGTTTAAGAAAAATTTGCAGATTAGAGTCAGCTGAGAAATCTTTTGTGGGTTTTCCCATGCCTGGTACTGATTTTACAGATAGGAAATACCATCTAGATATTTCTAATACAATTACTACACCCACATAATGAGTGTAATAAATACATAAGCCTGTCAAGATGATAGTCTAATGCACTTGCCATGCTGTTATTTTATAGTGAATTCCCAGTATTCTTGGCAGCTGTTTGAGTGCCAATCAAGCTAAAAGGTTAACAACAAAAAAGCAATCACTCTCAAAATGAAAGACCCCAAGTGTGAATCCCTATGAAAAAGAAATTTCAGTCCCCTTTTATCACTAAAGGCTGGGTTTCATTTTGATCTCATACCAACTTTATGTCAATGTGTATGAACTAGAGGTTCTTCTGTGCGGACTCCAGCGCTAACATCTGTGGTGTCCAAGTGCTGATGGAAACTCTAATGGGAATTTCCATGCTTCTGGGTGTGGTGCTGAAAATGCACACAATTATTTCCCTCATCCAAGGGAGTACCACTGCTCCCATGGTCACTTGGGACCAAGTCTGAAGGCTCCAGTCCCTTCTGATGACTTTTTTCAGACCTTGAGGCATGCAGACATGAGAGGTCACTGATAAAGCCAACAACAGTAACATCCAGACGCTCTTCTGCCTGCAGCTGGTAGTGGCTGGAGTAGTTACAACTACCTTGCTGCTAGTTACTGCTCCCATAGTCACTGCCTATTACCTCACGGTCTAGTAAGCTGGTTAACCTGAGCAGCTGCCCTTTACTATCATGACAAACGCATCATGAAGCTGCTTCAGTGTTGTCTTGCACAATAAATGAGAATGACTGTGGAAGGTTGGTAGCAGTTTCATACCTCAAGTAAATCTCTGAATTATTCCTGTAGTGAAAGAAAGAATGCTGCCAAAGGGAGGCAGATAAAGCTCCTGAGTGCATGCAGAATTAGATTAAGTGTGAATTAATTTACACTGTATCAATTACTGCAAACTGGAATCTAAGTACCGGTTCACCTACTCCAGAGACATGCTTGCAGGTGGTTCAGTCTTCCCGAAAGGTGCACTAGCGTTCTCTGCTAATACGTGTCACAGAGAAAGCGAATGGGAGCTTTGCATAAAGGCATGTGGAACGGAGGCCAGTCAACAGAAAATCTCACTCTAACAGAAAAATAAACACCACATCCTAGGACACCTCACGCTAATTCATGCCCATTTAATGTCAAAGCCAGTGGAAAATGCTTGCTTTGGAAACATTTTTCTGGGATAGGTCACTGATTGTGAAAGGTGTAAGTGCTGCCTTTCATTAAGGGTAAGGAGGGAGCTCTTCATGTTACCGCCTGCCAGTCACTCTGCTACTTTCCCTCACCTCTCCGTAACCAATGTGCGCTCCATTTGATCCAAAGCCCCTCCAGAGTCCTTCTACACATCTACCTAAGTAACAGCTCTTCCTAACCCATATACAAGCACAAAATCTTGCCTCCCGTATCTCTGCTGCTGCTCATCTGCTGGTATCCAGTCTCACAGGCATCCACCTGGAGTATTGCCCTCTGCATACTTCCCTCCAGTTCAGCATAGCCAACACAAGCTGCTTTCTCCACCTTCAGAGCCTTCTGCAGGCCATGCTACTGCTCCTGTCACTTCAAAACTTGGTTTTGAAAAGTCAGCACTCGCCTCTGAAAGGTCTGTAACATAACTTCTGCTATGAACGTGCTGCTTTCTTGCAAGCACTGTTTCATTCCCTGCTTCCTTAGATTGTTCTTCGGGGTGAGAACGACCGTCATATTCTTTATCTGCCATCGGTCCTAATATCTGCGTAGGACTTGTAAAAATTACAGTAATGCTAATAATGATTGGCAGCCTTAACAACATACAGGTATCTAAGACAGTGGGATGACCCAGGCAACAGGGTGTAAGCCCTTACTGCAAGTTAGTGCAGAGATTGAATGCACTGACTTACCACCAGCAGTGACTCATGCAAGTATTTGCTTCGATGTTTGCCAGAGAAACCGCAGAGTCTTTTACCAAAAGTAACTAGACAAACTGTAGTAACATGCAATAGGGATTTTTTTGGTGGTTGAAGAGGTGAAACAGACATAATCTGAGCTGAAAATGCACAGACATGTACCCACTGATCTTGTTATGCACAGACCTGGACAATGCTGTCGGGTCTGAGGGTCCGTAACAGTCAGGGTCCTTGAAGCCAGGAGTAATCTCACAGCTTTGAACTGATACGTGTAGTGAGAAAATTCCCTCAGTGGTGAGATCTTAGCCTAAGATGTTTGACTCTCTATGAAGGGTCTTAGCCTTAGGCCTCTGCCTGATGGACCTCATGCAGTGCAAGGCTTGAAGGTGTTACTTTCCCAGGTTGTCAGGCATATTATATCCTGTTGTTCCACATTTTTCTTGCTCAGCTTCTTCCTCTTATTCCTCTTTATGATACAGTTTTTCCCAGGTCTCAAGGCTGTACTTCTTCCATGAGCAGTAACTGACTACTAGTAATTTTTTTATAGCCTTGGGGATGCTCTTTTAGCCCACACCCATGTTTTCAAGGCCTTTGCTATTACCCTGTGCTCGAACTGCACATGTGACACTGTTAAAAAGCTTCTTTTCACAAAGTAACTTCTCACAAGAAGTCAACAAGCACGACAGACCCTGGTCCTCTGGCCTCACAAAGTTAGCATAAGGACTGTGGTCTGTTACCAACAACAACAAAACTGCTTTCACTGGGCCACCAGCAGCTGAGAGGATCAGGTCCTTGCACATTCGCTGTAAATAGGCATGCTTGCACCAGACCTGTTTACTGTCTCTGCCGCCAGATTCTCCTTCCATTAATGTAACATTACTGAGAGAGACTTAGGAGGTCACAGACTCCAGCTGCTACCCAGCATGTATACGCACTCTGATAAACTACCAGCAAGACCCTAAGCTTTGGATAACTCTGTCAGAAAGGGGACGGCACTGACTCAAGTCCCTACCTCTGTGCGGTTTAAATGTGCGCATCTTTCCAACTTCCAGAAGCTCCGGGGTTACTTAAGGAAACCTGGCCGCAGGGAAAGGTGTACTGGAGGCACAAACACTTTCCAGTTATCATCTTCCCTACCACATTTTGGTTTCACTGTGTTTTCCTCCCCCTTGCAAGAGCCAGCTGTAATTAATGGCTTCGCCTAGTAAGTTGTAAGACATGAAAACATACACCTCTGTTTGGGAGACAGCAGTCACTGGGGAATCATGGACAACTGAAAAGATCTGAGCAGGACAAAGCCATGGTACTCCATGAAGTTGGAGTAACTGCGCCAGGGAGGTGAAGTTACTTGGAAACAAAAATCTAGGAGTTCTGAAAAACAAAAAGTAATCACTGTATGAATTTCCATCAAACTCTCTTTCTAACTTTCAGGCTTCATTTCGCAACTATTTCAAATGAATGCAAGTTTTTCTATTTGCATAGAAGAGGTTCGTGCGCTCACTGAGTCAGCATGCAAACTGTTGTAAATGAAGTCCGTAAGTGTGCTACTCCAGTCTGAACATAGAGCAATTACCCAAAATACTTCGGACACCAAATGAGAAAACCCAAGCACTGGCTGTCGAGGAGAAGCACTACGAAACTAAAAGATGAGAGTACTCTGGGGAAAAAAACCACCCTCAATTCTGCAAGTGATGGGAAGCAGCCTGAAGAAAGACCTGGAGAGTCAAGCTCTGCCATAATCTATTTTATGAAGCTGAAGGAGCTAAGGTAGAGGAAATACCAGGAACTTGTTTATTTAATTTAGGGCCCATACAGTGAGCCATCCTAAATTCCTGTACCACTTAGCAGGGAAAAAAAAAATCATAGCTTTTTTTTTCTCAATTTGCTCAAATAAACGGTCAGGAAAATCTTCATCCTTAGCAGTTCACAGCTTTCGCAGTCAATTCCCAGTGATGCTGTGGCTTTTACAAGCCCTCACAACAGAGCTAAACAGCCGCCACGTAAATGAACCCTCGCCCCACCACAAACTGGGCAGAACTGTTTCATACTATAACCAGCAACCACAAAAATCAGGATGAGTAGTTTACATATGAGTAGTTTACATTTAACATATTCTGAGCAGAAAAGAGTAGTGATACTGACACAACCCCTCAGCACGAGGTACTTTCATTTGCATGTGAAGCTCAGCACCTACATATGCTGGGCTGCTGAATGAAAAGTTTAAAAAAATCCTTTTATTTTATCTGCAAAGTACAGAATTAGATCTGGTGTCAGAAAATCATGAAAGTGAACAAGCAGCATATTCTAAGTTGTAACCACTCATGCAAAAAATAGCACACAATATTTTATCTCACGCCTCTTTTTTTTTTTTAATGGCTCTCCATGCAAGCAAGTTATTCTGTGCTGCCAAGAATGCTGGATTCCTACTAGCAACAGTCAGCAGTTTCTTTTTGGTTGCGAAAGCCCTAAGAGGCTTTGGCTGTCTAGCAGCTGTGCGTCAGAGCCTGAGGTGGATGATGACAGAAGCAGCACCACCAGCTGTGTGTGCAATACATGTACACATTGATACACTCCTGCAGGGAGAGGTGTCTCCCACCTTCCCTTTGTACTGCAATGCAGCCTGCTGGCTCCTGCCCCGCTGCGCTGCTGGTTAAGAAATAGTTATGAAGCCAAGTTTACTGTAATGACGAGTTAAAAGATGTTTTTTGTTACAAACATTACATTGACAATGTGGCACAGTAAAGCTTCTCAAGGCACTACACAATACTAAGAAATTTGGAGTTTAATTACATTACAGTATTAAGTTAGCCTAACATCAGCCTAACATTGTCTTTTACAGAAAGTCAGCCTTGTTTACAAAGAAAATGCACTGGGAGATCCCACATCTACTGATGGAAGAGGTTTAGGGAGCTGGGGCAGGGGTCTCTTTTTACCCGTATAGCTGGCTCAACTTCAAAGGTTATTTGTAGCAGAGCTCTCTCTTCACTGCCTAAGAAGTACCGGGGGAAACAAAGGTTAGTAACTTATCAAAGGTAAGCACTAACTATTGACACCAGCACCTGCAGAATTGAGGCACTACGTTGTCTCCCACTCACTGCACCAGTTTCTGTGATAAGCAAGTAACCTCCTGGACTCCCTATTTGTATGCATGGGATTGAAGTGAGGTGGAAATGATAACGCAGAAAAGGTGATACAGACTTTAGGAAAAGCAGACAAACAACTTATAAATGTTAGTTATAAAGCTTGGGATGACTATGGAGAGAACTAGTCTAAACATTTGCAGTATGCGCATCATAAGGCTTTTCATGATTTTGAAAAGACATTCGGTCTTCAAGAAGCTCGTCCTAGGTGTAACAGTACGTCATTATCAACTTCTTGGAGGAAAGTCTTTCACCATGCTGAACAGGACATTTGCTGTGGTGACTGCTTAGCTTCTTTCCCGGTGAGGTCTCTGCGCATCATTCAATGCTGGCTAACGAACCGTGCCCATGTTGAACGGGCCCACCGCCTTACAGCGTCCCTGCGGGAGAGGTGGGCAAGGAAACGTTACTACCCACTGCGCATACACGGGCCGACAGATCAGCCTGCGCCCCTCGGCGAGGAGCCAGCTCCCTCAGCGGCACAGCCACCTCACAGTGCACGTGCCAGCGAGGACACGCTGGACAACCCCAGTTTCCTGCCACCACGGATCCACCGGACGGACCGACGGACGGCCTCAACGACCTGCCACCATCCACAGCCACCCTGCAGAAGGCTGCAGGCTTCAGGCCCCCCCCCGCCCCCTATAAATACGTAGGTGTGTATTAATAAGCTTGTAAGAGTAACTTACAAGCGGGGTATATACGTACACATACGCAACCGCACTTCCCCCTCAGGCAACCCCCTCCCTCAGACCCGCTCGCTCCGCTCCCCCCGCCCGCCCGCCGGCTCGCCGCGCCTGCGCATTACGGGCGCCTCAGGTGGCTCCGCAGCCGCGGCGGTGACGAGGCGGCGGCGGGCAGACCGCTGGACGCCACCCGCTCGTGGGCGGTCGCGCATGCGCGCCTGCGCCACCCCCCTCCCGCCGCACGCTCTCGGCGGGCGGGAGAGGCGCGGCGAGCCCGCGCAGGCGCACGCCGCCTACCCCGCCCCCTCCCGCCGAGCGGCGGCGCGCACCCGCCGTCCCCGCTGCCGTTGCGGTTCCCTCGCCGCGCCCTGGCCTGGGCCGCGGGGGCTGCGCGGGGGCTGAGCGCCGCCCCCACCCGGCGGGTGTGACTGGCGCCCCGGGGCCGCGCGGCGCAGGGCGAGCCGTTGCTCCACCTCCTCCTCCCTCCCTCCTTCTCCTCTTCCCCGCCTGTCCCGCCTCGCTGCGGGGGACGCGGGGACAGGAGCGCGACCGGCGGCCTGCAGCCGCCGCCGCCGCCGCCATGCAGATCACACTGAAGACGCTGCAGCAGCAGACCTTCCGGATCGACATCGACCCCGAGGAGACGGTGCGGGTCCGGGCGGGGGCGGGAGGCGGTGGGAGGGAGGGCCGCGCTCCGTCCCCTCCCGGGCTCAGGCCTGGCTCCCCCTTCCCGGAGGAGAGAGCGCGGCCCGGGCCGCGGCCGTGGGGAGAGCTGAGGGGGGCCTTTCCCCTGCCCCCGGGGCGGGGGGCGAGACAGGGAAAGGGGGAGGACGGAGCCCTCCGCTGGGGGAGGGGCGGGCAGCGCGTGCGGGGGGAGGGGCCGCCGGAGCCTCTGTGGGGGCCCGGGGCCGGGGCTGCGCGGGGGCGATGTGGTGACCGCCGGGGAGGAGTTTGGGGGTGCGGGGGGGTTGGGGTTGGGAGCTCCACCGTGGGCGGGTTGGGGGTGGTGCAGACCCCTTTCCTGGGGGCGCGGGCGGTCGTGGGGTGACCCCTTTTCCTCGGGGTGCAGAGAGGTCTCCTGCTGGGTGAGAGTGACTTTTCGTAGCTGGAGGAAGGGGGCTGTTGTGGCCAGTCCCCCAGCGGATGGACGTTCCTCGTTGTTTTGGAGAAGAATGCCCAGAAGGTGGAAGGGAGAATAGCTCACCTTGTACTCTGGAGGAGAGGAGCAAGAGGACGATAGGAAGCTAAAGTTTTTCCGTTCAGGAATATACGTGTCCGCACCCGTGGATTGGTGGGTAATGGGGCAAAGTAGTAATCTCTGCTGTTTTATATAGGGAGTACTGGGAATGGGTCATGACCTCTTGGGGGTAGTGCAGCAGAAGGAAAATGTGGTGCTTGCTCTCTACAGATTGGCGCCTAGAAGGGAAATGTCAGGAGAGTTGTAGGGCTTTTCTCTGCAGGAGTGTGTCCTGGAGAGAAGCCCTTAGATGCATCCCTGTACGCTTAGGCAAGTGTATATTGTGTTTGATGAAGGTGGGTGATTGCGGGGAGGCAATATTGTTTTGCCTACGGTGTGAGCTGCAGTGATTAATCTGCACTTAGGAGGTGAGGGAGTGCACGTGAGAGTCTGCTAACCGCTGTAGGGTGAATGTTGGTGTCTTCTGCAGAGCAGGCGTTTGGGTGTGTGGTGAGGTTTATAATAGAGTTAGTCTCCCTTATTGGCAGGTTGCAGTGACTTGTAAGACTGGGAGGGGGGAGAGGACGCATTTTGGTTGCAGGTGAATGTTTTCTATTGGCACATGGGAGTCTGCTGAAAAATCCTCAGTGAAATACAGCATTCTGAGATGAGAGGAAGGGCCTTAAGTGAATTTGCAGGGTTGGAAGTTGCCTTGTCACTTGCCTGAGCATGGATAGTTGCCTCCGACAGCCAAGTCCAGACATCCTTGTGGCCACCTTTTGAAAGATTTGGGGAGTTTAGTGTCTGAAGGTGTGTCTGCAGCAGCCTTTCACATGGCGTCTAGGCAGTGAAACTCTAGAAACTATGGAACATTACATCTACTTTTATAAAGTCTGTTGGTTTACCCTCTTCCACTTCCATCTTAAGAAAAATGAAGGATGACAGTTAAAGTTGGACTAAGAGTTCATTTGATTGAACAGTGTGGCGGAGAAAGATGGTAACTGTGTAGCTGAAGCATGTGTTAGAAACCTTCAAGGATTTAAAACATTAGTCTTTACTTGTTACTGAGAAAAGCTCTCTTTTCATCTTTTCTCCTGTTCTCTGTATTCAGTAAGGTCCTGTGAAATAAAATCAAGGAGAGGACTGAAGGAATGTTGCCAGTCAAAACCCTCACCAGCTTATGAGACAGCAAAATGCATTAGCTAGAAGTTGGATTATGGGAAATTAGACTGCATTCACTGTTTATAAATGTAGTTGCTACAGTAGCTCAGTAACTGAAATGAGAATGCTTCTCATGAACATAATACTTCAGGTTTTGTCTAGGAATAGGTGGTAAGGTAGAGAAAATTGGTTGGTGAGATTTGAGGATAACTTTGTTTTAAAAATGAGCAGGGTGAAGTCTTGATCTTATTAGCTGTAGAGGTATGGAGGTGAAAAATAGATTTAAATTTCCGTGGTCTACATTTTAGAAAATTACGAAGAAATTCTTGTTGACAGTGTTGTAAATCGTAGAAGTTAATAAAGAGAAGAATACTTTTGAGCCTTCAGTTAGAAACCAAATCTGTTACAACTGGAAAATGCTTTGAAATGTAATATGTTAAGCAAGTGTTTCACAAGTATATGTTTGAAAGTTCTCAGTCTGATTTTGAAAAATACTAATTTTAGCTAAGTGCACTGGTTTCTTAGATTAATTTTCTAACATCTTGAAACAAATGTGTTTGTTTTGTGGAGTTCAGGAAAATTACTTTTAGTCTTTTAGTCTATGTGTGTTTCTCTGCTAGAGGTAGGCTTGTTTACTTGGAGCTGTGCCCTATACTGTGACAAGGCCAAAAATCATCTAGTTGTGATAGGCCCAGGAAACTTGTTGCTCTAAAATTGGATTCTGGTTCTCTAAAGTTGGTTTCTGGTTCTAGCAATTCCTCTCCTTATTCTCAGTAAAAAATTAATCTGAAGAGACTTGACGTTACAGTGCAAGGTGGTGTTCTAACAAGAGTTTATGCTTGTAACTGAAGGCTGTTATTGATAGTAAGGAATATTTAAACAAACCTTCCAGTGAGAATTTGAAGCAACACACTTTATAATAACTAATTAGGCTTGTTATAGCTTTTACAGAAGCAACTGATTTTTTTTTCCCGTTTAATCAGACAGTTGTTTTGAACTTTAAAATTCATGCTTTTAATAATGTGACTTTAGTTTTGGATTAGTTGTTTTTTAAAGTATTGGCCCACTGAGTATTTTGACTGAATAAAAATTAGACTTGAAGCATGGAGTATTCTTGTTTGTGAAAGTGCTAGGTGAAGACTGTCAATATTTTGACTGACTAAAAAAGTTGAAAAGATTTAGCCTCAGGCCCTATTATTATTATAAAAAGGCTTATTATCAGATGGAGGAATTTTTGCAGGCATGGCTGTTTTTGTTAAGTTTTGGGAGAAAAACCTGTGGAGTGCGTGGGAATCAATATTGTACTGATGGTGCTCTGTAGAGGGGCGGATTTACCCGTTGTAATCATTCTAGTGTTCTGAGCAGGACAGTTCAGTACTTGAGCATTCAGACGTGCATTTATCTACACAAGCTGCTTCTTGTGTTTGCTGACGTGAGAGAGTAAATACATGAAGCGTTGTGTTAGCAGCAAATAATAAGCCCTGTCTGAAACTGATGCAGACCTGTGTAGCCACACCTCTTGTCTGAGGTGACAGTGATGACATTGTAGGCTTCTGAATCTAGTGCTTCTGTTGTAGTTATCACTATGTAGACGTGAAATAGGCTTTTAAAAACTCTCAACAAACATTCTTAACGTTCTTTGAAAGTGAAATACCAGTTGAAAGTAAGTCTGTCCTTCTTCTTTTTCAGCTTCCCTGTGCTGTTAACCTAAAAACCCCATTGTCAAATGCAGAGAAGTGCAAGGAATATTCAGGATGTCAGTAGTCTTTTGGCCACAGTCTCTGTGTCACATAATATGGGCTTGCACATTTCACTGTTTTGCCACAATGTTTGAACACCCAGGAAATGTCGTCTTGTTTAATACCCTGTCAACAGGACACTTAGTTGTGGAAATTTGAACTTCTGTATGTTCTGGTGCATCCTTAATGCGTTTATGCTTTGTTGTTAAACGTGTATGGGTATTTTTGGATGCTAACTTATGCCCCTTTTTTAAGTTTAGAAATTTAGGCTAGGTACTAACTGAATCTGTATTAAATGTGTGGGGAGTGCACTCCAGCAAAAATGAAGCAGGATGCAAAGCGTATGTAATAAGGAAAAAGTAAGGTTTAGCATATATTTCATTTTTCCAAATAAAACAGGTATACTGCAGGGAAAGAGATGCTACTCTCATTTTTCAGAAGACAATGTCATAGCAAAGAACTTGTATTTTCTGATTTGTAGGGGGTATAAAAACCATTTTGGCTTTGTAACAACAATGAGGTGGTACATATAAGGGAGGTACTTTTTAATATGTGCTTGGGGGGTGTCTGTGATAAAATGACAAGCTGCTTTAATTCTCTTCAGAGAGTGCAGTGATAAATTTCTGAATTAGTGTAGACTATTGTCTGAATGGATAGAATATGATTTGTGAACTCACAAAATTAGTTACATCTGTTGCGCACGCAAGCAAAGCAGAACAAGGAATTCATTCACTACTTCCCATCGGCAGGCAGGTGTTCAGCCATCTCCAGGAAAGCAGGGCTCCATCCTGCATAACAGTTACTTGGGAAGACAAACGCCATCACTCCAAATGTCCCCCCCCTTCCTTCTTCTTCCCCCAGCTTTATATGCTGAGCATGACGTCATATGGTGTGGAATATCCCTTTGGTCAGTTGGGGTCAGCTGTCCCAGCTGTGTCCCCTCCCAGCTGCTGGGATGGTGTGAGAAGCAGAAAAAGCCTTGATGCTGTGTAAGCACTGCTCAGCAATAACGAAAACATCCCTGTATTATAAACACCGTTTTCAGCACAAATCCAAAACGTAGCCCTGTACTAGCTGCTGTGAAGAAAATTAACTCTACCCCAGCCAAAACCAGCACAGTAGTTTGTTGTATTTGTCTGTTTCTTTAGAAACAGTTCTGCAAGAGCCAGAGAATACTGCTGTGTGAAATGGTAAAATCTGACTTTGAGGCTTGTAACCTATGAGGATGTATGAACTTACTCTGACGACCTCCTTCCTGCATGTGTTTCACTGTAGGTTAATCCTGCAGCAGTTGCTGATACCAGGATTGCTTTTATATTTCCCTGAGAGTTTATAATCTTAGTGGTTAGAGGAAAAGTGCATTCACGATCCTGTTCAAAATCCAGACATATCCTTCTAGGTTAAAGATGTCTTTCTGTTTCAAGTCCTGATATTTTTCTCTAATTCTTCTTTGATTTTACAGCAGGTATCTTTCTCCTCTTGTAGAGCATTGTTACGTTGCTCTTGCATCTTGTAGGATTTTATCGATGAGTGTATGTACTTGCACAGTCGGAGGAGGTGTGAGTTTGAAGGGTTTGTATGTGCTGCTTGAGGTTTGATAGGTGACTCTGCAAAAATGGTAGCTTTGGAGATTACCAGAATTAAGAGTGTCAGGGAGCATTTGCTTTTTTTTTTAATTATTTTTATACTTTCTTTGCAGACTGTAGCATTTTCAAGTTATGTTCTCTGATAATTCATGTTTATTTTATTAACTGTCTGGGATTTTTTTGCTAGTGCTTTTCTTCGGTAGCTAGTCTTTTTCCCTGTTTCCTGGCTAGAGTTAGAATTTGCAAGCAAGAGACGTTGTTCTAATTCTTGGCTGGAGAAGGCTAGGCTTTCACATATTCAAGAATATTTTCCTTAAATTCTAATGAGTGTTCTAATATAATTTCCAAAGAACTTTGGGGAAGATGACACATATTCTTTAAAATTTAATAAAGGAAAGGTTAAGATAGCATAAATTATGAATACAACTAATTTTATTCATATTAGAATATATTTTTACATGTTAGCCATTTTTCAAATGCATTGGCTCTGTGACCATAACTTTACAACTGTTTTATTTGGAATGTTCTTATCCAGTTTAGCTGTCAGCAAGAAAAAGTGACCTTTGTACTTTTAATAATTTGTCAATATTATGCTCTGTATTTCTCAACAATCCAAACTTTCTTGGACCACCATTCCCAAGGTAGCCAGTAAGCTGAGAAGTTAAATATACAGGTTGCGCGCACTTACGGATAGCTCTGTACATAATTGTGTCTTATATTTAAAGTCTGTTTTGCAGGGATGATTGGTAGGCAAAGATATTTGTCCTTGATACGGATAACAACAGGCTGGAAGGTCTTCCCTTTGGAACTTACAGGGAGTGGAGAGTACATGTTAATTAACGAATAATACAAACAGATGACCATGCTACTGTCTACAGTCTCATTGCTGCCCTTGTGCATACAAAGGCACGTTTACTGGCAAAGCTTTTGAAAATAGTTTCATTGTATTTGTGAGACATAGGAAAATACTTTCCTGAAGGGAAATTTATAAGGCTATGAAAACTTACAGGACTGAAGGAAATGGCTGCCAATGTCTTCTCCCACCAAGGCTTGTAACTTTGGTCACTTTATTTTACAGGATATGGTGAGGTGCAGCATGTCTTATCTAGGCCCTGTAAGGGCCAGACAGGAGGCCTCAGTGGCTCTCCTCTGCATGCTGCCCTGCAGGGAGCATCAAATGAACGTGAAAAGAAGAGGAAAGGGCTTGTGACTGCTATAAGCATGCCGAGTCAGAGTGTGGTCTAAAGACTAATTGAATCTAGTTCTCCCTGTCTCTGTCATTCCCTGTGTTTTTGTATCAGATGCACGTTAAGCTCAGGGAAGGGAACAGAACTAGGGCTGAAATCTTTATCCCCATCCTCCCAACTTGAATGTCTGAACTTCACACTTTGTATTTCTAACTTGTTTTTTATTTGCTTATCTAAATGAAGGCCATTAATGCATATCTAAATAAAACTTATTTTACCCCTTTGACTGGTTTGTCAGTATGCAGTATTGGGAAAGTTCTCTTTTTAAGTGTCTTTTTATAATTACTTAAAATGTCTCATCAATTTTGTTCATACTCAAACAACTATATTGCTTTTACACTCGTAAATCCGTTTGTGGAGAATGTCCTCGTTCTAAAAATTGTCTGCTTAAAGGTACTGGAGGGTTGTTTATGCTAATCAACATGACCATGCAAGAGTCACCACTCAGAGAATGTAAGCTTTCTGCTTAAAACAAGCCCTTGTGGGTTCAGAGGGAGCACTCAGAGCTGTCAATAGCCACATCTTTCTGCTTTTTTTGAAAGATGCAGATAGCTGAGTTTTTTTTTTTTCCTGTTGCTTAAAGCTCTGCTTTACGTTGAAATCTATGTGTTCATGTGTTAGTACAAAGCTGCATGTATGCAGCTCTTGTAGTCACTATTTAGCATCAGAAAACTGGCCCTAGCATCTCCTCTTTTAAACAGGGCTTAGATCAATTTTGAAATGCAGGGTAGAAGTGTGTAGAGGCCAACTTTGAGATCAGAAATTAATTTTGTTGATCTCTGGGCAATGTATAACAGCAACTATTAGACCAATAAACTTCACCTAGGTGTAGATAAGCTCAATTTTGGAGAAGAAATGAGAAAGGGAGAGGTAATTGCTCAGGAAGTAAATGTCGAAAGTAAATTTCGATTTGTACCTTGCCATTTCCAGATTATTTGTCTTCCAGACCATGCTGCTTCTTTCTTTGTGTACAAACTTCAGCATGGTAAATGCAAACAGTAAATACAGAAGTTTATGAATGCTTTATAATGTCCGTGAGGCTGTTTTTAAATATTGAAATAATTTTAAATGCCTTGTTCAGTTGAGTACAAATCGTTTTTTTCCCAGACACTCACTAACCTCGTAAACCTGACTGGATTCACAAGACATTTCCTCTCCTATGGTTCTTCTCAGTTACCGTATCTGCTATACCTTTGGGACCTGAAGTAGGGCAGGTCCCAAACCTGTTCAACTGTCAAAGCGGTCTCCTGACTAAATATGAGTGTCCTGTTTAGGAAGACAATATAAGAGATTACTGTAAATGTAGGTTTGTGCCAGCAAAATGTGCTTTTATTATTTATAGAAGGAAGTAGCTAGAACCAAATGTGATCCTACCAGTAAAGCGACTGTAAAGCATTTACTTATGAGCTAAGTAGTTTCTTATCCTCTGCACATTTCAATAGTAGGCACAATATATGCCATTAATCTGTTGCTGATCATGGAGTTTGATTAAGGATAGTAAAACTTGTTGCACTGGTCCGTTTGTTGCTTCATTAACTGGTTTATTGTCTGATACAACTGCATCATCCTCACCTGACTTAGAGCAGTGTCTATATGGCAGTATAATGTGTGGTAAATACAATTTCAAGGGCAGTGGGAGGGAAAACTTGGGAATATTAAGCCTAAATTCTAAACAGAAGTGTTTAGACTAGCATGTCCTCCTTCAGGGAGGAGGAGGAGGAGAGCAAAGCCCTTTGGACTGAAAGTTTTTGTCCTTGTCTAAACGATGACTTTTCCCGAAGTCTGGGAGAAACCTGTCAGTCTATTACAGAAAAAATGGAGATTGGTAGAGAATTGTAAGGTAGATTAAAAAAATCCCTCTGCTTGGAGTTTCTTCTCAAAAAGAGAAACAGGTCAACTGTAGGCAGGTTGGTAGTGAAGGTCTTTCAGGGTGAGTTTTGGGATCTCTCTCTTCATAATCCTTGTATTGATTTGATAAGAATTTAATAATTTTGAGTACAAATCAATAGACACATGATGGAATTGAAGAACACGAAGTTTAACGTTTGTACTCAGCTGCCTGGGGTCAGTCTGGCTGATTGAGGGTCAGTCTTTTGGAAATGGCAGTCAAATGAGCAGCATAGATTAATGAGTTGATTCACTAGAAGCCCTGATGCTCATAGATCCTGGAAATTCCAATAAGAGCAGTGATGCCACTCTACTACGTGTGTGCTGATCACCTGTTCGCAAGGGAGATGAATTTCCACCAGAGCAGGTGGAGGAAAGGTATGGTGCTAGGAGGATGTGGAAGAAAGACTGAGACTCCAACGTGAAAGGAAACTAAAGGGCCCTGGCTGGCTTAGCTCACAAGCTGGGAGAAAGATTCGATAATGCTGTATAAATATTTTGCGTGGTAAGCACCATGGGAGGTACGAAGGCTATTCATTCTTGAATTATAACATCAGCATAAGAACAAATGAGTATTAATAGTCTATGAATTAATTTGGGCTGGAAATTAGGAAAAGGCTTCCAACATCAGAATAATCCTTGTAGCAGCCTTGTGATAGAAGAAGTAGCAAATGACCTTCCTTGTCTTGAGGTGAAGGTGGATCAGATTCCTGATGAAGATTTTAGTGTGGAAGGCGGGTATGTGGCTCGATGTTGGAAGGGGTCCTTGTCAGTTTTATATTCAGCCTCTCCATAGATGTCAAGAAATTTAGAAGTTCATCTTGCCTGTGTTGTACAGCCTGTGTAATTATAAATTAAAATTGATGGAGGTATGCTGTTTGCTTTTTTTATCAGGAATTATGAAATGTGTCTCTGAATCAGCTGATTTTTTTCCTCTTCTGTTTCATTTTTTCCTCTTCTGTTTTTCCTCTTCTGTATAAGGTAGGAGAAATGGAAATTGGTGTGTGAGAGGGAAGAGAGGGAATTTGCTCAATGTACTGAGCTATGGGAACTACTTGCCTAGATGGAACCTAGCAAGCCCTGCTTGCTTAGCTGGCTAAAATAACTGTAGGGAACAACTGGGCAACTTAGCAGTTTCATGTCACCCGTTTTTAGGATGCCCAGCTGGGATGCAGTTAGGGACTGGTATTTCTTTGGAAGACCTCAGTTTTTCAGTTAGGAGTCGATCAGCTCTGACTCTTAATTAAACAGACTGCATGGCATCTATTCTTGAGGACATTGTGTTCAGTACAATCTCTGAATAGTAAGAGTTTCGCATCTAAATTCATAGGGGGCAGAAGAAAATCATCTGGTCTTGCAAGTTGGCCACTGCAGTGTGTAAGTGTGCTGTTTCTGAATCTTTAGGGTAAGTGTTTGCAGGTGAATTGACGCTCATTCTTAAAGGTATTGTCATAAAGTATGGGTTCCCTTTGCTGCAAAATTTATTAGGGCAGAAGAAAAATGGGATTCTCTGAGGGCTGAAATATATTTTGAACTCTGATCAAGTGCAATAAAGCTAGGTAGCCTGGAGGTTTGGTTTATGGATCTGTATTTTTGAGAAAAATATGTCATAATGTTAGGGATGCAGAGGTTGACCGTATATCTTAAACCTGCTTTCTAAGTTTGACAGATCAATGTGTTGGGTGTGCTTTCCCAAAATTAATTTTCACTTAATAACCCTGAACTGATGGTGATGCTGAAGTCTAGATTCTCAGCGACCTATTTGCCAGAGGCAAAGTTTAGGATCTTGCTCTTTTCAGCAGCTCACTGTGCCACTAGCTGGAAGATGCAGCTGCCTTTCTGAAGAGCAGTGAGCGGGCTGCTTTTTTTTTTTTTCCCCTCTTCTGTTGGAGAAGAGCATTTACAATTTAAATACAAATGAAGACTTACCGTGTCTAGTGACACACATGTTGTTTAGGGAGCTATCTTAGGTATTCTTTTCTGTTGGCAGAATTAAGGGCACGGGTATCGTCTTGTTAGTGGATGCTAAGTCTTCAGTTACTCCAGTTAGAACTGCAAGAGGAAATTTTATGCCGCTGACATCCAATTTAACAGTAACATGCATCTGATGTTATCTATTCCTTTTTTATTCTGAGAATTAGTGTTGTATCCTCTGCAAATGAAGTGTTTCTGGCCTCTTAGGCTAGGCAGTGATATAAGCCAAAAGGACAGGCAGGCAGTGTTTATAAAAACTTATTTTAGCCTGAGTGTTTCTTGAACTTCTGCCTCTAACAGGAGGATGCTGACATCAGCAGCTGGCTGCATTCTCTTGCAGATTCAAGCTATAGTAGTTAAGAGTTGGCTTAAGTAGAAGTCCTTTTCATTTGCTCCTTTGAATAGATATGATCACTTAAGTGAATTCATTTGAGATATGGCAGATTCCCTTATGTAAATTACTATTCTGTATAAAACAGTTAAACAATGTTCTGAAATGTATTTTCTGGAAGTCATTTGACTATTTTCTATGTTTTCAGTTTTAGAGGAACAACTTGAACTGTATTACAGAATTTTTAATAAATTATCTGGAGCTCATGATGTGTTAAGTTACTGTGAATCACCAAAACACGTTAGATATCTTGGAATGGCAAAAGTTCACAGTAGAGTGAATGTCCATTTAAATGAGAGGCCTATGTTAATGATCTTTGCCTTTGCAGATGGCAGTGTGTCTATGGATATAGTTAGCGAAATACTGTAAATTAGCTGAGGTATGTTAAGCTTAAGTTTGTTTTAGACTTCTGTAAACTGTCAGCTGGAGAAATGTCTTAGAGAACTGCAGTAATTTGTGTTTGAATTTAGTATATGATCTGTTCTTAAACTGGCTGACATATATGGCAAGTACAGAGAATAAAGATGACCAGTACTGAAAACTCTAATGGCCTTCTTTCTTCAGCATTTCCATTTTTTTCTAATTCCTTTAAGAAGCTAGTCACAGCCATGGCAGGCTTTAGCCAAAGGTTGCCGCTGTTCTTTGAGGAGGAAATGTGTAGTTTGTTCCTATGTTCAGTACCACTGTGGTTCATGACACCTGGCTGTGGAAGACCTCTAGGGATGCCCTTGACCAAGCTTGCACAGCTGGGGTCACCACGCTCCAAACAAAGGCAGCTGGCACCACCAACTCAGCACGCTGCTCCTCCTGACTGCTGGCAGCCCTACTCCTGTCAGAAAGCAAAGGGGAAGCAGAGATGACTGCTTTCACTTAACTTTGTAGTGTTATTTGCATAAGAACTACTTCACAGAAGCAATACATACCAAACTCCTTCAGATGGATCCGATTATTGCGTAGTAGTTAATGTATGTGTTTAGTCTGTCCTGACCTAAACCACTACATTAATAAAAACGATGCCAGAAGTGGGATCCAAAGGGGGTTTTTGGACTGTGGAAAGGGATTCTGCAGCTGAAGTGCAGTCTTCTGAACATCCACGAGGCTGAGACTGCCTGTGGCTGCTGAGTTAGTTTTCCCGGGTGTAATCTTGTGGAACCTGAGTGTTCATGCTTGGGGTACGAGTCTAGCAGGCAGTGCATGCAGTACTCCTACTGGAGCTTCTGTATTAATAGTGCATATATGATAACAGTAACTCATAGTTAACATTAACTCCTACTCTATATAGGCCAGCAGAAGCTGCATGTAGTAGAAGCTGAATTCAGTCTCACTAAAGGAAGCTGTAAACCTCATGATGTTGTGATGGGACTTACCTTTGCATCTTGGGCACTGACTTTTTTGAGGAACAGATATTTTAAGGATCCACGAGCACGTTGAGTATTTAGCATTGCTACTGTGGAAATGAGTAATGATACCCCTTTGATACCTCAACTGCCTGACCTCTTAGAAGGAGCATTAGGAGTAGAACTACAAGTATCCCTTTGATTAGTGCTGGCTGCAGCTCAGATGGAGCACCAATTACAGTACTGGACCAACAGAGGTTCGCTTTGTCCCATACGTGGTCATATCAAAGAACTTGAAAGTCAAGACGTGGTTGCATGAATTCATTCACCCTTCAACAACTGTGTCTAACTTGTGTGAAAACCCAATGGGGATTGGAGATTAACTGTACGCTTTAAGGTTTGAATGTGAGGTAACAGCACCCTCCAGTGTGGCCGTACCAGATGTGCTAGAACTACAGTATAAACTTGAAGCTGAAGGGAGCTGCTCTGGAGCTGGCCTGATCCACAGTGGAGCAGCATGGCATGCAGGGGGATTTCCTGAGGCAGGGAAATGCCAGGGCAGCGGAGAGACCCGCCAGGAGCCAGCAGCTCTCGCAGGAAATGCTGACGAGGCCTGGGCATTGCCGGAGCAGCGACGGCCACCACCACACCTATACAGAGCAGCCTAGGCAGTGCTAGCGACCAGCACCACTGCGACCAGAGTGGGCAAACAGAGCGTGGTGCGGCAGTTCACACGGAAGGGTGCGCAGGAAGGGTGTTGTCATCCTACCAGCTCAAGATGTGACTTCAGCTTATGGTCATCACCCTCTCAAAAGGAGCTTAGTTATAGTATCCATCCAGCAGAAAGCTGTCCTCTGCACTCGCCAGAATGGATGTGGCAACCCACACAGAGCCCCTCAAACATGCTGCCGTCCGGGTCTCAGGCTGCAGGGTATGCCAGAGCCTTTCACTAGTAATGGATGGCAGTAGTGAGAACAGCTTTGTGATGTGTGTCCATGTGGATGATCTGCTCAGCTTGGTGGCAGAGCTACAAGAGGAAGTAGAAAGGTTAAGGAGCATCAGGGAGTCTCTCTGAGAAAGAGATAGATTGGTGGAACCATGCTCTGCCCTCCTTGAGACAGAAACAGGAACAGCCACCAGAAAAAAAACAAGATCAAGAGGATCCAGGATCCTCCCCCCCACCAGGTAGAAGGCAGTAGCTTAAAGGAAAAGAATGAATGGAGGCAAGTCCACGCTCGGGATGGCAGGTGAACCCCCTCGTTGCCTACCTCACCTTCCTATGTGCCTCTGTACAACAGCTGTCAGGCTTTGGATGTGGAAGGTCAGTCAATGGATGATGTGGATGATGGTCCATCTACAGCAGAGGTGTTGCCAAGGTCAGAAAGGCCTACCCCCCATGTCACGACCAACTTGAGGAAGAAAAGACGGGTTATAGTTGTAGGTGACTCCCTTCTGAGGGGAATAGAAGGGAGTCCCTCTTAGGGAAGTCTGCTGCCTCCCTGGGGCCTGGGTTAAGGACATCACTGGGAAACTTCCTAGCCTGGTGCAGCGCTCAGACTATTACCCATTATTGCTCTTCCATGTGGCTGGCGATGAAGCCACAATGTGTAGTCCAAGGGTAATTAAGAGAGACTGCAGGGCCTTGGGACGGTTGGGTAAGGGAATCTGGAGCGTAGGTAATTTTTTCCTCTAGCCTTCCAGTTGCGGGCAGCGACATTGGAAGAAACAGATGGACCCAATCTAATAATACATGGCTCTGTGACTGGCGTCACCGCCACAATTTCATGTTTTTCGATAATGGGATGGTTGACATGGCGATGGTCCTGCTGGCATCGGATGGGATTCACCTTTTTCAAAGGGGAAAGGGGGTCTTTGTTCACGAGCAAGTGGGGCTCATTGACAGAGCTTTAAACTAGACTTGAAGGGAGAGCGGGATAATATCAGGCTTGCTTGTGACAAGCTGTGGGATGACATGCCAGAGTTAGAGAGATAGGGTGCTCAGCAAGGGCCCTCAGCCTGTTGCTCTGAGATGTGCTGGGTACACTGCAGCACACGAAGTCTTACTGAGATGAGCCAGAGGGTCCTGAGATAATAGGAGCCAACAGGGAAACACCGGTGAAATACCTCAAAGGAATTAAGGGGTGTTCCTCTAAGAAGATGACACGGCTGACAGCCCAGCTGAAGTGCCTCTACACCAATTCACGCAGGATGGGCAACAAACAGGAGGAGCTGGAAGCCACCGTGCTGTGAGAAAGCTATGACCTAGTTGCCATTCCTGAAACTTGGTGGGATGAATCCCATGACTGGAGTGCAGCTATCAATGGCTACAGGCTGTTCAGAAGGGACAGGCGAGGAAGGAGGGGTGCAGGGTGGACTGTTTGGGGGATGAGGAATTGGCTGGATGGTTGCATCGAGAGAGTAGTGGTGAACAGTTCAACGTCCATATGGAGATCAGTGATGAGTAGTATCCCCCAGGGGCCCATATTGTGTATTGGGACCAGTGTTGTTTAGTATCTTCATCCGTGACATAGACAGTGGGATCGAGTGCACCCTCAACAAGTTTGCAGATGACACCAAACTGAGTGGTGTGGTCGACACTTCTGAGGGACAGGATGCCATCCAGAGGGACCTGGACAAGCCTGAGAGGTGGGCCCGTGTGAACCTCATGAGGTTCAACGCGGCCAACTGCGAGGTCCTGCCCATGGGTCAGGGCAATCCCGAGCACAAATACAGACTGGACAGAGAATGAATTGAGAGCAGCCATGCCAAGAAGCACTTGGGGGTACTGGTGGACGAAAAGCTGGATATGAGCTGGGAATGTGCGCTTGCAGCCAGAAGGCCAACCGTATCCTGGGCTGCATCAAAAGAATCCTGGCCAGCAGGTCGAGGGAGGTGATTCTGGCCCTCTATTCTGCTCTGGCGAGACCCCACCTGGCGTACCGTGTCCAGCTCTGGAGCCCTCAGTACAGGAAAGGCATGGACCAGTTGGAACGGGTCCAGAGGAGGGCCACAAAATGATCAGAGGGGTGGAACACCTCTCTTGTGAGGAGAGACTGAGAGAGTTGGAGTTGTTCAGCCTGGAGAAGAGAAGGCTTCGAGGAGACCTTATTGCAGCCTTTTAATAATTAAAGGGGGCTTATAAGAAGGATGGGGACAGACTTTTCAGTAGGGCCTGTGGCAATAGGACAAGGGGTAATGGTTTTAAACTAAAGGAGGGTAGATTTAGACTAGATATAAGGAAGAAATTTTTTACGATGAGGGTGGTGAAACACTGGAACAGGTTGCCCAGAGAGGTGGTAGATGCCTCATCTCTGCAACTGTTCAAGATCAGGTTGGACGGGGCTCTGAGCAACCTGATCTAGTTGAAGGTGTCCCTGCCCACGGCAGGGGGGTTGGGCTAGGTGCCCTTTAAAGGTCCCTTCCAACCGAAACTATTCTCTGATTCTGTGAATACTGCTTGTTGTTCACCCATCATCATAACTAATACACTTTTTTCTCAATTCCCTTGGCCCCATAGTGTAAAGTGCAGTTTGCCTGTGTCTGGAGAGGAGTGCCGCCTGCCAAAGGGGTGAAAGCATAGTCCTGTCGTTTGTTGCAGACTTATACAGCAGGTTTTGGAACAGGGCAGCGCCCCAGGTCACTTACAGTACATCAATCACATCATGGTGTGGGGAAGCACTGCACACGAGGTGGACAGCAAAGGCAAATGGATTGTTGGAATTTTACTGTCAGTATTTTACTGCAGTAAATATCTTGGTTCCTTCACATGGATCCTATTATTGTGTAGTGATTAACACGGGCGTTTAGTGTGTCCTGATCTAAACTACCACATTTAGCTGTTCAGATACTTTTATTTGAGAGAACAGATTTTGGTTTTGTTCCTTGTAGGAAAAAGGCTGTAGTCTGGAATAAAACTCAAACACTAAAACGTGAGGAAGACAAAGCAGACATTTGAAACCAGTAGCTTGATTGAGTGCAGCGGACATGAAATAAGCCTTAATTTTCTCCCTCAAAATAGATTATACCTGCTGATCACATTACAATATTTGTTACAAATCTGTGACAAATAGGGTGACTGTGAATGAAAGAAGCAGCTTTGAAACCTCATCTTTGAGTGATTAGTACGCCACCATAAATATATGAATAGGTAAGCAGTGTGTTAAAAAGTAGGCATTTGAAAACATAACAGGCTTTTAACATGAATCAGGGGGTTAATTTGCCCTAGTGGGTGCAGGACGCTTAACTGGAGTTGCCCAAAGTATCCAATACTTTGAAGTTCACGAAAAACTGCGTGATGGCTTATCCGTGGCCTAAGGAGGCTGTTCAAGTGTAAGGTGAGTGACTTCCAGCCTTAAGTAATAATTGGGGAGAATTCACAAATTAAATTTTTAGTTTTCAAGGAAATATTCTTTTAAAATAAATGTAAATCCAGGGCTAGAACAGGCTTTTGTAAAGTAAGTGCATGAGAATGATGATGCTATCAGCAAATTATTATTAACATGAGTAATGGTTTGACCCTGCCTGAAGACTTATGGATGGCAGTGAGCTGCTGTTAGTTTTGCCGTGGAAAAGCAACTGGCTGGCTGGAGACTGATGCTAAAGCTTTTGGCAGGTGCTGGGATGGCATGTATAATACAAATACCAAGAGCATCTTTCCCCCATCTGCTGAGGAAAAAAAGAGTTGGCTTCCTATTTTGGTGTAGTCCCATAGAGGGAACTCATAAGTTGTGTTCCGTATCCTTGTGTGGCTAGTGATTTAATCACCTACATCAGGTGTAAGCTTAGAGAAGAGGTTTGATTCTGCAGGCCTCCTTTGCTGGGTCATGAGGCCAGGTAAAACAAACACTCCATTTTATATATACTGCTGAAAAGATGCAGCTCCATTGTAAGTGTTAAAGTTTGGTTCATCCCTTTTAGACCAAACATCCAAACTGAAAGGATTAGCCTGGTAAAGAGATTGATAAAGAAACATGGAAATAAAATCTGAGAGGAAGAGGGAGAAGAAAAACAAGGGGACCAATGAAGGAAAAGGGGAAAGGCAACACAAATGTCTAAGACATCATTAACAGAAGAATGAAGTGAAGCCAGGAAGCATGACTGGCATGTGAAGTGGATGACAGATTTTAATTATGTTGAGAATCACAAAGCTCAACTTCTCAGTAAATATTTACCATTTAGCACCTGAAAATACTGTTCCAGTGTATTTGCTACTCAAGCAACCCTAATAGTGAGCTACAGCTTTAAAAATTCACAAAAAATGGTAGTAACTACAGCTACCGGGCACAAGTAGTTGCCAGTCAGGTTAAGCTGTCAAGATAAACACATTTTCATGGGCTTAACTAGTTAAATGTCTAGGTATGTGCATCTCAGTTGCAGCGTTTCATGAAAAAAGCTTCTGAATATTCAGGAAAAAAACACTTTAGAAGATGGAGTCAGTTTGTAGTAATAAGTTCATAACAGATTGGTTGTCTTTTTTTTACATATATTGGGAGTGTCTGTCAGGAAGCAAGAGGAATGAATGTTTGTATACAGGCAGTTTGTCTTAAAACATGATTTCAAATGTATCAGTACAGAAATGCTTCTACAGGAGCATCCTTTATCTCTTCAGGATAGTGTTATGCAGTCTTTCTGGAGAATATGGGCATTCTGATACATGACAACTGATACAGTGTCATTTGAGCTATTGTATGTCGTGCTCTGAAAGTGTGGACTATATGTCAGTGCTCTGCGTAAGCAAGTAAATAAGGCAAAACGCTTTCATGTGTAGGCTTAAAAATGCTATGCAAAGCTCCAAAAATTATGGGGGAGAGGACAGAGTTGAAAACTACTCATATAAAAAGAACAACTGGACAGTTTGCACAAGTCTTTGCATATCAAGGCTTCAAGTCATTCCAGTGAGTTAAATCCAATGTCATGGTGACCTTACCAAAAAAACAGGCATTCCCTGAAGAGTCATTATGATGAAGAAAGCTGTCAGCTGTGTATATCATGTGTACCCCCTGCATTCAGAGAAAGAACAGGGAGAGGAAATGGGTCAGTAGATAAAAGCATTTTTGCCCAAATTTCTCTTATTTTTCACTGTGTTGTAGCCTCGTACTTAAAGAGTTCTCATCAAGAAATTACTTACCTAATTTGATTAAGCACCAGAGATTATTTGGGAAGGGAATATGTTGCTCTGCAAGTGGTTACAATTACGTCTTTGGAAGACTGATGTACTTGACATAATCAAGATATGACTGAAAACTACTTTTTAGTATTTAAAACTTAGAACAAAGCGTACTTACTAGGTTTGTATTGTGAAACTTCTTTTTCTTTCATTAAGACTGTTTCTGTGCTTTAGGTGAAGGTGCTGAAAGAGAAGATTGAATCAGAAAGGGGGAAAGATGCTTTTCCAGTAGCTGGCCAAAAACTAATTTATGCAGGTAATGGATATTCTGAAGATACTATATCTGAATCTACGTTATTTTTTATGTTCTTCCTTGACTTTGATGTGAATGTTAAGTCTTCTAAAGATTGTAAGTACTGAAATGTAAACCCCAACAAACCTCATTGTCAAAGGGACCTCTTAATTTTGAATCAGAAGTTTTCAGTTTTTAGTACATATTATTATCTTTGCTTTTATAGCATGACATGCTAATAGCTTTAATCTGTGTGGAGTATGGTAGATGAAGTAGAAATGGCTTTTGCTACAAGAAGACAGGATTTAAGCAGATCACATCTCATGGGTTAACTCTTCTTCAGTTTATGCTGTGTATAGCTGAAGTGTTCATGTATATACCTCAGAGAATTAAAAATCAGATTATTTCTTGTGTATTAACAAAAGAAACCCACCACCAAATCCTTGCTATACAAAGGTACTCTCAATGCTTTTAAGCTCTGTCATTAGAAACATGTATTATGTGCTAGCAAAAAGCAGGCTATGTCAGATAAAGACATGAAGTTACTTTATTTGAGCTAACATAGTTAGAATTTTTTTTGGCGATACTTCTTTACTGTTTTCTACGTGGCTGGTCCATTCTGGCACTAATACACAGATCCATCTTTTTGTTCTCACTTCATGTCAGACTTAAAAAGTTCTATTCCAGTACCCCCTCTAGTGCTTTTTCCTCTCAAACCGTGCTTGAAAGAAACTTTGGTCTTTTTACTTCTTCGAGGTACTGCTTTGTAAACAGTACTGGTTTTCCACTTCTAGTAAGCTAAAGCCACTGATCATGATAGAAAGATGCTAATGGAAGAGAGGTCAGGAGTCTCTCCGTGTTTGTACGGACTCCTCAGGACTATGTTTCTTAGCAAGTTTTATGTCCTGTGTACTTCAGTGAAGGGAATGCACATCAAGAACGTGAAGGTAAAAGTCACATGTATAATAAAGAAATATGAACAAGGCAGAAGGCTTTGTGCAATATGTATAATTGCATGAAACTCGTAATATTATGTTTCTGTGATTAAAAAAATCAAGGGTTGTATAAGATCGTATGATGTGACGAGTATTTTCAGAAGCCAGAATTTGTCTGCAGTATTGTATAATCCTCACAAGAAGTAGGAAATGTAGGAGATAAGGTTTAGAATAGAAGACTATCGAAAGATTGATTGTATTTTTTTCTTGGACAAGAGATACAACAAGGGTGTATTGATGACATTTTTACTTCAATTAAAATAAGCTTTAGAATTTTGATAGTTTGCTAAAGCAGAGTGATATCCCAGCTGAACCTGATTAAAAGTATACCATTTGTTACTAAAAATGCTTGCAAGTTTCTTTAAAAAAAGGTTATGCTAATCAGCGGTGAGGTAGATCTGTTGTGTTGTCAACTGTATTAGGGTAAAGTGGTGTGTTCTTGAGAAGATAGGATGTCTGCATATATACATTGTGCAAGCTCCTTCTCCAAAGTGCCTATAAACCAGAAAATTGTAAATAAACCTATGTAGGTTCTGAGTCAGATGCTGCACCGTCTGCTACAGATATTACTACCACTGCAGTACATATAATATGTTCTTGAGGATTTGACCTGCAGGACTGATGGAACCAGTAGAGAGTAGGACAGTGCCACCTCATTTGTGTTCCAAGTGCCATGACGCGTATGCATTACTTGATTTCCTTGCAATCATCAGGATAAGGATGTGTCCTGCCAGTTACAGTTAAGTGGTGTATTTCACTAGCACTGAGAATGGTTAGGAAAATGTGTATTTTCCTCTTGAAATAGGTCCTTGGCACATCTTCAGAAAATGAATCAATTAAAATCGTAAAATATTTCCTGAAAATTCTGTAGTAGTGCTATAAAACTCACTGAAATACAGACTTAATTTTCTGATTTGTGGTCCTGCCTCTAAATCAGCTTATCAAAAAAAAAAAAGTCTGTGGTTTAATATGTTTCTGAGTTCTTGTAGACATGAGGCAAATCGGCTTTGCCACAGTACCATCTCTGCTTATGAAACATCTAAAGTGGGAGTAAACCAAACATGTTTCTGGTTTTGTCTGATCATTTTTTTTTCATCCTTCTGTCAAAGTAGCAGGATATGGAATGGTTCTAGATTTTTCTAATGCTTTAGCCTTCTTTCAAGAATGAATTGTTAAAGTTGCAAAGTCACAAACTTATCTAATGCAGATAAACTTAGTCTGTGCGGGGAACTGTAGATAGTTTACTACATCTGAAGGGCAAACAGAAGATAAGCAGGAAGGAATTTTCTTACTGTGTCTATAAAGTGTGTAAGCAGGCATAAGTTATTCAGTTAAGCTTACTGTATGCTAAAGCCTTTTCTCTATATTACTTGTATCTGTGTTAAAGGTCCAATAAATCTTTCTGTAGATTTAATGCTTCTGTTTTAAATGATTTGAAGCATCTTCAACACTTATGGCAATAGCCTGCAAGGCAACTAATGCTGTGGACATCATAGGAGGAAAATTACTTGTAGCTCTACTGCCAAAGCTTAATAGCCAAAACACTTTTTGTAGGGTTATTAATGTTTATAAATCTGCATAAAACGTGTTTTTTCTGTTTTTTTTTGGAATTGTGTTTATATGAGGGAATCCCAAGATCATCTAATGATCTATTAAATAACTTCTAATTTGTATCTGTTCAATTTGCCAGGTAAAATCCTTAATGATGATACTGCTCTTAAAGAATACAAAATAGATGAGAAGAACTTTGTGGTGGTTATGGTGACAAAAGTAAGTAGTCCTTATTTTTGAAAAGGAAATTGCATTAATTTCATTCTTTTTTTCATTGTGATGAGTGACTGTATATGCCTGTCCTTAAAACCAGTGGAATGTAATCGTGTGAAAGTTTTGGTCAACAGTAAAAATAAGTGCTTGTGCAAATAGGTAGGAAATACTGCTTCACAGTCATAGTTTGCCTGTGCTGATTGTTGTTGCTATTCTGTGCTGAATGTTTACATCAAAGAAAAAATTTGCCAGTGGCTGATTTTACTGTTTCTTTGTCTTGTCTCCCTGTGTTATTTTTCCAGTGATAGTATTAAAAGGAAGAAGGGAACCTAGATAGTTTGTTACTAAATCCTCTATACAGAACTCTTCCAGTGTTGCCATGTTGTTTTTCAAAACTCATGGCTGTTTCTTTTGTCAAGCTCAGCAGCCTAAACCAGTAAAGAAAGGATACATATGCCAATTAACAAACCCGTGAGTTTTGAATGACTGCAATGGCAAATTAACAGGAATAGCTGTGACATGTATTTGAAGTATCTCTCCTCTTAACCAGTCGCCAGATTGCTTCTGGGAATCAAGCCTCTGATTTTCTAGGCATTCCAGACCCTTGGGATCTCAATAAAACGGGCTTCATCTCTGTCTTGAGATATGAAGTTAATTTTGGAGTTAGAGGTCCTCCTTCTGACAAAGAAAACCTATATTCCGTTGCCCTTCACTTCTATCTGGTATTGGCTTATTAGATTTTCTGTTTGAACGTAACTGTTACTGCTGTCTTCCTGAACAAACAGCGTTCTAGTCTGTGGTCTGCCTGGAGAAGACATATTTATCAGTACAAGGAAACAGGTGCGGATGGGATTTCAGAGTACAGCTTTCATTTTGTTTATAGCAGAAGAAACATTTTTCCTAATTTAAGCAAGCATTGTCTGAAAGTGATTCACCTTCAATAAGTAGTTGTGTTTTGTTAAAGTTCAAATATTTCTCTTGGTAAGGCAGAGATGGGGGTCAGCCTTGTCAGCCCTTAAGGTTATTTGTAGGTAAGGGACTACAGTGATAAAGCTTTCAAAAACATAATTCTGTACCTTAGCTGCAAGTTACATGCATTCTGAAAAGTGCAATTTCTACATAATGGGATTAATACTGCATCCAAGCAAAATTCATGTTTCCAATAGAGATGTGAAATTAAATCACAATTATAGGCAAGTATTACCCATTCTAATTTGTGGCTGTAGATTTGGTAGTCCTTGATTCTGCTGGATTTTTAGTGCTCACAACAGAACTCAAGTATGTAATTTATGTAGTGCTTTGAGTGTAAAGAGTGCATAAGTAAAACTTGTTGCAGGTTAAGTTCAAATTTTTTAGCATCTTATTTTCCAGGAAATAGCATTCATAATGAAATATGATTTCTGTCTTTATCACTTTTTTCCAAATTTGAGTGGTGAGAAAACCTTGTGCTTGTTAGGCTTGTCAGATGTCTTTTGACAACTGTTTCAGTTGCTTCTGAAAAATCCGCTTTTGTAAAACATAAGATTGTTTTCATGTTTAGAGTATTGTGGTCTATAAATATTTAGATCTTATCTTTGCATTTCACTTCATGCTCAAATAGTGTGACTGCTTAGGTGTCTAAATAAGTACTTTAGTGACACTATCAGTTGCCTGTTTAAACACAGTAAGAGGCATTATAGATTGAATGTCCTGCAATGTTTTTATGTTATGCTTGGTGTTGAGGCAGCAATGTCAAACACAAATGGTCTTAACAGAACTTAATCAATGTGTTGACTATAGAAAGCATGGGTTTAGGAGCTTTGTGCTGTGTCTGAATTCTGTTGTCCTCCTATAGCCCAAAGCAGCAGCTGGAGCGACTCAGCAGTCAAATGCTACTACCACTATTAGCTCGACAGCTGCAGCTCCCACACCAGTCACTGCACCAATCCCTGCTGCTGCCCCTGTGCCAGCTCCTGTCCCTCCACCACCAGCACCAGATGCAGTTGCCTGTGAATCTTCACCTAAAGAAGAGAAGCCAGCAGAAAAACCATCTGAGGCACCAGCTGCTGTTAGCCCATCATCAACTGACAGGTATGAATGCGCCTCCAAAAATGGCTTCCCTGTCCATTTCTGTTGCTTCTAGTTTTGATTTTAAGTTGAATTTTCTATTACAGTGTTAGTCCAATAATATTCTCCATTCTACATAATTTTTCTTCTTTCTTAACTGTAACTTTGGTGTCTGGCTCAAGTATAACATTACTGATGGTAAGAAGTGCCCCTCCCTGCTTACACCTTCTCCTGTGAGAATTGTGGTCTTGGAACTAAACCTGTGTAGTGGAGAGTTAAATGACACAGGACTTGTGCTCCCGTTAGGCATTTCAGTGTTACTGTGGCACAAGTTTCTTTTCAGACTGAGGGTATTCACCTGCATGGGGATCTACTGTTCACAAAGCTCTTAAAGACTTGGGATGTGTCCTGTCCTGTTCATAGACCTCTGATTGTGTTTTGAATCATATTGATTAGATTTGAACCGTAAGTTCTTTATTGCTGTAAGTCTCTTAATTTCTGGAAAGAGCTTTTTCTTCCAAAATGTAGGATATAGTATTGCTCTTAAGACATGTAATGTCTTAAAGCAACAAGCTAATTTGTTCTGAATGCTTTTTGGCCCATCTGCAGATAGTTGTGGGAGTTGGGATAGCTTTTAATCTCAATTCTCTACATTTAAGAAAATCAAGTAGAAGTTAGGTTTCATCTCTGTTGTATACTGTGGCCTTTTTTTGCTCACTTTAAATTGCTTACATATTGCATGGGATAAAAAAGTTGTTAACTGTAATTTAATGGCCCTTGAAGTGCTGCATAGCATCAAGTCTTCATTTTTCATACACTGGTTTTCAATTATTTTTGTGTTATATATGTGAATATTGGTGCACAAGACATGAATTTTGGAAGTGGTTATATTTAAACACCATCAAATATTGATTTGATGATAAGGAAACGAAACAAAATGTGCAATTGCCTAATATCTTGAAAATGTCATCACAAATTTCTTGCACTACATACCCTAACTGATGATTTAATTTTGCAATTCTGAGAAATGGACATCTTTTTAAAATGGAATAAAAATGAAGTTTCGGTTATCAGTTGAATTTTTTTAATGTTAATGGGTGGGGTTTTTTGCCACTTGGTTTGTCCAGTAGGTTCAAAAATTAGATTAAATCTTTGATACTGAAACAGTACTTTCCAGGTTTTCCATGTACAGGTTTCAGTGTTGTAAAACTGCAGTAAGGGAGCCTCAGTGTACATACTTAACAGGAAGCAAGAGAATAATTTAACAAATACGTTGTAGTTACCACCTGCCTTGATTTCAGAGATTATTGCTTGTTTCTGATTTGCTTTAGAAGTTAAATTACTAAGGCTGGTGAAGATTTATTGAGCCACGGCCAGGCAAGCTGGTGTCCTGTTTTGCCTTTGATCTTTTTCAGTTGTAAATCTTAGTAGTGATAGATACTAGTGAAGCATTCTTGTTGCAACAAATTTTTTCTTACATAAAAAAATGCATCTCTATAAATGCTTGTTAGATTTTTAGTGGCATCTTCTGAAAACTGATACAGTTAATCTGATGATCTTTCACTTGCTTATAGAAGTTGCCGATTCTGGTAGCCTGATAGGTGCAAGGCTGCTGCAGCTCCATGTCCCCAGGTCTATCAAGTATCAAGATTGAACACGTATTCCCAGTACATACACACAATATGTATGTACCTATATATATGGCTGGCTACATAGGTCAACATGGGAAGGAAAAAACCAGCACTCAAGCAACCATACAACATCAGCAGTTGCATCCTGTTCCCCTCTAGCTACTCAGGGCAAAGCCCTCTCATGCAAAATACATATGTACAATTCAGCAAGACGGATTTCTCCAGTAGCTGGCCTTAGACAGTCTATTCCGATAGCTGGCCCCTAGTTCTCCCAGTCCCAGGTACCAAAAACCCCAAGTTTTTGGTACCTGGGCATGTGACTGCTCCAGTTGCTGATACTCAGATTCCCGTTGCAGACCTATGCACGTGTGCACACACAGAGGCTCCATCTAGGAAGTGGCTGTAGACCTGCACTGAACCTAGTGCCTAGATCCCCCGGCCTCCCTGTTGCCTCCTTCATGGACACACGAGCAGGTCTCTCCCCTGCTGTTGAGACCTATGACCTTACCAGCAGCTGACCCCCAGACATTACAGTCTTTCCTCTTTCAGAGGAAAGCTCCTCTTTCAGATCCTCCACTCTCTCCAGCAGCTGATTCTGACTTGCAGCTATTCAATACCCGGCTCTCAAGCATCTTACCTACTCACTGTAGTCAAGCTTGGTGCTTGCTGGTGGTTACACACACGCCAGCAGATGCATCCACACAGAATATGCATGCACTGAAGTCTCTTCAATTGCCAACGCCCCAGGCACATGGACCCCTCTGGCCCCTTCTCCAGTTGCTGGCACTGAGACTTCCACACTGTCTGGTCTCTGCAGTTGCTGGCTCCACAGACGTGTGGATCCCTGTGACTCATGGTTCACTGTCCAGTTCTGGGCGCTTAGACTTCCATACACACACGTGCATGTAGAATAGAGAGACCCCCTCCCAGCATGAAAAATAGTTAGAAATGGAATTTAATTAGAGGGCAGGATGGACTGGTGATCAGGGAAGTGCTGTTTACATGTGACTGGCCATTTTTCTCCTTTTTTCACTCTCTTTACCCATGCTTTTCATCTGCAGGGTGCCTTGATGTTTCCCTTTCCCTGCCTTTGGTTCTTCCCCTAGATATCCCATAAGTCTTGCACAATCCCGAAACGCTTTTTCCTGGCACCCCAGGGTGAGTCGCACCACCCTGCAGGCAGTAATGCCCTTGATCCGTAAGGAGACCTGGGGAGCATCTCCTGTTGACCCATCAGGCGTGTCGCCCCGAGACCAAGGGGCTGATGCTTTAAGTTGCAGCCCTGGGAGGAGCCAGGAAAGGGGCACCCTTGGCTCTGGCTGAGTTAACTGGCGTTCCTCTGCCTGGTGTTGTGCCTCTGTGTTCCTTGGTGTTCATGGAGGTGAGCCTTTAATCCTGTAATTTAACAGCTTTGATAACTTGAGATGAAGTAACTGCAAATGTTAGCGGTTTATATTCCTGGGAAAGTAGGATACTGAGATTTTAATTAGTGCTTACCACTGACCTCTTTGAGTTCTCATTGAGGTCAAACCAGTGACTATGGAGAAGCAGTTAGTGAGATTGCTGTGTGCTTTTGAAAATCCACCTTGTTATCCCACCCTTTAAAGCATTCAAGCAAGCAGATGGCTAATCCCTGAGCAGATGGGCAAAAGCCAAACTATTGGGGGGTAGGGGGGAAGGTTGGCCTTGTGTTAAAAATGGTAGCATTGTAAGTTTGTAAAATCTGGTCTCACTATGAGACCAAAAGAGAGATCTTTGGAAAGCTTTGTTGTTTTTTTAGAAACAAAAGGGGCTATTAGAGTTACAGCTGCTGCTGCTTTTTTTGAAAAACAGGAAGTTTTCCGAAGTTTTGTAATTACCATTGCACTTGTCTTCATCTTACAGTACAACAGGTGATACATCTCGATCAAATCTTTTTGAGGATGCTATAAGTGCACTTGGTAAGTGGAGTGTTTTTTTAATGTAGACATTATTTTGGTGCAGCAGAAACAAATGACGGATTAGCAGATGTTGACATTCTCTTCTGTATCTGTCATTGTTAAAGTTATAATCAAAGTACTCTTCTCTAAGACCTGAAGTTTATATCTTAGAACCAGCATCAAGAACTTCTTTACTGAAGAATATTTCACTTCATATATTTTTATTGTGTAAAAAGAAGATCCTTATCATTCCTGTTTTTTTCCCCGTTTGCCTTAATTTCTCTTCTAACTATTCAGATTGAAGTGGCTTGAATAGAAGACTGGACATAAATATGTGTACGCTTTTCTTTTCACCTTTGCTTCCCAGTGTGCAGGTCTGATAAAATGGCTGCCTTTATTATTCACTTGTTCCAGCTTTTGACAGTACTGTCTTCTGACACATTTAGATTAGATAAATTCACCAAATCTGCTGCTATCTGGGTTGAGGAATGAATGCCTCCATATACTTATAGTCAATTCACTTTTCTTTTGACAATTTAAATGTCTTTGTTTCTCAGTGGAATAAACAGGGTGAAAACAATAGGAAGTTCTGCCCCTCATGCTGATTCTGGTCACTAGGAAATTGCTAGGCAAACCCTACTGCCACTTAAATTTTTCAGAGGGGATTTTTTTTTTTTTTTTAGAGTGTGGCAAATTAAGTCACAGAAATAAGAGGGAGGTGGGTTTTTTATTTTGTCTTCTCTCTGTAAACATTAAACTGCAACTGGTACAAAAAGTTAAGCTAATTAAAGAGTTTCACTTACATTTTTGTGTAGGGGTGTGTGGATATATTGGAGGCAGGTGTTGTGATTAAGAAGCCCAAGGTGATTTAAGAGCAGTAGTAATGTTTTACGTGTATTGGTGGTAGCGAACAGGTTTAGTCTAACTGCAGCTTAGGTCTTATGTTATGACATACTGTTGTAGGCTGAAGAAATGTGTGACCTGAAATAGCTGGTAGATACTGTAGGAGACAACAAGCCAAGTTCACATTTTTAAAGTGACTGCTGCTACCAAAGGTGCTGCAGGCTTCATTAACCATTCATTATACCTTAGTGGCCGAGATGTGTCACAAATACTTGTGTTAACAATAATAACCAACAAGTTTAATTAAGCTGGTGGTCTTGGTTCAGTTATCTTCAGAATTGAAAAAAAAAAATCTCCTTTCAATGTAGCAGGAGAGCATCACCTCTCTATCCATTTTGTATGAAAGTTCTTTGATTGGTATCTGATACAGTAAACCCACTGTCCCTAACAGTTTGGAAATAACAGGCATTGAGTGTAATTTCCTGGGTAAGCATACTGCAAGGCTTTCAAAGGCAATAGCCATGAATGCTCTGGTTCTTTTTCTTTAGAAACTGTCTTAAAAGGAATTTGCTTGCACAAATTCATATAGTATGTTTTTACATCCTAAGTAGGATCCCAGGCATGTTCTTACTGTGGCTTCTCAATTACATTGTCTGAAGATAATTGTCTTCACTTTAAAAACAGGGATTGGTTTCTACTGAATTGCTTTTGTTTTCAATTAGATATGCTGGCTGAAAACCGATGTGTCTTTGTGTGCTACATGAAGACCTACACGTCTTGCAGTTCCTATGCAATCATATCTTAGGCTGCTTTCTTTAGGGCATGGGGCAAAAATTATTGTGGGGAGTGTGATGAACTGGATTTGAAAGTTAATCCAGCTTTAAAACGTTATTTGAAAGACAAAACAAAGAGCAGAATTAGTTCAGCATTGACCTCACAAACATTCCCAGTAGTACTATGTAGAGATAGGCCTGACTGTATCATGACATTGGTGGTATGCAGTTCCTGAATTATTATTCTTGGTCTTACTTTTGCACGACTTGTGTAAGTAGACTGTATATGGAGTACTTGTGCCTAAATTTGCAGTAATTCTGTTTCCTTCTTTGGCTTTTAATTATGGCTTATGTAGCAGTCTGTCCAGAGCAAGTCAACCTTCTTGCATCTTTTTTTTATGTACCAAATCTCTCATACTGTTCTAGTCGCTACCTAGCTCATATTGAAAGAGCACTAGAGAAATGTTTAAGTAGTAATTAATTAGATCAAAAGTTGTTCTGTCTGCTGTTTACCTTGATTAGTTTGTTAGCAATAGTAAGGGTAAACTAGTGCTGTGTAAGAAAGAACATGAGCAGTAAGTTCAGCAAAATCACTCTGTTGGGGCAATTGTTGGCTTGGCTTTTTTGTTTCTCTGAAGATATGTGCAGAAGTATGTATCTTTAGAGTGAAGTTTAGGTGATTTTTTTTTTATATCTTTGAAAAATGAAGGTAGATGTAAAATGATTGTTCTTGTAGTTGTATATGAAGACATGAACTTACCATTCCTTAAACTCAGGTTGGCACTGTTATTTTAAAGTCTGAACAATAAATCCTCAAATTAGCCAAGAGTTGTAAATCCGTTATTTATCTTTATGGATAGTGCACAAGTATCCTTGGGCTAGGGCTGTTTTATTATTTGTTCTTAAGTATATTGCCCTCAGTCATACATCCACTGATTATTTAGAAGCATTCTTTAAAAATCAAGCAATGTGGTTGTGTTAATGTTGGCTTGAGTTAAACGCCTTCTCCCTAAGGGAATAAAATTTGGTATTTTCTTTGGTTCTTTTAAGTATGACTTACTTGTCTTAACACAGTAGCTCTAGCAGTATTTGTTTCCTCTACTTTTTTTAATCTGTTGTTTTTTATGGTGACTGTTAATTGTTTAACTCTCCTGCCACTAACTTGCTAGTGTTACAGAGTCAGTAGTAGGGTTCCACTGAGATCAGAAATATCTTTATCCATGGTATTTTAATGCCTGGGTTTGGTTTTTTGGGTTTTTTTTCTGTTTTTGCGTGGGAAGATAACCTTTGAGATGTTGCTCAATTACGATTTATAATAGAATAGGGGTTTTTTTTTGTTTAATTGTTAAACCTGCTGTCTGCTTTTAAGGAAGGGAAATAAAATGGATTATGAAAAGAGATGAAAATTTTCCCTAGGATACCATTAGTTAGTGATCAGTTGTCCTTACATTGCTCCATATATAGTGTGTGTACCCTTCTGTCTTGATGGCTGCAGGTGTGGGCCAGTTTTAGTCTGTTTATGCTGGAGGAGGTGGGGGATTTGATGTGATGGATGTCTAGACAAATATACATGAATTAAATGAGACAACTTGTTCTCCTGAACCCTCATTGAGGTCTTGAGTGACTTTCCTAGATATAATTTTAAGTTGTCTGCCTGACTTGAGTTTGTGCATGTTAAGTTGATTAAATGACTTTGATCATTATCACCAGCATGTAGCTGGTGATATTATACAACAATATACAGTTGTAACTTGGTCATCACTATTTGTCATCTATCTAACCATAGCATAGTGTAAAGTCTTTATTTGGAAAAACCTCGATGGCTAACAGTTTGACAGGCAGATTTCTGCCCAGAAAGTTTAATTTCCAAACTTACACTGCAGGAGACTTTTCTTGATTGCATTAGGAATTGAATATTAGCTGTGAGAATACCCTTGACCCTAGATGAAAGCATAGAGAGGGAATATTATCTCAATTATCAGTACAGAAGTATCACAAGTGCTGCTTTTTTCAATAGAAGTTTGCATTGTGTTCATTACCCTCTACTATTCCAATCAAATGCATGATGAAACCACCAGAATATACTTGGAGTTAAAGCAACAGAACCATGACAAGTTTAATATGAGCTATTCTTTACTCTTCAATGAACAACTCAAATTTGGGTAGAACTGAAATTTATCCATTGAAACTTTTTTGTACTTTTTTTGCCTTATTCCCTTAAAATGGCGGTCATGTTACTTCTAGTGACAGGTCAGTCCTATGAGAATATGGTGACTGAGATCATGTCAATGGGCTATGAACGAGAGCAAGTAATTGCGGCGCTGAGGGCCAGCTTCAACAATCCTGACAGAGCAGTGGAATACCTTTTAATGGTGAGCAGTTTGTTTTACCTACACCTTGTTCTTTCACTTTTTATTTTGTCCTTACTAAAGAATAATCTTAACTTTGATTTATTTGTTATTTTGAATATTATCCAATCAGTGAGAGCAATACATGTTCATAGAGGAGGAGGAACATCTCTAAGCAGAGCATCTGGAAGGCTGAGATTCGGATTTTGGGGGTCCTAATGTGTTACAGGAAATACTGGAGTCATCCCGAACTACCTCTGTCACTTCTTTGCTTTTATTCTTTGTTGATTTATATGGATATGTATGTAAAGTATGTCCAGTTACAGTGATAGTTTTAACTGCCAATGGTTGACTGAAGGAATGATTTTGTGTCACATCTTAGTGAAAGCATTAGCTTTATTTTTGTATTAGTATCTATAATATCACAAATGCATTTTTTTTAAGTTCCAGTTAATTGTTTTTACTAATAACGCATAGCGTTCTTAATAATATACTTTCCAAACAGAAAGGTTTGAAAGTTTTTTGAAGTATGCTTAATTTAACTGGTGTTTTAATTTAGGAAGTGTTTTGGAGAAAAAACAATTTCTCATTTGATAAATATAGTTCGAAGGGTGAAATGAACTTCATTGGCGTGAGAGGTAATAGAAGAGTTCACTTTAATGGAAATCTTGTGAGTTGTTTTAGGGGCTCTTTGGATTGCTTCTCATTGTATACCTTAATCTGACAGGTGAATTGTTACCACCAGAGAATCTATCTGGGAGCTTGTTGCTTAATCAGTATTTCCAGTGCGTTTAGTTTTCACTCTAGCATACCATTTTTTCCCTGATGCAGTTTTTCCTTGTTCCAAATCTGAACTTTATTAAAATCTTGAAGCCAGATATCTTGAACCAGTCCTTGCAAAATATGTGGATTGAATTTCTGATAGATTGATAAGAAAACTGTCATCTTCGCCTCCAGTTACAAAACTTCCCTTCTGTTAATGAAGTTTTTCTTCAGTAGTTCTTCTTCAGCAAGTCACTGGTGTGCTTGCTACTTAGATTAATGATTCCAAGACTTTGTAACCTGCCGTTTTTAAACAGACAACAAATGTTTTAAGTACATGAACATAAAAAGTTCAATTCTCATCTAGTATTAGGCCAACAAAAGGTGATAAATATTCCCCCCCCTAAGGGCGAATGCAGTAGCTCCCATCTATCTGCCATAAGTCTGGAATCTCAAACGTTTGGAATCTCAAAACATTTGTTTTTCATGCCTTAAAAATGTTGATTTTACTGTTCATTTAGTCTGTGCATATACCATAAATCCAGTGCCTCCTGTAAGCGTTAGGCTTGCTGGACAGTGCGCAGTGCTTGTACACCCAGTCTGCTATTTCCCTGCTCTAGCTTACTTCTGTTTGGGAAGTGCTGAACAGAAACAGAACAACCCTATGATGGAGTTCAACACATGGCACATCTGCCAAATAGATTAAGTCTGAGTAGTCTGAGCAGTTAATTTCTACTCCTTCAGTAGGTCCTGTGTTAAAATGAGTCCTTCTGATGTATAAGCTGGTCCCTTTCTCTTTCATGTTATGCTTTACTGAGAATATCTTTTCTTTGTTCTTCCTCTTCTTCCTGATGGAAGGGGAGGAACAGTCTTGCTCTTAAGAGACCATATTAACTGGCAGACTTCTATTGTCCTAGAAGAATTCTGTTGCTGCAAATGGTCTTTCTAACTGTTCTTGGTCTGCTGTGGTCTAAACATGTTCCTTACCATCCTGCTGCATCAAAAAAGCTTCTCTTTAGTTTATACTGGTCCATAGATGACACTGTTCTTTGACCCTTTACTTTACCTGCCTTCAAACCATCATCAGTGTTACCTTTTATGTAATCTGCAGGGTAGGATTAGGATGTTGAGAGCTGTAAGTGTATACCACTGTCCTGGTTTAAAGAACCAGTACACCAAAGGTACCTGTAAAGTGTTGGAAACAAAATGTCAAGAGAGTATGTATGCTTCAACTGTAGCTATTTCTTAAGTGAACCTTGAAGATTCCAGTTGTTGTCCATGGTTCAGATGACAAGCTGTTCAGTTTTCATGGCTTCATGGCTGAGGATCTAGATGTAATCCTATGTCCTTAAGCTATGGTCGTGGAAGGAGGTCTCAATTCCAAAAGACGCTGTTTCTTTTCCTGTGCCCCAGGCTCATCTTTGGAAGCATTTAGATTCAGATCTCTTTTTGACCCAAGGATTTCCTAATCCTTAATTAGGAAGAGTCCTGTCTCTCCTCCAACAACCAGACTATTGGTTGCAGCCTCTTAGTTTGGAAATTTTCAGGAAATGTTTCTTTACCACAAGAGTGGTAAAACACTGAACAGGCTTCCTAGAGAGGTGGTCAATGCCCCATACCTGTCAGTGTTTGAGGCGTTTGGACAATGTCCTTAATAACATGCTTTAACTTTTGGTCAGCCCTGGAGTGGTCAAGCAGTTGGACTATAGATGATGGTTGTAGGTCCCTTCCAACTGGAACTATTCTGTTCTAAATGTGTACATTCCTTGGGCCGGGCCTGATGTGATGATTACCTTGTGGAGAACAATGTCAGCTAAAAACTGCTCTGGTGCTCAATTAAACAGTAAACAATTGTTTAATCCACCATAAGGCAAAAATGGCCTTTTTGCTGTCCGAACAATGTTTACATTCAAAATTAATTGTATGTGAATTGATAACATGCTTTATTCTGTTCGACAGCTGTATGAACACCTCACTAGTCTCATCTGATGACAATTGTACACGGTCTCGGTTATTTGGAGAGTGGCTTCAAGCTTGTATTTAAGAGATAAGATGATGTTCAAGATGACAAGTCATCTCTAAGTAAATTTGGTTGGACTAGTTTCCATAGTGCTTCCATTCAAGAGAAAACTTAAGGTTTAAACAAGCATATGATGTTTGATCTGGGCACAGATTGCAGTGACAATGTACACCTGTGAATAGGTGAAATCAACCAGTAATTTTGTAAGATTAACCCAAGTTCCTACATCATAATTAGATTCCCAGAAATGACTGATTTGATGGGAAAAGGTATTTAAGCAGTGCTCTGTCAGGCACTGATAGGAGAGAGTTACCTCAGAATTATGTCATGAGTGGAATTTTCTTCCCCCTCTGTGGAGGGAGGGATGTGTGGCAAGCTGACCAAGCCATATAATGGTAATGAAGTATGTGACAGAGAAAACTTGTATTTATTCCTCTGAGTGGCTTAAACGTGGACTTGATTAGGTGATTTATACCTTGATGTGCTTCTTATCTCACAGGCGAGGCAAAGTTTTGCCTGGAGCACTGTCCAGTTCTTCCTTTCTAGATGTGGCCTTTATATTAGCTGTGTATTTGTCCTTTATGTTCAGGTATAGTGGTGAACATATCATGTGAAGAACATGTTATAGCAGGATTTTTAATCTATGTTACCTACCAGTGGTTTCTATGGTAGGTTTGCCAAACCTTTTCATCGTCTGGTTACACTGAAGTTCTGTGATTATTTCCACCCACCCTGTTCCTTATGTTTTGTGGTTCCCAAACTGAAGGATGCCTTCTTCATTTGAAGCAGGTGAAATATATTCAGTTATATCAGTGCTGCTGCCTTCTCAGACTTACCTGGATTGAATATGCTGAAAGACTGTAGAAAAATTGAGTTTTTTGATGCCCTGGAAAATGAGTGTTGTGAAGTAGAGGACCTTGTACAGTCTTGCCCTTTTGAGGTTGGGCTTGACATAGCTCCCCCCACTGTTGCTCTGTGTGTATCAGGAGGCTTGCTGCTCTGTGGAGGCTGCCTCTTCTGGGCAACTTGCCTTGCCTGTGCCACCAGAGCTTGTAGTCATATAGGAATCTTTCTTGGTGTCTGTCCTGTGCCAAGCTGCCTAAGTTTCTAGACTGCATGGGGGAGGACAAATTTGGTGCAGGAGTTCAGTGGCAGTGGGGAAAATATGGTTAGGGTGGGAAGTTTGAAGGGTTCCCTTGCAGGAGAAGGGTAATAGAGTAAGGTCCGTCTCGGTTGTATAACCCACATTCTAATTTACTATAATTGTTCTTTTTTAGGTTTGTCAGTTCCATCCCACTGAGCAATTAGTTCCTATATAAAGTTATTTGCACATGGAAAATAAACAAAATGCAAGCTAACTTTTTTTTTAAACTGCTAAAATTTGATAACATACAGGCCTTTTCACACTTAGGATAAGTAAATGACAGTTGTCATGCTGTTGCGTTGAGGAAAGAGGTCCAAAGAGCCATGTTCTTACATCTCTTCTTAATTTCTTGCCAGATTGCATGGCATCTATAATCTCACTGTTAGCATTGTGTACTACAATTATGTTCCTGTATAACTTTATTTGCATAACACTATAACATATTGTGACAGTATATTTAGTTTAACTTTTTCACTCACATCAAATATCTTAGAACAGAACTCAAAGTAAGTATTTTTTTATGGAGTAAAATGTATTTTAAACTGATGCAGTGCATGCTTTACAAACCATGCATGCTATACAAACCATGTATTTTTCTTGTCAAAAAATAAATTACTCTTTTCACAGCATTCTTTTGCAGTTGTAAATGCATACCTATCACAGAATCTCGCTTTGTATTTGCGGTAAAAGCATTAATGTTTTTTCCTTCGTTCTGAAAACTAAATAATATATGCAGTAAAACAAGTATCTTTTAACATTCTGTAGTGATTATGTGAACTGTGGCTTTAGGGTATACCCGGAGATAATCAGGCTGTGGCTGAACCCCCTCAAGCAGCAAGCACTGGTGCCTCTCAGTCTTCAGCAGTGGCAGCAGCAGTAGCAACTATACCTACAACTACTAGTTCATTAGGAGGTAAGAAAGGCTATATTTGAGAGGATGTGATAAACACATGCACTTAAGCATTCTCTGCTTCGGTGAATTTTAAGTTCCTGGTGCTTGTGAACTGATCAAAGTGAATTGGGTAAGAGCTGTAACGTGAAATTCCAAGTGTGGTGCTTGCTTGGAACAAATGGCTTGTAAGTGGATATATCTGGAATAAAGCATGAAGTTTCTAAAAACGTTGTGAGCTTGCACAATTCCTTTGGTTCAGTGTTCTGATTTAAACATAAGACCACAAATGTGGAGGGGGTTGTGATTCCTCTTACTTAAAATTCTAACTTCTTACTTCCCTGGCTAACTTTGCACTGTCGACTGTGACTACACTAATGCATTTAGCACTTGGAATATCGAGAGAGAAACCTGCAATAAGGCTGTGAGGTGTAGCACCTGGGAGACTCGCTCAGCAGTGCAGCACATGGACAGAGTGGTTGGTGCCTGCTGAAGAGAACTCTTGTCTTAAAGGGAAATAAATGCATGAAAGGAGCATAATCAAGGAGTAGGAAAGGTCTGTCTTAGGCTGTGGCAGAGATGATGTTCAAGATGTAAGCCTTGATAGAGGCCAGAGTGTTAAACATACAGGTAGTAGTGACAGGCACACATGACATCATCCATACAGAGAGAGTGGGGAGATGGGATATTTCAGAGCACTTTAGAGACTGCTGCGTTCAAGGCAGTACCTAACAGTATAGGGTATATTGGAAGGCAAGACTCACTCGAGAAGGACAGAACTGACCTATTGCAGGAGATAGAGAACTCTGTTGTAGGCATAGAGACAGGACAGTAGGCTGGGTAGGTGTCTCTGAATGAGGTTACTCGGAGATGAGACATAAAGAGAAAAGTGCTGGAGATCAAGGACAGAAGGCTGTTGGATATTAAGAGAAGGCTGGGTGAAAAGAAAATGCATTGTTTAACCTTAGTATAAAGAATTCTTGCATAAAGCTAGTGTAAGTTAGCGTGAGGAGGCAGGCTCTTCTGTTCTTCAGGGAGGGGTGTATTCTCCACTTTAATGTCCTGTTTCTATCTACAGTTACAGTGTATGTATGTATTTTATTAAGAATCTTGGTAACTTTTTACAAAAACATGTTGTCTCATTGATTTTCAGGACATCCACTTGAGTTTTTACGAAATCAGCCTCAGTTCCAGCAGATGAGACAAATTATTCAGCAAAATCCTTCTCTGTTACCAGCTTTGCTACAGCAGATTGGACGGGAAAACCCTCAACTACTGCAGGTGAATCTTAAAACAACAAAATAACGCTGATAATTTTGATTTAGCTTTACAAGAAGGGGATATGTTGATGTTAACTGGGATAGTGTGTTAGTAGAAGTTACAACATTCTATTGGCTTTTTCAGCAGTTGTTGCTATACAGAACGTATTTTCTATGGCATTAGAAATGAGTCTGAGTCTCTTTGTAAGAGGTGCAAAGGGCATCAGGAAGAGGGAAGGGTCACTGCAATTGAACTGAAACATGAGATTGCATTTCTTATGGTTGATTTAATAATTTTTCTCTATGCACTTTTTACACATTCTTTTGACTACTTAATTCACTGAAAATAAATATTCTTACTTGCCTGTTAGCAGGCTTAAACATGCTTTATTTCAATATATTATTTCTTTTATTCTCCCATGCATCACAGCAAATAAGCCAACACCAGGAACATTTTATTCATATGTTGAATGAGCCAGTTCTAGAGTCCCGCCAAGGTTTAAGTGGCAGTGATGATGGTGCCAGCACTGGAGGAGTAGCAGAAGGTGGAAATGGTCATATGAACTACATTCAAGTAACACCTCAGGAAAAAGAAGCTATAGAAAGGGTGAGCCTTTGTTCTTTGAAATGTTGCTTAGCTGTTGCTGTAGGATGCTGACTCTGGTGCATGCTTAAGACATGCCTTAACTTAAACTTTGTTTGTTTATGCTCAGTAGTTCTGCATCATTTTTGATACTTTATATTTGATATTTCATAGCTGTTGTAGTCTTGTTTCAAATCACAACTCCTCTTGGTTTATAGCAATTGAGTCTCAAGATCTCTTGAATGTCTTACTGAGAGGATGCAGAGCCTTTTAAGTGATCAGAGGCCATCTGTAATAATTGATGAGTGAATGGGTTTCCCTCAGGAATGGGAACTCAGGCAGTAATTCTTCTTGCAAAAGCCTCCGACAGTACTGTTCTAGACCGTGCTGTGATAGGTTTCCAGGTACAAAGGTGTGTCTGCATGAGCACTGTTTGCAAAGTACTTGGATAGTAAGAGCTCTCATGTCCCTTGGATAGTAAGAGCTTAAGTAGATTAGTTGAAGTCGCTACTTAACCCAGTTATTTGTCTATCCATGAGAACTAGTTAATTACAGCTTTCTAAAAATACATGCAAACATGTCTATGAAAATATATACTTGGGGCAGCGTATTGCATTTGTAAATACTGCGTGTAACTGAATAAATATGGATTTTCATAGATGGCAATGCCTCTGAGATTTTTCTCAGAACAAATTGCAAAGACTTATGTCATATTGTGGTAGTGTTTTTGTATATCGAAGACAGTGTTTTTCAACGGACAAAGCAAAAGGTTATGTAAGGATCATCAGAAAAGAGCGATTTTGATATAGATGTCAATTCTGTAGATTTCAAGGAAATTGACAATTCGTAAAAATGGTCTAATAAAACTGTTTGTCCATGTACTTCCTCACAGATCATCCTCTCTAGTCTGCTGCATTTCCTTTTAAAACCATTTTATGCAGTAGAGCATTACCTCTACAATCTGTTCCAAACCCAGCAGAGACCTGTGTGTTTCTTCCCCTTTCCATGAAAGACACACCTCAAAATGTAGGTGTCTTATTATTACAGGTGACACATTCATGCTGTTTGTAAGCGTGAAGTTAAATTTAAGAATGGTTGATAAGGGATAATAGGACACAGTTTCTCACAGAGTTTTAATCTGCCCTATATGTAAAATGCCTTGCAGGTGCCGTGAGGATTTTAAGAAAATCTCCAAATGGTTATATGTTCTTGCCTTCGGCTAAAACAAAGATTGGTTTGCTGAATATCTTTACATGCAGGCTAAACCCATTTGCCTTGGCACAGTAATAAGTTCTTCTCCTGTTGTCATTGTGTCCCAGACATTAATTAGTTCCTTGACTTCTGAAAAAATTGCTCTCAATTTACTTCTCATGGCTGCAACGTGCAGTCAATTTTTTAAAAAGTGAAAGTCCAGTTGGAACAATTGAAAGTGTGGCTTAACGTGACGTGTTGGGCTACCTACTAGTCATCACAGGCTGGGATCTTTTGTTCCAGGCAACTTTTGAAAAAATCCTGAGCTTTTTATAATTAATAGTTTAAAATGGGCATCGTTTGAAGTTTTTTTCTGCAGCAGAGCAATGTGCCGTTACTTCCTGACATTACGGTGACCCAAGTCTGTTTTAGTGACTTACTGCAGCAGTGAAAGAAAAGTGGCATGCTTTATGGTGCTTCATTAGACTCATTTAAATCACTTTTTCAAGTGAGAATTCTGTTTGCTAAAGACAGAGGCAACACCTTCTTTTTCGTTGCTCAGTAAAGGCTGTATTGAGCTAGGCAGCAATGTTTTTTTCAAGAAGGCAGTAATTGCTTAAGTGGCATCTCAAGTTACTAGACATACAAAGAAGCTTAATATACAAAAATGTACTTTCTAAATATGTTTCTTTTCTTCAGTTAAAGGCATTAGGATTTCCTGAAGGACTTGTGATACAGGCATATTTTGCTTGTGAGAAGAATGAAAACTTGGCTGCCAACTTTCTTCTACAACAGAACTTTGATGAAGATTGAGAGACATTTTTTTATTTCACACCTCACACCAGTGCATTACACTAACTTTGTTCACTGGATTGTCTGGGATATTTGGGCTTATATTCATAATGATTGGTGTATGGTATATGAGGGCGGGGGGAGAAGAGAATATAGGAAACAAAGCAAAGAAAGCAGCAAGTATGTCTGCTTTAAATTAGCAGATGCAGAAAATCACACAGTATAAAATAATATACAACCAAAAATCAGCTTCTGCAGATAATTAGTTCCTTCTATAAACTGTAGGTTAACTTTTTCTAGGTTTTCACTCTTACTGTACTAGTTCCAGAAATGTAGTGTATACCCTGCTTCATGTTCCTTTCTACTTAGTATTGGTATTGAAGTAGCCTGTGCTACCTAGATTCTACAATCTGTATTTCATGGCAACACTGGATAACAGCTTTGTGAAATCTAAAAGATCTGAGCAAATGTAAACACGAATGCCAAAATATGGGTAGTTATTTTGCTTTTTCAGACATGTTGAAGTAGCGCAAGAAGCACCGTATTTTGTTTAATGCTGGATTAAAACAATGTTGGCTTTTTTTCTTTTGAAATGAAAACCCGTTTCAGTTAAAAGTGTCTTGGTCATTGAGAAACACCACCCCCTCCTTTGCCCCCTTCAAATGATCTGAGAAGCTATATACATACAGGTAACATTATTATCCTGTTTACATCTTTTCTTTTTGGGGAAAATGATAGCTATCTAATTACTGTTCACTTCAATGTTATGTTGCAGTAAAAGTTTTAAAAGCAATAGATTGCATGTTTGGTTTTGTTATATGCGCTTTTGTGAATTGAATATTCTTTTCCTGCCAGCAAACAAAATGCAAGCTTCATTTTTGTCCGCTGCAATGAAACTTTATCAAATCAAATTTTACCTTCCTACCTATGTTGAACTAGCTTTTACAGTACAGCTGTAAGCATCTGAAGATATTGGTGTTCTGGTGCTCTTGAGTAGATTGTAATGATAAAGCTATTTCTGTTCAGTAAGGACTTTTTTGGATTTATTCACTTTACCAGGAAGGGAAGTTCATAACTTGAGATATCAAGCAAACAATCAAGTTATTCTAACCCAAAAGAATCTGCACTCATACCTTTCTATTGAAAATAAGCTCTGGTTATAGAGTTTTGAATCTTACTTCTTGATACCTACTTGTCATTTGTTTACTCATCATAAAATGTAACAATCTTCCTTTTAATATACATTGACTTTTAGAGATAATTTTGCCCATCATTGCAATGAAAACAACTTCTAATTTAATCTAAAGCTATTTTGTGGAACATTTCCTGAGCACAGCTTGGGGATGTTTTGAGTTTTTACTGTTGTACTCCAGTTACCTGGATTACAAATTTATCTCTACAGTAACCAAGAAAATATTATTAGTGGTATAGCACTGAGCTGTTGTACCACTAATAATATTAACGATTTAGTGGTACAACTAAAAAATTATTTTCTGCTTAGGTTGTGTATCAGTGGATTAACTACTTAACTACTCAACTACTACTTAAGCTCAAAGTACAAGTCAAGTGTCTTGAGAAAAGAGAGCAAGAAAGACTGAAACGTTTGTATTTTGTTTCTTCGTTGGTTGGCTGGAGTCTGTTAAATAATTATCTGCACGAAACAATGAAATGTATTAAAGCCTTTTACTTTTTCTTTCTTTACTTTTTTTTCCAGATAGTGTGTATTTTAATTATTCAGATTTTATTCTTTTAAAATTTCATAGGTGTATAATGTCTAAGTGATCAGTAGCACAACCCAAATCTATCAGCAGGAGGTGTGATACTGCTAAACAGGAAATAAATCTTTCATAATGCTTTCATTTTAGAGAAGTTGACACTAATACCCGAGTCAGCCAGTAGACTTCAGCCGGATAGGATTCTCAGTATATTTATGGACTGGAAGAGGTGGATTTTGATTTAATACTCTGCAGGCAAAAAGGGGCTATTTGTTATCTGTAACAGGACCAGCTGCCAGGTACTTGAAAAATGCCAAATTGATAAAAGGACTTCTTGAATGTACTTCACTACATAGCTAATACCTAACTAAGACAAAAGCTTTTAGTTCGTGGGAGTCTTCTGTACTGATCAAACCGCTATCAGAAATAACCATTCCTTCTCTAGGAGGATGGAGAGTAAAGCAAGAATGTCTGTGGGTGTTTCAGTCTACTCCCTCCAATTTTGATTTCTGAAATGTTTACTTATTATAAATGTATTTGAATTAAAGACTGTTGAGCTTGGACTTTGTAAAAAAGCTAGTAGCTTTGGTCATTTGTAACTTTGTGCGTTGAGTGACTGAGTGGTTTATAGCTGTTGTGGTTGAAGCCGTACTAGTAACTCTGTTCCCATTTTTCAGTAGCGGAACGGTGTTTATGTGACTTCTGATGAACAACAGGTGTCTGACCTTATATGCTAGCAAAAACTGTTCAATAGCGGGATACTTGCCAGAGAAAATCATGTAACTCTTTGTAGTTGCTGCCAAAAAGGAAGAATATATGGAACTCTCACGGTGTTGAGAAGGTAAGTGTGAGCTGAGCAAGTTGCGTACGTTGTCTAGGTGTGCTGTGCCTCGTTTTCTACCAAGTACTACTGGGAATTTTCTGCACAGGGTGTTTTTCAGCTCATTTGCTGCAGATCTTGTAGAGATTTGGGGGGCAGTCTCCTCAAGGCTTTGTGAACAGTAGCTAAGAAAATCAAGTATTTCTTCCTAAGTTTTGGTATTGGAATCCTTATCTTTGTTGTAAAACTTCTAAGTATTTGCTTAGTGAAAAGCTATATATGATCAAGTTTTAATTGGGATTAAAAAAATTACTCTGAAGTCATTAATTCTATAGTTGTCTATTGTTATGTCCTCTATACAGCTGCATTTTAATGCTATGGTGCATTAACCGTGTCCAGAATCCTGTTATGAATCTAGGTATTATTCTTACCACACTAAGAGAACTTTTTAGGAATGTGAGATAATCATTCATGAAGTCAAACTGTGGCTCTGATTTTGAAGTGTCAGATTGAGCTTTACTTCAAGAATACACATGAATTAATGAAACTGGGAGACACAAAGCCAAGTCCTGAAATAATGTAAGCAAATCTGTCACCTGTGGTTTCATTGGATATTTCAGTTGGCTTTATAGAGATTTGGAGGCAGGCATGTTAATGTTTAAATTTTTTTGCTGATTTCTTTCAAGCCCAGCTCTGTCTGTGCACAAAACTAACCTAGAGTTTCTGCACTTGAAAATACTATATAATTCAATGGAAACAATAAGGTGGGAGTGGAGAGAGAACATCTTTGTCAGTAACATTTTTAGTTCTTCTTCGTTGCCTGGTTTGGGGTGCCAATAAAACGTTCAACACACTATCTTTTGAAAAACATTATTCTGAAACTACAGCTATGTGGTTATGAAGCCACAAATTATAAAATTTTGTGACTTCACTAAACTATGCAGAAAAGTAGGCTTATTCCACTTGCGATGAAATGATGTATGGGAATAATGTAATTATTAAATTACTGCAAAGTACATGACTGATCAGCATTGCTGATGGTTGGAATTTGTGGCTGCAGGCTGTAGCTGATGCTCCTGACTTCTAATTGTCAAGCGCCAGTGCTATATTTATGTATTTCCTCATAGAATATATGACCTGCGAGGAAAAACAGGACATTAACCTTCTTGGTTCTTGTTAGAACTCACCTTCTTTCCTCCTTCCTGATAGTGAGAAATACTCATTGCCTAGACAAGAAAAATAAATATTAATAATGCACAATTTAACTCCAGTGCTAATCAAAGCACATTTTATGAAGACACTAGCATCTGTGGCATTTCCTGTCCAGACTGCAATGAAATTAATAGAGACACATGCATATTCTTCAGTAATAGTAGCAGTCTGGAAAAATAGTACTAGACTCTGAAGATACTTACTCCTACTTCATCTGTTTGCTTTGGCATTTTCCTCAGTGAACTCTTGCAAAACAGTATCTGCTATATGCTTTCATTTGCTAAAAGTCTAGTGCTAAAAATAGTACATAAGTGAAGGTTTTGTGTTGTATATGCAGCTGTGCCTAGAGACCTAGAATGCAAAGTTTCTTTTGCTTTCAAAATAGGTACCTTTCTATTTTGATATGGCTCAACACATTAATGCAAATACTGTGTGCTGCAGAGGACAAAGAGCAACATCCTTGAAATTCTTGTTGCTGGAGATACGGATTTTAGATGTGATAGACTAGGAGTAACCAGATATTCCAGCAGGCAGCTCTGTTTGCCATGCCAGGGGAAGGATTCGTTGCTATCCTTGTAATGCGAAGCATTTGACTCTAAATGTGCAGCAACCAAAGATGAAAAAATGGGCGAACGTCTGCCAAGTGCCTGTGTGGCTGCATCTGTAGAACTGGTCAAAATCTTGTAAATTCAGGTACATATTTTTAATAAAATATTTGAATTGAGCATGCTCCTTCCTTCCCCCACCCCTTTGGCTTTATCTTAAATCTCCCAATTTTTTTTTTCTTTTTCACTATGGGAGAAGGTATGCAAGCTGCAAAGGGAGTGCTGTCAGCTCCTGTTAGAGAATGGAAGAACAAGATTTCAGAGGAGTTGAGGTGTTGAATAAGGAAATGGTCAGTCTTCTGGGTGGGATGTGAAGCAAAACAATGAGTGCTGTGTACCTGGGATAGAGATTTTCCACTGTAAGGGGGTTAGGTTGAAGTGAGGAGTCTGCACCTGGAAGAGGCAGTAGTGTTTGTGAAAGGGCATGCCTGAAAGAATTACACAGTATGTTGAAGGTTGAGAGGAATGGAGTGTGTGGCAGGACCAAATGGAGAGTCAGCTAATGAGCAAACTTTTTGTGGGACTCTGCATGTATAAATAAACAAGAGTTAGATTGATAGAGAAGTTGGGAACAGGATTAACATTTATATTCAAGGAGACTTCAAAGACAAAGAAATGATGGGTTCCGTTTCAGCCAATAGCTCTTTGTCTAGCACTTTGCTTCTAAAACCAGCTCTAACTGAGAGGTGATAAAGAGGTTACAAAAGAAAGAGGCAATAAAAAGAAATGAACAAGTTTGTACCTTGGCATAGATCTCACAGACAACAGGTAGTCTTGGGTAGTCTTAACTGCACTGAGGTGCTCCTGCTTAAAGGTGGAGAAAAAAAGTAATTTGATTTTTATTTCTAGGTACGCGTTACATTGTTAAGACCTGATTTGCTGAGTCTCTTCATGAGCCTTTGCTGTTTGAACTGAGAGAAATGAGTGATCCACCTAAAGTGTGTATTTCGTAGTAATACTGCTGTTTGCTTTATTTGTATCTGCATGTAAAATACCAAATTCCCCTTTGGCAAAGGGCAAGATTATGCAGCATACCAATGGAGCAATGCTGCAAAGTTCATTTGGACAACTATTTCTGATGGGATTATGCCTCTTGAGTGTGAATGTAATTCATGACCCATGAGTACGTGTCTTAAAATTGTAAACTGTGACCTGTGGGAAGCTGCCACAAAAACTGGGAATACTCAATCTCAGAAGAGCAGCAGGGTTAAAATGAGAAGCTATCAGAATATATGAAATACGGCTGCAAATCAACAAAGCCATTTTTTTTTTCAACTGCAGTAAGAAATGATATTGTTGCTAAATGAGTACATAGCTATGTTGTTTTTCACATTTCTCATAATTTGAAGTGACTGCCTCATTGGCATACAAATATTAAGGAGGCAAAATACACAAAAGATCATTTTCTACACCTGGTTAAAGTGTGCATGCAGTGCCTAGATTGATGTTCAAAATCAGTGGTGAATTGACATTCCTAAAACACAGAACCTCAGTTTGCCGTGAACAAGAGTGATGATTTTGCTCACATGGAGGTTAGCAGAATGGAGAGCTGTTACTGCTGAATACGACTGTTTGGCATGACTGTCGTAGGAGAGGCATGTAAATAGCATTTAATGGTGGCTTTGTTGGCTGCTGCGAGCAATGAGGGTAGCCTTGTGTTCTGAATTCAGTTCAGAAGTTGCTTTGCTTCAGAGTTGTTGGAAAGGATCTGTTGCTTTGCAAGCTTATTGAAGAGTCAGCTTTGTCACTTGTGAATTGTATATCCAACACTGTTTAAAGGAGAGGCTTGTCGAAAGCTAAGAATGCAAGTGAGGAGAACTGAGAAGGTCACTCATGAAGTGGCAAGACCTTAGCCTCTTTTTGGGAAGAGTCACATTACTTAAGCATACTGGTGCAAAGTGAGGCTGCAGTTGAAGTCATGCATTTGATGCACTGTATCTGGTGTTCATGCCATCAGGTGGCAGAGATGTGGTGTTTTTAATGAGAAAAATATACCCTGTTGGAAGCTAGTGAGGCAAGAAAAATAGGTTAGACTAATGGGGCTGCTTCTAGTCCATAGGCATAATTCTGCCGCCTTCTGTGTATTTAGATTTTGAAATTGAAGACACTGATGCTGCAGTTTCTTTTCATTGCTTCACTGCTGCAGTTTGTGGTGTCTTTAGAGTGCCGTATTATGCCTTAATAAGCCTTAACATGCCCTAATAGTACCCTTTGATGCCTTATATCTAAGTGATTAAGCCTGTGCTTATATAAATAGGTATCTTAGTGTTAAGATGTTATTTGCGTGATTGTGGTTTGTAGGTGGAGAAACTGCAAGCTTGTCATCATACTACTATTCCAGCTGAAAAAATTCTCTCCACTTGGCTGTCACATCATCTTCATAGCCTGCATGGAAAGTGTATGGAAGTGTGTTTTACAAGTGTATGGAAGATTGTTTTTGTCCCTCTTCTGTAGCTTCTCCTTGGGAGTTTTGCTGTATGGTGAGAAAAACCAAGTCATTTAGAATGCTGAGACAAATGAAACAAAGTTTTCTATATACTTACCTTTTACTAGATTCTGCTAATCTCCAGTCTTGTGTGTTTGTAGACACTCCAGTGCCCTGAAAAAGGATGCAATTTTTTTCTTTAGTATAAACACTAGCAGGGTCATCATTATGCAGTGGCCTTAATCAGATGGAAGTATAGGTTGCTTGGTTTTAATCCTGCTCTCCCTTCACCGCTGACCACCGCCACAGTGTTGTTTGTCTTTGTGTTAACACTCAGGTTTTGTAATTGTGGATTGAACTACACTTGGGAGATGAAAATGAAGAATGAAGAGTTCAGCTGTCAAATTAAATTAGCAGCTACAGAAGTGTAGATAGAGGTCACACAAAGCTGACCAGGCTGCTTGTATGGCTGGCTTACAGCGTAACTGTGAGAAGGGGGGAGAGGGGGACAAAGTGATTCATTTTGCATTTGAGGCAAGAGAAGGTAAAATGTTTGCCAGGTTACTATAGCAGTCTGTGAAGCTCTGCTGGGACTGTAGGATTTAAGTCCTAGGTTAGAGTGTCTAACGACATGCAAATGAGGTGGCTAGAGAGGGCAGATACCTGAAGAAACATCTCTGTTGTTCATGTGAGGGTTTTCATAGACATGAAAGTATATGCAGCTTGCAGTATCAGGGTTGGACTTCGGTTATTTCTGCTCAAAATTGCATCACTTCTGTCATGCAAACTGAGTGTAACCTCATGATGCCAGAATGTGTGCTACTTCTTAACGAGGTCTGTTATCCCAAATCCAAATATATAAATCTAAGAGCAAATAAAACTTCAGAAAGCTTGAGTGTAGAGGTGGGAAACACAGTCATTTGAGTTTGTCTGAGAGAACAGACTAGAGTCCTGTGTTTGATCAGAGTACAGGCTGTTTGGCAGATCTGAGCAGCTTAATAATTTCACTCAGAAAAAGTAATGATTACGAAGGAGCTGGGATGAGGGGTTTGGAAATATTTGCCATTCTGGGACTTTCTAGAAAGCTAACTTCACTAACACAAACTCTGATTTACATCCTCTATTCTAAGATCCTCTGATCAATTTTTTCTAACTTTTCAACTTTAAATGATCTGAAAGGAAACTTTCCATGCTTGGTGTCCGCCTGTGACTGTCTTTTTTTTTTTTTTTTTTTGGCATATATTTCAGATAAAAAACAATTCTGCTGTTTTGGAAAATAATATTGGGGGTAAGGGGAATGCATTATTTTTCAAATTTCAAATTCATTTCACTGGACAGAGGCACTAGATGTATAGATGTTCTTGGATGCGGTTTCTTTTTTCCTACCTATGTGCTTGGGGCTAGGAAGAGGAAAAATTATGAGGGTTGAGTTTTTTTTCTTTGACTTCCAATGTTCAGTGCCCAGGCAGAGCTTCTGTGATGCAGGAAGTCTGGAAGTCTTGGCTATATCCATCATGCCCACATCAACAAATTTGAGAGCTTGTATGTAGCAAGTTAGTGTTTCTGGTCTGTGCATAAAAAATTATCTGACCTATTCTGAATATGCTGATTTTACCGTTCATGGACAGACCACTTGTTCATTGTAGGCATGGAAAAGTGGTTCTTGACTGCTGAGAGAAGTTAGAGCACTTGAAATCTGTAGGCTTGAAGTTTGGACAGGACCAGTGGAAAGGAAGAGAGCACAGGGAATCAGGCTTTGGTTAAAAGAGGCAGGGTTTTTGAGACACCTGGACTAAAAAAAAACAAAAGCAAATGAGACTATATTGTGCTGTGACAATAACTTTCATTTGCAAGTATGTAAAACTTGAGCTCTCCATTGAGGGCATTTTTATTAATTTCATTTTTTCCTCAGTTTTTTCTCCATGCTTAGGTATTATTTTGAGATGTTCCATTTCTGTTTGGCAGCAGTTTGTGGGCCTGCTTGCAAATACTCTCTAGATCACAGGGTATGAATCACCAAGAGTCCTGAGAATCTAGAGCATCATCTGTCCTTTGCTGTCAGCAAATATCTGTGAAGGCTTCTAACAAAGTTTCTGTCATCTTGTTCTCATTGCTATTCTGCTCGAAGGATAATGTCCTATAACAGTATGAGCCGCTTCTTTAGATGAAGTGCAAAGGCTGCGTGGTTTTGACCACCAGCTGTGAACCACGAAGGGATGGAATTTCAATCAGTTTTTTATATGGGCAACCTTAACTTTATGGTCAGGTTGGCAGATAGATGTGCTGCTCACACAGGATCAGTTTAGGTTTCAGCATCATTTGTGTCTAAGCTTATTTGAATAAAGGAGGACATTGTTCTTAATGTAATGAAGTAAGATTCAAGTCAAATTTTGGAAGAGGTTGCCCATAGCGGTTGTGCTGTCTCCATCTTTGGAGGTTTTCAAGTCCAGACTGGTTGAAGCCCTGAGCATTCTGGTATGATCCTATGGCTGACCCTGTTTTGAGCAGGAGGCTGGGCTAAGAATATCCCAAGGTTCCTGATTGATCCAGTGTCTCAAATTTAAGTACTTTCATCATGCAACCTTGCCATTCTGGTGGGGACGGCTTATCCTCAATTTCCATATCCTGACCTTTCTTTTGTTTGTTTGTTTGTTTGTTTTTTTTTAAGTGTGGAGGCTGACAAGAGCATTCGAATACTCAATTCTGCCAGCTTCATCCTGTGGCTCTTCACCTTTTAAGCAGACCTGTAGAAATTAACAAAGCAAGCTTGGCTGACACTGTTAGTTCTTTAAAAATCCATCAATGATGTCAACACATGTTAGATTGGACTTAAATTTATTTCTCTCTTAGGTTCTGATGTGTGAGGAAAACAAGTTGCAGAATCAGGTGGAGTTAGCTGACAATTCTGATCCGATGATGTGTGACATTACCATAAATTGAAGAAAGGACTTTTGAATGACGTATAATGTAAATGCCCTGTGCACCTCTGTATTATTTACTGTAAAATTGTCTGGCCTCCTTTACCTGGTATGGAAGCAACTGCCCATTTGTTTATTTTCAAAAACATTGCTTCCACAATGGGCTTACTTTCCTGTCTATCCTCCAGCTAAAAGCATCTATTAGTGTTTGTGAAAAAATCTTTTCAAGAGGCAAAAGCCCTCCCAAAAAGCTTAGTTGTGTGGTTTGTTTTTTTTTTTTAAACAGATCATCCATATGAATAAAAACATGAATTTTCTAAAAGTGTAGACTCAAGTAATTTTAGAAAATGTTACTAGAAAGCCCTTGCTATTTTCAGATCAGCCATACAACTCAACGATCTTGTTCAGTCTGTCTGGGTTGTGAAGAAATGAGTAGAATAAGTCATAAATACACAGATTTCAGTGACCTAGACTCCCACGCTTGCCTCGAGGAGAAAACGTATTGAGTCCCTTGGGTGACTTGTCAGAAGGTGGGAGAAATCGCATAGCAGAGTCCCTGTAGGCTATAACAGGGAGTGCTTAAAAATTATGTGCCAAGATTGTTCTGCTGGAAGAAACAGGGTAATCTTTCACGGTGTGCCAGCGTGTTGGGTTTTCAGAACGTTCTGGCATGGAACAAAGCAGATCCACAGGCCAGTGCTTGCTGTTCCTGTTTTCTGCTCTGGGTTGGTGTCTAGCTAAATGTCATTTCCTTTGATATTCTCTGACTGTGGGACTGCCATGACGGATTGCCAAGATGGGTTCATTTACTTTGTTGGGATATCTTTAAGTTCAGCTAATAACATTGATGATTAAAGGGGAAGTAGCACAGTGGCATTTCTAGACAGAATTAATTTTCTCTGTCAACAAGTTATTTCTTTGGGTGGAAGTTGGGAAGAGGTGGAAATCTGTACTTTTTGTAACAGCTGGTACTGAAAACTTAGAAACAAAACCAGTCTTTCACCACTTACCATTGTGCAGTGACTACTTCTGTCACGTCTTCTCCTCAGGTTTTTATGCTTTGGAACTTGCACATTCCAGCTGTCCACAATGAAAAATGAGGCTCTCGTTATCCTGAATCAGTCTGTCAATCCATGAGGTGTAAACCAGCGTGTTTATCAAGACTTTTAGGAGCCAGAAGGTCAAAGCTCCCTTTCATCCATGAAAGTAATGTATTTGCTTCTTGGGAGATGCTTGCTAAAATGACTTCTGATCCTTTAAGGTTGAACTTCTTTGGTCTCTATTCCACTAAAGCACTTTGTTCAATGAAAAATGACAATATGAAAAGGAATGTCCATGTGGAAGCTTCTCAGGAGATTTGTCACTTGATAATCTCTGAACAATTAAGAGCAGATTGGGGGTGGGAGGAGGAATTCCTGTTCTGGAATGACAGGGCAGGAGACAGCACCAAATGAGGTGCTGTAACTGTCTGTGTACTATTTCACTTCAAAGGACCCCCTCATTATCAGTTCTGAAGTTACCATGCACTTTCCTAGCTGTGAGAAAATGGAGGGATAGAAGAAAGCATTTGCTTCTTCAAGCCTGTCTCTCTTGCTAATGCACACAGTCCAAGCTATCTCAAGCCTATACATTCTTGAGTTCATTCCTGAGTGCTACAAGTGTCTTGACAAACCAATGAACACAACTTTCCACAGTGGATGTGGGAGGAAATATTCAGGCTAAGAGAGTACTCTGCTGTGTCCCTGAATGAAGGTCTGCATTTTGAGTGCCTGCCTGCCCGGCCTCCGAATTTGAGCCTGAGCAGACTGAGAAGGAGGCAGTAACTGAAAGAAACAAGCCATGCGCTGGATGGGTACTCGGTGCGAACAAAGAGCCATCTCCTGACAAGACAGTGTCGTATTGTACAGAGAAAACAGAGAGTGATGCTGCTATTTGTGTGAGAACAATGTACTTGGTGCTGTGAAGGACTCCAGATACACTTTGACAGTATAGGAGTAAATCTTTCACACCATTACGTTACTCCTTGATGGCAATCTGAGAGCCTGAAAATAGTCTTGTCTGCTACACACTATAAAGCAGTGGCTTGTTTGCATGGTGCCTGTTTCCTGTACATCTCTTTGATTGTATTAGCAAATTAAAAAGCTTGTAACAGCTTTCCACTTTTCCATCCCTTCTGGACCCAATGTTGGAGATTGCCTTTGAAACAATCACTCTGACAATAAATGGAGACTCTGTGGTGACTTGAGGGTGTAACTGATGTAATGAGGGAAGAAGGAAGCTTTTCTCAACCTCTCTGTCCAAAATAACCCTCGTGCCCCCCAAATCACCTCTCTTGCATCTTGGTCTGGCCTTCTGAAAAAGATGGTGGTGCCTGAATAAAAATGGAAGCGTGATTTACATCAGTTGGCCTAGGCTGTATTGCACTACAGTATATAGTAAAGGACCCTGTTATGTTAGATCTCCTCTTGTCCCTGCAAGTCTCCTGTAATTATTGTGGAAATCTTGCTCGCGTGAGAAACAAGCTGATCCGTAGGTGTTCTTGCTTATGGCAGTTGTCAATCTGAGAGGGGGTTACCTGTGTGATACCAAGCTAGGTGGGGGTCTGTAGGAGGCACTTGAATTACACCTCAACTTGAATGTAAGTTTGAGTTTTATGGTTCATACAAAGTGGAAGGCTTTCAGTGCCCAAATGACAGCTCAGCCTTCATGGTGGTTTTGATGAGAGTTGATTTCTTCAGAAAGACTTCAGTTCTCTGGAAAACTTTTTTGAAAATGGACCCTTACACTAAATTTTTGGCAGCTGGGTCATTTGTCATCACCTCAGCACCGGTGACTTTCATCATTCATGGCAAGAAAGAATTTAGTAAAAGTATAATTAGAAATTAGCCTTATGGGATTTTTTAGTAACGAGAGCAAAGGACAAGATCACTTGTAAAAAACAGGTCAAGGGACACGTAGCCCAATCTATACTAGGTGCCCCTATAACTAGGTTAGCCTGCATCATCTCTGCTCTTGTCTGAAGCAGCTGGCAGTGCCGAAGTCGAGTACTAGGTTGCGTTACGTCTGATGTAGGCTGATAATTACTCTTCTCAGAAAACACTGCAGCCTGTTTTGAGACTCTGCTTGTCATGTAAACATGAATGTGTCTTACTTCGAAAAGTCGAGCTGTCTTTGGTGGTCTGATAAGTTGAGTGCACACACTGCAGTAAAATAGTGAACTGGGGAAGTAGGTTTTACTTGTTCAAATATCAAAAACCAAAACAATCCCCACCAAATAGTCCTCTGAGTACCAGAAATAATAAAGCCTCGTTATGTGTGGGTTTGTGGCTCTTAATATACATTGAGTCCTCATAGAACTTTTCCCTATGTTGAGCTGTTTATAAACCTTTTCTTTCTCTTATGAATATTTTGGTTTCTAACTGCACGGGGTTGAGTTTGCATGACAGTCTGCTTTTCTGTAGCATGATGAATTTGTCTTTGGCTGCTTAACCTCCTAGGGGTGCAAACCTCAGTCAAATTTGTCGAATAGGATTGGGGGAGGATTGGAGATAAGACCACAACATGCTTGAATATCTCAATCTCATGGATACAACTTCTTAGGAAACAAGGTTCTCTTCAGAAACTTAGCGAAAATGCGAAACCCTAGAACTGAACCCTAAATCCTCAGTGGCATATGAACTTGTCAGCATCAGTTCCCTGTGTGCCATTTTGGACACTTTCCTCCACATTGAATGCCTGAGCCAGTCCAGCATTTTTAGATGAATAGCCATTATTGAGCCGTTCTTTTATTTGCTAATGGATATCTCAGGTACCTATTCCAGTTTTCCCAACTGCCTTTCCAAGTAGGGCTTTTTAAAGAGTCTTTGTTATTTTTAAAACATCTGATAAAATGCAGTGACCTCCAAACTAAAGCATGGAATGGTCTGTGTTGCATAATTACGTTTCAGGTATTTTTTTTTAACTTTTCCAGGTCTCCCGCTAACCCCTCTGCAGGTTTTGTCAGCACCCTATGAAAGCAGTATGTTACAAATGTTAGTCTTCTTCACAACGGTGTGCTGGCTGCTGCGTGAGTTTCAGATGATGCTGATTTTTTCCAGACCCGTTGCAGAACAGGAGGAACTGAAGCAAAGACTGTGAGGTTCCCTCTTGGAAATTCCACTTCTCTTGCAGGGCTCTTTCCAAAGACAGAGCGCTGTAGGGAAGGCTAAGCCTAAGTAAGAATCAGACACTGTTTAGAGTACAGAGGGCTGACAAACAGAGCCATTAATTTTCTTTTTGCAATAGAGCAACAAAGGATATTTCAAGGGTCAGAGCATCTGCTGATGTAAATTATCATATTTTTACTGGTCAGGGGATTCATATCCCTTCATCCCAGCTGGGAATGTGTCACTGAGAGATGGTTTAGTGATTTACACCATCAACATTGAGGGAGACAAAAAAGCAACCTTAAAAAAGCAGTCTGCTTAGGTTGGTATATGGGGCATTAAAGGCCTACTTTAAAACAAAATAGAAGCAGCCTACACTTTGTAGGTATTTTGGAAATGGGGTTATAGTGACTGTGTGATTGTGTGGGCAGGTGGTCTTGTTAAATATGAGGCTTTTTGTTTGTAACTACTGGCTTTACAGATGAAATAAGAAAGTGCAAATTAGTGCCCTGCTCTTGCAAATGCTCAAGTATTCATATAAGTAGGTCCTTAGACTTCAAAGGAGTTACTCGCATGAGCAAAATGAAATGCAGAACTGTTGTGTTTTCATTCTCTTTCTTCCAGGTCGGTGTCTCCTAGTGTAACTACTGGTGCTTCATTCTGAAAACCAGACTAAGGTCCTCTGGAAATTCCTAGTATAATCTCATTACCTGCTAATAAACAGCTCTCGTTTTGTTTTGTTTGGGGTTGGTTCCCCCCCCTCCTCCCCCCATAGTAGATTACTTCACTGTGCATTGCTTCCTGGGTATTAATGAAAGGCTGAAATTAACTTCTGGCTGGTGACGTTCTTGCCAGAACATGCCATCTGATCAGTCATCAGTCAAAGACATGATATATTTATTACTCATCTCATTCTGGGATAGCCAACTTCTATATGTGTAGGGGACGTTCCCGGTTCTGGGCAGGTGTCTGAAGAAGGCCAGGCTAACACAGCCAAGTTTGCAAGGGGCAGTGTGTCTCACTGCTGCTGAACTTGATAGGGACCTGCCTTCTCCCTGCCTCTGCTGTTTTTCTCGCAGTGATACTCCAGACCAGTTGCATGGGACTGGGATGGGCGAGTGGAAGGAGGAGAAGTCAATAAAATTGTCCCGTGGGCTTGCAGCTAACCAAACCTGTTTAACACTCTCAGTTGTTTGTACAACATATTTACTGGTGCATTTTATATTCAGAAGACTCAAGTGACTTGGTTTACAGATACGGCTCCGAGAGTAGGCACATGTGACCCAACCAAGGGACATTATAGGCTGGCTAATTCAGCCTAATTAGTCCTGAATGCCAAATGCACTAGATTCCACCAAAGTTGTGAGACGGATGTTGCTTCCGTTACTTCCCACTGAAGTTTTGTATGTAACTTTGTATGCTCTGCTGGGGGTGTAGCGTTTTGTTTTTTAACCAGATTTGAAATCCTGTTCTTGCCCCCTCTGTCTGCAGTGAACCCCTCTTTATGTTGGATTCTGACACTTCGCAGGCCTATCTGCAGGTTTGCATCCATGCCTCTTGCTTCACAAAAGTAAACACAAACAAGTCCTTCATCTAACTTCCATTAGAGTCGATGAGTCTTTCCACTCACTTCAATGGCAGTCGGAGTGAGTCTTTCATCTTTCCTTCCTAGAAACTGGTTTGTCCGGGTCCCTTTTTGTTCTTCCTGTTCTGGCCTTTGTCCCCATCATGTCTGAGCACTTCAGTCAGCAGTAGCTGACTCTGTCTTGTTCTGGTGCTCTTATTCTCTGTTGCATGATGAGGCTGGCGTATAATAGTGTCTCCATTATTCTGCATGTCCCTATCTTTAACTGAGGATAAGTGGCAGAGATGAAAGGCCAGATTTTCAAGATGTGAATGACAGTCTGGTGTGATTTTTCAAAGGTATTTAGAAACTTCAGAAACCACCACTTTGTTCCTGTTTCTTTAAGCCCATAACTATCCTGAAAAGACCCAGCGTTAAATAGCTTTAAAAAGGTCATGGGGGAAGCCTGTTGCACAGGAGCTGAAGAGGCATCAGTTCCACAGCTGCTTCTGAATCCTTCCTCTTCTGAAATATGGACACCTCTCAGCCTTGGCCTTCACCACGCACTGGCTCTACAGGCAAAATGTCAGCAGCAAACACCTGAGAGGAACCCTGTGTGGAAAAGCCATTCTTCTGCAGTACATGATGGTGGCTGTGGCCATGCTTAAGCATTTGAGGGCTTCTCTCCTTTTCCTTAGTTATCATTTTCATTTCAGGGAGCTGGTTGCATGATTTAAGAGAAATCTAAACAGACTAATATGTGCAAGACTCAAACCTCACAGAGTGACCATTATGGGAGTATGGGTAAGCTTTCGGAGGTAAAGAGCAGCCCAGTGACTTGTTCCTTTCATACGGGAATGATATCGGAGACACAGGGATGTGACAGATGAGAGATCTGTAAAACACTCATTCTAAGTCCTGCTGCCAGTTGACATAAAACAGCTCAACCCTCCAGCACTCAGCTTACCTAGAGGATTTTGCCTGGTTTATGGCTGCTCTGAAGTGCTCAGATACGCACGCTATAGCAATTAGTTACGCTAGCAATTAGTTGTACCTCCAAAAATTGAGTCCCTCATTAAAGCCTGGCCCAAGATGTGAAGACCTAGCATTGCACCTGGAATCTTTGAAGTCTCTGGATGTTGAAAGTCTAATAGTAGTAATAATAATAATAATAATTATATATAAACACATAAACACTTCCCAAGTGTGTCACAACCACATGAAGGACAGACTAAAGCATGTTGGTACGAATGCAAGAAGCAGCAGAACAAAAGTTCGAAGATACTGACTGCACTTCTTCATAATAAGCATCACTATTTTAATAGAAAAAGTGTCCCTTTGACCAAATTTTCTTCACGTGCTCACATTCAGGGCACTTTGTGGCATAACTGAGTCACTAAGATTACAGAGAGAAGGACTGGTGTTTTCTGAGGTGAGCATGTGGGTGGTCAGCTAATCATAGCCATCGTATGAAAGTGTTGCTGAGTGATTGCTTGAAAGATTCGTGGAAGTGTGTTCTTGCAACCTTAGCTGACAGGTAGGAAGAGATCATTAAAATAAACTCTGGAGTATGGCAATGACCAAGCTTTGCTCCAGAAACTGCTGTGTTAGGGAAGGGATTGAAGGTTTAAAAAATAGGAACTGCCATCATTGGTTAAAGAAAGTTCGTGGCCCATAAACTCAAGAATATTTTTAGCCAACAGCCAATAAATGGTGGGAACCCTGCTATTCGAAAGCCTTTTTCAGTTGACAGTAGACAACTAATTCTTCCTGAGCCTTAATAAAGCCATCTGCAAAAGGCTTTGTCAAACGGTATGGATGTGGCACTGTATGGAAAGAAAAAAAGTAAAGTTTTGAGCCTTCCCAAAGGAAACCCTTGGAAGCTACCAATCAGCCATCCACAAGGACTGCTAGCTGGCTAATTCCGTGTTTTAATAGCCATCTAAGATGGGGACAATATTGTTATATAGAGCTGAAGCAAAATGACACTAACAACTTGTGGGAAGCAGCAGTGGCGTGATTTCCTTTCCATGTGCTTCTTGTTTGTTAGATTTGATGGATGGAGGTAAAGGGGAGGGAAGGGAGAACAGGGCCTTAATGCTAGATTACCAAGTCTTTTCAGAAGGAAAGTCAGATCAGAACAGAGTTTTGATCCAAAAAGGTTCTTTTTTCCCTGCCTCGAGAGCTCAGATGCGGAGGGAACAAAGCATGCATGTGAATATAGTCTTAATTGGTCTCTCCTGTGGCTTGTGCACAGAGGAGGGCAGGATTCACACATACTTCAGGTGCTGAAGTTGGGTGCTGAGTGCAGGAGCAGAGCACCAGTCTGCTCCCTGGAGCTGGCAGGTAGCATTAACCCCTTGCATGAACCTCCCTAGCGAGGCAGGTCTGGCCGTCCTCGCCTTCTCAGAGCTGTTGTCATATGTGAAATGAAACATCTCCGTGCACTGCTGGACTTGCAGCCCTCAGCTGGGACTGTACCAGGTAATAGCAGGACTCCTTTAGAGCATCATTGGAGTTTGAAGCTAATCTCAGCATACTGGTGAACACACAGCATTCGAGGAGCTGTTGGGTTTAGAAGGTGGGGTATTGGTTCAGTGCTGGGGAAATACCAATGCTTACCTTCACCACTGTGAAGGTGTGCATTTTGGGGTAAGTCCTTACCTTTTTAGCACACAGACTGATGTTGTTGTGTTTCCAAGCCTGGGGTGAATGCTTTTTAAGCGTGTTAAGGTTTAACCCGGCAGGCAGCCAAGCACCACACAGCTGCTCGCTCACTCCCCCCTCCCCCCTCAGTGGGATGGGGGAGAGAATCAGAAAAAAAAAAGTAAAATTCATGGACTGAGATAAAGACAGTTAAATAGAACAGAAAAGGAAGGGAAAATAATAATAATAATAATAATGATGATAGAATATACAAAATGAGTGATGCACAATACAGTTGCTAACTACCCGCTGACCGATGCCCAGCGAGTTCCCGAGCAGTGGTCACTGCTCCCCGGCCAACTCACCCCAGCTTATATACTGAGCATGATGTCATATGGTTTGGCCAGTTTGGGTCAGCTGTCCCGGCTGTGCTCCCTCCCAGCTTCTTGTGCACCTGGCAGAGCATGGGAAGCTAAAAAGTCCTTGACGAGTGTAAACACTACTTAGCAACAACTAAAACATCAGTGTGTTATCAACATTATTCTCATACAGAATCTAAAACACAGCACTATACCAGCTACTAGGAAGAAAATTAACTCCATCCCAGACGAAACCGGGACAAAGTGGAAAGCTGTGTTATTTTAATTTTGTTGTGTGGTTGAGGTATAATCCTCAGAAGAATGAACAGTCCTGTGCTTATTGCCCAATGGCCATCAATGTCTCAAAATAATTACAAAACCATGTAGTGCTGAATAGAAAATGAAATCTGTGAGTTGTTTGGGTTCCAGAGCTGAACCAGTGAAACATTTCCAGGTGGCCTGAGATTTCTTTCCAGTAGCCTGTGCAATGTAGGGGGTGAGACTGCATGGCATAATGAATTACTCTGACCACAAAAATCTAAGCATCTGTGACCTGTTTTCTGCATAGAGGTTTCTGGGAGAATTGCACTTCCTCTGAAAGTCTGAAAAGTTTTTTTCCAAAAAAGAGACATCCTAGACACATTAGTTTTGCAATCCATTGTTGGGGGTTACAGTTTAAAACATAGGAAGGGAAAGGGGACAGCATGTTGCATGACACAGAGTAAAGTCTGTAAGTAAGAATGTAGTGGGCCATATCTTCAGGAAGGAGCAGTGCATTTAGAAAACTGTTTGCATAGACTTTACCAGGAGGTACCAGGCACTTCTGGAAAATCTGAGGCCTTGTGTAATTAACTTCCTGCATTACTTTTGAAAATGGTTTCTGGGCTGTTCCAAATCCCCAGGTCCATCCAGCTGTCCTGTCACTCAGGCTCTGTCGCAAGATCTTCAGAGCCGGAAACCAGGGAAACTGATCAGCGTTACAATAAAATACCTCCTGCTCTTCTGCCAAGAGTTTTAGGCTGAACAAAGGTATTATGCATTTTAGGAGATTAAATTATGCCAAGCACAGAAGATGAAGTCCCAGGGACTTGATTTCTGAGACTTAGCCACATGATCCTTGCTGGCAATCCATGTAATTTATTGCGGAGCTCAAACAGCCCACTTGCTGTGTCCATGCCAAGCTGACCTGCCGTAGGGAAGTAATTGCTTCTTCACATCTATAAACAGTCTGGGGTGGTTTTTTTTTTTGATTTCTCAGTGTAATGAGGGCATGTTTCTTCTCAGCACCAAATCTTGGCTGATGTTAATGTCCTCTGTTCTTCCCCTACCTGAACTCAAGCAGTAAATGCTAAGCACTAAATGCTAAGCACTCAAGCACTAAACTAAAAAATAGGGAGATGTATGGGAAAAAAAAGAAATTTGTGTTGTTTTTCAGAATCCCAGGGTAAAATAGGCCAGTATTGATAGCTGGCAACACGCAGACTTATAGCCCATGTCTTAAGAATTGCTTAGTTTCAACTCCTAGCCGCTTCGGCAGCTCTCCTTGTTGGCAAGCAGGAGATGTTCTCTAGCATCTGATGCTTTTTCCGTGTGCCAGTATCTGGGCTGAGCTGTGTCTCGGTCACAGTGGCTCCCATTCTCCCTCTGCACCTTTTTTCGGTAGCTCTCCTGTTACTCACGAGCCCTCTTTGCTCATCTTTGTCTTTCGAGCTCCTTGGAGTGGGGACGGACATGGATTAGCTATAAGGAGGCTGTAAGGAGCGTCCCGCCCTGTTGGTATGACTTATGCTCTGTGTCCAGAGATGGTACCTAGTTTTTAGCTCTACAAAAATATGTTTTTGTTGTCTTGTGACCATTAACCAGTTGTTTCAGATCATTCTGTAAGGATGACCCATCCTCCTTAGGTTTTACTATCCTGTAGCCTCTGAGTCATCAACTGAGTTTGCCTGCAAAGATTTGGCATCGTTGTCTAGATAGCGGGTAGTCAAACAAAACAATATTGCAGCAAGGATTGCATCTGGGGGTGTTGGTAAAACAGACCCACACATTTCTCATGATCTCATTAGCAACCACAGAACTTGGAAGACCTGTCACTGGAGAGAGTGTTTATTCCTATCATGTCTATCCTCTTAAACTTCCATAATGCAAGATCTTACAACAGACTGTAAGGTAAAACACCTTGGAAAATTCAAGTATATCAAGTCAACACAGTGCACTCATTGAAATAAAATGTTTATTCCATGAGGTGTGCTGGCTGGTATTAATTACGTCAGTTAGACTCCGTCAGTATATCCCAGAAGCCATTGTCATTTTGCTGCCTGAAGGAGGCGTTAGTCTGAAGCTAGTGTACCAGAAATGAGGGGGCACTTTATGTGCCGGCTTGTTGCAAATTCTTCCAGAATTAGAAAATGTGTGTAATTCCTTGCAAGCACAAACATTCCTACACCAGGCACTCCTTCCTGCTGCAGACGTCCTTGGATCGACTACAGTTAAGTGGGGGAGAAGGGCGTCCCGTTTTTAATCCCCCCCCCCCCCAGCAGTCTGTTTGGCTGGAGGTCACTGACGCCAGCACTCTTACGGCTCAAGCGCCGCGCGTGCCTCAGTGAGAAGGGAGTTGGCGTGTGTGTGTGTGTGTGTGCATGTTGTAGGTATGGAATGTATAGGATTGTCTGTGAAAGGCTCTGTGGTTGTGAAGCACTCCCCTGTGTGTGCTGAGGATGGCTGAAGGGGTTGGCCGGGTAGCTGCAGTCTGCGGGCTCCCAGGGCAGGCTGCATCTGCATGTGTGTGTGCAAGGTCACAAGAGGTGTTCAAGCCTGCTCAATGCTGTCAGCGTTGCCACATTTAAACTTCACAGAGCAAACAGACTTCAGGCTCCTCTGCTGCATGCGTTGGATTGCTTTTGTGCTTTTTTCCACTGTGGGGAAAAAAGTTGAAATGCAATTCATAGCTAATGCTTACTGAACCTCTTTTCGAGTCCTGTGAGATATCTAAACATGACACACATCAATTAGCCAAACTACAGAGGGAGAAGTCTGCATAATTTAAATAAGGACTTTCTGCAGACTTCCTTTACTTGTAATGACCTTGTATCAAAGAACAGGGGATGTAAAATACATAATTAAGGGCAAAGGTAGGTGGTGATACCCCAGGACTTCCAGTATCTTCTTTCTGGCTGATTGCAGAGGTCAGCATTTTGCAGCACCTTGGGCCAAATTCTCCCAGGAGCTTAGCTCTGTGGAAAACCAAAGTACTTATTTAGATGCAAAGTTATTTTTAAACTGGTTTCCTAAGGAAATCAGGGATAAGACATTCCCCCTGCCTGTCCCTCTCTGACCATCTCTGTCTTTGAGGGCTCACCCCGAATAACTTCTGAATCCATTTGCTACCCACAGGTGACCCAGTGGCAAACAGCCTCGGAGCATGTGAACTCCGTATCATAACTGATTTTTCACAGGAGGAGGTGGAAAGGCCGGTGAAACGGCCTCTGACCCGCTGGCGGGTGAATCAGCGTGCCTCTTGTGAATCAGCTTCTGTTTGCTTAACCCGAGGGGTAAAGGGGTGTGAAAAAGGGGGTGGTTTCATAGCAAAAGGGAGACAGGGAAAGGATCCAGGGATGCTTGGGGGGCTCAAAAAGGAAAGGGACATGAGAATATTGGGTACAAGTTGTAGGAAATCGCTTCAATGTGAGTGTTCCCACGGTGGCGTCTTTGCTTGGGCTCGTGCTCCTGGGATGGCTCCATGAAACATGGGCCTGAGTTAACAGGTACCTCAGAAACAGCTGAGCTGAGAGGGATGTCGTCGTAATCTCTCGTCTCCTGTGGGGTCAGGCTAATGAAAGGTGTAAGAAAATGGACTAAAGTAGGTGGGTAACTTTTTCTCAGCAGGCACCCTCTGACATCTACCAGCAGAGCAACTCACCGTGGTCAGCAGCCTGCCACGAAGACCTGTTCTGCCTTCCTCTGCCCTGGTGTGGGCTGGGTGGGTTGCTGTGCTGCTCAGGAGTTTGCACCGTCCCCGTTGCCACCTGGAGCAAGGATGTGGTGGGGCACTGCAGTAATGCAGCGAGGACAGTGGCGGCGGCTGTCCTAGCACAAGCTGGTTTGGGGAAGGATGTCCTTAGGTCCCTGACTCGTTTCTCCTTGTTCACCAGCTGGGGCAGGAGTGAGCTTTGTCCAGCATGTGGTTTAGGAAGGCGAAATCATTTATGTCAGCTCAGCACACCTCCTCAGTCTGAACTTTGGTCCAAGGTAGGGACTCTTAACACCCTCAGCAGTGAGGAGAACGTAGAGACAGTAGCCCACAGTGGTAAGGGGATGTCTTTGGGACCCTCATATCTTCCCGTGTAACAACACACGTAGATACTTGTGCTGTGACACTGAAGCATGATCTACGCTGGGAGGAACATGAGGAAACAGTATGGCATGGGTCAAAGCTGCTGCAAAGTCCTGCTCCCTTAACTGAGATTACTACTGTCCAAAGACCTTAAGCTTCACTGAGGACATATGTGGTTAAAGTATATATTTTAAGTTGAATAAACTTTATCCTCTTCATATATTTGTTACAGAAAGCAAAAATTTGGCCAAAGCTGTAAAAATACAAAGGAACCCTTTTTTTGAATATCTAAAAGATGAAACTGAGGAAAAGGAGATCTGAGTTCTGGTACCACAGCTGGTGCTCATGTGGTGTTTGATGTGTTTAGTGGTAATATGTCTGGTAATCCCCAAGGAGCACCTTACTGTAACCCAGGGGCTTAGCATAGTGAGGTGGCTTTACTCCAGTCCTCGTACGCAGGTCTACCATCTCAGTCTCTGCTTATTTCACTACCATTACATTTCCCAAGTATCTGCCCCCATGTGATCCCAGGAGCATGCAGGAGACCAAATACGGTCACACAAAGGAAAGCCATCTAATGTCAGAGCCAGAGGGAGTGTTGAAGGAAAGCTGTCCAGGCAGGTGGATGTGTTGGCTTGGAGAGAATCGCAATAGGCTCATTTGGTGGCTGTGCAGCCTCTGCTTGAGTCTGTGCCGGGGCACCCAACTCACCCCCAGCAGCCCTGTCTGCATCTCCTCGTCAGTACTCCCCGCAGCCAGGTGCTTCCAGCAACCTCCAGCATTTAGCTAGATGATCAGCGAGCTGTAGGCTAAGCTCTCCCCCAGGAGCGCAGCTTCTTCAGCCTTTTGGCTCTGTGGGGATAGAGCTCATCCAAAAGTACTGGTGTACTGTCAGCCTGCTTATTTCCAAATTGGATGTGCCCGTCTGTTCATTGAAAAGGCCAGCATAAACCTCATTAATGCCACGTGTGAGGGGGCCCCACATCCTATATGTAAACTCAAGGGCATTTTTATTGTTTCCTGAGGGGCAGGCTTCTTGTGCACCAGGGTTGGGAATGTTACCAACCGGGCCGGCACTCTCCTCTACCAGCTGAGCAAGCAGCATTGCTCTACATATTTTCCCATAGAAGAGCATTTCTTGACCTTATACCTTCTACGTATACTTTCACAGATCCTGTCCCTCTGCCCCCACACCAGCTTGAGTGCTCTGTCACTGTCTTTCTTTGGAGTTGTGGCATGTGTGATCAATGGAAATATAAAGGCTGCCTTACTTGGCGTCCCTGACAAAATCCCAGAACATTGCAAATGGGTTGGGACCTCTGGAGGTCTCTGCTCCAACCTCCCGCACTGGGCTCCGTGTGCAGGAAGAGTCACTTAAAGTACATACGTACCCTTCTTCCTATTTTTGCTGGAGCAGCCCTTCCAGGATGCAGCTAGTAATGCTACTGCACTAATAGTATTAGCTGGTGTAATAGGGAATAAAACCGCTGCTTTTTGGAGCCTATAATTATGTTGAGGCTTTAATATAACAGGAAGATTAAAAAAAGCAGTAGAGGAAGAAGCTTATGGGGAAGGGACAAAGGTTATGTCTCTCAGGTTGTTCACCCACTCAAACAACCGGCCTGAGCAAGTTGTATTTCAAGCTGGGTGACCTTATGCTAGCAACTGTGCGTACTGGTGGCAAAAGGCAGCCCCCACTGTGTACAGCTGTGAGTCTGAAATCACAGGGCTACAGGGGGAACTGGACGATGTGATTTGCACGAGTCACCTCGCATCCTTAGCTGCAGTTTCTGTATGGGAGTTGTTATCTTGCCCCTGCGATGCCTCCCGCAGTTCTGCAGCCGCGTCAGAAATACAGCCCCGCCATTCTTGCTTGCCTCAATTTCAGCCGAGGTTGTATGGTTAATGCCATCTCGTTCAGTGGTGGTGCATCTCACAACTGATCAACAATGTGTCTGGGATGAACATCATCTCATTAAATTATTGCTTGTGGCATTCAACTGTGTCGCACACCTTTCCGAAAAAGCAACACAAGGGAAAAGAGAGGTCTTCAAAGCTGCTGTGTCAAAAAGCTACAGAACAGGTTGCTGGCTGCACTCATGGTTCCTTCCTTCCTCTGCGGATGTCCTCTCAGGTGGGGTTTATGGTCTCATGCATCACCTAAGCAGTCACCTAAGGCAGATGCTAGCAAATGATTGTTTCCAAATCTTATGGAAAAGCCTGCAGTAGCAAAAATGTTGTCTTTCTCTGTTCTGATTTGCTTTTGCATGACAGCTTGGTTTGCTGGTTATTTGGGCTACGGAGAAAAGTCATCTCCTCTGACAGTGCCTGACTGGGAAATGTATCTTTTTTGTGGGTTCTCCAGAGACTTTCACACTGGGGAGTTACAAAGCTAAAGAACAATGCCAAAGGACTAAATTCCTGTGTGGGAGAAAAATAAATAAAAATGAAATGCCACAGCAGCCAGCTGTGCCTTTGCATGCATGGGAGCATGATCCAAGAGCTTGGTTCTGGTGGCAGCTGTCCCATTGCTGATATCTATGAAGGATCTGGATTAATTTTCTTCACAAACATGTGAGAGGCAAAGGGATGTCCCCCCTAAGAAAGAACGATGAAATGATTCTGTTGTTCCAATGCCAATAGGCTATTCTAGTTCAGTTAAGCTTCATATACCAGGATCACTTTAAGTATGCGTATCCAGTTCAGACTGCCAAATGGGGATGGTTGGGGGGACATCTTATTTTACAGTGCTTGGGGTGAACTGCACATCAGTGAGTTTTCCCTGTGCTGTGCGTAATCCAAGTGTGTCAGGGGTTTCTCAGACATCTGTCCTGGACGCAGAAGTCCCACCTGCCTCCTCCAGACCAGTAAGCCCGACCCATCCAGTGACAGTGCTCATGCCTCTGAGCTGGTGGGGACCTCAGAAAAATCTGCTTTCCTCAGCCATGCCATTAGAAGCAGTGATGAAGCGCACAGTTAGACAACGCATTCTCACTGTCCACTTCACGGATGAGATCACAGCACAGCCAACATGTTCGGACCTTCCAGCTTTCTGCTAGATGGCTCTTCCTGTGCCAGCCCGAGTTGCCACATGCAGTCTCTGCAGCTCTGGGGGCAGGCATGGAAATCCTCACCGTGGGCTGCCGTGGAGACTCTCTGTGCCTTCTGCACTGATGTGCACTGGTGTGCTGGCACTTAACACTCTTCATGCTTAGTCCAAGAGGGAAATAAAAGTCAGAAACTGAGTAACTCTGTAATGAGAATCATGCAGTTCTGGTGGGAATGGACCTCAGCACTCCTGAGGGCAGAGCTCGTCCTGAGCCCCCCTTGATGTCATGCACAGCTCCAACCAGCGGTATGTGACACACAGCACTCCCAGGCCCTCTGAAGGCATGCCTGCTTCCTTTTCATGGAGCACATGTGCTGCAAAAAAAAGGCATTACGTAGATTGGGGATCCAACTTGAAAGGTAAAGAGAAAAAGTAAGGAAAGAGAGAGGATGCGCTTTGAATACAGATACCCTTTTCACTGAATTTGAAACAGAGGACCAGCAGGTCTTCTGGCCCTGATCTTCATCACCAGCTATTATGCAGCTGCCAATATGTTGAGATCAATAACTGGTTTTAACTTGCGCACATCTTCCTGGCCTGACATAATGTGAGAGCGTCAAGGGGCAGTGACTCTGTGGCTTCCCTCTGCTGTTGGTTACAGTGTCACCCATCCTTCCCGTTAAAAGGGTAGCCCTCATACCTAGTTTGAATGTGTCCACTTCCAGTTTTCAGCTCCTCTTGTTCCTCTTAAGCCTTTCTCTGTTAGATGTTAAACACTGTAGGATGTGGCATGCCATTCTTTTTAAAATGGATAATTTCTGCATTGTGCTGTAGTGCAGAGATACCCAAAGACTCCAAATGAGCAAAGTTGGGTTTCAGAGAAGTCTCAATATAGCAACATACGCCTTTTTTTTTTTGAAGCAGATGGTGTTGGTCACAGTGGAAGAAAGCACTTGGGGAATGACATGCGCTTTGGGCTGATTTATTCTTGTGTGCTGGGTTGTTTTTTCCAATCACTGCCTTGCTATGCAATTAATTAGTACTTTTCTTTGCCTCAGTGGCCTGTCTGTAGAACTGGATTCAGTGATTTTGCCTCAAAACACAGGAGTGCTGGGACATTTCAGTGACATCCTTAACCCCTTTTGCTCTGTATTTCCAAAATGTAACATAAAATGCTGTAGCTTGCCACCACAGCAGTGAGACCCCTGAAGTGCTTTGTTGCCTTTGCTTTAAATTATCATTATGCAATGTGAAATACATGGCTTGGCTTTCCTCAGGTTTGCATGGCCCCAATTTCCACGGCCTGTGCCAATTCGAGGCTGCTGTGACTCCACTGTGACTCCATCACTACTGTGGAGCTGATGTTACACACCAGGAGAACGAGCCTGGTTTCGGTCTGGCCCACTAGTGAAGCCCTGTCCGTGAGAGTGTCTCTCCAGCTTTGTGTCCTGCACTGCAAAAAGGAGCCTGCACTTCTCCTAAGAATGCTTAGGCTTGTCTGGCTGTTGCATTTGTGTTGGTCCATGGTCTGCAGCCTCTTCGTGGCTTCTTGCCTCACCCATACTGAGTATTTTGGTGATTGTGTCCTCTTGAAGATTTCGCACCCTTTCCAGGCATGGATGGGTCCAATATTTGTAAGAAGCTCATGCAATTCTGTGTGGAATTGCCGCTTCCAATGAACGGGGATCTACACAGAAACAGACACTCAAACATCTTCCAGTGGGCTGAGACGTGGGAAAATCAGCTTGGGCCATTTTCTTCTGCTCTAGTGGGGTGTCATGAACGAGCTCGTCCCTGCACCTTGGCCTCAGAGAGGATGTAGGCACCACCTCTGTGTTAACTGTGGCTATGTCAAGGGCTGATGGCTTTATAGGAGCTTTGCATTAGGCTGCAACAGCTGTCCAAATCCACTGAGAGAGGCGAGTTTGAAGGTAAACAAGATATAAGCGTGATGCTGAACCTCTGCTGAGCCAGAAGAGGAATAGCAAGCGTTATCAGCCCTGCTGGCCAAGCGACCTTCCTTGGGGCTTGTGGCGGCACGGTCTTGACATCCAGGGAGGGTGGAGGGGGTAAGCCGGGTGGACCACTTGCTCTAAGCTCCCTCTACAGAGACATTTCTCTCCACCCGCAAGCTGGAGGGTAGGTGATCCAAGCCTGGGAAACTCAAGAGTTGATCCTATATAAATAAAAATGGTTGTTTTAAAAAGCAAATAAGAAACAGGTCCTTCTCCTCTTCCACCCACCTTTTATAAGATGGATCAGAAGCAAAGCATGGTATGCCACCACTATGAAGACTGAAAACAGTGAACGTCATTTCAATACAGTGAGCGTGTCTACATAGGCTTCCTTGAGCAGAGATTGATATGTGTGAGGATTTAATCAGTGTACAAATAATAACAGAACAGAGACAAAGAACAGCAAGTCAGCAGAGCTCTATGCTCACCACTTAATGGTTATCTGCCTGCGTTTATCTGTACCCACACACTGCGTATCGCTGTGTCTCAACGTACACTAGCTTTGCTGCTCATGACGGTTTAGCACCCATCTGCCAGCTCTTCCATGAGGGCAACACTAGCAGCCCAAGCTCACGTGGTCATATGCCATATTTTATTGTGAAACACTCAGCTTTTATGTTTATAGATCCTAGATACAAATTTCAGATAAGTATGATGAAATAGTGGGTCTGTTTTGTTTTGTTGTGCTTTTCCCATATGCTAAATACCACACTGAAACATGCTCAAACACCTACTAAAAAGGACCCATCTGGGAGGAATTTATTTTCACAGCCAAATATAGACCTTGGTTGAATCAAATTCCAGGATGCAGACATTCAGGATCAAATCTAGATCCAAAAGTTGAATTCCAAATTTTTGTAAGGTACATGGAAAGCAAACAGCTGAAGCCATTCACCACGATCATTGAGTCGTAATCCTTTAAAATTTCTAGGTTGTTTTGTAGAGCAGAGAAAAGTCAGCCTGACTTAGAGCAGTGGGTCCCATCTTTCCTGTCCTTGTCAGGCATAGCTATGCAGTAGCACTTGGAACATTTGGAGCACTTGGATGCGGCGGCAGCGTGAGCATCCTGCTAAACGAAGTGCTGGGGATCGGGGGCTGAGGCGTAGCGCTGCTGCACCCTGCCTCGCAAAGAAGCCGGCATCAGGGCTGGGATCTGTTCCCAATCCCGCCACTAATTCAGCAGGCACCCTGGGTGAGCTGCTCCACGTCCCACCCTTTGTCTTTTCTCTGTTTCGTGAGGTCTCCAGGTCAGCAGCAGGGTCTCCCCACGTTGCTACACACAGGGGAAAGGTACGTCTAAGGCCACTTGGCAACGCGTCAGTTAGTGATGGTATGACAGAGTGTTTAGGTTTTACAGGCTTTCATCCCCTCCTGATGCACCACACCGTGCAGCTGAGCGCGCTCACCTGCTGGCCAGGGCGAACTGACCCCGCAGCTGCTTGTCTTCCAGAATGCACCTGATGCCAGGAATGCCCCTTGGGTGCACACGTGCTGCACCTCTGCTGTTAGACAGCGCGCCGCTCAGACCAGCTCTGTCGCAGCACTGGGCTTTCACCCTTGATCTTTGCTCAAGAGTGGAAGAGCTGCTTCCCATCCACACTGCAAGGTGGAGAGCGTCCTTTGTGGCCCTACATTAGTTTTTAATTTGTACTGAAATGGGAGACGCCAGGGGTGAGCACAAATCCTGTGCTCCTACACAGGGTGCAGCGGAGGCAGGTGAGTGCATGTGCCAGGCTAATGGCAAAGCCGTTCGCCTGGGGTTCACATCACTGCTTCTGATGGGACACACAGCAGCGTTTCAGGTGGTTCGCAGCTGGTGACTCTTCATTTGGTGGTTGGTTGGGTTTTCTTTTTCAAAGTGCCAAATTTGTTGCTGCATCAGACACATGCCGTAGCGGATGCCTTATGAAGCATACGTCTACTTGCTTTCATCAGCGTGTGCTACAGCCTCAGCACTCGTTATTACTTAAGGGAGGGGAAGGTTTGTGTGTAAAAACATTAAAAACATGTCACAGGCAGTGTGGAGCACAAACCTCCTCGTAAATCTGGCAATACAAACCCAAATATTCTAAGCAGGGCTTCCACGCTGACTCTTTGGTTTTAGTTTGGCTATGGTCTGGAGAGAAAAATTTCTCTTTCAACTCTGATGTGTCCTGTACATTTCCAAGAGAGGAGTATAAAGTGTTTCAGTTGTTTTAAGAGGGGGGCAGGGGCGTTTGTGTTTGGGGTCTGCTCTGGATAAATAGAAAGATAACTGCATAAAAGCAGAGACTCTGTTGGGAACAGGAATCTGTGATGACATTTTTCATTCTTACAAGCTGTGAGTCTTCCCATCATTCCGTTTGGAGCAAAGCAATAAGAACAACTAGCTTACCCTTAAGGGAGAAATGACAAGGATAAGTCGCTGCTGCACAGTTGTTTTTTGCCTTCCTAGAACAAGCAGGGGTAGGAAGCTGGAAGGCAATATGTTCTTAGATGTCTTTCTCCTGAATCTCAGCTAGTCATGCCAGTAATGAGAAGTATCCTGTCTTGTCCAGGAGCTGAGAAACTGAAGTCATCTTTCTGCACCTAAAATTATCTCTAGGTTGATGGACATTTATTCCTTGCACCAAAATATAAAAGCTGTTGATTAGAATGGCATGGGATTTGGGAATTTTTTTTGCTTGATCTTCTTGAAGCATCTCTTAAGAAGCAAGCATGAGATTTGCTGATCTTTGCCACCCACCGTGCTCTGACTGTGGCTGGCCGGGTGGCTGTTTCACTCGCCAGAGGAGGATTTCCCAGCAGAGGTGAAACTTCCAGGACGTTTAGGCGCAGCAGCTCTTCCTGGCATGCTTTTTGCCAAACGCATTTGCAAACCTCACCAGGGTCCTGGCGAGGCTGCCCGGATCAGGCGTGTCCAATTATGCACACACAGCAGCATCCAAAATAGGCCGCCCCTCCTGGCACGCGGCTCCGCAGCACCGAGAGCACGCTGGAGCCGCTCCACTGCAGCCAGCGGACTAACACCGATTTACTTTGATTAATAGCCCTTCTGTGGTTTTCCGACAGAAATCTCTGCAGCAGCAGGCACGAGGTGGTAATTTGGTGCAAGACCTCTGCTCTAGGGCATATTATACATTAGCCTAACAGCTCTTTTCTAGAAGTGCTTTTGGATCACTGGGCGATGCTTACAGTACATCCTTTCTTGGCTGGCAGGTCCCTGTTCCTGGAATAGCACGGCGTGCACTGAAACAGCCACGTTTCTAGCTGGGTTGCTGCTTCGAGGGCAGCTGCGGGGTGCCCTCCTGCGCCCGTTGGTACCCCATCCGCAGGTTACCACGCTCTGGTGAAGGCATTTTGCCTTCAAACCGGGTGGAGGTTGCCTGACCAGGAGGTGAGGTAACCCCCCTGTGACTCTGGTTGCCTCCAGAGCAGACGCGCCAGCTTAGCAGCTCTCTTGTCACTGAGGCTGTGTTTTAGCTAAGCCAGCAAGAGAAAACAAAATTCGGATGCTTTCTCCTCATTAATTCCCTTGTGTAATTGTGACAGGCAGTGGCCGAGGCTGAGGCTTCTCCAGAGTCACTGCCCCAGCAGCCTCAACGCAATAAGAGGTTTTAGTGGTACCTCCTGTACCACTGACCAGGAGGCCACTGTACACCAAGGCATCAGTGATCCACGCAACAGCGAACCGGAGGAGGCACAGGCCTGCGCTGGGCTGCGTGGGGCTGCAGGTCCAGCGTGGCCTTCGGGCTCCACTGTGCCGCAGGACAGCCCCCCAGCTCGCCGCGACGGGGGGGCCTGCGGGGAGCTTCCACTCGGCACCGGCAATTACACCACCTGCATGGCCTTGCCTTTATCTAAAAGTGCAGCGAGAAGATCTCATTTGAACATCGTCTTCGTTTGACAGTAGGAATGATGAATAGAGTTGTTTTCTTGTAAGAAAATATTGCAACGTCTCAAATGACCAAAACGGGATAACCCTTCCACGGACAGGGTCGGCACAACACGCTGCACGTGGGTTGGATCATTAGATGCTGCCAGCATCTGAAGGGACGTAACATTATCTATCTCTCTTTTCTTTGTAGTGTTAGCTCTAATAAAAAGTGCGTAAAATGATACTCCACAAAGTCAGGGTGCCTTTCTTGCAGGGAACACGATGGACCAGCACCTCCTGGTGCAAAAGCACCGCCGTGCAGGCAAGAGTTTACCACTGTAAACAAGTACAAATAGCTGGACAGAACATGACAGTTCACGTTGAAAACCGAGTTCTGCAAAGAGGAATCTGACTTTGCTGAGGTGTGACTGCTGCTGGACTATTTTAACTTAGGCTTTTTTAATGACTGGCTCTAAATATCCTGTGGAAAGCCCAGATCCTTCAAACTGAATTCATGCATTTACAGGCAAGCAAATAAAAAAACCAGTTTTTTTTAAAAAATCCCTAAATTATATCTGATAGTGTATTTGAACACAAAGATAGAATAATCACGAGAGATCTGCTATGGCTGGCATGGGGCTAACTAAAGACACCCTGTCTCAGAAGGAGAATTAGCAGCAGCCTGGGGTGTTCTGATTTCAGCTCTTGCAGTCAGGCTTGGAGACAGCTCATGTGCATTTCCAAATGCTCTACCACCAACTCTCTGAAGGTGGTAGTGTTCTCTTCCCCAAGCTTGCAGCTCTCACTCCAAATGAAAAAGTTAAATGCCTGTCTGCTGTAGGGACGAGGAAGAGCCAAGCGGGTGGGAGGAAAGAAAGTCAACAGAGGGAAGACCATGCAGAAGTTAATCTGCACTGTCCTGATGAGCTGAAAACTGTCCTGTTCATCTCAGTGAAGAAGGATCTCCGCTGTGCAGTGCTGAGGGCTCCTTCTCACAGGGTGTTAACTCATTTATCGCTTTTTGGAGCAAATGAGGGAGGGACACAAAGATGCACAGGATGCTGTGGTCACGGCCTCATTTTGTTGCTCCAAAGAGCGGTGTAGAAAAGGAGATCCTTCTGCTTGGGCCTGCCTATGTCCCAGGGATGGGAAATTGAAAAATAAAGACGCAGTGCAAAGGTATTTAGACCATCTGCCTGTCTAGTCTCATTATGGTGGCTCGTGTAGGGAGAGAAACCCTGTATTTTGTGGAGGGAATTGGAAACGCATTCTACTTCATCCTACATTTGCAAATGCCAGGTCTTGTTCAGAATACTCTCCACTGGATCCACTAGTATCCCACCAGCCAAGATGTGGCAACCCGCAGTTATGAGTTCTGCAAGCTGCCTTGTCCCTTTAGCGTATTGGATGCAATTTGCAAAAAAAAAAAAAAAAAAAGAGCCTGTACTGGCAAACCTATGGGTAGGCAGGGAACCAAAGGTCTTAGGGAATCAAAGGTCCTGGTTCATAGCAGGGCAGTACTTAAACTTGGCTTTCAAGAATCTCAGTTTTGTACATAGCCTGCCTCAGACAGGAGGAAAAGTTCCTGTGAGTCGGTAATACCCTGTGTGCAGTATTTTGTTCAAAGACATCCACAGTGACACCTGAAGGCCATTTACCACCTTATGAAAACCAGCTTGTGATGTGTATGGCATAAGAGACTGTATCCATGCAGCAGCTGACCTGGGATAACATTGTAAAACAATGAGGCACAGGACAGCTAAAGCTCTTAAATACCTGCTTGGTGGTTTGTGTCCATAACTAGTCATGAAGCCACAAACGGGGCCAGATCTGTGATGTGGGCAGTAGCGTGGGCTCCATGGTTGATGAATGCCTGGATACTCATGTTCTATGCTAATATTGGCAAAAAAATTACTTAATAGAGGAAGATTTTCCAGATCTAAATTCTGGTTCTTCATATGCCCAAAATTTTCCTTCAACTTTCCTTGTGTTGCACAGCGCATGAAGTTACTCCTTATGCTTTACTAACAAGCCTGCCACTGTGCATACTGGTCCATATTATCAACAGCTGGTCAGAGACATGGTGACTGCAACATCCCTTCAAAGCACGTGGTTTTGTGGATACCAAGATGGCCAACAAAGCTGGGCTGCTGTCACTTGCGTTTTGTTTTGGAAGAAGCAGCAGGGCAGGAAAAAACCAAGTATCTTAATGCTAAAGTCCTTCAAGCTGTGTCAGATGGGGCAACCATGGCCAAAGACATTTTGAAAAACCCTGCCCTTGTGATGAGGTGGGGTCTGAAAGTTTGCCAGTCGGAGTCACGTTTCCACAGCTAATTTTCCACTGTTAGAGTATGTCAGTTTGTGAAAGGAGAGGATACACTTTATTAACAATTATTCACTTGTCATCTTAAATAAAAGAAGACAAAATACAAAATTTAGCTGGAAGGTAGTTTGTTAGGGTAAGTCTAAGATATGCCAGGTATAAAATAGGTTTTCACGTCTTTGCTCACCAGCTCAGCCATTGATCTGAAATCAAACCGAAGCAAGCCTTGTGATGCTGGCCTCTAAGTGTCTCTCCAGGAAGCAGCTTGAGATGGAGACAGGAATCTAACTTAATCATATTCGGAAAACAAAGAAGCAGAAATTACAGCATCACTGGAGTCACCGAAGTATTTTGAGCTGCCTTCTCAGAGTCTTAATAAAAGATGGATAAACAGGTTCCAAAAATATGTGAAACCACCACACCTAAACCCTAGCCCATTCCTAGCATTAAAATGTTAAATTAAACGAAATGTTTTCAAAGGCTTTGAAATGTTCGGTGATTATTTATATGATGGCAGTGCCTTCAAGCCCAGACAAAATCAAGGCCCCACTGACCATGCACAGCTCTTGCCACTTAAACAGTTGGGGCTGCACTTCCAAAAATGCCCCTGTACTGCATCTTTTAAAACGGGGCTGCTGGCTGCGGTGACTTCAGAAGGCTTCAGAGGACCATTCTTAGATACCGATGGGCTTTTAACTCCTTCCCCCGTACTTTTTTCCCCCTGCTTTCTTTCTAAATGCGTTTTCCTTTACGTTAAACATGCTTCCAGACCCGCGGTGGTGCGGCAGGAGAGGTAGCAGCAGCGTGGGGTCTCTGCTTGGTCCCTCCTGGTGTTCTGGCACTGCTTCAGCCCAGAGGACAGCCTGGGGCATCGGGGCTCATTTTGGCAGGTACCTGGAGCCTCTCCGCTTCTAAGAAGCACCTGTGATTATGGATAAAGATGGGTTATGCCTCCAGAGGCTGCAAGCCCTCTGGTCTGTTTCTAAAAAGCAAGCTATCATCACATCCCCAAGTCCTATAAACCAGGGCTGAATTTTTTGCATGCTCATCAGAGTACGCTGGGCCTGAAACTGAGTTTGACCCCCCGACAAGTACTATCTCAAAGAGAGTTTTCAGTTCATGCGCCTCTGACATCCGTTCGTTTGTTGTGGGGTGCCTGTGAACTACCACGTCACCAGGCTTTGCTAGAATGATTACGTTTAAAATGCTGTCGTCTGCGGGGGAAGGGAGTTGCATGCGTGCCTGAGTACCGGCTGATGAAATGTCAAGCCGTGCACCTCCGCGAGGTAGCTCACATCGCAATTTGCCAAGGACGTGAACACGAAGGCTGTTTGCTGTTTTCCTTTTCGTGCCGCTCTGCAGTGGTCCCAGTCACGGCTGGCTGGGTACTGGATACGGCAGCTCGGCAGGAGCAGAAGCGTGGCCCTGCGTCTCTATTACCCCACAGTCAACAAACACTGTGCTTTTTACACCTTTGCACATCATCTACCTGTCTGACTTTCTCCATGAAGAGAACCCTCAAACCACATTAAACAACTAGTACATGGGGAAATTTTGTGCGAGTTCCCAGAAGTTTTCTAGATGCAATAAGGGTAAAATAAATTGACTGATTAGATTCATTTTACCCACTTAGCTCTAATGTAGGGGCAAAGGTTATTTTACCACAAGTGTTATCTTGCTGGTTATGATTCAGCCTGCCAACTGTTGCCATATGACCATAACAAATTTATTCTCATAACTAGAGAAGCATTAATAACCATTTTATCAGTCAGATGTCTAAAAATCTCTTGTGCTGTTCTAATGCACGTCCCTAGCATGGAGGGCTGCTGGATTGAATGGCCTGTTTGCTTTCTGCTTCCCCTGTGGACTTTTTAACTTCCTCTTCAGAAGAGCTAAACAAACTGCTTGACACATTTAATGCTGAAATCAAAAACCTCATGTGGAGGGTGAGTAGTTCGCTAAATGTCCTGGAGGGCCTCGGTCATGCTCGTCAGCTTAATGTTGGCTGTAACCGTCAGGTTGGAGCCATGCATATGTACTTAAATAACCTGAGTCTCACCGAGGCTGTCTTTGGTTACTGCTTTGCATATTCAGGTTGTAAGTGGAGGCAGCTCAGAAGTCACGGCTGTACGCCTGGCCGAGCTGAGCCGCCACCGGCGCATCAACCGTCCGGGCGAGAGGAGGACCCGGACCTGGACCTAGACCCGGACCCCGAGGAGGCACCTGCAAATGCCTGACTTCGATCCGGCGCTGCTCACAGCAGCCTGCGGAGGCCTGGCTGTACTGCCTGTGCCCCGGTAAACATCAGACCTGGCACAAGCAGCCTGGCGTGTCAGCAAGAGACAAGATCTATTTTAACTTCAAACAGTCCCCTGAAATAAATAAATAAATAAAACTTGAAAGAAAATGTCGTCAGAAACCATCCTGAAACAGATAGTGAAAAGTTTTCTTCCTGATGCATGCAAAGTCAATTAGCGTGTTACTAAATACATGCCGGGAGACATCATCATAATAGGAACAATCAGGTCATTTGAATAGCCAAATATGCTTTTATGCCGTATTTGTTTACCTTGTAGAGCGTATCCGCGATATGCAGGTAAATGCCAAAGTCTATTTCTTGTTAAGCGTAGTAATCCCTCCTCCCCTCAGCTATCAGAGCGGTTCCTTGTTTGTACCTGTCAAGGGTTGCTGAAACCTACAACTGTTGGTTTAAGCAAATGCGCGGTCCTTCGCCAACAGGAATATCCTGTTTAGGGGAGGGCTCTGAGGTGCCAGTTATATAAACTTAGCTGTATACTGTCACAACAGACCACTCTATGAAAAAATGAAGGGGCTTTACAGGTCAGGGAGCCCCTTACTAGAAACCTAACCATTTGTCTAAGCAGAGACACTGATTTTTCTCTATTAACGTGGGCTGCGGATGATTAATTCCCAGGTATCTGCTGGCGGTGGAGAAAGCCCCTCTCAGTGAGAAGAGGCTGGTAAGGTACAAGTGCAAACGAAGGCAGCCAAACGTGAGGCCTCCGACAAGTCTGGTTCTCCGCAGTTTATCAGGGGAACAGGCCAGCGCGTAAAGCACGGTCCCAGTCATTACTCACAGCCCTACGCCAAACAGACTTCAGCCTAAGCATGCAAAGCGAGTGGGAATAGGGAAGTGATCTTTGTTCCTCTTCTAGGTGTAGGAAGCTGAAACGCAGGGAAGTTCTGGCACTAATTCAGCAAGGTGCTTAAGCTTGTATTTAATTTTTAAGCTCTGAAATGCGTGGGTGGGAGCTGGCTCCATGAAGTCAAAGGCAAAACTCACATGAAGTAGGATTTTGCCTTCTCTGACTATGAAAGTGTTTTGGGAGGGAAATAGCTTGCCTCAGGTCACACTGGGAGTCTGTGGCAGAGCTGGGAATTGACGCCAGGTCTCCGGAGTCCCAAACTAGTGCCTTAACCTGTTTTTAACTTACTCCAAACTTCCTCCCAAAACATCATTGGACATACTTGTATACACCAGATATCCCTGAATGACTATAAGCCCGTCACTTGTTTTGACCAGCTTTGGAGGGTAAGATGAAAGCTTTTATTTCATCCTCCAAGTGATGTTTAAATAAGATACAAACGAACAAACCTGAATGCATTCTCATGGAGGATTGTGTTAATTGTGATGTGCATCATTGCAGAATCTCCGTTTTTATCTATCAGTGAAACGTACAGCTAAAAGCCAAGAACTATGGCATGGCGTTGGCTTATGTAGGAAGCCTACTGCTGTCTTGATCTTCTTTCGTAGGTTTCTAAAGCTGGAAGGTGCAGCTCTGCGGGATTGCTCAGAGATTTCCTCCAGCACCAGCTGCACCATGCAGCCAGCTCCATGAGTTGATTAATTTACTCAGATCAATTCTGACCTAAACCGATGCTCCCAGCCTGAACTCCTGACAAAGCTCCCCCCCTCACAAAAACAGGCTGTGGTCGGCTGTGGCTGACCGCGCCTGCCTTGGCAAAGGGAAAGCATAAAATGCTTCGGCTTGGCCACCGGAGTTCACGTCGGGCAGCGGGTCATCCCACTGGGAGTTGCGGCTGGACAAATGGAGCAAACCCCCCGGCGTCCACCTTGGCAGGGCCTGTCCCCAGGGACACCAGAGCAGCGGCACCCATGGCCGGTTGGCTTCCCCCACGTCTCGGTGGCCGTGGCTCGGGCGCGGGTGGTGAGGGATCTGGCTCTGACCAGAAGCTCCCCGAGTGCCCGCAGCCCCCCGAGGCCAGCCTCAGCCCCAGCCCCAGCGCCGGCCTTGCGCTCTCGGCTCTCGCTGCCCTCCGGCGTGTCCCGGCGTTTTGCGGAGCCGGCAGCCCTCACGGTGGCACTAGAAAACAATTAATCACGGCTCGACGAGCCCATCTGCTGCTGCTGCTGCTGCTCTGGGGCTGCCGAGCCTCTGCAGCCTAGCTGCGACCTGCTCCACCAGATCCTCCTTTGCGCTCCGGTTGTATTACCTTCCCCTGTCAGCAGCAAGAGACTTTTAGGGTGAAGTCTGCACCTACTCTAAAACCCACTTGAGCTTCTGGAACATCTCAATATTTCTAAGCTAGACAGATGTGAATGCTGCCTGACCTGTTAATGCTTGCTAAAAGGCTTTCATCCAGCCTCCAAATACCAGAAAGTGGTACCTCGTATTAATGCCTTCTTTCATGTTCTAGCAGCAATACTTCATCTTGTTTGCCTTCTATAAAACACTAGCATTAAAAGGAAAGGAAAAAACCCAACAACACACAACCCAACAACTCAAACATCTGGAAACATGGTTATTCTCAGTATTCAATTAGTATTGTGGTTATTCACTCCTGAAAATCAGCATACGGGTTTTCCCACCTACGAGAAAGGCAATAACTCTTTCTTGTTTGTTGCTGGAGCTTCAGACGAGCCAAATTCTGCTCACGTGGCCTTTAGAAACCAGGGACAGCTGTCTCTCTGTAGGGCCTGATTCAGTCGGGTAATAAAACATGTGAGCAGTACCTGAGGGGTGACAAACAAACCCTGGGTTACATATGTGCTTGCCAAAAACAGAACGCGAGGAGGAACACAAACACAGCCAAAGGTTTTCACAAGTGACTAATGCTGTTGGGTGTCCTGGAGACTGAGGATGCGATGCTATGAGATATGTGCAAAATGCGCAGTTATGAGGGTGGCTGATTACTCTGCCTCTGAGGATCCAGGGCTCTTTACGAGGTGATCTTCAAGCATCAAAGCAGTGCAGCTATCGTTTCTTTCTGAACGGGAGAAACAAACTGCTCTCAAAAAGGAAAGGGCAGATTTATTTCCTCTAACGGAAATGTGTAACGTTGGCTGCAGCTGGCGCTGCCATGGGACTCAGACCACTGCACATCCTCCAAATTCCTACCTAAGAGGTATACCAGCGGCTGGTCACCGGTCAGCCCTGGGTGGGAGGATGACTTCCCTGCTGAAGGGAGGCAGTCTCCAAGAGCCAGCTTTTATTTCTAAACACCATCCCCTGTTCATCTGAGCATGAATATGGCCCCCCAGTACTGCCATGCTAGGCACCACTGCGCTGGTCGCCCATCTGAGCCAGGGAGCATCTGCAGGACTGTCACCTTAGCTGGTACACAACCTGCTCAGATCTGTTTGTGTGTTTATACGAAAGCAAAGTTTCGTTCACCTGGTGCTGTGGAAGGCATCTGTACTAGCCTGAGCCCTGTTGAATTCAGATTCCCACTGGGACAGAGCTGACTGGTGTGACTGGTAGACCTTTGTTCCAACTTCCAGTGCAAATCTGTGCTTGACCCGTCATCAGCTTGTCCTCACAGTCCTTCAGACCAGCTCTGCAGGACACCCACAACCATTGTAGCAGATACCAGCACATTTCACTGTGAAATACTCCACAGAGGAGAAGGACACAGTCACCGTCCTTCAGAGAATGGGACACGGGTCACACACAGAGGGGAGGTGACCAGTCCCAGCTCGTGCTGCTGGCTCCTCAGAAAGCTCCAGCCTCCCTGCAGTGCTTGCTGCTTCTCCTCCTGCAAACCCTTGGCTGAAGGGATCTGCTGGCCTTTCCAGGAGCTCTGGCCACACAAACATAATGAAAATAGCAAACTATCCTCTCGAAAAGAATCTCATGGGGACTCTGTACTTCCCCATTTAGCGTTAGAGTGTGTGTGTGTTAGTGCCCTTTCAGCCAACTCTAGTTATGCAGGTGGTGCCTGGATGAGCGAGGAAGGCAGAAGCATGCCTCAGGGTCCCCAGTTGGGTGTCAAAACCACCCATCCCAAAAGTGCCCGCTTCCCCGCTGCTACCCCTGCCACCCACGCACTGGGCTGCGAGTCAGGTGCCACGGCCCTGCACACCAGGATAACGGCTGTGTGAGCATACAGCCTTAGCAAGACTCTATGTTTGCCCACTCACGTGTACGTGGAAAGATACAGCATTGCAAAAGCAGTGTTTAATTGCAGGGTACAAATCCCTTCCAAAAGCAGAGCTTAACTTTTTTTTTTTCTCTGCCAAGAACATATGTATTTTGTATAGATTTAATTACATGATACAAGAAAGGAAAGAAGATTTGCTCAGATACTATGGTGATGAGTGCCATAGAAATGCCTATAAATAAATAAAAACACAGACATCTGCAACAGAGTATGGGGGGAAAAAAAAAACACAACACCAAACCCAAACCAAAAGAACAAACAAACAAAAAAACCTGCCTGGAGTTTTCTACACAGTCCTTCATTTTAAAGAAAGAAAAGCTCACCACTGCCTCTTCCTGACATAGGACCCAATGCTCATTTGGACTCACTCCTTCTGTCACCCTCAAGAATCACAAGGTGGGCACATCTTTATTTGCATTCTCCAGTCTCTCCCGCCTGCTGCTGCTGTGAATCCTCATCACCTGAGAATTTGTTTGTGCATACTAAATAATGAGGATCCGGAGTGCTGGGAACCTAGTGAACTTTTATGTAATTTGAATTTGGAGAAAAAATTGAGCTTTCACACACACCCCAAGTTGAAAATCCTGTCCATGTTATACGTTTTCTTCATTGCAACAAAGGAAATAAGATGAAGCCCTACAGGGGCCTGAATGGTGATGTGTGGCTTGCTTTTTCATTGCATCCAATAGACATGGAGATTCTGATTCCTTTTGTCATGTTTTTGAGCCTTTCATCTCAATCTCTCTGTCCAGCAACATGTTTTGTCATTTCACTTAAGCCACGGGACTCCAAGGGCTGGATCTTCACGAACAGCACCCAGCCATGAAGTGAGAGCTCCGTCTCCCAAACAAAGCTCTTAGCTTGGTTCCACAGCACAGTTGCAAATTCCCTTGCACTAAACTGCTAAGGTTAAAGGCTGTCATTGCAAGGCACGGGTGGGTGGAGGGGAGAGAGAGAAAGAGAGGAAGAGAGAGAGGAAGAGATAGAAGAAAGAACGGAAGGAAGGAAGGAAGAAAAGGAAGGAAGAAAAGAAAGAAAGAAAGGAAAGAAAGAAAGAGAGAGCTGGAACAACAGCAGACCTAGTGTACTTCAAAGAATTATCATCGGCTCCAACTCAAAACAGCTCTGGTTTTGATTCATTTATATATGAAGGGGGAGGAAATCAGAACGGTTGTCACTATTATTCCCTCCAGCATTGCTGAGCCATTTTGGCTGTCTGCAAATTTTCCTCCTACCAACCTCTCTCCTGTTTTCACATCCCTGTCTCCAGAGCCGTGCAGACAGCAGTGGAGTGCACCCAGAGTCCTGCGTGCCTCCAGCCACAAGCATCTTGCCGAGTGCTCGCTGTTAGTCCTGCCTGGGAAAAGAGAGACACCGGCACCCGTGCAGCGTCACTGCATTTGTCCTGGGAGGTTTGCCTTTCTGCTGTCACCTCGCTCCCAGTAGCCAGGCAGTGCAAAGCAGCAGGCAGTGAAAGACTGAAAAATCTGCAGAGTGACTTCCCTGGGCTGGAGGAAATTCATATATCAAGATTTATATACAATGTACATCTGCAGAGGAAGAGATTTCTTTTCTGTCTTGTGCTGCTGTGCTCCCTAGTGTGATGCATTCACGGGCAGTCAATATTTATTTAAATGACTAACTTGGGCAGAGTTATTAAATGTAAACTCTGGCACCTTATGTTTAGCACAAAATAAAATGCTGGGAGAAGCCCGTCAGAGAAAACCTCTGACTTACCCAGTGGTTTGGGCAATACTTAAATCGTTCCTCTGCTCCCTATTCTCCCATACCTCCCCTCCCCCTGCCTCCCTCCCCCCCTCCTTTGCCTCGTTCACACACGGCTTCCAGTTTTGGACCCTGAAGATTCAGATCTTAAACTTTTTCAAAGTGCTACCTATTTTTATAATGCTTTGGATTTGCCTATGCGGTTCATTTGCGTAGCCCCAAATCAGCATAAACCTTAACCTCATCTCACCAAGGGGATTTACCTGTAACCATCTGAATTTGGTTTGCTAATGAAGTAGTCGGATTCCCAGACAGCTAAGATACACCTTGATCACTTCTTAGAAAGCAAATTCTCTCACTTGGAATGAATTTCAGTACCCAGTACAAAGGGACACTGGTTTTTTGACACTTGCTCTTCAAAACCTGAGACACAGCAACAGGGAAAGACATGCAGGAAAAGGGCTTTGAAAGTGTAATCAAAGAGAAAAAGCTGGAGCTAATCTCTGAAAGGTTAGATTTGGACCAATAAACACTGCTGTGGTCAGTTTCCCTTTCCATGTAACAATAGCAAATATGCAAACCCAACAATTATTAACAATGCCTTAGTAATAAATGTGTACAAATAAATAATGAGTAATTCCTAACCATGTGGATGTTTGGATACATGAGGCAGAAAATGTTTTAACCAACAGTGTTACATCTTGCTAAGATTCATGAATCCAAAGAAAATTCTGAAAAGTAGGTTTTTTTCTGTTTTAAATAAAATGTGAAGAAACACCCATCCTTAAACAAAAAACATAGATGAGCAAGAGCTTCTCAGGTGTTCCGGTGATTAAAAAAACAGTAAGCCAAAACATCTTTTAAATATTGATTGAAATATCGTATTGTGCTAAATTGTCCTGGCATTCTTCCAGTGTATAGTAGACTAGATGAACTCATCCATATGTAAAAATGCACATATGTAAAAAGCTCATATTTACTTTCTCTTCCCAAATGCATTAAAAAATACAACCAAAATTGAATCTTTCCAGCCTTTGGCAGTAAACAACAAAATCAAGGCTGATTTAGAGCAGGAGGTTAGATCCTTCTCTTCTCTGCAGTATGTAGGAAAGAGGAAACGGCAGGAATCTGGAAGGCAGCAGCCTCGGAAACTACAGAAAGGAAATCTTCTCCTCTCCCCCCACCTCTATTTTTAGGCTAGTAGTTAATTAACCGTGGAACTCCTTGCCATAAGGTCTCTTTGAAGCCAGAAGCTCAGGAAGGCACCAAAGAGGATCAATATTTATTGAGTAAGTGGAATCTGCAGGGCCACAGCATAAAATAAACACAGGTTGGAAAGGCATCTGTGATCCTCAAGCTTCTGAGCTTGAACAAACCTGTAATCATTAGGGCTCGGAAGGGAGTTTTCCAGGGAGAGCGAGGTGGGATCACCCCAGAGGTGCCCATCAGAGGGCTACTTGTGCCTTACAGTTACGTTTATGGCCAGTGCGGAGGCGGAATACCAGTGGCCAGACTAAACTGGCCACCGCTCTGCCCTGTGCTCCTCTGCTCCTCCACAGCAGAGGTAAAGGAAACCCAGTTGCCCCAACCACAACAGGTTGGTCTCTTTGCATGTGAAGCCTTGCCAGTAAGTTCTACATTGTGAACATGGGAACTTTGTCAAAGCAAATGCTGGTTAGAAAGTGTTTACAGAACGAAGGTAGTCAAACATCTTGTACAAGTGACAGCAGCATTATAATATTCTCTAAGGCTGAAGAGAGCACGAACAGTTACTGGGGAGGCAGGAAGGCTGAAAGCAGTGAAATATTTTGCTTTCCACTGGAAAGAGTTTTGATATTTTGAAACACAAATAATAATCTGTTGCACGGCCAACAAATTCAGCCAGCCCTTGTCAGGCAGGGGAGCCTATTGCTGAAATAGTGTGATGTGGGAACTGAGAAAGGACAGCCAAACCTAGTACATCCCAGTGCAAAGACAAACACATCCCTTTGGGTAGCCTCCGTGAGTAGCCAACAGCATTATTGACTCAGTATGTTTGGAGCCTAAACACAGAATAAAACCTCGTCCAGAGCTTAGAAAGTAAATTCCAACATGCTTCAGTAATCACCGTCAATGTTGCCCTAGTAGTTTATCAACATATTAACGTACAATATTCATTTTTATCAGAAAAAAGGAACATAACGATGATGGGCGCTAAGCCCCCAGGAGATCCCTCATCCCGGAAGACACCAGCTGAGGTCTGGACATCAAGTGGCGCTGACGCTGTGGTGCCCTCCCAGAGGCCCGATGTGCAAATCCAACTCACGCAGGAACCTCGAGAAACAGTTTTTCGCACGTGTGAGCAAAGCCCTCTCTGCAGTATTTCTACATGGCAGGAAGCACATGGCGGACTCAGGGAGGCCAGTGGCAAAAGCCCGGGGAGGCAAGTTTTTCCACGTGGCAACTGCAAGCCCGCTTCCCCAGGCCAGCAGAATCAGATAGCCTTCCCACGCCTTTCTAGGGGTGGGAGGACAAAGCAGACCCGACACTCCGCTCCTGCCAACCATGAAGGCATCGACGCCAGGACATGCACAAACATTGAACACCATCGAGGAGGCTCCCACTAAATAAACCCCTGCGTGCTGGTGGTGCAACGTTGCCCATCAGACCATTTCTAACTGCTGTGGCAGCGGGGGAAATCATTCTGAATAACTGCGGGATATCTCTTTCTAAAATTAAGGGTCTTCAGCCAACCGATACAGGGAAGCTGTATCATTTTGTTGAATAAAGTCTGAAAGTTTAATAGCGGAGAACTTGAATGGCAAGATTTAAGCAAGCCTTAGCTTGTGCTTGATAAACAACCGCGCTGTACCCAAAGCAAAACCATGCAAAACTTTTCAGAGTTGCGGCAAGATGGCTGCAGTGATAGCAGCACGATTACCCTTCTGCTCACCCAAGCTTCAGAGTGAAAGGAGCTTGGTGTGTTCCCTAAAACTTCTTGTTAATAAGCATGTCATAAGGCTGACCCCGAGCTGACCAGGTCCACGTGAAAATCACCATTAAGTTACAAAAGGAGTCACAGCTCCAAGAGTCCGGAAAGCATCACCGAAGGGAAAAGGTCCAGCTGCCTAATACCTCTTGTGAGCAGCTACTAAGGCCACTCGTCTGCTATAAAACTCTGGGCATACATGCTCTAAATATAGAATAAACATAAATAAAACACAAGCCACTTTTTCCCCTCCCGTCTTTCACACCATTAAGGTTCTAGCCTTGAGGGCTCACAGATAAGCACCTAAAGGTGAAAAGGAGACTAACAGATACGTATATGCAGCCAGGGTGGAGAGCAAGGCTGCAGAACACCACCACCACCCACTTCCATGCCGCAGAGACGACTTCTGCACTTGGTTGCAATGCCCTCAGCAGTAATGAAAACGTCCCCCGGTAAATCACGGCGGGAGCGAAGGGCAGACGAAACGTGAGTCATCCAGGTGTACGGCAGACAGGGGAATGTGGGTGTGTTACCCTGTGGCTCCAAGCCAATGTGACCTCAATTAAATTTCAGTGAATGATGGGCCTTCCCCTTTGTTATGTACATACTCATCTCCTCGGTCTCCAAAGATATATCCATTGAGCCTACACACAGCTATTTAATCTGGGGAGCAAGTACGAGTCAACGTGCAGCGGCGGTGGCAGCGGTGGTGTTCCTCTTCCTCTCCATGTGAGTTTTGCTCACCATACCTCGGGTTTACTTCCTCCAGCCGGCACTCCTACCACATCCAGACCCTTGCCAGAGCCCTACGGTGTCCTAGGGTCTGTCCATCCACGTTGGCAACCCATTCCTATTCTCCTGCTGCCTCAGAGCACACAACCCAATCGCGCTCAGGAAGGAAGAAAGCCCAGGGAGAAGCACAGTTTGCAACTGGGTTAATCTGGAAATTCTTGCACTCAAATGCCGTTAAAGTGTTTGCCAGGGACTTCAGTGGAAGCAGGCTAGCTCTAACGTCTAGCACACTCCCATAGGAAACCTGTGTAAACTAATTCGGTTGAACCGTTAGCACTCGGGGTGATTAACCGCAGGAGTCTCTGATCTCCCCTTATTAAAGAGAAGGAGAATGAAATTCACTGATTCATATCAGCTTAATATAAATCCGTGTGAGATTCGCAGCTGACTTCAGCAGTGGCAGGATCTGGTAACCTCCACGGGGGAAGAGCAACTCTCTCGCAAGTACACCTTCATGTGACAGGGGAAAGCTGAAGGCGTTTGCGCTGGATTACAAATCAACAACCAAGTCTGAAGTGTGCAGACGTCCAGCCTGTGGTGTGCAGCAGACAAGTGCACAGAAGTGCTGCGGCTCTGAGAAGATCTTATTCCGATGCCACTTTTGAATACTTGGCACTTGGTAGGCAGACATGTGCCATCTTGTTTTAAACAGCTCCATCCTCACATGTTAAGAGTGCTCGAGAGAGATTTGGGCTAGGGGTGAGCAGAATTAAGGATGGCTGAGGTTCGACTGCAGAGATCATTTTCTGCCACGAGAGCTCTTCCCTTCAGTAGCTGAAGTAGTGCTCTGGGGCACTCTGGAGGTGTTCACCCCATGTCAGAGAGGCCACCCTAATAACCCTCAAACCCTGTTTTTAGATGCCCCATCCTGAGCAAAGTAGCACATGAACATAGCTTTAGTAACGCTAAACAAATCTCGTTTTTCAAGACACCCTTACGAGATTGCTTAGTGTTTTACATATGTTTTATGAGATATGCTTTTTGATACATGTGTTGTTCTGCTGCATCCGTGTACAATCTTGCACCTCAGTGCAACCCCAGGACGCTAGACACAATGAAACATGTGGCGAACACAACGTGCTATTTCTAGCTCTACCTAACTTACCAGAGCACAACTGGTGCAACTGCTCATTTCGGCATTTCCCCCAGAGACCTCCTTAAGAACAAGGACTGCCTCTCATGGGCTGCATGCTGTACAGCAAAAATTGAGTGTTGGCTCCTGTCCCAAAAGTATAGGAGTAGCATTTTGGAAATGGTTAAAGGAACAGCAGCATTTCTTTTTAAATACCAAGCTACAACCGTTGCCTGTTTAGGTTTGGAAAGAAAGTCATACACGAGGACAGCTTGGTTAGAATTAAGAAAAAAAGGAAAGAAAAAAAAAATCAAGTGGGAGAAGAGAACAAAGCCCTGTTTCAAGAACGCGTTGTTGCATTGTTCGTGCAACTATAAACCTAGGGTCTATAAAACCATCAAGCAGAAACTGAAGTTGGCTGAAGCAGATAATGCATTACTAAATGCTAGGGCATCTTATAAAATTCTTAAGGCTGCATAATGACAGAACACATGAAAAGCAAAAGAAACAAGTCTCCCAGATGAAATCTTCTGATTTCAGTACTTACGGATGTGTTAGAACGTAGACCTCGCACCGATGTAAAAGGTTCTGAGTGGCAGCTGTACAGACAAAGGTGATCCTGCAGCTACCCGAGCGTGCTCCAGCGTCACCAAGACGGGACAACACGCTTCAGGCACACAGTACGTGCCAGCTGCAACATTGACCTCGGATCTCTCATCCAGAATCCACAGGCAGAGCAACAGAGGAGGTAAAAAAAATGACTGCTTTAATTGTAAAAATTTTTCACATGAAAAAAGCTTCAGATAAAGGGTGACTCATAACTTTAATTTAGCTTTAAATACTTGCTATTTGCAAACCAAACAAGACATTCCCTACCCCCGTGTTACCTACAAACCAAAGATAGCTTTCAGTTGAACAAAGTATGGCTAGGAGATAAAGGATGAGAAATATTTTCTGCATCGTTATGTTACTTACACGGACTTAGAAAGAAAGAAATGGCACCAGTCACCACACAAAGAATGCATCAAAATGTGAGATTTAATAGCATTCCTAAGGCACATTCGGGAACAAAAAGTTGATATTGCCACTCTTGTTTTAACTACTGCAAAAGTATGAATGGCTCTTGCCTGTAATTTGTTTTCCATGCTCAGCTTTATTGAACATTACATATACCCAAATTCCTAGCTGACTGACATTTTAAACCAGTGGAAGAGGAATCATTTCTTCTCTTTAGAACGAGTAGTGAGAAAAACAGGTCCTATTCATCGAGCATTCATGTTGAAATCATCTTATTGCTACACATTTGTAAAGAAACTAGAGCAATGAGGTCCCCGAGGACAGCTACAACAAAAATGGTAACGACCTGAGGCATGCAGCTGGCTCACTGCATTCGACTGCGGCAGAGTGAGTGCAACTGAAGGTACACCGGGAACCTCACAGCAACACACCTTGAACGTACAGCTACACAGTTTGTAGACGCTGCACGGTCAGCTTTCCCAAGTCATGTATGCATACCAGGATTCCTACAGAAATTTTGGCTCTTCAGATACTGCCGAATTACTGAATTCCCAGGACAGAGCAGGCTTCAGAAGAAATTCCACGTAGTTTATTGTTAAAAGGTGTTTTATGCACACACTCTTTATTCCTTGAGTCAAGTTTATTCTTCGCGACATTACTCAGTTGATTTTCCTTCATTCACATGAAAGCGGTTACACCAGCTTCTTTGACGAGCCCAAGAAAATGAGCTAGAAATTTTTCATGCTGAAAAGACCACTGCCAAAAAAATTTCTAGCATTTGTTATCTTTGAATATGCAAAGTCTAATGTCCCCAACAGATTTATTTTCTCTAACAAATAATTCAAACTGAGTTACCTTAAAAATGGTAAATTACGGTTTCATGATGCAGGTGAGGTGAGTGGCAGTCCGATATTCAGAGCAAAAATTTTCAGTACACCTTTTTCCCCTAAAATGTGTTACATCAGCACTGCACTTATACAATCCTATCTTGCAGAGTCTTAAGACTATAAAAGCCTTCGCCGCCACCCCCCCCCGCCCCTTGGGTAACTCAACCACTAACAAATACGTAATAAACTTTCTTTGGACATATCCATGCATAGAGGAAAATTAGAGCAGCCATTCAGATAAAATATTATAGGTTTATTTAAAACTTATTTTCCACTTGAATATGCAAAATACAAATTCCAACAAAATGTTCATTTTTACTTCGTAGTTTACAAATATACAAAATAGAAGTTTGCTTAAATTTATATTACATATTTATTATGTAAAGAACTATATAGAAAACATTTGTTCTGCTTAAGGCATATTTGGGAATAAACCATTGTACAAACTATTGCACATCGAAACCACAGTGCATTACAGACTGTCTGCATAACGTTATTTTCTTTAAAAAAAGATAAACCAGGATTATTTACCTGATTTAGGTCATAATTGGCGATCGGAAGACAAAAATATTTCCTTGTCAGATATGCAGCAGTTTGAGAACTTTGGCTTCCTGTTTTTGGTACCTCTAGAACCAACAGTCACTAAGCACCATGAAATAGGCTTTTAAAATATAATTCTGTACCTGAATTTTCCTCCTCTTTTAACATCATAATGGCTTTTAGAAGGAAAAAAAAGGAAAGTACAAGATGACATTTACATCTAATATTGCATTGAAAGAAAATTAAGGGAATGTCATTTCCCTGTGTAATATCCCCACCCTCCGAACTACACACAGTCTGTTAACCCTGATATCCGTGACTTCCAGTCACTCCTTGGCATTTTGTAGTCCGGAAATAATTCAAGTTGGATTTACAAATGGAATGATAGAAGATCCAGTCATTGACCCCAATGTTTTTGGTTCTCTTTTCTTTTAAATGTATATATATAAAAAAAAAGTTGCAATGTCTGTATGCAATTATCCCTCTTTTCCACTCTTTGGAAGACTTCACCTTGATTATCTGTAGTGCTTAAACTGTGTTCTCCCCATCTTGCGGAAGACAGTCCTTGTGCTGTAAATACTGAATCTCTACGGCAGTTGGGGAAAGATCCACTGCTTCCAATTAAAAGTGCCTCTTCATGTGTAAGGCGAGGTGGTCCGACCTGGAAAACGCTCTGTCACACCGCTGGCACTGGAAAGGGCGGTGGCCTGTGTGTTTTCTGTAGTGACGAGTAAGTTCATCGGATCGGGCAAACTTCCATCCGCAGCCTTCCCAGTCACAGTGATAAGGCTTTTCACCTTTAAAGAAATAGAAAATAAACGATGTCAGTTAGGTTTTTTTCATGGCTACCACTTCTAACACCTTTCTTTCAAGAAGCACTAACACGTGTTGTCCTGCGTAAGAAAAAGGGTGATGTCAAAGAAAATGCAATGAACTTCTTGAAGCAGTTGCAAGCAAACTACAAAGACCAACAGAGTAAGACTGTCTTCTCAAGATGTACAGGTACTATAAAATGTTGGCATCACCGAAATCTTCACTAAAATGCTCATTTCCACGGTTTGTCTTGCACACGAGGCTTTAGAGCACACAAGTTCAGATAATAATAGAGTGTATTTTTGCCGGCTAATGTTATACGACCAAACAGCAACCAGAAATAGCTCGGCAGACGTAATGTATTTAGATAATTGTAGGTCTCAAGAATTAAAAAACAGCTGGAAACTGTTTTCATTAGCTCAGCCTGATTAAGAACTCAATCTTACTGTCTTCACTGTAACAAAACCACTGTTGACGGCAAGACGACTTTCCTTGACAATTACAAACTCCCAGTCCTACACACACTGCAGATGGTGCTGACCAGCTCAGGGCAGATGGGAAATCCTGTTCACTTGACCGATTTTTTTTTTTCCTCCACTGCCATTACCTGAAGGTGTAGCCTAACTAGTGCACTACCAGTAGTTTCCCCCTTTCCCATCTCCTCTTCAGGAGAAAGTTTTGAATCAAGTTCACAATCCAGGGATTTAAATTATGCAAATTCCCAGGTTATTTAATCACTGTTACGGAATGCCCGCACTGGCGAAACCGCGCGCGATGTACCTGCTTTCACAAGCTCACAAGTTACTGCAACACCACATTCAGCAGCAAGGTTGAAGTTTGAACTCGGGCTCAGATACAAGCTTTGGCAGATTTTATCCGAATTCTAGCAGTAGCCAATCAACCATTAAACTCTGCCTCTTTGGTGCTACTGCAGGGGAAGATGCGCTCCCACGCGTAGGCGAGGCACCCCCTCACTGCTGCCGACACAGCTCAAAGCCCCACTCGCAAGGGGCCCATCACGGTTTCCTCAGAAAGGGAACGGCAGCTCGCAGAGGTGCACAATCTCCTGCACTAGAGCAAGCCAAGACAAGAGGGGTGCGTGTGCGAAGCGTTTAACCACGAGCAGAGAAAGCGGTATCTTAGAGAGAGGTCTGCTCCCTTCTCAGAAGTGGGCCAACACCATCTAGAGCAACAAAGCCCAGCTTCCAACTACCTGCTAATTAGCTAGCCACATAGCAAGAGAGGAGCAACAAACTTTGCCTTGGCAAGAAACCCACCCGCTCCCACATCTGAGTCATTCTGAACCATTAAGCAAAACACCGAGCCAATAAGCAAAGACTGCACAGGACTTCATGTAGCCAAGGGGGGAGGAAAAAAAGCCCAGAAACCCAGCAGAGAAGGGTTACCACTTGCTACTTTTAGCCCTCTGCCTGCGCTCCCCACTTTTCACTGTCCGAGGGGCTCGCCCCATGCCCCTCAGGCCACTGACCCACGCTGGGACTGACCTGTGTGGGTTCTCAGATGCGCCTTGAGATGAGAGCTCTTGGTGTAGGTTTTGCCGCAGCCCGCATAGTCGCAGGTGTGCGTGGCCGTCCTTTTCCTGGGCCATGACCGGCGTCCCCTCTTGGGCTTGGTCTCCTCAGGCAGGCAGCTCCCTGGCGGCATCAGCTCTAGAGGCGGACAGGGAGGAGTGAGCACCGCCGCGGCCAGTGCCAAAGCGGGCGCCCCAGCGCGCCCGCCGCCAGAGCACGGGGACTCACCTTGGTACTGGAGCGTGCCGGGCGGCAGCTGCTCGGGCAGGAAGGAGGGGTAACCGGGGGCTGGAGGGTACCCCGGGGGCAGTGGCAGCGGTGGGTGGCTCAGCCCCGGGGCGGCGGGGAGACAGTCTCTGCCGCTCAGCATCTCCTCGGGCCCCAGCGAAGGCGTAGTCCGGGCGGGCAGCGGGCGGCCCAGGGAGAAGTCGTGCTGGGGGGCTCCACGGGGGCCGCTCCCGTGCGGTGGCGGCGGCGGGGCCAGGGTGCACGGTGGGGCAGCCTCCTGCTTGATTTTGGGGCACATCCGCGGCAGGGGGCTGTAGGGAGCCCCGGGGCCCTCGGTACCGGGCGGCGGGGCGGCAGCCGGGGGGCCGCTCTTGGGGCTGAGCCCTGGGTGGCTGTACTCGCCCACGGCCTTCACCACGAACTTGCCCTGCAGGCTGCCCAGGGGCGGCAGGGCCGCCGGCGCCGGCAGGTACACCGGGTCCAGGTCGGGCCGCATGAGCTCAGCCACAAAGCCTCCCGAGGGGGACACGTCGGTGATGTCGGCCAGGTTGAAGGGGGCGGCGGGGCCGGCAGCGGGGGCCCCGTCGCGGCTGCCGCCGCCGCCACCGTAGAGGAGGCCGGCGGGCTCAGGCCGGGGCAGCGGGTAGGCGAAGGGCCCGGCGGGGCAGGGGCTGGCGGTGGGGGCCGGGGCGGCGGCGGGGGCCACCACCACGGCGGCGGCAGCGGGCTCCTGGTGCATGAGGGAGTTGGAGAGGATGAAGTCGAAGTCCAGCAGCTCGTTGAACTCCTCAGCGTCGCGGCGGGGCCCCAGGGCGGCGGCGGCCTCCAGTTCCGACGGCGGCGCCTCCACGGGCCGCGCCGCCAGCGCCGGCGGCGGCCGCTTCAGCTGCGACAGCTCCTCCCGCCACCGCTGCGGGGAGACGGGCACGGCTCAGCCCCCGGCCCGCCGCCGCGCCGCGCTCGCCCCGGCCGGCCCCCGCCGCCCCCGCCCCGGCCCCGTCCCGGCCGGCCCGCGCCGCCGCGACGCCGATACTCACGTTGCCGGGGCCCGCGGGCCGCGCCGCTTTCTCGCGGCCCGCGGCGCCCGCCGCGAAGGTGGCGATGGAGGGGAGGAGCGTGCCGCTGAGCGCCATCTCGCACTCGCCGGGGGGCTGCCTGCGGGTGGGGAGAGCACAGCGGCGTCAGGCGGCGGCGGCGGGGGCGAGGGAGGGCCGGGCCGGGGGCCGCGCCCGGCACCCACCGCATCCGCGCCGGGGCGTCACGTCGAGCTGCTGCCGCCGCCGTCGTCCCGAGCGCCGCCGAGGAGGAGAGTGAGGAGGGATGGCACGGACGCGCCGTCCAGCCGCGGAGAGCCGGCCCAGCGCCGCCGGGGTGGTGCCGCGGGAGCGCCCTTCCTCGGTGCTTTACCGGAGACGAAGGTGAGCGGGACGCGGGGCGCTAGCGGCGCCGCGGGGAGGCGGCCGCCGCCCGGCAACGCGGCTCCGGCACCGGCAGGGCGGCGGCGAGAGGTGCTTCCCAGGGAGCCGCGGCCATGGGGGAGCCGGGCGGGACGGACGGGGCGCGGTGGTGCCAGGGGGGAGGGAGGGGCCGGGCCGGGCCGTCCCGCGCTCTGCCGCTGCTGCCGCCGCCGCCTCCCGTCGCCGCCGCGCCCCGCTCGGCACTGCCCGCCGCCCGCCGCCGCCGCCCTTCTTATAACCTCACCTCGCGCCCGCCCCGCCCCTCGTCGCCGGGGCGACGGCGAAAACAAACTGACACGTGGGGAGAGGGGGCGGTGCGCGCGCGCGAGGGGGGGGGGGTGTAAAGAGGGAGAGGGTGCTCCCTCCCTGCCCCCGCGCCCCGCCCCGCCCCGCCGCGCCCCGCCCCGCCCCGCCCGTCGCCCGCCAGCCTGTTGCTGCCGCGCGCGCCGCGTGACGCAGGCAGGCAGGCGGGGCGGGGCGGGGCGGGAGGGAGGGAGGGGCAGGTCGGGGATGCCCGCGCGTCGTCGTCGGCGGTGGGGGAGGGGAGGGGAGGGCGCCGCGCGGTGCACCGCGTGTCCCGCGGGACGGCGGCGGAGCGGCGCGGGGCCGGCGGCAGGGCCGGGGGTGCGGCTGGCTGCCGGCTGGACCCCCCCAGGGAGGGGGGTGCGGGCGCAGCACCGCGGGTGCGGTGCGGGAAGTCTTCCGAAGGAAATCGGAGAAATGAAAAGAAAATTAAAACGCAGCCCCAAACCCAAGCAACCCCCCAGACACCGCACAGAAGGGCCCGGGCCCGCCGGCGGGAGCGAGCGGGGGCGCGGGAGCGGCGGCCCGGCTCCTGCAGAGGGCAATGGCGAGCTGGCGCCGCTCCCCCGGCCGCGGGGAGACCCGGCGGGCCGCGGCACCGGGCCCCGCGGCCGCCCCCCGCTCCGTCCCGGCGCAGGAGTCGCCTCCCGGCGCGGCCGCCCCCCCGCCCCGCTGCCCCGGGGGGCGGCTGGCCGCTCTCCAGAACTGGTCGGGGCGGAGGGGTGCAGTCCCTGCCCTGCGTCATTTGCAAACATGAGCCTGAGTAACTTGCGATGACTAAATTAAACCCTAAAATAATAATAAAATGCCCGGCTTTATTTTAGCAAACTGGTTTTACCAGCTTCGTGTTACAAATGTTAATTATTAATAACCTTGGCACTAGAAGATAGTTTTTTTCCTGCACAAAGTCCACGTCTTGGCAGAAGATGTGCCGGGAACTCGCGTGGAGAGATGGAGGCCGGTGAGGCGCCAGGAGGATGCCCCAAGGCTTCTGGTGAAGGGCGAGGAGGCACCCCGGGGCTGCTGGCCGGCTGCGCCACAGCCTCCGCGGACGGCCGCCCCCACAGCGTTGCTGCCCGTTCCCAACTGCGATTTTTATCCAGCGCTTTTTGACAACCACTTTAAGGATCAGCATCCAAAGCCAACAGCATGGTTTTAGGTCTGAACGTCCCTTCTAGCTTAGTCTCGGGAGAAAGCCCCTGATGTGGAAACTTGCACTAGGTGGTTTTTCCCCATCCGTTGTTTTTCTTTGGTTTCCTGTTGGTGTAAATGTTAATTTATGGATCTCCTAAGCAATGCGGTATTTTCCAGGTCCAAATTTCAAGTTCAGGATCACTCGAGGCCAACATCAAAATTAAAATTACATCCCTTATTAGAAATAGGAGAACAGGGAAGCTTCAAAAGCAGATAAGTGATCGGATCTCTTTGAAATAAATGGCAGAACTTTGCCGGTTCCAGGAAGAGGAGGCTTGAATAACGCGGGCTGAAATAATACAGGTTGCCTTCACAATCTTTCATTAAAATAGACTTGGTCACAATGTTTCTGGGTAATTCAGGTGGACACGTGCGAGGTATGTGTAAGTTCATGTTAAAAAGATGTGGCCCACTTACATCCACCCGAGTCTTGATTTTGAACTGTGTAAATGTTGGCAGGGTGCTTAAAAAAGTGTACGTTTGCAGGCATCGGTAAGTTCACTGCCACCTGCTTTTGAATGTCCTGCATAAAGGTCAACACATTCTGTTTCACTTAATAAGCACAAGCCAAAAGGTTTTATTTTCCTCCCCTAAACGAAAGGGAATGCGATTTAATGCTGCTGAGTGTGGAAGTTAAATGCATTAAATTTGCAACTGCTCAGAGCTGATGCTTTCCCAGCCTACGTAACAACCTAAATGTTGTTTTCTTAAGACAGATTTGTTTTAGTATGCCTTCTCTCGCCAGCTGACCGCTTCTCCAAGTCTCAGTTTTCTCCAAATTTCCCAATTTTCTCTAAAACTTTCCTTCCACTAACTCAGAACACAGCATGTCTCTGTGCTGTTCAAAGCTGACTTTAGGGATTGCTTAATTCAGATAGAAAATTGCACAGAATTTGTGTCCCTCTTGCCTTGGGACGTGCAATGACATTTTTCCAGATTATGCTGTGCTTGGACAGAAAGAAGTCTGCTGCAGCACTCGTTGTGCCGGACTGCTGTGGCCTGTGTGTGTTCCTCTCCCTCCCTGGGTAGAAGGGGGTTTCTTCCACATCTACCACATCTTATTGCGAGAGCAGGGTTGCCCGAGCCTTGCCACCAGTGCTGTTCACCCATTTGGGGAAAAGAAGAATTATTACCAGATGCTGACAACTCTTATCAATGGCCAGTCCAAGCGGTAATTCACTGCAAGTGCAGGGCAGAGTAGAATGACTGCTTGACAGGGCTGATCATAAGGAAGCCTTAGTGGCTAGCCTGAGCCGGTGCTGAACCGATCACCTGGGATCACCAAAACATGGAAAAAAGCCAAGGTGATGGAAGAGCACAGGTTTCTGGAGCAGAGACAGTCGTCAGGAAATGGCATCCCACATTAAAAACAGTAAGAACATCAACAACAAGAAAAAAACAGTCGAGCTGATTGTGCCTGAAACAAAGACCAACCTGTTTATCTTGATATGTTTATTTTAAAGCCTAAGTTTGGAACTTGATTTTCCACGAACTGCCTCTCAGGAACCACAATGTGCAACTTATCCCCTTTGATTTGGTTGTCTGCGACAGCAGCTGATGGAATCAGGGACCGCAGACTTTAGGAAAGATTGTGTCACGGCGTCGTTGGGGTCAGACAACAAGATGCTTTCCTGGCATCGTTGCGATTGCGCTGTGTTATCTTCGCAGCATGCCGCAGCGGATAGCCTACAGGGCCAGGAGCTGCCAGGTCCCCGGCTCCCGTGCTAGCATAAAATAACAGAAGAAGAACTGGGAAGAAACCCATGATGCTGGGTGTATCCGATAGCATCCTTGTGGCTACTTAAAATCAAAAGCAGCGAGTCCGTAATCCTTGGTGCTGTGCTGGGTTTCACCCTAACGAGGTTGCTGGAGAGCAGGTGGAGGTGGATAGGTTCATGAAAGGAGACTTGGCATCTGGAGGGTTTCTTACATCCCATGCAACCCAAATTAACTGACCTCAACTGCACTGCGGCCGAGGGGGGGTGGGAACTGGGAGAGGTCTCCCATGCGCCTGCTGTGCACGGCGCACTCCGGAGAGGTGCGGTGCTGCGGAGTCACCCTCCTCCCGCAGGATCTCTGCACACCCAGGAAGGTGAGACAGTCCAGAGCTGCAGCCACCAAACTGCCTTCCTGGGCCCTGCCCAGGGAGACCTGCCTTTTGGGGATCTGTTTCTACCGTCTATTGTATATTCTTCGTAAAATGCAACTGAGCTCAAGTTTGACCTACCTTTTCTTGCACGGGGTACTTTATTTTCTTTGAACAGAAATAAAACCCCGCTCGGTTGGCAGTTATGCTTGTGGATGATTAGTACAGTGCAAAGGGCACATTTCTGAAGACTGCAGGCAATTCCAGGCAGGTTTCAAGCAGTAGCGAGTGCATACATACACAGATGGCACATGCACACTTAAGATCATAAACGTTCACGCTGAGAATGTCAGCAGTGCCTGTGGTCAAATCTGTTTTCACCTCCTTTTTGAAAGCCCGACCCTATCTTGTTGATATTTATTTTACTTTCCTACATGAGCGAGGTCAGAAAGACCCAGTGGTACGTATTGTCACCATCCAAGAGCCTTGGGCTGGTTTAGGTCAAACACCGTGTAGCGAGGTGCTACAGGTCTGTGCTCTTGGTGTTTTGGTCCCTTGTAAGAAGTGTCTTGCCAGTGCTGATGCCAGGAGGTCTCTGGACCATGAGCTGTTTTTTCTGCTGGGCAGCCAGCATGCTTTCACACCCCAGAGGAAAGGGGTCTGCTTGCAGGGGAGAGTCCTGATGGTGACTTTCACTATACTTATAGCCCATCATCCCGGTATTTCTTCCTTGAGAGGCTGTAACTCAGCAGGGCTTAACCTCAGGGGTCTGATTCTCAAGAAGAGTTCCGGTTGTTGATTCCCAGTGAATTTCTCTCACAGGGATAACTCCCGTGAGATTCAGGCATCTGTTTCCAGAGGTGCTGATCCTCCTGCCGAGTACCATTCACTCAGCCTCACCAGCCCCGGGCAGAGGTGACCAGCACCCTCGCACACTTCAGCACCACCCAGTATCTCTTGCATGCAGCAGCTCTTCTACTTTCTAGCAATCCAAGGGTGGTTTGTTTCTCTAAGGGGCAAAATACCTTGAATTGTTTATGGAAAAGAAAGAGCTTTATACGTTTTTTGTCAAGCTTAGGCATCCTTGCTTTAATGGGTTTGCCCCATCCATCATTGTTTTAATGGATTTGCCCTATCTTTGAATTCAGATGTTCCCCAAACTTTAACAATGACTTATATAAGTGGCTCCCACAGTGGGACTGGTGCAAACAAGAACTCCACAATAAGCATCCTTTTCAAAGTCCTGCATGTAATGTGGGGACACTCGCATACAGCAAAGAGGATGAATTCTTGTTTGTTTGTTTGTTTGTGATTTTCTGTGTGCATGGGGCTGCTTCATTGTATTTTTCCAGACCCAATGGAGAAGTCACAGAAAAATAGAGAAAACTTGAAAAATGACCAGCTGTTAGCTAACCCGAGGATGGTCCCCATTGATGGGTGATAGATTTGATATATCCTGGAAGATGCAGGGAGATGTATGGGTGAGAAGCCCAAGTTGCTCTGTGGAGCTGGCTCTGAAGAAGCAGCCGGGTACTGGGATTACTATTAATTCACCTTCCTGGACCCTTCTTGGGGACCAGATTCTCTCATTATTATCTGTGTGAAATATTTAAGGCACTGCTGTCCAATAGCCTCTGGAAAGGAAAAGATACTTCTAACTTCTCTGTCTCCCTGGAAGAATCTCTTCTCTGCTGCAAGAAGGTGTTTTACTCTTTGGCCATCTCCCAGCCCCCTCGATCGCTGTGGAAAAACAATGTGGAAGAGATCTCCCGTCCTCCCCATCTCAGGCTCTTCTTTCTTAGTCTTCCTCACCTTTTAATTAGTAATCTTTAACTAATAATCTCTTCCCAGAACATTCCCAAGCAGCGTCAATATAAAATCCACTTACTCCTCTCTCGTCTGCATAATTCTGAAATGGAGCGATGTTAATAACTACCCTAGCTCATTTCGGTTTTCTCATGGTTGCTGAAGCTGATGGCAGCAGTGAGACTTTGGCAGACCTGCCTGCAGACTCGGGAGGATGACGCACTTGTGTCATTGTTTGGTATTTCTTTTACACATATAAGAACCGGCAACATTTTGCTTCTAAGGAAGCTCTAATGCTGCAGAAATTGGTAAGTAGGACTCAACACCCACCAAGGAGAAGTCGGCTTTCACTGCTGGTGGATTTTACAAGCCCTTTCTCTCCAGTTAAGCTCTGAGTTTCTTTTGTTTGAGTAAAAGTGGTGCTTCTAAGGAATGTAATCTGAACTGGTAACGTGCTTCCTAACAAAACGTACATTAAGGTGCAAGATATAAGAAAACTAGAAAATATGAGATAGCTGCTTCTAGTGCATAATGCATTTGAATTTGCATGAGGACAGAGTAAGAGAGAGCTTAGCAGCAAAGTGCTCCCGAGTTTAACCAGAAGTATTTGAAATTAAATTTGTGCTAATGAGCTAGGTAATCACAGGGCAGTAAACAACACCTCTGCCATCTTTCCGTGGTTCCTCCCACGCAATGTTGTGGATAAACTGACCTGCATAGCTGATTCACCCAATATGTCTTTCTAAACTATTTGCCATGCTGAAGTCAAGAACATCTGTTTGTTTCCCTGCACCAGCATCCAGCAGAGGAAATGATTAGATAAATATTCCCCTCATTTGAACAGGAATAAAGACATTGTAGGAGAACGCTGGGAGAAAGGATCAATGCTGCCTGCTCTGCGAATAAATACCAGGCTTCCACATTGTTTCCATAAATGCCTCCAGCTCTGCTTCAACATTAATGGACCAGCAGGAGCGCATTACTCTATGATAACAGTCCCTTGCTCTCTTAATGAGAGCAATATGGCAACTACTCTCAGATTTTTGACATAGACGCTACATAATGATGCTCCGATGGTATTGCTGAAGGCCAGTTTTGGTGGCTCCATTGCTTCCAGGGAAGCTTTGCCACGGACAGCAGCGCAGCCGGGATGCTGCCCAGCAAGGGGCACACGGACGGCTGGTGACACAAAATGTTAACTGCCCTGGGAAACACCTCACCGTGGATGCCCCACGCCAGCAGGACAGTTCAGCTGCAATCGCTGCTGAACGGGAGATCCACTGCTCCCTTCACAGGCTGCCACGAAGCACATTGTGTTTGCAGGGCACTGAGATGTGGGGACAAGGAGTGCCATAGGAAATCAGTAATGAGGAAACATGAGGAAATTAATAATGCTGCATTCTGAGCAGGGATTGAATAGTGTGCAGTAATTGAGGCCCGGGGCCACGCTCTGCACAATGAGGAAGAAACAAAATAAGGAATAGCTGCTCATTAGGCTCCAGATTCAGCCGGTCTAAATTCCACCTAAGTCTTTGTGCCAAGTGTTTCCTACTGGCAGGCTCTGGGCCTTCGGGGATGCCGAGCCAATGGGAAGCCCTAGGTGGAATTTAGGTTAGGGCTAGATCTGTCTGCCACTGAGCAACATCTACCTTGAGCAATCGGTGAGGCAGAGCTGCTCTGGAAAGTAGCTTGTGATCTTGTAATGCAAGAAAGGGGCCAAAAGACGGCGGCATGGGCAACTTTAATTCTGGCACATCCAGTTTGTTAGCACACAGTGTTGTATGCCTGATTTTGCAACATTAATGTTTTCACAACTTTTTTTTTTCCTTTTAAATGGGAGGCATAATACCATCCATTTGTGGAGAAATGATACAGCTAAACTCAAAAAAGAAGTATTTGTTTCTGAACTCCTTTAAAGTTTCCTTGAGTAAGTTAGCTAAACTCTTTGTAGCGCGATTATGGTACTTACGAGAACCAATGCGGCCAAGGTTATGAATAAATGCATAAGTAATTAAGATGTAGTAGGGTATTTACACCAGTTAATAATTTTGGATGCGGCATCCTGCAAGCAAAGACACACTCATTGTCAGCTGAATCCATGATTTTATCCTCTGAAGTCTGATTGCCAAAGAGTGTTTCTATTGATAAGATCTACATTGCTTTACAATCCATTGTCTTACACAATAGGCGGTAATGACTCAGTGGAGGGCACCTAGCCTACCATCCCAATTAGGAGTGCAGATCTGTCTCCAGAGGGAGGGAGAGAGAAAGAGTAGGCCTAGAAACCTATTTAAAGCACCAAGTCACCTCTGTGTTCAGAGACCATAGGGTGAGTTTAAGGCAGCCGGTGGGCTAAGGCTGGGGACTAGAAGAGTTTGCACGGTCGTTCCCCAAAGACTTGCCTGTGCCGCGGGACATAGCGCAACATTGGCAGCTCTGGTCTTCAGTGCCAGAAGTAATTTTGAAAGGTAAGCTAGATTTTGCTGTGACTAAAAGCTTCCTCAGCCAGACAGTGACACCTTTTCTATGCCCAAACCCATGTGTGTGTAGTTGTGGCTCCGTGTTTCATCACCTAAAAAGGTCCTGCTCCGTATTTTTTTGTAACTTTGGCCATCACAAAGGATGCTCATGTAAGTCCCGTGGCTCCTCCTCTGAATGCTCCCATTTTTATCACAGAGATATAGTGAGATCCTCAAACTCCCACTCTACTTCGGTCATGAACAAAGGAAATATTACAAAGTGACTGGACTGTAAAGGAAAGGAAGACATCTCTTAGTATAATGGAATCTTAATTCACGTGGTGAGGTCCTAGCAAGACCCATGACCTGGAAGCGAGAGCTGTGTGAATGCAAATAAGATTTCTTTTTTGGAAGGTGGGTAATCAGCTGTTGGAGCTGCCGTGGCATCCGGGCAGTTCTCCATCACGGTAAGCCTGGGCAGAGATGATGTGGCTGAGCGGGAAGCGGTGGGTGGGAGGCTTCTAGTGCAGCGCTGGGGAGGCAGGAGGTCAGACCTGGCAGGTGGTAGAGGTCCTTTGAAAGGTTTTGAAGGACTGCAGCTCCTGGCTGCCATCTTTTGAACAGGCATGAGGTGCTGGTAGATAGAGATCTCTTGGAAGTTAGTGTATGTAGTATATTTGATATTAGAGAGAGAAGAGATTCACTTAATCCCAGAGACCTTTGAGACCTTCCTCTGTAGGTAAGTCCTGCCAAATTGCAGAAACCTCATCATTGCAAATCTGTTCCATGTGGTATTTGCAGTTTCTCTGTGAGCTTTTTCTCCAGGCTACTTCCTTGTGTCTCTGAGCTTCCTATGCACTGCCTCTCCTTCGCAGGTGCTACTTACAGTGTTTTCACTCTCCCAGCTTGTCTCAGGTCCACATTTTCTTTACTCTCTTCCCCCTCCCCCTTTTCTCCAGTTTCCTCTTCTTTTGATAGCTAAACATATCTGTTTGAAGAAAGCGCTTCCCCTTCTGTATCTCAAAGCTGTCATGCTTTGGGTGAGAGGAGCCTCCTCGACTGCCTGGTGAAGCCGTGGGTCAGGCAGAGCCCCTGATACCCTAACAAGTACCCCGCCAAGTAATGCTGGCTGCGTTCACTCACATTTCCTTCCCTTTGGAAAAGACTGGCTTGACTTTCAGCAATCAGATTACCACGCACGGGAAATGAGTGGTAACATCTCTCTCTGTGCCCAAGTTTTTGGAAGCCAGGAGAACTTTTACAGTATGACTACCAAGACAGACCTGGTGTGTTTCAGGCATCCAGAAGGGTGCATGTGATGTTTCTCCAGAGCAGCCCGGGCCACCGTTACAAGGTCAGCTGTTGTCTTGGTTACGGAGGAAGCGTGACATGCAAAAATAAAGAAGAATAAAGAAGAGATGCATCAGGGCACATCAGCTCCCTCCCCATCCCAGTTCTTGGGTCTGTCTGCTTTACAGTGACTCAAAAGCTGTGGGTTGCCAGAATTTCCTCTAGCCTAATAATCAACATGACAATAAATGACATGACCAGGTGTCTCCAGACAGTCATTCTGAACTTTTCTTGACTCAGTTTCCCTCTGTTGCTCTGTTATATCCTTTGCACTGTTCCAGCCTAGTCCTTGGTATTTGGTATTTGGTATTGGCTGCAGGTGTTTATCACAGCATTTGTGTTACTGCTAGTTAGCATGCCTGCTCTGCGTGTGCTCATCACTGTGGCCTTCAACACAGCTGCCATCGAAGGGACATAGACACATGGCCCTTCCAGGGCTGTGGAGCACCAGACTGCTGTCAAAGTCATTAACTCATTTCTCTCCTAAGCACTAGTGTTTCACAGAAGGTCTTCTCAGCCACCAGTGACTCCCGTCTGCACAGTCCATGTGAATATAAACGATACTTACTAACTTTTGTGTCCCACAGTGTTATGTGGAGCATCTTAAGATATGCTGAAAACATGACCCTGAAGGACAAATATTTAGGTTTTTTGGCCAGAAAACGTGGCTGAAGACATGACCCTGAAGGACAAGTGTTTAGTTTTCTGGCCAGATGCTTAGCAGTGGTTAAGGCCCCAGTGCGTTGGAAACACCTGAAGCAGGCATCTTCAGTAGTTAAACATGTCACAGAAAATGTAAATACTGTGAATGAAATATTTAACTATTCGTATTTAATTTAAGGCAAGGGCTGAGTTAGTAACGTTTTTTGGGAATTTAGTGCTGCTACATTGGTTAAAATGTGGCTTGGATCAGTCCAGTGCTAACTAATTTTGCTTATTTTGTTAGCTTATGCCAAAGTTGTGTTAACTTTGCTAGTAGAAAAAGCATTTATTTAGCCATCAGGAGCAGCCTCCGTGCTCCTGAAGGATTTATTCATCAGCGAATGAATCGTCTCAGACCTTTGCTGCACAAGAGAGAGCAGCACATGAGGGAAAGCCGTCTGCTTTCTGCAGCTCTGTATGGTCCTTCCCGTCAGCTGCTCAGGGATGAGCAGTTCCCACGTGCAGTTACTGCTGTCGTGAGTTACAAAATGTCTGCCGATCTATCGCAATCCGCGTTAGACTAGACCAGTCTGACCTGGTCTTGAACTAGGTCTGCATGAAGGTGTTTTCATTTTTCCTTTCAGGGTTAAGGCAGACTAAAGACCACATGCACCATGTTACCATGGCTTGATAGACAGGTGGTCATTTACCACCTCTAGCGAGCTTGTTACTTTAGACCCCACTTCTAGACCTTAATTGTCCCAGGATGTGTTGTGCTAGGTGTAATATTGTGAGGAAAAGAAGCAAGCTTTTATTGTTGTAGGAAAGCGATTGCATGGCACTGCCTAGAGCAATTTTAAGTGTGAGTAGACACAAGAGTGAATGGACAATGAAGAACATATTACCTATGATGTGAATAAGTGCTTTTTACTGAAATTCTGGAGAAAAGGAAAACTTTCCAGCATATCATGCAGCAGTCAAGTCACCGTGTTGAACCTGTGAGTCACAGTCATCTCCATGTCAGTAGACGATGGATTAAGCACAGAGCTATGACTTCACTCCAGGAGTGAGCCGTTTGTGGGGGGGAGAAAGCTTACTCAGATGCCAGCTTCCAACAGTGGCAGAGAAAGGCTAAAAAAGGGGCTGTGAAGAAGGTCCAGCTTCTTTCTTCACCCACACATATCCTGTCCTGGAAGGTCTTATCAATGTCCTATCTCACAGCCTTACTCTCTTTTTTTTTCTTGGAGCTGTATAGAGAATCCACCCGAACTGGGTTAAGCAAAAGACATGAGATGGGAACGGGATGGTGCATTGTCTGGTGGATCTTTGGCTGAGATAATCTGAAATCAGTGCAGCTGTACTGATTAGTAAGAGAAGATGGTCAGGCTAGTTGACACTGACTTCAGTGGTATTTTTTTGTTGGAAAAAGGGCAGCGAAAAACTGGAGATGAGCAGTTGCTCTTCCTCTCTTGCATCCTGCAGGAATGCTGAAGGTTCTGCCAACCTTACCCCCGTTCTGTGATAGACTTCCCTGATCTGCCCGCGGATTGGCAGTGTTGGAAAACTGCTGCCAGAGTGAGGCTTGTAACATTTTGTTTCCACACCTTATCTTTTCAATGGGGTAACCAGTGCAAGAGTGAGTGTGAGGTGGTTACGTACACGGGACTATACAGGAACAAAAACATTACTTTGGTGGATGCTCTCCTACAATAATTTCTTAATGTTTATTAGGGACTCAGTAATGCATGTAAATAAATGGCATTATAAGTGTTAAGTTTCAAAGAAATCTGAATGGACCTTTCGGTACAATTTCTAGATCCTGACTAGTCAGTGGTCTTAGAGTCCAGTTCACGTGTGTGAACTTCTTCATAGCTGAGTCTTCTGACAACAGAAAAAACTATAGAGCTGAAGTTGAAGGATAATGAGGTCTGGAGGAACAGAAGTCTGAGCTGGGCTCTGTCCTTCACAGGGTGACTTCCTACAAAGTGCTTGTGCCTAGCAGTTCCTCCCTCTGAAAAGGGTATATCGGTACTCAGGTACCTCCCAGCCCTACCAGGGGCTGTTGTTTAGCGATGCAGTCTGTGGGTACCAGTCATGTACCCCCAGTAGGACAACATTTTCAGCTGGCTCTGGGTTGGAAACAGGCTGGAGCTGCAAGTCCTGAGCAGAATCAAAAGCCAGGATGTGTCAGTCCTGGATTGCTTTGCCTTGCCTTGCCTTGCCTTGCCTTCCCTCCTCTTCCTTTCCCTCGAAGGCTAACGTTGAAAGCTGGAATTTAGTTTTCTATTTCCCCAAAGTGGAAGCATGTTTTAAGCAGTGTCCTTTTTTGTTAGCTTGCTACTGTATCTAATTATAAGCCTTGAAAATAAAGCATCCTGCTAAATTAAATGCCTTGGCAGTGCCCTTCTGAAATTGCTATAGCTGAGTTGGAATTTCTAGCCCATTACACTGCAGTTGGCTAAACAGATGGTCTCTGCTTTCCTTCCCCAAGCTTTCTGCTTTACAATTTTTTTTTTTCCTGAAGGCACCCGAAAGCTTCTTTATGGATATTTGCTGTCTTAGAGAAAGTGATCAGCCCCCTTCCCTATGTCTGTATGCGCTGCAGTACTTGGGGACACGGCAGCTATGCTTCAGTTACATCTGAAGTATTTCTCACTCCTTTCCCACTGAGATACTATTTTAATCCAGATTAACAGTTTGGGGTAACTGGCATAGAGTAAGACTACACATTTGTTTGTTTGTTTGTTTGTTTTTACACTAAATTGAGACTTTCTCAAGTAATTCATAGGACAGGTGTTTGCAAGATGAAGGCCCTTTACTTGGTGAAAAGGACACACCATACAAGTCTGATAATTTTTCAAGAATAGATAATTCAGCCCTAGATAAATATACTTCCCTGGCAAAGCATATGTAGCCTTTATTGAAAACTGATCAGCATGCCAGGTTTCAGTGGTTAAATATTAGTTTGGATTGTTCAAGGATAAAAGAAAGTAATACTTTTTCTTGGCATGCGAGTGTATCAGAAACATCCATGCTAAATGTAATCAGACATGAAACAAAGAGAGAGAAAAAAATGAGCCTGCAGAAAAAAATAGATTTCCCTCATTTGAAGAAGAAACACAGCAAGTTCTGGTATCAAAGAATTAGTAGTTCCAAGTTTGTTAACAATTAAAAATAGTAGAAATGCTAATTCCAGGTGAAAGGTCTTGTGTTATTTTTAACTCTGCCATAAATAGACTGGTGTAGGATATGGTTAGTTAGGCCAGAGCCCTATTAAAATCAAAGTGTTTACTGGATAGCTGGAGTGCTGTTTCTCACTGTGTCAAAGAGCCTCTTCTCTTTTCGCACATGTTGGTGGTTCCATGTTGAGGTGTTAGCAAAAGAAATACGGGCAACATGAGCTTTTTTTCCCTTCAATAGCCAGAGAGCTGCCTGAGCCTGGGGAGCTCTGAAAGCAGCCTGTGGACACCTGCCCTCTGCTTCGTGTCTCAGTTTGTTCCCAGAGCTTTGGATTCCCCTAGCAGACAGCAACCCATGAGCATACATCAGCCCAGCAGGACCATGATCATCCCCAGACCCACCACAGCAGTAAGAAAGGCAACTCACACAATATGCTTCTCTGGCATTTAAGCTGAACTTCTCACTTCCTCGTGTTTACTTGCTGTGCCTTTGTTTTCCAGTCTGGAAATGCTGTTTTCAATTCTTTTTGTGCCTATTTGTGCATTTAGCTGTGTTGGGATCAAATACAGAATGTAGCTCCAAGTGCAGTTTTGCACCCTGAAAGTCCATGGTAGGCCATAGCAGATACAAAGCAAGACTGTAGAAAGTCTCCTTTGATCCAATTTCTCCAGCGTTTTTCGTGATTTACCTCGCATAAAATGGGACTGCTACAGTGGGCTACGAAGCCTTATACCTTGCGTTAGAGGGAGGGTTTGCTTATTCTTCACGTTTAGCTTGGTTGTGGCTGTGTGTTTGTATCACCCTGAGCGCCTCAGGTAGACACAGGAATCAGTGTTTTTGACAGTGGTTTCGACAGTGCAGCCCACCCAGGTTTCACCCAGATGTTGCCTCCGTTGCAAGACAAATGCTTGGGACTGGTTTTGCCTCCTCATGGACATCTGTGTTTGGCGTTGCTGCCCGTGTGTAGGCAGCGGTGCTGTTAAGGACTGACCGCACCACCATGGGTGATGTGTTGTCCCTTGACCCCAGGATGGACCTTCATCTGGACACGGGGCTCATGGTTATCTAGCTCTTATTTCAGCTTCTGCACCAGGCTTTCCTTCTTGTGGTAAACATGGGCACGACAAGTGAGGTGTGAGCCCGGTCTTGCCCTGCCACACAGTCAGGAGGCAGCTGGGAGCTGGGAAGCTGTTTAAACATAGACATCGTGTCACTGCTAAATGCAAAGTCAATCTGTACAACCTTACTGTCGTGGCCACCTATGTCCTGGCGATCTGGAGAAGCTGATTGAGCTTTCCCTCAGAAGGTAAAAACATGACCCGGTGTCTTTAAAGGAGTAGGAGCGAGATGCTGAGGGGAGAAACGAGTTGTTTTCCTTGCTTGGCCATAAACCTTTACAAATGCCAGCCAGACTTAGTTTTCTAATGTCACCAGATTTCTCCTGCTAGACATGAGCATTCTTCTGTTTGGCACAGCAATGTTCCTGTCTGGTATCTAGTGAACTATCGTTAAAAAAACAAAGAGTAATAGTTTGGTGAAAGTGCAGAGTCGATAGCGCTGAGTAATGTATTTGCATACTGGCATATGTGCTATGAAAGTAAATAAGGTTATGTCAAACTCATCTGGAAGAGAGTTAATTTAACATCCTGGCTAAAGTTATGCAACCAGAGGGAGGCGGGGGTGCGGGGGGTGGATGTAATAGACTGGCTGATGAAGCCTGGGGGACAAAATGTCCTAGTGGAAATTGTATGTAGCACAAAAGAATGTAACATAAGAACCCAGCAGAACAGCACTGATTCAAGGCTGCTTATATACACACACAACTGTTTTTCTGTTAGTTTTAGGAATGCATAGGACGACGAGAGGCAAAAAAAAAAGTATCTGCAAGACAGATTATCTGTCTCATTCATATTGAGGTCTAAGTTGCTTCTTGGTCCCGATTCAGAAAAGCCCCTGCAGGATGTGCTAGGGCGTGAGCATGCATAAGTGCATTTGATGGATAAAGGCCAGTCTGTGTTTTAAACTGCAGGACTGAACAAATGCTCAGGTCCTGTTTTCAAAAGCTGACAATATTACGAGATATGATCCCCTGCCAAACATGTCATGGGTTGAAAAGTTGCAGGACTTCAGGAGTGTTTGGATTTGGACCCAACCTTCACGTTTGAGTTTTGATTTTTAACAATTCGTTTTAAGCACTTGTTTTGAACAACTCCAGATTTTTAGGCAACTTTGTTCTGGACTCTTCGCAGAAACTTTGTATAGTTCATGTTTCTCTCTGATTACTGTAGGCTTGGAGCTAACTTTGCTATGGAGAGACGAATGCGTTTCTTGCAATAATCAAAGTCTGAAATGAACTCCCTTCTAAAGGTCTTTGCATTCAGTATTGCAGATCATAGCAGACAAAACTCTTCTCCGCCATGCTGAAAGTCACAGGTGTCTAAATTCAATCTGACCCTCAACGCTAAGTCTAAGGAGTGAGTTATTAAAGCCTGGAGTTTGAGAACAATTTCTCTTCCAAGAAAATGTAAGCATAAGTTGTCAGATATATCAAAATTTGTGGACAGCTAGAGCAATGATACTTTATCACAACATAGTGATGGGAACATTTTTGTGAGCAGTTTTGATTCATGTGCTGTATCAAGCTGCATGCACTTAAGGAAGCAACGTCTTCAAGCATAATTACAGTGCCACGATGTGAAGTTTTAGAACATAGTTTATGTTTACAGTAAGGCTATCTTGGGCCTCACAGTGAGTATTGAAGGCAAAACTACCTCCAAGAGCAACGGGCACAAGAAACTTTACCCAGAAGCTCTGCAAAGACTCTGAGCACGCTTCTCAAGCTGCGGTGCAAACAGTTGTTTCTGCGGCTATGTAACCATGTCTGTGCCGGGTCCGGCTGGGGGGAAAAAACGGAGTTGGCTTACACTCCAGGGGCAGGGATTTGCACCTTTTTGCTCTGGGCTAGGCAGGTTTTGGGGTCATGCAGTCACCAGGGGAGACAGATGCTTCCAGACAGTGGTGTTGAGTAAGGGTGTAATCCTTTACACTGACTCCTCAGGGGGACCAGACTGCAAGTGTCAGCATCTTTGGCCAGGCAGAAGGAAAATTAAATTAAATATTGTGGGATCCTTGCAAAAATGGAGGAGGTCCAGGAGGAACAAAGGCACTTCAGTATCAGGAAATTTAGCTGCAGCAAAGCTCAATAGAAAGGTAGCTGAAAGCACTCATTCTCAGCACCCAACTTGAAAGGGATGTACCAAAAAAAGAGGCAGTGACTTCTGTGAGCAGCGGTACTTGGAATCCATATCTGTTGTGTTGTGAAGTCTGATTATGACTGAGTTACCTCTTCCCGGGAGCAAGTTTTACCTTATTGATGTGAGCGGTGTGCGGTCAGCATAAGGGCCCCAGTAACACTCTCCTGACAGTCAGTCATCTGGCACATGAAGCTTGAAGCTTGAAGGAAAGATAGATAAAGAGCTGGAGGAAAAACTAGAGAAAATATGATTTGTCCAGGGTCATTTCACTGAACCTGAAACACAAATCTCTTGAGTCTGGAACAGGAACAAAACAGCAGCTGACGGGAGAGCTGGAGTCAATGCTAGGAAGGAGGGAATATGCACCTCAGCAGATAGACACAATAAAGAAAAGAACATAAAGCAGTGTCTCCTTGAGGAAGATGTCCCGTTTAAAAAATTGACCGGTTTGGACTGGACCAGCACTTGGGATTCAAAGACCTATAAGACTTCAGTCTCAAGAGTGCACGTCTGGGAATGCCTCTTACTCACCTTCTACTTCAGCTATTGGTGATCCTCGTGCTTGTTTGGAGGCACAGCAGTGTTCCTCTGCGAAGTGCTCAGCACCCACCCCTGATGGCGTGGCATTTAGCCTTCTCTGCCCATCTTCTGTCCTGTTGTCCTCTGTCCTTGCATTCTCACAGGGCAGCCCAGAAATGATGAGAAACAGACCAGCTCTGAATGAAGCATCTGCCTCGAAAATGACAAGAGAAGAATAAGAAATATTCTGAGTTCTGCTTGAGTATAACATTTTTCCCTGGGATTTCTTTGCAAATTCTTGCTAGTTTCTGAGAATGTCTTGGGTAGAGGCTGAAGATGTTCTTTGATAAACTTTGTGAACATTTTGATTACATCAGAACTAAAAGTCTCCAGCTGGATATTAACTGTGAAAGAAAATAGTCTCCAAGAGAACAGGAGTCCCTTAGCAAACATAAGATACCCTGCATATTTCAATGGTTACAAAGTGTTTCAAGTCGCTGATATAATTTTAAGCAGTTTGCATTTGGGGATGCTGAGGTGCCCTGCTACTGTGCCCTGCTCTGTGCCTGCATCTGCACAGCTAGTTGTCGATGGTAGTGCAGGTGGTGATGCTTATATCAGTATCACAGATGCCAGGTCATCTTAGCTTGTCACCAGATTTCCCCTTGTAATATGTCCCCGCCACCTGCCCCTTCATCAGTCAGTACCCGTACAAGCTGCCTGTGCATTAGGCAGGTAGGCGTTTATCTTCCTGAAATCCCTCTGGGGTGGAAAAACCACTTCCCCCTATACCCATTCCTTACAGGGCGGGGGAAAGGAGGGAACAGATCCTTACAGATGCTTAAGCATCTAAGTCACAATTGCTTTAGGGGTAGAGAGACAGCTGAGTTGCTCATTAACCATGATCAATGAATTTGTCCAGCTTCTGGAAGAAGCAGGAACTGAACTGAAATCTTCCCAATCTTTTTTCATTTTCTGAAACAAGAACCAGCCCATCTGCCTCCCCCCCCCCCTCCAGCACCATATACACTTCCCTCAGCTGTTTTCTTCTCCTGAGCCAACACCCTTCTTTGGCTGCATCTGACTATTTCCTAATCGTTTCTCTTTCTCTTTCACCTCTTATTCTTTTTGTTTTGTTTTGCTTTCTCCTCCTATTTTCTCTTTTGCCCATTACTTTTTTTTGCTCCACTTTTATATTGGTCCAGCCAACCTGATCTCCAAAGGGAAAGCCATGAAATAAGCAGTGTGGTTGCACTGACCGGACTGTGCTGGGCCTCTTTCTCTTTTACGGACAAGATTTTCAAATCCAGCTGTAACAGCTTTCAGTGCATAGGGCAATGCTTTTATGTGTTATTGTGGTCAGCAAACCACAGGTCACTTAAGTAAAGGCTTCGGACTTTCTTAGAAAGACCCTTAAGGACATACTTACTGCCAGGCAGGTGTTTAAGTCATGTTGACTTCGTAAGTCTATGCGTTTTGGTTGACAAGGGTGCTTTTCTCACACAGGAAAAAGGATTCTTAAGCTTTGCGCTTGCAACTACTATGCGTGGCAGATCTATAGAGTCAGACAAAGGTTTAAAGGCTGGAAGAGACCGTTCTGATAATCTTGAGAGACGTCTGGAATGCCAGAGGTCAAAGAACCCCATTTCTTCTTTAGTAGCCTTTTAACAGCTAGTGGAGACACAGTTAACTTTATTGTGGCTTCTATCTTATCACCACTACATAAAATGCTCCCAGACTGGTGCATGTCTGTAATTATCTACCTGCACATGAATAATATTTTCGCAATGGCATGCTTGTTGTCGTCATGGTATTCGGTTACAGGCGTCATTTCGGTTATTAATTGTGCTGTTGTCTTTACTGCAGCACTGTGCATTTGCTGATATTAGAGGGCTACAAGTTTTCTGCTCTATACAATCCTCCTCCTGTTGCAACAGGAGAAACAGAGGCACAGGGCAGTGAAATGAGCTTCTGGATCAAGGAAGGGGAAAAGCACTGCATTCACAGCTAGACCAGTGCTACCACATCAGAGGCAGCGTGCCTTGGTTTTATTGCACCCTTGAAGCAAGCTCAGTGGATTCTTTTGCCATGGCTTACATAGGCTTAATTTCTGTGTTGCTCTGCTATATCTAGTATTTCCTGTAATGCTTAGAGTACTAGAGCTGCTGCTAAAGCTGTTAGAAGACCTGGCCATAGTTCTAGCAATAGCTAGTTGAAGTCTGCATTTCTAATCCTTAATAAAAGGTTGGCTAGGATTTTCAAAGGAGTCTCCAAGGTGACAGACCCTACTTCCCGTTGTAGGGTCTTTTGATTGTGTTTTATCTACATTCTCTTTCATTCTTTGTAGTCTCTGTTTTCCACGAACTGAGATTTCAGGTCGGAAGTCTTGCTTGCTATGCCTCGGTCTTGACCAGTAAAGCAGATAATCAGCTCCTGTGCTGCAAACCCTCGTTCACTCTGGGACTGCTTCCAAATTTTCCTACTAAAGCAAATGAAAAAATCACCTGCAGTCTTCATGAAAAGTCATTCAGTGAGCTTTGGATCAAGCCAAGGGGATAGTCCTCTTGCAAGCGCCAGCCTCACCCCCATTGCCAGCGTTGTACCCTCTCATTCCTGATGCTCTCCAAGCACAGCTGAGGACCTCAGACACAAGAAGAGGCAGTCCATTCGCTCTTCCTTGGTTCTGGGGGCAGAGGTCAAAGTGCAAAACAGCTTTGTACCATAATCTGAACTACCCAGAAGAAGTGCTGGAGGAGCAACTTTGCATCCTGCCAAAATACGAGAGAGGTGGTTTCCCTTTTGTCCCCAGTCTATAGCGGGGCTGATTGTGACAAGACCACCTGAAAAGAAGCCGGAGGACCTTCCCCTTGGTTGTGTGGTAGGTTGCCTGCCTCTTGAATTGGCAGCTCGCAGGCTCCCAGGCAGGGATTTTCAGCCTTGTGCATGGTGCTGCCCTGAGGTAGCCCTCCAGCCTCTGGTACTGAATGGTGTCCATGGTACATGGCTGGAGCTGCAGGGCATGGGGCAGCATTGCTGCAGACCAAGTCTCCTTTACTCGCCAGTTTCCTGGGACACCATCTCCATTTATGTTTACAAATGGTACCGGAGCAGAACTAAAGTATTTTTAAAATTGCTCTTTGTCATAGATTTCGTGGTGAGGAAAAAAATGAGCACATCATATGCACATGGGCCAGGGAGCACTGTGTAGATGCCAGATGGTGAAATGGCGATAGGCGTCCTGAAATCCAGGCAGAAATGCACCAGATTCAGTGTGTACATCTATGCCCAAATTGCCCACAGCACAGCAGAGAGATGGTCTGGATTGCAGAGGAAAGTGTCTCTGTACGAGCTCTGAAAGCACAGACATGGTGAAGCTGTGAGTGGACAATCAGATTTTTCATTTCACAGGATGCCAGTACCTGGTGTTTTGGTTTGCTAAGTCCTTGACTGGGCTATTTAGCAAGCAGTATAAACTTGCTGATGTGTGAACTTATCCTCCGTATACCAGGGGGCTGGCTAGTCTGCCTGCTCTTGGCTTTCACAGACATCCAGCTATCCTTGTATGCTTGGCAAAAGGACTGTGTGCTCTGTCCATAATGCAGTGACACATGGTCTTCTCTGCATTAGTTACTAAGCAGTGTTATGATAGTTTATTATGTTTAGTGGTGGGTAAGCTTCAAAATGCTTGGCAGTTCAATCACTTGAACCCTTTTTATCCAAAATGATTCCTGCTCAAGGAAGAACAGTTTTCCAAGCTGCTCTCATGAAATCCTTGAGTGGTCTCCACTTGAGAAAAGAAGGCAAAATGTAAAATACGCCGTAAGCACAGAGGTGGTGTTCAGAAGCTTCTGCTGAATGCAGGGTCCTGCAATGCTAGGCAGTGGTCAAACATTTAGAAAGGGATTCTTCTTGCCCCCAAATACCTGCCAGCTGGATAAAACAGGCAAGGAATTACCAGGATGCTTGTGGTGCACTGAGTTTTAGCCTCACTTAGGCTAGAAGATCACCCTGTTACAGTCCAACCTGTATCTTGTTTAATTTGCGTAGATGTAGCAACAGCTTAAAACGAATTCAGTGAAGAAGATGGCACCATGCACTAATTACAGCAAGTATTTTATACAGGGATAGAATTAGCTCTGACCAATGGTAAATATCTGTATGCCTTGGTAATGTAAAAATGTAAACCCAGAACTCTTTTGAGGAAGAAACTAGGGTAAGGTCCTTTCACTTATTCCACTGAAGTCTCTGGTTCTGGGCCAGTTTGGCCCTGCGATGGGTTTGGCCCCAGTTAAATTCTCAGGTCATGCTTCAGTGAGATGTACAGATCTACTTGAATTGCAAGGTACATGCATGTGTCATTCCCTGGAAACTGTTAGGCACATATGCTTAATTAGACATATACGCCTTTGGATTATTTGTTATAATGATTAAATCCTTACTAATGACTCTCTGATAATTAATGGGTAGTCTGAAAATTGGTATTTCCCACGTCTTAAAATAAAACAGTGATGTTTTGAAATGAAATTCTTGAGTACGAGGTAAATGGCAAAATACATGTTTAGTTATATGTGGTAAGGTTGGCAAGATACATTTCCAAAAGCAGGAGTCTAAAATTAGGTCTTAATGCCACAATGCTTTAGAAAGCTAAATAAACAACTGGGCTTTTTTAAAGGCTGAACACCCGTGAGCTGCCTAGCGAGAGCACCAAATACAGATTTCAACACTTGTATTGTCATTGAAAGACAGTACCAAATTCCCTTGATTTCCCACCAAAGGTCTAAGCCTAAGCATCCACGTTCACACAGCCGGGAACCACCTGGGTCTCTGAACACTGGCAAGGCTCTCCTGAAAGTGCGGAGCCAGCCTGATGGACAGAGGCAGCACAGGGACTCAGATGGATTGGAAGCTGTATGCATTTAGGCTGGGGAAACATACATTTCTGCTCCTAATTTTAAAACCCTAATGCGTTTAGTTTTATTCTGTAAGCGGTGCAATTTATGGCATCGTTAAAGATTCGCATGTTTGTCTTCACTTAAAGAGTTGGCTGTTGATGTTATCAGTAAGGAGCATGTTATCTCATCCCCGCGCCAGTCTTTTAGATCAGTACCCATTGGTGCTTGGGATCCAGGAACAGTGGATGAAGCTGGGGCTTTACCTTTATGCACCCTCTCTTTTCCCACTGAAACACATACGCGCTGACACGGACATGTATTCCTTCACTTCCATGGCAGTCCTTCTCCTGCTTGCCAAGTCCATCATCTCAGTTCCCCCAGAGAAGGGTGGGATACTGATGCAAGACGCTGTGTCAGGTGGCTGTTCCCCTCCCTTGAACTGGAGTCTGATGACATGTCTGCTAAAATGCGTCAGACGTTTGGGGAAAAAGAGAGTGACGGAGAGGGAAGTCTGGGTGGAGGGATTTGGTTTTAATTAAAACAAGTAAAGCCGTGTTTTCCAAGCCCCAGATTGCATTCAAGTCTGGCAGAAGCTGCTGGGGCGAAAGTGAATTTTCAGGTGGCTTGGTTGTTTCCAAGGGATCCTCTGCTGCGGGAAAGCTATGATGCCAGGACACGTTTGGCTTGGGATTGGTGGAGGGCTCAGCCTGGAGGAGACCACCGGAGTGGTCTGAGATGGCACCAAACAGTGACTCTAAGCTCCAAAACATTTCAGCTGCAGAGCAGAAATGGCATTTTCTTGGCTGGAAATGTGTTTTTTCACTCCCTTTGGTCAAAAGGGCAAGCACATAGGTCTGTTCTCTAGTCCTCACCAGCCCCTGGGAGGCTCTGGGAAGGTCCTGGTTCTGCCACTGGCCATGTGGCAACATGTTTCCCTTCCCCATTGTCGCTTGTCCCTCCTGTCCATCGCCAGTAGAGACTTCAAGCTGCCCAAGACCAAAAACTTTCTTTTTGTGCATGTTTATGTGTTGTGTAGCATGGAGGGACACCAATCTCATCAGGGCCCCCAGGCACTACCATGATGAGAGTTGCATGAGTAAAACAGAGTAGATGTTACAGAGCCTCCTATGATCACCGACAGCTTTTTCTTCTCCCCCTCCCCGTCCCCAGCAGCAGCATGTTCCTCTTGTGTGAGATAGGTTGCTTTGACTGCGAGGGAAAACTAGGAGGTTTGGATGGCTGGTCTAAACCTGGTGACCGAAGCTTTGCCTGCGTAGGCAAATGCTGGTTTCATGTCCAGGACCCTGCTTTTATTTAGAAGTGGGATTCATGTGTGAGACAGTCGTCCCCTTCTCAGGCATGCCTCTGCACCTTCCTTGCTGAGATACTTTCTCCCCACCGTCATTCTGGAGATGCTGGAGATGGACAGCGCTGTAAATTTGCCATATGAGTCATAATCCGCATTGTGCTGTATAGCGCTCTGGAAGCCAGCTCTAACCCCGTGGAGAAATCCTCACAGTACTCCGATTCATCCACACTGGAAAAAAAACTTCAGATACCTCTGGAAAAAATACAAACAAACAAACAAACCAAACTACGTAGCTTTTTGGCATTAGTTTCTGAAAATGCTTCAGGAGGAACGAACACAAGACCACTTTGAAACTCTGTTTTGCAGGACAGTGTCTGGAGGCCTCTGAATCCCGTAGAGTTGTGTCAGTGCCCGATGTGGACCTGCATTTCTGGATTGGCTTCATATGAAGCAGCCAGACGAGCACTGGAGACGAACTGTCACAGGCTTGTTGCTGCTGCTGAACATGATAACAAGCTTTTAATAGACATTGTTTTTTGATGTGGGAAATTAATGAAGCTAGTTTCTTCAGATGTAGCATTCTTTTCTTTCTTCCTCTGTTTCTGCTTTGGTCAGAGACGCTGTAGCAGTGTCACCGTTTAGGGGCAAGGGGGGGGTATCCTCCCTCTGTCCATTCATTGGGTCCGTTTGAAATCGGTCAGCCTATCTATGGTTTTCTCCCATGTCTTCCTCGCAAAGCCCTGACAGGATCTCCTGTGTCACATAGCCTGATTCATCTGCGTGAGGACTTGCTTGAAGGCCTTTACTGAGAACTTCTTCTTGGAGAAACTTTATTGATTCACCGCAGGTGGACCCAGGCTGGCTTTCAGAGTGCAGGTTGAGCTGGCAAGAAAAGGAGAAATCCTGCTGCTCTTACTCTGAGCCTCAGTTTCTCACCTTCAGAGGGAAGATAACAACCACTTCCCCATGGAGGTACGTCAGAGGGATGACTGTCAGCAGTTGCAGTGGCACACGTGTCATGGATAGGCAGACTTGTGCTGCTTCTGGAGCATGACCACCCCTCGTGCAGATGCCTTGAGCACGATGACGTTCCCATCCTGCCAACCACCATAAAAACCCAACCCCCATGTGAAGAACAAACAAGCGTTTGTTTCCTTTTGCTTCGGTGCATGCCTGGCATTTGGCTTCCCCCGGCACTGTTTAGATAAGATGGAGAACCTTTGCTTAAGCCAAGCCAAATATGCTCTTTCAAACAAAAGGAGGGATTTCGGGGAAGGGACCTAATGGTGCAGGTCCAGCGAACTTTCTCAGCTGGAGCCTTTACAACGAGGAAGGGCTCAAAGGTGCTTTTCCCTGGTAGGGAAGAGTACTGGAGAAAACAGCCGATTTCCCTAGGTGCCGTGTCTCCCTGTCCCCAGGTGACCTGTGGAGCAGGGGACCGGTGGCCTCACCAGGGTGATCTTCTGCAGAGAGGTTGCAAAGAGCCGAGGCTGGTCTGGGCTGAGGGATGTTCCCCCGGGCAGGGTGGCCCTGGGCTTTCCAGTCGTGGAAAAGCAAAACGTTTCCTCTGGTTTTGTAATGCGTGTTCTCCACGCAGACCTCCTGAAGAGTCTGGGCCTCTCGTTGCCCGCCTTGTCCCTGCCTTCCTGCTCTCTTGTTTCTTCTTGGCAGTCGGACAGCAAGGGAACTCCTTCATTAGCTCACCAAAGGCCTGGAGGTAAACTCCCCGCCGCACAGAAGCCAGCACCAGCTCATTACCACACACAAAGCTTTCTCACATATGCAAAAGTACCTCTATGATATGCACTACACGCACGTGTGCGAGTTAGTTAACACCAGCAGATCTCTGTTAATTTCCTGACTAGCTGCTGGTTTGTTTGCTGACATTTTCCTTGGGAATGATGTTTCCAGAGCACCAGGTTTCCATCTCGGTTAGTACATCACACTGCTGTCTATCTTAGAAAGTCTCTATATGTTCTACTTGGTCTAGACCCAATTCTTCTGGAAATCAAGAACTTATTTTTTTTCTAGTGTAATGATTTTTAGACCTGCCAAGAAGCAGCTTCAAAGTATGTTTTGAAAGTATGGCTTTTCAGAGCTAACAGGAAGGATATTTCAAGGCTCTGCATGCTGTTTTCTCTCCCCAGGTGTTGTGTACTGCTCGTTCTTAGAAATGAGACACAGACCTAGGTGGATCCTGGGTCTGACCCACTTCTTGTTTTCCATTGTCTTCTGTCTATTGCAGATGAAAAGATCACAGTACTTGCCAAAGTGTCTTTGAATAAAGAGTAATTCCTTGTATTTACTGAAAAATACTCATTAGATCAGCTAGCTGACTATTTACCAGAGAAAAACCCTTAGGACTATTAGGTGCCAAAGCATAATGCCAAAATACAAGAGCTGGCCCAGGGACTCTTAAGCCTACAAAATGAAGTGGTTCACGGGCAGAGGAGTCAAAATCCGATTAACTGAGCTGCACAGTACTGGCAGTTCCATGTTTGCAACACAGTGTTCAAACAGAAACAGGGCTGAACATGATTTGCCCTTTGTACTTATGGTTAGGTTGGGACTGGTTTAGCTAAATGGCTTGCTGACATCTACACTATGTGAAATGACTTAGCCTTTCATTTTTAGTGGCTGGGCTGGAAAGGATAATGCTGGACTTTAATGCTCCCCTGCTAAGTGCCATAAAAAAGCCTAGTTCACCTTTTCAAGAGACGGTTTCTTGTGCAAAACTTCGTACTCTCCCACCACTGTGGTATCTGAGCTTTCTAGTGCAATGCTTTTGTGGGAAATTCCACATCGTTTGAGTCTTTAACATGCCGATCACTGCCAACAGCTTTAGAAGTATTTTTTAGAAAAATGATTATTTTATAGATGGAGCAGAAGAGCCTAGGCAGAACAGAATAGTTACTGAAATTCCCCATGAGTGTCTTTTCCCCCTTCTGGCACTACATTATCTTTGCCTACACTAACCTAAGCATGCTTGTGCTGTTGTATGAAACAGCCATTAACCTGCCCTTGTGGTCAGCTGAGCTGGCGACTTTGCGCTGCCACTATGACACAAAGTAGTTGGAGATCATGGTTTATAAAGCAAAAGTTACGACTGAGCTCTAGCACATGATGGTGAGCTAAGAGCATCCCTGTGGTTAGATAGGCACACCAGCAGCAGCAGCAGCAGCAATTTTTCCTTGCAAACCTTCACGCTGTACAACTGTAGGGAGATGCCACGAAGATGGGGTCCCACAGCTTCCTTATTGATATAAGCCAGCTCTATTTCTATGGAATAATGTATTTCTAACCTCTGAAGGTTTGACCTTAAGAGGAAAAGCATATGAGGATGCTGGTATGACATCTCTTACAAGATAGATCTTGTTTCTCTGCTGCCGTGCCCTGTAACGTTACTACAAAGGGAGGCAGCTTACTTTCTTTGAACACCTAAGTGCTGGGGTCAGACCCTTGAAAATCCATCTAACATACGTTATCCTGACTGTTTAGTTCAACCTTGCTTGTATGGCCTACGGGAATATGGTAAAAGCTCTTTTTCCACTTGTGCCTGGGGCATAGACATGAAATTCAACCCTGTTCCCTCCGAGTGAATAGGATAAGGGCAGCTGGGCTTTGGGTCATACCTTGGAGTCAAAGTAAAAGCAGTTGGTCTGTCCTTAAGTCACCTCACTGCTGCTGATTTATTACTGAAGGCTCACAGCTGAGGTCAAATGCTGAATGGTTGCCAAGTACAGTATGTCATTTTGAATATATGAAATTATGGGAGAACAACATTGCAAGCCTGTTCCTGCAGCTTTTCCTCACACAAAACTCAGGAAGTCTCACAGCAGCGAAAACCTCCACCTCTGAGCTTGGTGGGTAGCACTCACAGCCTGGCAAGTGGGACTAAAAGGCTAGATACACTGTCAATTTTCTTTGAAGATCAGTTAAAACAGAGGCTTCCAATATGAAATGTTTTGTAAAACTGTTTTCTTTTTCTGTTGTGAATAAACCATTTGCTACTGCAGGGCTGTTCTTGAGTATAGCACAGCTATAATGTTTCATAGAGAATGGCCTGTTTTTGAGGCAAGAGGGACTATTGTTTCTGAAATTTCCCTCGCTTAGAAATAAAAGGGATTTCATTAACTAGTATGCCTTGACACCTTCTATGCCTCCACTGTATTTCAGGTCTTGTCCCTGTGACCTTATTTATGAATCACCTTTCATATTTCCAGAATTTTAGGTAGCTTGTAAGTTAGCAGATCAACTCATGTCATAAATAGAATATAGGTTACCGTGTATACTAAAGTTACATTATCAAAAGAAGGGAATGTAAACAATTTTAAGACACGGTAATAAATAATGCATTCATTTCTGCAGCTCTGCAACAATGTAAAATGATTGATTAATCATGTAATAAAGACTTACTAGTAATTTATTGTCTCTCCATAGAACAGAAATGCGGCACAGTTTATTTGGTACTAGAGGAAAACGAGGAAACAGAAATGCTAAAAAAGATTTGTAGTGTCAGGTAGGTGCTTCATCTCAGGATGGGATGAAACATCAGGACCATACCTTTCTGGGCCAGATCCCAGTTTCAAACATGCTGAAGGCTGGGGATAACGTTTTAGAAAGAGGGAAGATATCTTCAAAATGAGAAGGTCGTTTTGTTTGTTTGTTTGTTCTTTTTCTTATTATCACGACTCAGGTGAGGGGAGAATTTGAGTTGAAAGCATTGTGTCAGGACTCGAAGCCCTTAGAGCCCTAGAGCCCAAATGGCAGACAGCATCCTCCTCAATGACAGCCCCGGTCAATACTGGGCTTCCACTGGTGGGATGTGCAGGCCAGAAGAGACCTGATGGTTTCTGTGGGGAACACAAGACTTTCCTGGGTTGGGAGGGAAGGTGGAATTCACATTGAACTTCTCTTAGTTTGGGCCATCTTCAGAACCAAAACTCATGCCGAGTCGCACGGAGCACCCATCAATGACACCTATCTGCGGGAACCTGCCAGAGCTTATAGCTTATACCTGTCTGTATAGATACAGGTCTGTGGATAACCCAGCTTGTCTGTTAAAGATCTGTTGCTGTATGCCTTCGTCACCCCAATATCTCCCCAACATCTAAGGTCCCAGGGTGCAGGGAAGTTAGTCCCTGGTGACTTGCCTGTAGTGTAAAGGTTTTTATGACTTATCTGAAGGGATTTTGAAAGGATGCTGGTGCAAATCCCGCATGGCCATGCACTTCGTCTAGTTCAGCCCATGGATTCAATCTATATATTTGCTTCCTTGGGCTAAACCAGTTTATTTGAAGATAAAAGAGATGTAAGTATGCTTACCAGGGGCCAGTTGTATGAGTAGAAGCAGGTTAAATGAGTTAAAATTGAGCAGCTCTTCTAGTGCCTAACTTCTTACCAAAAAAATAATAATCCACAATGATGGCTTTTAATTCAGCTTGTCCTGCTTGCTTTTAATCTCTGAGAAACTACAGATTGGTACTAATCCACATAGCAGCCTAGAGATTAGTGATTTATGATCAAAACAATGCTGCTTTTTATATAATTAAGAAATGGGGAAAAAGATTGAAAGTACTAACTTTTCTCCCACACACCCCCAATTTTGTTTCTCTCTCTATAATTGAAATAAGTGGCTGGGTGAAAAACACAGCATTCTATTCCTTGGCATGCATACCTGATTATTCTGCATCATAGTGCTTGTTCTTTGGAGAGAAATCTTGGTGACGTTGTTCCTATATTACAAAGACTCTGACCTCACCTACCATATAAAACAGAGCAATAAAAGTTGGGAACAAAATGTCTGAATAAATAACAGGCAATGCTATCCCCTGAGAAACTAAGGTTGGGCTGCAGCTGGCTGGGAACGCTACTGTTTGTGGAGTCCTATTCCCTGATCTGAAGAGAAAGACTTCTCAGGATTGTCCAGAAAAGCAGGCAGAGGGAGAGGTGGCTGAAACTGTGCATCCCTATTCTCTGTGGAAATAGGGTATTTGCAAGAGAGCGGGACTGCTCTAAACACTGCCAGGAAATAGGAGTAGCCAGGTTTAATAAGTCTCCCCAGAAGCCCCTTCTGTTATGGCTTCTCTAGATGTACATTTGCAAAACTAATAGCTGATAGACTGGCCTCAGAAGACTGATGATAATCAAGGTGATGGGACAACAGCTAGCTAAATTGTTTCATTATTGCTTATTCACAACACGGTTAGGAGCCTGGGCATGGCGAGGAGCACAGCACCTGCCAGCATTGTAAGAGGTGAGCGCGAGTGAACATGAGTGACCTGACTTGCCCACCTCCAGCACGAGCAGAGCTGGTCTTTCTCGTCTGAGAAGGTAACATTGCCACATTTGGAAGTGTGGATGCCTTGTTGCAACTCATCCCTCTGTTTTTGGATATCAGAGCACTGACGTGGTCTCTGCCATTGCTCCTGGAAGCTCCTGTGCTGTGCCACGTCTGCCTGCAACAAGTGGGAGCTCCTCATTAATTTCCATGAGGAAAAGTAAAAGTGAGACCTCACTACCCTGGATTTCAGGAGAGCAGACTTTGGCCTTTTCAGGGATCTGCTTGGTAGAGTACCATGGGATAAGGACCTGCAGGGAAGAGGGCCCCAAGAAAGCAGGTTAATATTCAAGGGTCACCTCCTCCAGGAGCGATGCATCCCAACGAGGTGGAAGTCAGGCAAAAATGCCAGGAGGCCTGCATGGATGAACAAGGAGCTCCTGGAGACACTCAAATACAAAAAGGAAGCCTACAGAGGGTGGAAGCAAGGACAGGTAGCCTGGGAGGAATACAGAGAAATTGTCCAAGCAGCCAGGGATCAGGTTAGGAAAGCTAAAGCCTGAGAGAATTAGAATCATAGAATCATAGAATCATAGAATCATTAAGGTTGGAAAAGACCTCTAAGAGGTCTGGCCTAATTAGACCTCTAAGAGGTCTGGCCTAATTAAATCTGGCCAGGGACATCAAGGGCAACAAGAAAAGCTTCTGTAGGTACGTTGGTGATAGAAGGAAGACTAGGGAAAAATATGGGCCCTCTCTGGAGGGAAAAGGGCGACCTGGTTACCTGGGATATGGAGAAGGCTGAGGTTCTCAATGACTTTTTTGCCTCGGTTTTCACCGGCAAGTGCTCAAGCCACACTGCCCAAGTCGCAGAAGGCAAAGGCAGGGACTGGGAGGATGAAGAACTGCCCACTGTAGGAGAAGATCAGGTTTGAGACCATCTGAGAAACCTGAAGGTGCACAAGTCCATGGGATCTGATGAGATGCATCTGAGGGTCCTGAGGGAACTGGCGGATGAAGTTGCTAAGCCACTATCCATCATATTTGAGAAGTTGTGGCAGTCCGGCGAAGTTCCCGCTGACTGGAAAAGGGGAAACATAACCCCCCTTTTTAAAAAGGGAAAAAAGGAAGACCTGGGGAACTACAGGCCAGTCTCACCTCTGTGCCTGGCAAGATCATGGAGCAGATCCTCCGGGAAACTATGCTAAGGCACATGGTGAATAAGGAGGTGATTGGTGACAGCCAACATGGCTTCACTAAGGGCAAATCGTGCCTGACAAATTTGGTGGCCTTCTATGATGGGGTTACAGTGTTGGTGGATAAGGGAAGAGCAACTGATGTCATCTACCTGGACTTGTGGAAAGCATTTGACACTGTCCCGCACGACGTCCTTGTCTCTAAAGTGGAGAGACATGGATTTGTTGGATGGACCACTCAGTGGATAAGGAATTGGCTGGATGGTCGCACTCAAAGAGTTGTGGTCAACAGCTCAATGTCCAGGTGGAGACCAGTGACGAATGGCGTTCCTCAGGGGTCGGTATTTGGACCAGTGCTGTTTAACATCTTTGTTGGTGACATAGACAGTGGGATTGAGTGCACGCTCAGCAAGTTTGCTGATGACACCAAGCTGTGTGGTGCGATCAACACAATGGAGGGAAGGGATGCCATCCAGAGGGACCTTGACAGGCTTGAGAGGTGGGTCCCTGCGAAGCTCGTGAAGTTCAACAAGGCCAAGTGCAAGGTCCTGCACATGGGTTGGGGCAATCCCGAGCAGAAATACAGGCTGGGCAGAGAATTAATTGAGAGCAGCCCTGAGGAGAAGGACTTGGGGTGTTGATTGATGAGAAGCTCAACATGACCCAGCAATGTGTGCTTGCAGCCCAACCATATCTTGGGCTCCATCAAAAGAAGCGTGACCAGCAGGTTGAGGGAGGAGATTCTCCCCCTCTACTCCGCTCTTGTGAGATCCCACCTGGAGTACTGTGTTTAGCTCTGGGGCTCCCAACATAAGAAGGACATAGACCTCTTGGAGTGAGTCCAGAGGAGGGCCACAAAGATGGTCAGAGGGCTGGAGCACCTCTCCTGTGAAGACAGGCTGAGAGAGTTGGGGTTGTTCAGCCTGGAGAAGAGAAGACTCCAGGGAGACCTTATTGTGGCCTTCCAGTACTTGAGGGGACCTACAAGAAAGCTGGAGAAAGACTTTTTATCATGCAGTGGTAGGATAAGGGGTAATGGCTTTAAATGGAAAGAGGGTAGATTTAGATTAGATATAAGGAAGAAATTCTTCACTATGAGGGTGGTGAGGGACTGGAACAGGTTGCCCAGAGAAGCTGTGGATGCCCCATCCCTGGAAGTGTTCAAGGCCAGGTTGGATGGGCCTTTGAGCAACCTGGTCAAGGGGAAGGTGTCCCAGCCCATGGCAGGGGGGTTGGAACTAGATGATCTTTAGGGTCCCTTCCAACCAAACCATTCTATGATTCTATGATTCTATGATTTTCAGTCTGAAAAGCAAGATGGTACACTGGTCTTTGGTAAACATACATCACATGCCGAAAATGGAAAGGTTCATTACAGTGAGATGGTGTAAGCAGAAACATTCAGTGATGTAGTTAGAAGACTCCTGTGAGAGGCTGTTAAAACTTTGTCCTGCTCTCCCTGCGAGCAGCGCGAGCTACACCGTGCTAGGTAAGACACTTGGAGTTGCAATAAAACTCTAACAAGAATCTAATATTAAAGAAGGCAAGTTCAACTCTGCCCCATCTTTCAGCTAGTGTAAACTAGTGCAAAATGGAAGGAGGTGACAGGAGAACAGTTTTCACCTGTTTCATGGAATCATAGAATCATAGAATCATTAGGTTGGAAAAGACCTCGAAGATCATCGAGTCCAACCGTCAACCCAACATCACCATGCCCACTACACCATGTCCCTAAGCGCCTCATCTACACGTCTTTTAAATACTTCCAGGGCTGGTCACTCAACCACTTCCCTGGGCAGCCTGTTCCAAGGCCTGACCACTCTTTCAGTAAAGAAATTTCTCCTAATGTCCAATCTAACTGGTGTAAGTCACAGTCATACTGGTGTAAGTCACAAGGCAAAACAAAACACATGCAGATTCCTGTTTGCAGGTCATTTTATAACAATAAGCACGCAGCTGCCCGGGAATGAGAAATGAACTGGGTCACCTCTGGGCAACTGTGCTGCGCTGCTAAACAGAAAGGGCTGGGAGTGCTCTTCTGCGCTGAGGCTTGCGCCTGCTGGGCTGCAGGGGTGATGGACAGGTGGAATTCGGCTGTCTGGCACTATTCGAGACAGCTTAGGGTGTCCTACCTGGTCTCTAGCTGCTTCTCCAGAAGGGGTTGAATCTCCTTCTGCCTGCATCCTCTGTGCCTGCATCCAGCCTCCAGAGTCTAAAATGACTCTAGAAACCATCCACTGAATTCTAGCTTTTATTTCCACCTTACATAGTGCCTGTGCCTCACTTCCTCTGGGTCCCATGAGATGCCCTGTTTACCCTGAGAGGCAGCCATCCTTTGATGAGTGTTCCCTTGGCTTGAAAGTGTCTGAAGTAGTGAGAAGAGCCCATCAAAGTAGTATTGTACAGCACAGATATCGTACAGTCACTGTTGCATGCTCAAGGGCACAATGCAAAGATAAGCAGCAATGAAACACACCAGGCTTCTTTTACATTAAGACGCTTTGCAGTAAAAACACAGGTCTGATTCTGTTGTTATTTCAAAAGAAGTAACTGTTGGGTTATAGCTGTGCAGGTCTCAGGCTGTAAATGAGGTAAGGTTTGTGGTGAGAGATAATCCATTTTATTGGACTACATTAGCTGGAAAACCAGAAAAAAATGAGGCACACAAGCCACTCTTCAGGCCTAAAGCAGCAAACTTCAGACTAAGTATGTGCTGATAACAGTAGTTCTAGATTTGATTCAATTATGCTAACGAGTTAGACAAGCAGAGGGAAGAGTCAGCTACTGCCTGTAAAGCAGAGGGGGATATCCGCAAGGGGAGAAATTATAAGGCATTTAGCTCCTGGAAGACAGGGAAATGTAATTATGAAGAATCGACTCTCTGCCAAATTAATAAGATCAGCTCCGAGGCAGCGTTTTGATGCAGCAAATTCAGCTCCTTCGGTTTCCTAGTATCAGATCAAAAGTGCTGTGGCCACACAATACAGTGTGTTGATCCAGCATAAACCTACCCTACTGCTCAGATCTGTTAGGAAAGGTTGGTGGGTTAATGTTGTAGGCAAAGGTTTAAGGTACGATCTTTCCCACCTGACGTTGAACTGTCAAAAAAGTTCAAGCTGGGGTTAAGTTTTCTGTTGGGTACATTGGCTACGTAAATAGAGGCGTGATTGAGCGCAATCAAGTCAGATCCAGACTGATATTGTGGTACTCATGACCTGGTACTGATGACTATGGAACCACAGACTGGCCTTCTGGGCAACTTACAGGTACATCCCATCACCAGGGAGTTAAAGTTAGCTTAAAGATGGGCCCTTTGAGGAAACTACTTCCGGACTTTTTTTCCAGACTTGACAAAATTGAACTGTTTTATGACATTGTGGCATTTTCACCAAACTCCTTGTCTTAAACTATAGTTATTAGAAGCTGCATTTATGTGAATGAGCTTTGTTCATTTTGTTGTAAAACTCCTCTTCTTTTATGAAAATAATTCAAAGTAACATCCAAGTAAAAAGGTAGGGACATTCTGTTTTGGGTTAATTGTAACATATTTATTTTTAATTTCAGTTTGCCCAAAATTCTGAGAGTACTTTGGAAGATACAGTTTTTCGTAACGCCCCTAAGTCGAAATACAAAGCAATTAGATCTAGTTTGCATTCTGCAAGGGGATCTTTCCTTGTCCTGAAGAGCTGTGGTAGTAACCACACCCTTTATACTTTTCATACAGTTAAACCCCATCAAAATTGTGTGTACATACAGGCTACATTTGTAAAAGCTGGTTGATAATTAAGCCAGTTATTATTGTATTGTAATCAGCACTCTTATTCTGACAGCATGCAAGGTAGGTCAACAGCTCAGGCATTGTTTAATTCAAACAGCTGATAGTGGAATTTTGAGTAGCTTTGGTGCAACAGGTAATTTTGGACAGAAATATAAAATGTACCAGGAAGGGGGAGGATTATCCTCCAGAGAAAGTAAGTTTTAACAGATGGAGTTAATTGAGCTTTAACATAGAATGACTGAAGGAAAGAGATGTATATATTTCTTTTTGTTTGATGTTGGCTATGAAGTTAGTGTTTTAAAATCACTAACTCAGAATGTCTCTTACACTTCATTCACTTTATTATAGTTCATTACATTACAAGTTTTTCCCCTTTTGCATAACGCTTGTATTTTTAACAGCCATCATCACTATCATTGGATCTATCAGCTAGCTTATAGTGCTTATAATTATCATGTCAGGTAAACCAAAAGAATCTAAGGGCTTTAATTAAAACCTGTGATCAAAAAGTTTTTAGAAGTCCTATATTCCTTCTTATTTATGCTTAAAGATGGCTTGCCAAAACATATCTAGCTTAAAACTAAGCCCAGCTTACAATGTATTCAAAAGATCTTTAGAAAGTTCATTAGGTTTGTATTAAATAAGGGGCAAAAAAAGTTATTTGCCCTTCTTTATCTGACTGAAGAGCAGCAACAGATTTTAGCATTTTGTTGGGTTTATGAGAAATGATGCAGGCAATTGGAGTAACTAATGTAAAGATAGTTAATTCCCTGGAAATGTTCAACACGCAGCAAGCTGCAGCTGAAACAACCATGACAGAAAGCTATATGGCCACTGCTAGTTTTTTTCTTTTTTGCCATTTGAGAAGAGGGCTGTTCTTCCTAACACAGGATATGTAGTGTGGGGTTAGTAACTGGCTGTGGCAGATGCTGTAAAACTGTCTTTTAGACTACCCCCTCATTTAGTAATGGGTCCTCTGGAAACCACCACCCTGTTTGAAATCATAGTTGCTCAAGAGGCAAATCCTTATTCAGGGCTCTGAGGGCATAAGGACCACGTGAAATCTTTAGCTGTGGGTAAGCTGGCCCACTCTGGGCTGGTGCATCCCTTTCCTGATGTCCTCCTGGGTACCGAAAGTTGCCAGCCACACAGTGTGGTGTGAGGCGAGCACCACGTGAAGGAGCACGAAGCACGCTTCCTCCTCCCTCCAACAGACAGTGTCTCCAAGTAGTATTTCTCTCTCTTGACAGTCCTCTCTTGGGATGAGGCATCTGTCTGTTACAGGACCTGTTGGGACCCTCCACACTGGAAGGTCTAAACAGGCACAACCCAACCCAGAGGAGATCTCTGGGTCCTGGGGGTGTCTGCCCTCCAACTCTTTGGTAGCCCAGTGGTGGTGACCTCTCTCTTCCAAAGGCCAACTTATTTTTGAGCCTCCCAGACTCCTCTTCTACATTGCGTGACTCTGTGACATCCTCCAGAACCTGCCCAGCTAGATTTTCAAAGGACGGTTTATTTGAGGCCAGCAACAGGTCTTCACCAGATTTTCAAGCCATGCTATGTACTTAGGGGATGTTACGTTGGAGAATCCAGCCGCATATGTCCCACGGGAGGCTAGGTGGCCTGCAATTTCTGGCCTTTAATAAAATTCGTTGGAGGGGATCAGCACTTGGAAATCTACCCCATAGTGATTATCCAGCCATGTGGTAACACAGTCATTTACCCTGGAGGCGTTTTTACTCCTTCAGCTGCCTGGAAAAATGAGCCTTGCTGCAGGCACTGCGGGTCAGCTGGCAGGAGCCTGCCCTGCGATGGGCGCATGTCCCATTGCTCCCAGCAGCTCATTAGCTCCTGACCCATCCTCCTCAGTGCACGCCGTAGGCAAGCAGGGAGCAAGTTTCTTCGCACCGATGAAGTTAAGGACAGGAACAAGACTTGTGTATGCTGGTACAAACCACGGCTTCTGGAATTATGTCACTAACACCTAGGGCAAACAACAACAGCTTAAAATGCCTGCTCAAGGCCAGATCTGGTTCTAGCACTGGGTGCTGATACGAGCCACAGCTGCAGGGATGAGGATGATAACTAAGCTAAAAAGATGAGAGCAAATCATCCAATGTACAAGTAGAAGAAAGGACCTAACCTTGACCTAAGGCGTCCAGCAGTCTAGCAGTAACTTTGCTCAAGGCAGTCTATGTTCATACCGAGAAGTTTGGGATTTTTTTCTCCCATTGAGCAAATACCTCTAAATGCCCTATTAATCTGGGTGAGAACACGCTGCTGTCTTGTACAGCCTGTAAAATGAAACAGAATGCTAGAGGCTGTAGGGTAATGATGCTGTGAGATGGGTTACTTCTTCCCTGAGAGGGAAGAAACAATATTTGGCTTCAGAGTTTGCCTTAGTGCAAGCTAAAAGAGCGCATATTACTGCAAGGTAGCTGGAATGTTTTCAGTCATCTCTGCCTGCAGCCAAGAAACACCTGCTTTTGCATTACTCCACACATAACCTGCGCTAGACAGCTCTGCTTGGTGACTGCTCCTCCTAAGAGTCCAGATGCCAGTCTGAGAGACACACCAGGCAGGCTAACAGCACCGAGTATCCCATCCACTTTCCTGCCATTGTTGTTTGTTTTATGTCCCTATGGAGATTCCATCTGGGACCTAGTAGGCAAAGGGATAACAGTGCTGACACATCCCAGCTTTGCAGGCGTTGCAGGGACTCGACCATAACCAGCTGTTACCACAAACCACGCTCTACAACCTTGGACTTGGTGCCACGGCCAATGAGCAATCGGCCCCAGTGCTGCAGCCAGGACTACGTCGTCCCCCTCAGTACAATCTTCTCCAACCTGAGGATGCTCCTCAGGATGCCTGCTTTGTGCCTCATTGTGGTGGTGCATTCATGCCCCCCCTTTTCTTCCCTGGGCCACTTGTTGATCTGGGCCACTTGTTGATCTCAACGGCCTCTAAACCACTCATTCGTGATACTCAGCCCCCTGGCACCAGCAGACCCTGCATATTGTTTGGATAGGTGGAGGAATAACAGCGAATGACTGGAAAAAACTTATGGAAGTCAAATGAACTTGCAGAACCCTGATCCATATATGTTCCCTGGTAAAACTTGGCAAGCATTGTAAACCAATTGCAGGATTTGCCTCCCAACAGCCCTGCGTGGAGACACCTTCCTGCCTCTCCCCAGGTGGTGCCTACTGGGGTGCAGGCACCACAGTTCCTCCATCCTGGCTGAGAAGCTGCTGCTGGGAATGGAAGTAGAAGAGAGAGAGAAAAGGTTGGTGAACACCTGGCTGTATCTGCACAGTTATTTCTCCAGAATGACTCAGCTGTCTCCTGTTCGAGCCCTAGTACCTGCCCGACACAGGGAATTGCCTTCCTGCATCTCTCTTGGGCGAGACAGACTGTGAGGAGCATCTTGCAATTTACACCCATGCAAATGAGCTCTTGATAGGGCGTCATTGACAGTGCTGTTCCGGCAACGGCAGGTGCCAGAGCCCATTGATGTCATTTTATTGCTCTTTCCTTGCTCTCTCCCCAGCCACCGCTGCTTTAACAGCAGAGGCAGTGAACAGCCTGAGCAGTTGCCCAGAGTCCAGTCCAAGCCAGAGGGAGAGGAGAAACCTCCTGGTAAAATCAGCTAGTAGTTCTTTAGCATGGGAAGGGAGGAAGGAAGGACCTGGATTCAGGTCCAGCTTCAGAGCTGAGCAAATTAAGTGTTGCCTGGGCTGCGCGTTGCTCGGGCTGCCCGTTGCTTGGGCTGCTAAAGGATGTCCTTTCTCCTGCCTTCACTTGCTTCAGGCTGCTTATGGAGACTCAGTCAAGGGATGTGGTGTGGAGAGAGGCTGAAACATTGCAGCTGAGTGGAGATGACCTTCTTTAAAAGCAGCCGTTTCTTCCTGTACGCTGTCACCTTTCTGATTGCAGTGGGACCAGCTGCAATCGGTCTTGAACAGCAAGATCTGAGTTTGCTTACACTCCTGAGAGACCCACAGCTGGCTCTGCTCAGCTCCTTAGCTGGTTTCCAGAACTCTCTCGCTTCAGTGCTGGGGTTTTTCTTGGCCAAGGTGGTGAGAAAGTGGTCATACCCTGGACACTGTTGGAATTATACTGGTGCCCACCAGGGGTAAACAAGAGAAGAGCTGATCTCATGTCAGGATTGCACACTTGGAAATAGTGTCAGGTCACATAACAAGACAAAGGACACAAGGTAAAAGGCATTACTCGAAACCTTGCTTCGGGTTTCGTGCCCCGATTCAAAGGTCAGAGCTGCCTGCCCTTGTGCAGTGCAAACTCCAAGCCTGGGGCTCCTCCCAGGAACTGGTGAAGCTGTGAAAAAAAGCCTGGGACAGTACCTGGGAGGCCAGAAAAGTCCTCTACCCCCATGACAATAGGATGGAGGGAGTGAAATAAGATGCCATGTCCCCACACTGACATAACAGCCTAACTCCTCTGTGCCTTCAGGGATCTCTCCAGCTTTGCTCCCGGTGGGAATCTGTCTTTGAGCAGGGGTGAGAGGAAGCAGAGAAACCACCCATTTTCGGAAGAGGCAGTGAGTTTTCTGAGGGGCCCAGCACAATGGGGAGAGAAAACTGGGGTGTCAGGCACCTCAGGAGTGTCAGGCAGAAAGACATGCTCGTCCTGCCAGCCTGTTGCAGCTTGCAGCTGGGTGAACGAGAGAAAGGTCCACGCAGCAGCACCACCGTCACGCTGGCACTTATCCATCAGCAGTATTTTAAAGAGAGAGGGTGGGTATTTCAGAGCAGTCATTTGCAGGTTCAGTGTCGTTGCTGGGGACTGGAGAAGGAGGCTTTCTGCTGCACCAGCAGCCCGATCCTGCCAATGTGTTGGGGTGAGCCCAGCTGGCTGTCGGACACTGTATATCTTGGCACTAACTCTCTCTCTAATTAGACTTAAAGGGCAAGGCTCTAAGGCTGTAATACTGTTAATAATACTGAGTTAATTTTTTCCCCTCACCATCTGACACTGGGGATACAGTAGAGAAAATGTTTACTGAGCCAGGAAGCGGAGCAGGTAAGTTTAACCTGACATCAGTGATGCCGTTTGGGACACGTGTGGATCGGTGGCATTAAAGCTTCCGAGCAACTGCATGGCAGGAGGTCGATCCTTTGGACCAATCTCTGCATACGTCTTGGGCTGGCATTTAGGCTGGCATCCCACCCACTGAAGTCAGTGATGGAAGGAAATCTGTGTGTAGGAGAGCAGTTACTGATTTACACAAGCAGCTCCGACTGTATAAAAAAGACTTGGGATGCCACGGCAGGACTTGGGAGAAAAAGAGGTGCCCCAGTCCGGAGCTTGCTGCTAAAACATCACCTTGCTCTGCTGCTACCTAATCCTGAGGGCACCAAAGGTCAGAGCTGTGTGCGCGGTAAAAGTTTCATATATTCATCTCTGCTATACCCAAAGCACCCTGACCTTAGCTGCAGGGTATCTGAACTGGGAAGCCTTTGAGGATCTGAAAATTTCTACCTTCATCCCTCAAGAGGTCTCAGACTGATCTGTATGTACTCTCTTGCTGTAGCCAGTAAAGCCCTCAAATTTGTGCTTTGGCATCACGTAAAAATGAGGTGCTGTCAGCTGGTGGTCCACACACTGTGCCTCTGGCAGCGGCTGGTCACCCCACTCCTGTCTCGGCATTGCCCTCCAGCTGCTTTCCCCGCGCTCGGGGAAGGGGCTCTTCACCCCCTCTGCTCTGCGGTGGCTGGCAAAACAAGGCGACGCTCCAGGACATAGGAGGGAGAAAGAGTTTCCTCTGCTCGTGGCAAAACCTTAAAAAAAAGAAGGAAAAACAATTTTTGCTGATCCCTAATGAGGGGAAATAAAATCTATGTTGGGCCTCAATTTTTTTTTTTAACAACTGAATTGTAGTTTCTTAACAACCTGTTGTTTCCTATCCTTATGTACATTCTTATGTTACAAGTGAGCCTCACCCCTTCCTTTAAGCTGCATATTTTCCATTTTAAGATTTCCTGTTCAAGCTAAAGGGCAAAGATCTTTTAAATATCAGCACGAAGCTGGGCTTACTCGCAGTGTGTAAAAGGTAGCTGGCTCTCAGCTCTTGGTCTGGCTGTCTCACTTTCTCCTTATCAGGGAAACTGAGGTCCCAAGTTCAATGTCTTTGACTTTCTAACTGATGTCTTGGACTAAAGTCCTGACGGTGCGGGCAGCCAGGCGGGAGACAGCAGAGTAATCTGCGTCTGTGCGTGGTGGCCATTATTGTGGTAATGATTGGCAGCAGACACACAGACTTCTGTCTTCAGGATATTTCCTTTCTTTACTCTCTCTTTATCTTTTATTTGCATGGATCCACTTATCTTATTTTCTCCTTGACATCTACAACTGGGCACGAGTGAGCGGAGGGACAGGGCGGCACGGAGTGGGAAGAAGTACATGCTGGCTTTATCTGCCTGCGTCTGCTCGTGTGGAAGCAGCGCTCGAGTCTTTATCTGCGCCCCAAACATTGCACAAGACCCAATCGAACAAAAGCCGTAAGCCCATGCCTCAAACGGTGGTATTCGACAATAGCTGTTCAACAATAGCTTCTCTGCTTAGCATTTGTCGGGGGCCTGGATGGATGTCAGCCAGGTGGGCAGGGGCAGCTGGTGCCTGACGCCAGTCACAGCGGCTCCAGCTGCAGGTCCGTGGGCGAGCAGCGGCTGGGTGCCGGGGAAGGCAGGACGCACTCCAGCCAGCCCCCACGTGCAGCCAGTGCTCCGCGGGGTGATGGACCCTCTTCCTCCCCTTCCCTGCCCTGCCCTGTCCTGCCCTGCTGCCGGGATGGTCCCCAGCACCGGTGGCTGCCCAGAGCTGGGCTGCCGGCTCCAGGTTCTGCTGGATCCTGCGCAGATGCCATGGTTGCTTCTGCACCAAGGGGCATCCCCCGCCTTCCCCCCGGCGAGGGCTCAGCTCAGGCTCGCCTGCCCCCAAGCTCAGGCATCAGTTACTCTCCCTGGGGTCTCTCTGCGCTTACCCTTACAAACAGCTGCCCCGAATCGAGTTAGGATCACGTTCAATGAAGCAAAATACATGGGGGGAGGAGGGCAGTCTGCAGGGAGCTAATGCTGGAACAGGCAATGCTGCTACTGAAACATGTCTCCGGCAAATATGGCTAAAAATACCATGAGATGGGGAAGAAGATACTAAGATAAACATGGGTCACAGCTGGTGAAAACTGTCTCTGGCCAAAACACTTTTTTGACAGAAAGTGAAATTTTTTCTGTGACTGGAATTTCTTTTGGAGTACTTTATCTTTTTTTAAAAAAACCTAAAATCCCTGTCCCTCTCCCAGATCAAACATACTTCAACCATTACTTTCTCCTCTGAGGAAAAAAGGGAAAAAAAGAGGTGGGAGGGGAAGAAATCGTGGGAAGAAGATAGCAAATTCACTTCCAATCTGCTCTCTGACCATTGCCTTTCCTCGCATGCTTCTCGCAGTGCCAAACACAGCTGGAACAAATCCCGCAGGTACCACCAGAACATGGATAAAGCGATGGCTGAGGTGCATTACAAGCAGTAGCCAGTTGGGAAAATGCTTTTTTTTTCAACACAAACTTTCAGGGGTGCTGGTGAACCACTTCTGCCTGTCTGCCTATAAAAAAGGCACGTTGCGTGCGGCCGATGAGAAGGAGCTGAGGCTTGTATGGCTGAAGAGGTATAAACGCCTAACTCTCCTGGGGTATTTTGTGGTGCTGAAATGCCTGGGAAAACCTGACCTCGCAGCCCGGGACGTGTGCCGCTCCCCGTCTCCGTAACTCGTCGTTCCTGCTGCTTTCTGCAAAACACAGTTATTGCTGGACACGAAAGGAATTTGGGGGGAAAACACAGATCAGCGCTTTCTTTTCCCAGGCAGCGGGCGGGGAGGTGCGGGAGATCACGATGAGTTTTGGAAGGATGGAGTCTCGCCCCGCCAGCTGCTCTGGGCTTGGTGTTCTGGGTTTGCTGGTTGAAATCCTCTGTTGGCGTCTTGCCGGGAGCCAAACCCAGCGAGTGCAGCCCTCTCCCTTGCTCTTGAAATCTAGCGCTGGGATGTTGAGCCCCGCTAATGTCGGGAGCTAAGCTCCAAGGATGTGCTGCCATGGGCCTGGGGCATCCGGACCAGCTCCTGGATCTGGCACAGGAGGGCGGCTCTGACCCCAGGTCTGGTGACGGAGACCTTACTCATAAGAGCAAAGCCCATGGGACCAGCAGAGAGTGAGGGGCAGATGCTGCACTTACTCACGGTGACTCAGTGTGCGATTCTGGGAAGAGCCCCACTGAAATCTGTGGGGCCCTTGGGGTACAGTGCGTTTCGGCATGGAGGGAGGAGAAGGGCTTCGAGCCCTGCGTGAGTAAGCCTGCCATCTGCAGTGGCTGCAGACACACAAAATCTATTCTTCAAATTTCTGGTTGTCCTGGATATCCCCGCAGAAGATAAACAACCCTGCCAGAAGGTTGTGCAATGCCTAAATGAGCGTAAGGTATGTCACACACAGCTGTGCCGGCAAGGTAAAGCAGATGTTCTGGGGTACCAGCAGCGCTGCGGACGCAGCAGGTTGGCACAGAGGAAAAAAACCCCCTGTCGCGCCTACCATGACTTGAGTGTTGCTAAACCGCTACGAAGGTTACCAAACTTTTCCTGTGCTCAGCCTAGCTGTGCCAGCTCAAGGTGCAGCCAGCGTTTTCACTGCTCGTGGGAGGCTAGCGAGCTGTGCCAGGGGAGGGAGGCGTGGACACATGTCTGGATGACAGCCAGGGAGACCCCCCATCCCCTGGGGCGGTGCTTGGGTGGGAGCGGTTGGGGCGAAGATGCCTGCTCCATTCAGCCATGTCTTGTAGCAGAGGGATGAGGGTGGTTAGCTGAGGTCTGTGAAACCATAAAACCAAGCCAGGCTTGTCAGCCAGCCCTTGTTAAAAGCCTTACACCCTTACCAGCTCAGGTCTACTGTGACTGACAAAGTCCAACTGAACACACAGTCAACTGGGAGTTTTTAATTATCGCTTTGTTTCAGAGAACTCCTTTTCCCCCTTTCTGTTACATTTTTCTTCTAAGGAAGGTACAGGGTTTTGTTTTTTTTTTTCCTTGGTTTAGAATAGAAGAGCTTTCTTGGAAGAGAAAGCAAGCAACTCTCTTCCTGATGCCTCTTTTTTAAAATTCCCATGCAGATCTAATGGTCTCACATTTATGATTACTAATAGGGCTAGCAGGAAATGCTGGGTCAATTTGTGTTTCTCTTGAAATAAAAATATTTTTTAAATGTCTTCACGCTAAGCAACTTCTTCCCTGGAAAGAGAAAGAAAAAAAGAAGTTTTCATTCTGGAAAATTTCCAGAGGTATGCTTTTTGTTTTTAACCAAATTTTCTGAATCTTGATAGTAATTTTTAGAATTAGCCTTCCTCAGGAAACTAAAAAATATGTTTGCCTCAATTCCAAATGAAAATGAAGGCACATATCAAATACTCAAATTTCCAATGAACTAGGAAGCCCACGTTTAGTTTAGCACAAGTTGGCAAGCAATTACAAGTGCTGTTTTTCTTTCCTCTGAGAACTGGTTTCAACAACTACCTGTCTGTAAAACAGAAATAATCGCTCTATCTTGATAGGAAAAGCAGCCCCTTAAGTCCTCTGGCTAAACTTCAAACATGCGCGAGCTGGAGGTCTAAAGCTTGTCCCGTCCCAGCAGTTTCCCTTTCGCAGTGGGTTTTCCCACTGCATTAGTGTTCCCTGACCAGCTGCAGATGCTTGTGCCAGGATCAGCAGAGTCGGGGCCAATGTGAGCGCGTAAAGAGATTTTGAGCGACTCTTTGTACCACCCTGTGTTCCCAAGCCCTACATGTGAAGAGATGGGGCTCTTCCCAGATGCTGCCCAGCAGACGTGGGGACCTGACTGATGAAACTCCCCCGGGACCGCTTCTTGGGAGTGCAAACGAATGCCGGAGTGATTGAAAATGGGGGTAAGGCTGCAGCTCAGGAGGCAAAAAGCAGAGAGAGAGACGGTTTTCTATGCTGGCCATGGTCTGCTAGGTAGTGCAGAGCTAGAGCCACCATCTGAAAGCCAAGGTAAGGTCGGTGCAATGGCTGGAAATCCTGTAGTGCGCTGCCAGCACGGCAAAGGGAGCCTTCAGAGGGACAACAGACTCTCCTGATGCTGAGTGTGCTAGAGGAAATAGATATGCGGAGGTAAATTGAGTTCTCCAACAGACGCTAGGGAGATGATAAGGAATGTCAGTAGATCATTTATTTTCATTTATGGCTCGAGTCTATCTAAAAGTGCTGATAAGGTCATTGTTTCCCTTGAGTCATTGTCGTCAAGCTATATTTGTACGTTTACATGATTAAGCAGCAGGGGAATCTGGCTTTATCTTAATTTGTGTTTTTATGGTCGTGTCTTCCTTGTATTTGCCTCTGTTTCAGGAGAGCTGAAAGGTCTGATCAGCACTGTGGTGACATCCTTAAGTGATTTACCCCAGGGCACGCGTAGAAACCTGCTGCAGAACCAGGATTTGAACAGACATGTCCCAAATGCTGGCCTTGTGCTACAAGGACAAAATGATTATTCCTCCTGGTTGGTTGAAAAGATGCAGAGATCCCACTTTCTCTTAAGGTTTGACTTGCGCATGATTAGTGCATGATTAATGGACGTCGTCAGCATATGACAGACATGCGTCTGGCTGTCTTGTACGGTTGCCTCTAAGTGCCTTGTGGAATATGTTCTAGATGACTGAGTCAGGACCATAAACGTTTATTAGCCTGATGGACTCCAGAACAATCAATTAAGTCTTTATTAAAACCATTCATAAGAGGTTCCTCCACATAAAGCAGGACCAGCAAAGACTTGTCTTTCTTGGCATCCCTGTCCACCTCTACCGACTGGGAGACTCTCTGACCACGATTTCTGCATGCTTGGACAAGCTGCTCTGGGTAATACTGTGGTTCTGGTTAAAGTTTGTCACTAATCAATTTAATACTCTCTTACACATGCGGGAATGATGTGCATCTACTGTGTTGTGTTGTTTTTTTTTTTCTCCTTCTATTCTGTGACTTTGGATTGGAACCAGTCATTTTTTTACAAGCTTTCTACTCTGCTTCATAACAGGTTTACATCAAAAGAGGACTTTCCTCCTGGCATGGCTCAGTGGGGCAGCTCTGGTGATAATAGAGTAAACAAATAAAATGACGTGACACTTTTCCTGTGTTACAGGACTGCTGGCGTCATATGTAGGGCTCCCACCTCAGGTAACAGTGAGGATAAAGGGTAATTTCAGTCTACCTGAGAACTGACTGGCCGGATGGATTTTTTGCAAGGTGCATAAGGCACATTGCCTTTTTGGCAGGGCACTGCTTTTTATTTCCCCAGCAGCGGTTCCCACACACATGCCCTGTAGCTCCCATTCCCCGGGGAAGGTGCCGCGATGTGCAGCAAGGCAGGGCTGCGAGCAGCGCCGCGTGGCTGGGCTGCAGAGGGGAGCAGCGCCTGGCCCCATCTCCAGGACCCGTCCCCCTCCCAGGGCACGTCCCTTGCCCCCTAAGTATCTGCATTGCGGTGGAGATAGGAGGGCACCACGATCATCTGTTCGGAGGTGACTGGGTAGCTCCTCCCTGCTCGTGCACCTGGGGACATCCTGCTTCACCTGCTAAGCCTCTCTGGGCCCACCATGCTGCAGCAGCTTTGCCTTTTTATTTTGCGAGGAGGCAGAAAGGCAGACTCCTCAAAGTTAAGTTCACTCGCATAAGCTGAGTGCTCAGGACGCAGCGGCTGCCAAGGCATTCCCTTCCTCTAGGATGTGAAGCCGAAAGCCAAAAATTTGCTTGGAACGCCTTTAGACCAAATCTTTGGGGCTAATTCAGACATCCAAGCTGATCCTTTTTCCACTTCTTCTCTATGTAAGCACCACAGTTTTTATTATTTGACAGTAGTAGATAATCTGGTCTAAGATAGGCCGGGTCTATCTCAGGAAAAGTTGCCTCAGCTGCTCATTGCTGGACCTTCTCTATATGCAGCTTTTACTGTCCTTGAGATTTGCATCCCGATAGGCCTTCCTCCATCCTAGCTTGAATCTGGAAAATGTTTCCTACATACATAATCGACCTTCATGAGGTGAACAGTTATGAAAATAGACTTCAAAGAAACAGAGAGAGCTGAATAAAACCCAAGGGCTATGGTTTGCCTTGTCACAAGGTCTGAGATGTAAACGGAGGAGAGTTTGGTTTAATGACCTCTCTTCCCCACTCCTCCCACACAGGCAGGAGAAGTTTTGTTTTGTTTGTTTTCTCTAGACTCATTTCATTTAGTAAATGAGGCGATTAAAAAAATGGCTGGGGAATGTTTCCTGGTAGAAACCAAAAGAATAAGAAAAGCCATTTTTAGTCAACCTGAAGTGTTTTTAAGGATACGAGCGATTTTCGACAAAGTCTGTCAGGAAGGCTGCGGTGGAGGAGGATTGAGACGGGAGGCCACATAGGTGGCACGGGGTGAGAACCACCTGCAGGTCCCTGCTTTGCCCCAGTGCAGGATTTTCCACCCCAGGTGACGGCACCGTCAGGAGGAGCAGGGGCTCGATGCTGGGTCCCTCAGCCGGGAGTCACTCCTGCGGAGCGAGTCGGAAGGGCTTCCCACCTCCCTGTACGCCCCCATCATCTACTTTTTCTCGTGCAAGCTTTTTGGGTTTCGTAGGGTGCCAAGAACGTTCCCAAACTTCTGGAACAGGAGAATAACATCCATGCACTGGCAGATTTTGGGCAGGGCCGTCAGCACAAGGGCTGCTGCCCTGGTTGGGAAACAAACACCAGCACACATCCCCTCTCGGGGCGCCCAGGCCACCTCTCGGCGCGGGAAGCCGCAGCGCCAGCGCCGGCCCGGGAGGAGTCTCGCGCGGCGGCGGAGCGGGGAGTTATTGTTTGGTACCTGCTGATTACTAATTGCCAGCTTAATCCCGCGTTTGTGTCACTGCTGGGCGAGAGCCAACTGACACAGCGTTGCAAAAGAGACCGTGGTGTGTTTAACCGGCTTAATGACTGTGTAATTACAAGTCTCCCTAAACGCTCCTCCACAATTAGAGCTCATCACGTCCTCACGACCTGACAGGATTTTAAAAATGTAATTAGAGGCTGGCAGCACCGCTGGTGTTGATCTTGAGGCGGGGGGGAGGAGGAGGTGAAATTGCTGTGAGCAGTGGGTGTCTAGCTCTTACAAGTGTCTTATTAACCTCTCTGCAAACAGATCTGCGCAAAAGCCCTGGCTGTCACAGCAAGGCTGCTGCGCCTGCCCGGGCTTCCCGGCTGCCGCCCCGCGCAAGCCAGGCACCGCAGCTGCAGGAAATCCCTCCTCGCCTGTCTTCAGCCCCTAAGTCTGGCTGCAAAACACGCCAAGCCCTGGCCCGGTCTCTCCGGGACAGGTTGTTTCATTTGGTGAATTCAGCCTCGCGGGGGCAGCGGACAAAGCCTGTCCCCGTGCCCCGGTCGGAGCAACGTCCTATGCAAGGCGCTACGAGCAGTGCCTCCGTGAAGTGGAACGACTTATGAATGATGAACGCCTCATGAATAAAAGATGTCTGCTTATGCCCATGGTATATCAGAAATATATATATATACACACACGCACGCGCATATGTGTATATATATCAGATACATATATATATTTCTGATTGTGTCGTAAGTAACAGCTTGAATCATACATTCTCCTATTCTGTTTTATTCATACTCCCTCTCCACCTTCCCTGGCCCTGTTTCAATGCTTTTTCACTTGTCTTCTCTCTTCCCTCAAATTCTGATTCATTTAGCGATAGAATCACTTAAGCTTCTGAGTGTTACCCTCTTCCTTTCACTGGAGGCACGTACAGCTGCCACTCCCAATCTTATACAAGTAGTATTGCCTCACTGCTATCCAAAATAGTTTACTCACGTGGTAGAAAATTGTGAAACTCTCCACTAGAATTTTTTCTTTCAGGAGACCTGGAAGCTGCAGTTGCTCATTATAGTTTACCGTGCCTTTCAACTAGCTGTTCACCAATACCCAGCACAGTCTGCAGAAGCCTGCTTATTGCTAATGTTTCCATATTTCTTCCCACTCCTCTGTAACACAGCTTTTCCTTATTTAACGTGGCAGGAAATTTCCAGCTTCTGTTAAAGGATGAGTTTCACCTTGGAAGCCCTGTGCGAGTCTTGTCAGTGAGATGCTGTTACTTCTAATTAAATGGCTGGAAGAAGTCAGCTGTATTTTTTGTTTGGTTGGTTTTTTCTTTTCTTTTTTTTTTTGTTCTTTTTCTCTCTCACATGCACAGGTATGTGCCACAACTCTGGTAATTTATTATGCTTACTTAAAATGTGTAGCATTCACTGTATTTCTCGTTCTTTTCATAATTGGATTGGGCATATGCTTATGTGGTATCCACATAAGCAGGAAGTTAGCAAGCAAGCGCATTAAGTTAAATTCGGTGTAAATAAAATGCATCAGCACCTATTTTAGAATGATGCAAAGGTCCAACGAGCATGGGCTCAACTTGAAGGGTACCTGCAGGTACAGCTAGTGACTCTTTATTTTGATGTTCATGGCTTGGCTGTAAACCAGCCCACGTGAGGCCGCATCAGAGAAGCATTACCCTGGCAACCTCCTCCTCTCTTTTGGACATCAGAGTTCCTTAACATAGAAGTTGCAATGCTGCAAAGCTGGTGTGGGTGAAAGAAGCTCTCCTCATTCTTAGCAACCAGGCAGCAGAGCACGTGTCCTAAGTGTGGTCCAGTCCCTAACTGGAGGAAATCTGACTAAAGAGTGAAGAGGGTGAGAGTGTCAACCGATGCACCACCACCCCCATTTTGCAGGATTGAAACTGCATGAGAGTGAGAATCACACCTGCAAGGGTACTTAATCATCTAAATACCACTGAGGTGCCTAATTCCCAGAGATTTCCACAGGAGACAGGGACCAGGGCACTCAGGAGGATGTTGCCCTGAGGGACACTTTAAAGGTCACTGTGGAGCCTGTGTCAGAGCTGGCTGATGAAGCCAAATTCCTGGGGGTATCATTCAGTGCTTCATTGAAAAAGATCTCGCTTGATCCGGCCAGCCCCTGAGTCTCTCACCCAAGCCTGCTGGAAAGCGGGGCATTCTCCTTAATGCCCATGTCCTTGCCAAAGCACAGCTCAGTGTAGGAACAGCAGTGGTGGGAAAGGTCTTAAGCCTGCTGGCGCCGGCGGAAGAAAACCACTTGAAGCAATACCTCCGCAGCAGCAGGGCCGCCAGGGCAGCGGAGCCGAAAACAGGTTTGAGGAGGTCAGAAATCCCACGCTATGGATTTTGGCCTGGCTGTGGTGAGGAATTTTCCTTGGGGCTCTGGCAGCTGTTTCAGCTCCACGAGGCCAAATGGCACTGCCACCGGCCCCGGCGAGCAACCCGGCTTCGCTGAGACGGACTCGTACTTTCCATGAAGCCTTTTCCGAAAGGGGCCTTCCTCCTCGTCCACCCTCAGCCCTGGCCCCAAAGCCTGCCCCTTTCTTCCAGGGCACGCGGAGCCTCTCGCAGGCAGGAAAGGAGCTCTCTGGAGGGCATGTGGCAGGGTGGCTTTCCCTTCCTGGCCAGGCTCCTTGCAAGCTTCTCTCTCAACGTGGTCTCCCTCAGACCTTCAGCATACGCCACTTCCACGGAAGTTTGCCTCCCAGCTCATTTACCCCGGGGGGAGTCAGAGATAACTGCCCGGCGTTCAGTGGCACTGTCAGCAGAGTGTGAAACAGTGCAAGAGGGATGGGAGCACGGGGTGCTTGATGCTCATCCGGCATTTACCCCCACTGCATAAATGACGTGAGTGAGAAACCCCTTCCAGGGCATTTTAGAGTAAATTCCTATTTCTAGCAATCCTCTCTGCGTGCGCAGGTGCTTTGGCAGTGCATGAAGTGGGGATTACAAAAAGGCTAGCGCATGCCAGCAAACAAACATTGGACAAAATTCTACTAGTGTAGCTGCGTAGTATTGCTCGGGGAAAAAAAACCCAACTGTTTTACTTAAAACTCTTTCTTGGCAATTGTTTACACGTGAGGTACTGTAAACACCCTGGGTTATCCCTCTCTGCAGTGTAAGAGCAATTGCATTTCAATATGTAAAAAATATTCTGTGATATAAAACTCGTTTTAAGGTACCTTTCACAAACTGAATGAAATTTTGGGAATGGCAATCCGCTGCAGGAGGGAGCAAATGTGATCTGACGTTATCGTTACTGTTGAGACCATAGGATTTGGCAGAGGTTGACAATGTCCTTGCTGTAATTCAGAGTGATCCCAGGGCTGTTCTAATGTGTGTCAGGCTTTTCTGAAATGCAGTGCAGCTCAGATGAGCCACGGCATTGCATGCTACTCACCCTAAAGAGAGCTAAGGAGTCCCATTCCTGCACTGGAGAAATCCCTTACTTAACCCTTATTAAGTGACCCTTGGATATACCTTTGAAGGAATTACAAGGGCTGGATTGAGCACTGCGGAACAGGAGCCCAAACCCAGTCTCTCCAGTTACAAAGGACAGGATTCCCCTTGTTTTCACGGGAAGCAGAATGTGGCTCTGCTCAATCTTACCCATGCCTTAACGCTGCTGAACTCTTCCCTATCCATTTTATTGCTTAAGGAAAACTTGGCTGGTCCCTGTAGGAGGAGGAAGCCTTCTCCACGGGAACAAAGTCTTTTTCTCCAGCCTTTGCTCCTCACTTTATCAGCCACTTCCTACGTGGTCACCAGGAATGCAAATAATTAGCCATTTTCTATATCAAGAAGGGTCCTTTCAGTGTGATGAGGTGATGGGCTCAGCTATGCCAGGACCTGATGAAGCGGAGGCTGATGTTTCTCCAAATCCTGCCCAGGGCAGTAAAAATCAAGCTTGTTCTAAGATTTCAGTCAAATTCCTCACTTCCTCACTTCTAGAAATCTTGTTTCGGGCATACCGGGGCTGTGAAAATCCCTTGTTTATCCCTGCAGAAATCCACTAACAGAGGAGTCATATTTAAGGTGACTGACTAAGAACTAGGCTTGTCTCTTTCATTTGCTGCTTTTTGTTGTATAATGAGAGCCTGACATCATAGTCATCATCATTATTAGAATTAGGGTTTTTCTGCTTGCTTTGTTTATTTTTTTTTCAAATCTTTGAGACATTAGGGACTGAAGGCTAGCCTCCTCCTCCTCACACACAGACTTTGTTGAAGGATCTTCGGAAGGTCTGAGGAGTAATTATTGTGAGCTCTTAATGCCGTAATTGAAGGTGTTGAATCTTCAACAAAGCCTGATTTTATTAAACTTGTGAATTAGCCCTGACGTTAAATAGTTGTTAACAACAAACAAAAAGAGCTTCTTTAGAGGTTTTTTTTTCTTTCTCTTTTTTTTTTTTGTGAATCTGCTTACCCTCAAATGGCTTGGCCGCTGCTCCTCTCCCTGGCTCCGCACTCTTCTGATTGTACACCAGCTCCAGGGCTAAGGAGAAGTGACACTGCGGGGGGGAAATCAAAGAAAAGGAAGAAAAAAAGAAGGGAAAGGAAGCCTCTCCCCCTGTCCCTCGGAAGCAGGACAGAAGGACTGTGCTGGAGAGAAGGTGCCGTCTGCGGAGATTCATGTTTGTTGCTGGCACAGCGTACAGCTTCCTGCGTGAAGCTGGGCCACCGCCGCCCGGGAATGTCTGTGCAGATGGCTCGAGGTGTGTGGCCAGGCTCCCGGTGACAGCCCGGGGTGGCCAGCTCTGCTCCAGAAAACATGTAGCCGTGTTGGATGCAAAGCTACTAGATCCAACCGAGAGATTTATTGCCGGTTGCAGGGAGAAAAGGGTTGGCCTGGCTCCCCTGTCTCCTGCCTCGCAGGGTCATGCCTCGGCCGTGGGGTCAGGCAGCTTTCCAAACTCACCTTGTTGTCTCCTGAGGGGCCCGGAGAAACCCTGGCCGTTCACGGTGGCAAGCACGTACCTTCTGCAGCGTGTGGGCATAACGTACGTTTGGGCTGCTTGCCTGGACTGCCTGCCGGTGATGCTATGGCAGGGCCTGGGGAGCAAAGCCCTTCAGATCGTTCCCGAGATTTCTGCCTGCGAGTGGCACAGACACACCACTCCTGCCTCGGAGGACAGAGGAGGAGTTTTACTGGGGCTGCAGCAAAATTTGGGGGGAAAAAAAAAATCAACAAACGAAAAAAGCCCGGCAACCCAACCCAGCAATGTATTTAAAGAAGTCTTCGGAAGATGAAGTCTAACTCTGAAAATTAGACCTCTGCAGTTGGCTACTCCAGAATGTGAAACCTATGTCTGTTTTCAGCCTATGAATGCACAAGCTAAAATGTTTTCCTCTTTTTAATTTTTATTTATAAAATCCAGTTCATAACTAGATTCATCTGTTCCATCAAGCTTTTTAGTAGCCAGAAGGGTTTTTTATTGTTGGCGAGCATGGGTTTACGAGGGTGGAGAATCATCTGGTTTTGTGGCCAGCTGTTGGCCATTGTTAGGGACTATTAAAAAGTCTTTGTACATGTGCCCAGATATGTGTTTGAGGGGCATGCCATTAATCAGCTTCTAACTACGGGAATAATGATCAGACATCTAAGGAAGATGTTTCAAAATTATTAAAATAGCATTCAGGTGGGGAAAGTCATTCATTCTTCTGCATGGTGCCTCACAAGTGTCCAGAAATGATGTACTAACCAACTCCCCTGCCACCAACACTTATCCTAGTGCCATCACACATGATATTGTCCTTTAAACAGTGTCAGCTGTGCATCTGTTGCAGCTCACTTTCCTTGGGACTTTGGCTTCATGATCTATCGTGTCTTGACAGAGAATGGCGTGTGAGCAGAGCATGGTCTTAGACCCCCGCAAAATGAGCTTAAGAAAAGGTTTTAGCTAACGTGCTTTGCCTCTCATTTGCTGCAGAGTATATGTGCGCATGCAGGCAATTGGAACAGGGTAGCTGGTAGAGATGGAGTAGCTTGATTGCATGTCTAAGCAGTGAAGAAATGCTGTTCGCTGATTCTTTACCTATTCACACAGCCATGTTCTCTTCAAACGTATAGTGGTCTCCACTGGCTGGTTTTAGCGTGGAGGTCCTGTGGCACCTGGCGAAGGCTTTCCCCTCTTCTGCAAGGGTGAGAGGAACTGTTTCTGGGAGATACCACACAGGAGAAATCCTCAAAGGGATAGGCACATAACCCCTGAGATGTTACCGCTTGCTCCCTGTCCTTGCTTTCAGCAGCACTTGGGATCTCCAAGAATGGCCCTATTTATATTTAGCAATGGAAGTCCTCCCACCGCAATGTACGCTCTTCATGCTGACTCTGGCTGGTGCAAACTTCCCTTAAGCCATGAAGAAGGTGCCCAGCTTCTACCAGAATTATGTTTTCTGCCACCAGCAGAGTGGCTTAAGTAGATCTGTGTTAGTGGCATCTGAATAAAATATGTTAAAACGCAAGTTCTCAGCAAATTCCAAGTTCCAGAACGTGAGAGTATGTTAAAAAATAAGGAGGTGAAGGGGGACAATTCCATGGCCGAGCTGCACATTGCAAGGTATAACCTGCTGCACATGCCTTTGTGAATTCAGGTTAGAAATTGAAAACTGAGGAACTGACTGGATTAGAAATTATCTGTTAAGCAGATTCAAAGAGGCTAGAAGATGGCGTGAGAGCATCAGCTGTGACCTCTTGAATTTTGGCTTGCTGTGTTCAATGTCCATGTCAAAACCCATGTTTACATTGGAGACTGTAAAGGATGAGAACAGGTATTTACACTGTGGATTGCAATGACGCTTTCTGAGATGTTGAAGCTTGCCACATAAATAATGTGTACTTTGGGACTGTGCTAAAAGCCAGCACGCATAAAGAACAAAATTACTTTGAATGGGCTGTGATGGTCTTATACTTTCATAAGCAACTTAGTACTTGCCCACTGCACGGTAACATCTCCTAAGAGCCTGGAAGACTATCAGGTCATGTCGTATGAAATTAAGCAATGGTCTCCTCCTGATTCTGCTTTAATATTGTCAACCCTGGGCTTTTAAAACTTATTAGTCAGGCTATCCTCAAAAAACATAAGATTGAGAAATCATGAGGTTTAAAAAAAAAATTGTAAATTGTGTGTTCTTTTTCTCAGCCTTGAGGGTTTATGTTTTCAGTCTTTTCTCTGCAACAATGCCGGCTAGAAACTTACTTTTAAAACACTGGAAGTAGGGAATGTTTGTGTAATCACATGACTCCAAGAACTGAGACCTTAGGAGAAGAAAACCAAAACAAAACCAGAACTGAAAACTTGTGATAAAATCTCCAGGAGACTGTGATAAAATCTTCTGGAGATGAATCATAAATAAAAATAAAACATCAGCTAAAACCGAAAGCCATGGATCCCTATTTTCCCTCTCTGAATAGAAATTACGTTCGGATTTTAACAAAAATAAAGTGGGGAAAATACTTACATTTAAGAATAAACACATGAACATTAACTTTACAATGTTTTGCCCTAGGCTGTCCATTTTTAACCCTGGCCATGCTTTTAAGCCTTTTTATTCTCCTGAAATGGAATAAGGGAAACATTAAACTTGACGGCTAGACATTTATAAGGTGTAAATCAGTGCAGTTGCATTGCAGTCAAAGACTTGGTTCACTGGATGGCCCAGTTTTATGAGTTGTTCTCTTTGGTTTTCTTCCTTTTCATTTCAGCTGCTACTGGGGAGAATACGTGAGCCCAGTGTCTGCAAATAGTCCTCAGATGAACTCACACAGAGCATCTCAGTAGCTCTGTTAGTGTCACCTACTCCAGATGTCCTCACCAACTCAGAGACTGTCAAAGAAAATATCTTTATAGCTTGCACGGACAGCAGAATCCAGCCCTTGAACAGACTCTCACGAAGAACAAATACGAGGCACAATTTTTGCCTTTATATTCAAATACACGCTATTGTTCTGCAGTTACATAAGTCAGCCAGTCAGAGAACAGAAACAACATCATATGACTTATGTAACTAACCATTGCCCAATCCTGCAATGAGATCTGTGTGGCCAGGCCCCCCCCATGCAAAGCCCCATTGAAGTCCAGACAAAGATCACTCCGGGGTTGGAACCCAACATGGTAGAATTTATGACTATTTGCAACAAGCCACTCACGAACAAAACTGAGAATTAATCCCTGAAGAAACGGGTGAATCATTTTTTTGATGAACAAATACATTCTATTCTGTTTGTAACAGCTTTGTGGATAATTCAGGATTCAGAAAAGAGGCAAAATCCATCAAAGCAAATAGACATTAATTTCTAATTATATGTCCGGTTCTTCAAGAAGGGCCAATATCCTTGGGCGAACAAAAAGAGCAGTCTGGAGAAAACAATCTTCTGAGAAACAATTTGTTGGTTCTTGATAACTCAGACATTCATCCGAGGTGCAACCAGTGGTTGAAATGGTTGAATTCAGCAAACACGGCCCCAAAAATCAGATGCTGTGGTCTGCAGTCAGATGCTTCCACAGCCCATGACTGGAGATGCTGGATGGCCTGTTTCAGCTTTCGGGTTTGGTGCACCGTTGTGTCTCAAATGCAGACAGTGAGAACTCTTTCCTGCTGCTCAGCAAAACTTTGCAGGATGCTGGAAAAATCCTGAAATGCACTCTTCTAAGGGGGAAGAGAATAAAATGGATGGAAAATGGAACATTGACAGGAATTATGAGACTGGGCAAAACCCAAAGCCCTTCTTGCCTTGTTTTCCATTCTTGACCATAGCCCAAACCAGTCCCTTCCAAGGAAGAAGCCCCCAAACAATGGATTCACATCACCGTCCCCACCACCTTCCTGAACTTTAGCAGTGAAAGACTGTCTAAAGCTCTAAAACTCCTCCAGTGGTGGGAGATTCTATAAAATACTTCATGTGGTGACCAGCTGGCAGCTTGCCTGGCCCTCCTAAAGCCTGACTTTTATTTAAGAGGCTGCCTGCCATTGCACATCTGGCTGCAGGTAAGAGTTTCAGATGGGGGTTAGGCTGCACAAAGAAGAGAGTAAAGTAACGTGGCAGTGTGGCCACCGGTGTGGCCACCAGTGTGGCCACCAGGCTGTAGCAAGGGAGACCTGCTCACAGGAAAAGCTGCTTCCCCATGCTCTCCTTCAGCCTTCACGACCAGTCCTAGCGAGTGCGGAGTTGCTGATAGCAATTCAGGGAGGTCCGCTGCTCCCTCTTGCCCTGCCTTCCTACATCATTTCAGACCACCTTACGTAGAGCCAGTGTGTTTACTGCCGGTCTGTGGCTGATCACGCAGAATAACAAGATGCGTCCAGCCCATGACTTCAGCTGAAGAAGTTGGACAGGGAATTATGATATATAAACACAATTGTTTCTATAGGGAGTGTTATTCCAAACCTTTCAGGAGACATCAAGAACTTTATTGTATACGTAAAGAGGCTTTTGACTTAAATGCTGTGCCTGGAACACGCAGGAACAGCCAAAATATTGTAAACAGATTTGCTTTTTACTCTGTGCTTAGCAAAATATTGGCAAGAGGCTTAAACATCTAATTAGCCCATTTTCTTTCCTTGGCATCGTCTTGGTTTGCATTTTAGGGTCAAGATCTGTTGCTTTTGCATTCAGTGATGTTACTTTTGCAGATCATAGTCTATATAAGACGTATGTTTCTAGAGCCATTGTTCTTTGTCAACTAAAACGGAGAACTGGATAGTTTGGCTATGGGAAAAAATACATGTGGTGGCTAGCATGTGATTTTTTTCCTGTAGACAGTGAGTAGAAATTGTTTTTTTTGTAATCTGCTAATAAAAGATCTATGGTGGGGCCATCCAGCTGAAAGCTGTCTGGAGGCTACAGTATGGCTGCCTACGATCCACCAGTAGTTGTGATCCTGAAATGCAGCAGTTGAAAATAGACTTATTTAAACCATCCTCATGGCTGTCTGGCCGACTTCGGTAACCAAAGAACGGCAGTGCATATTTGCGGTATCTCCAGATGACTGTGTTTTCCCTTGTTGATGGGTGGGTGAGGAGAAAACCTACTATCAGTTGCCGTGGCTCAAAGTTGCCTGGCTCTGAAAGCCCGGCGGAGGGAAGCTTGAATGTGGATGTGGGCCCCTTCTGCATGGCTGCAGGACCGTGCCCTCCTTACGTGAGTAGGAGGACCACACAGGTTGGTGGCCGCTGGGCATCCGCGCGCATGGCCAGGCATGTGCAGCCTTTGCTCACGGCTGCTTTGAGAGCAGTTTGGATCACAGCCGCACTGGAGACAGCAGTTGTAACTCTCCCCCGTGATTTCAGGGGAGGTACTTACCATGCCGGCTGGGATGGCAGCAAGGAGATAAGGCAGTGGTCCTACAACGCACTGGTTGCCTATAAGACTTGCTTCTCGGGTGTTTTTTTTCATCAAGGGGATAACTCACTGTGCTTATAGGTAATGCAGATGCCTAAGTCCCTGCAGTAGGCAGGCTGTGTCTATCCCATCTTTACTGTAGGAAGGCAACACTTCCCTTGTTAGTACCTGCTGCTGGCAGGATGTTGTGAAGGACTAGTGTGTTTTGTCCCTTTGTTTACAGTTACTTCCACATCTCCACCATCATCCACATGTAAGACATTAGTTCATCTAGCTGGTTTCTTCTCCAATAGCTCTTAAAAGCCTGGTTCCTACAGAAAAAGTGCCACTCAGCTTGGCTGCCCCACAAAGCACGGGAAAATGGTGGGTTGGACTGGGACCTCCATGCCTAACATGAGCTCTTCTCTCAGAAGGCTGGGCTTTAGGATCTATTGAGGAAAGGCCAACCGCAGTGATACCAGTCAGCTGTCTATTTCTATGTACTGTTCCTCACTGACCAAAAAGCACCATTGCCTTAGACTGAAGAAATGCTTGAAACAGGTATATGAGGGAGAAGCGGCTGAACCACCAAGGCGTCTGCCGCCAGTTGCTTCCTTTTGTGAACCCCCCCTCCCACTAGGGAGTAGAGACGGGTGAAATTATTCATGTATGGTGGGCAGGATCAGACCCTCTTAATAAATAAGCCACGGTGAGCTTGAAAGTCTCCAGCACCTGCTGAAAGCTGGCATAAATGAGGCGCCCAACTGATTGAACTGGGAAAGTTTTCCCAATTAAAAGCTAAAGGTACAGTCAGGACCCCTCTGCCGAGCTACACGGTTTCCAGCATGAACACTGCTCCTGCCTTCAGCCTAGCTTCTGCCTTCACCACATGGATTTGTTTATAGAAACTGTTTTCAGTAATATCTGCCCCAGCACGTGCATTTTTTTTTTTTTTTAAAAAAATACTTCTTCATAACGAAATGGAGGTAGGCGCCAGTCCTGCACAGTCCCCATCACTCGTGTGCTCTCCATGCAAAGAGCTCATTGCTGTTGCTGGAGCTGGGAAGTGACAGAGGAGTTTTCTGAAAGCACCCAGTGCTGTCCGAGATTTGTCCCAGTGAAATCGGTTTTAGGGCAGAGGAGAACAGATGTGAAAATCTCACCCAGAAAGGGACCGTTGTTTGTGGATCCGGATGACCCACCGCAACCACGTCTCGCCTGCAGATCTCCAGAAGCATTGTTTTTCTTGAGCAGTGAATGTTAACCTTAGAGAAAGAGCCCCAGACTGTTACCAGAGACACTGCCTGCAAATACATTTTTCTCCTTGTGTGTTCTGGGTCCGATCCTTTTCCCACGGAAAGGCTGCTTGCAGCTGATGCTGCTGCATGTGTCTCTACCGGTAAACCCAACGGAGCCTCAGCACGGGCTAGAGCACTTGTCGTGATCATCTATATTATTTAATTGCCAGCACGCGCCCTGGCACGGTGCGGGCTCGCTGCCAGCCAGCCCTCTCCAGACAATGCCCCGGCACAGTTTGGCCGGAGGGGGCTCTCCGGGGGACGCAGGGACGAGGAGGGTGATGTGGCTGGGTGCGTGGATGTGAACTGCGGCCAGAGGGAAGGTCCCTGCCTCTCCGATTTAACACTGCAGAGCTGGCTGTCTGGGGCAGGTTCGGGCATTTGAAGAAGCTGAACCACGAAACCTGTTCTGGCAGCGGGCTGGGGTGCGCAGCCCTCATAAATTTCAGCAAGAGGGGAGGGTTAAAACCCCTCCCACCTCCCATCAGCATTCAGAAGCTCTGTCACGTATCCTGCCCTGGCATTTTCGCTTGCCGAAATATTTATTTCCTCCCTGTTCCTCACTCCTGTTGCTGAAGTTCAGCTTGTCCCAGACCTCTCGTTGACAAGTGTTTGCAGCACAGCTTTTCCTCTGGCTTGCTGAGGAAAACAATCTCGAGTACATTAAAAATATATATATTTCTTTTAAAGTATCAGATGTGATCCACTACCCTCTTTTGAAGGCCCTTAATCCTCCCTTGGAGTTTTTCTCCTAGGGCTCACGATCCTTCTGTCAGTGCTTTGAATTTGCTTGGATGCCTAACCTGGGCTGAGTTAAAATGTACGAACACTCAAAACCAATTATAGTTCCTGTCCTGAGGACCCTTTGTTCTAATTACAAAAACTCCAGGAGGCTACAGCAGATCTGTCAGCTGAGGCTGGGAATACAAACTCTTTTTCTTTTTTTTCTCTTTCTCCTCCCCACCCCCCCCCCTTCTTCTCTAATAATCAGGGAGGTGGGGAGGCGGAAATCTCAGCAGGAACAGATTGAAAACATTAACATTTGGTTGGTTTTGTATTGTTCTTTAGTGAGACCGCAACTTATGAGGCTGTTTTAATAAATGTCTGGTTAGGGGCCAATCAAAAGCTGCCAAAATGGGTGTAGGGAAGCCTGTTTCCCACACAGTCTGCTCTTTCCCACCCTAATCACTGGAAATAAGAAGGCCTAATAACCAAATGCCTTCTTTTCCCTACTTATCTCCTCACTCTCGGGGATTTTGCAGCCCATCGTTCCTAGACATGAGCAAACCTAACTCTCCCCTCCAGCCGCTCCTCCCCCAAGGCAAACTGAGACCATCTTGTTGAACCATAATGTAACATATGTCGAGGGCAGATGCTCATCTGGTGTAAATTATCCTAGCTCTGTTCAATTCAATGGAGCTCCAGTAATTGAGATCAGCTGAAGACCGTACCTTTGTTTTATTTATGGTGGTTGAAGGCAGTTCCTTATAAGGTATGGATGCGCAAGGGCTGGGAGTTTTCTCTGCTGGCTTGTCACCTTTGCGGGGAAGCACTGAAATGGCTGGATGTGTTTTCAGGCTGCCTTCACGTGGAAAGTATTATGGGAGACTGAGCACAGCAGCTCTCTTTCATGCCAAAGAACATTTATTTCTCTAAAGGTGAGGTGCTGAGGGGGCTGGGCTCTGCCTCGAAGCATAAAGGGAGCAATAAAGGGAGAAATCACAGTGGTGTCAGCAGGGTAAAACAAACCTGACTTCTCCAAGACGCAGCTTCTGTTAAAAAGGCTGAGGGGGAGCAGAGGCTTCCCCACTCAGTAACAAGGGGTGTTCCCTTACCCTGCTGGGCTGCCAACCTCAGCTCCAGACCATCGCGGCTGCCCATGGCAACAGGAGGTCCCACATGGGATTTGGCTCTCTTTGCTGGTGCACACCCAGCGTGAAAGACACCGTGGAGGAACCCTGTCCCACAGAGTCTGCAGCTGGGAGATGGTTGCAAACATGGCCAAAGGCAAATCACAGAAGTTAAGTGTTATGACCAAGGCCACGTAGGTGATTAGTTGCAGAGAAGCCAGGTATCCTGACATTAACCATAGCAGGATAAATAGAATATCAGGGTAAAAAGAAATGAGGGCCATATTATACTGCCATTCACATTCACGTGATTCAACAGCATCCACTTTTATCTTTCAGCAGCAGACCAGGCACCTGATGGGAAGAAGAGAGGCCTATTAACCTCCGGACGTGTGACTTTGGTTTGTGCTAGGCTGTAGTGGCTACTGGATGAAAAACAATGCCAGAAAAAGAAAACTGCAGAGACTTGAGCTTTGAAATTTAATTATAACAACATGGCAAGCTATATGTGAAAGAAGAGAAGAGAGAAATGGCTTAAGCATTGAGGGTTTTGGAGTTCTTGTTCTTTTAGTAAAGGTGTGATGGGAGCACCAGCTGGAAAATGTATCAGTGGGAAACGGTCAATAAGAAATAGCTCTTTTTGAGGAGTTAAACTACTTACTAGTGTTAAAAATCTGGGGCCAATTAAGTTTGTGTGAAACTTTTGTTCTGAAACTCCAAAGCATGTGAAACTTGCCGCGTTGTGTTTGCTGCAGAGAAGATTTGGCTGCATGACAGCACCCAAACACACATCCCCGCCTGCCATCCTCTTCGCATGGCCGTGGCAGCCCAGGATGAAACTGTTTAATGCCAAGTGGCTCCATGTGCTGATACCACAGTAGGTGGGTTATCCAAACCGCAGCAGATGGAAGCGTGCAGTGGCACAAGGGCTAGGTGCCTCCAAAGCCTGACTTCCCTGTGCAGTTCACTGTCACCTGGGTGGACCTTGGTGCAGGAGAGCTTTGGTAGATGCCATCTGCTGAATCTGCTGGGATGATCTGGGCAGTTCCTCTCCCTCCAGGAAGGCTGAAACCCTTCATCCCATGAAGGGATGACTGCGAGCTGTGGGCATGTGTGCTACGCTTTGGGCAGCTCCTGTTAGACCCGTGACACCAAGAAGGGAGGGGGCTTAAGGCTGATGACACCTTAACTGCCTGGAGGGAGATTCACCAGGGGATGCCTGGCAGCACCAGAGGAGGGTGACAGCAGTCCTGGTTGGACTAATGAGTTGGTGTTACATGGCCAGCCTTGCTGCTCCTGCCAGGGAAGCCAAGGAGTTGTGGATTTCCCTGGCCACGTGTCCTGCTCCCCTGCCGCCGGCACCCAAAATGGCTGGGAGCAGCCAGCCCGGTGATGCAATCATGGCTGTGGTCCCCATTAAACCCCTGAAACCTTGGTGGTCCTCCATGTGGTTGGACAAACCCAGAGGTTTAGCCAGTTTCCAGAAAAGCTGGGAATTGCTTCAGGATGTGGGTGCCAGGGCAGGCATCCATAAATCCAGGTGGCTGCACTCGGCAGGCTGAATTACCCAGCTGCCTCCCATGGCTTCTCCTGGCTGAAGAATGTTTCAGCCTGCTCCTTGTGCAGGAAGAGTTGATCCTGTGGTTGCCTCTCTAGGCAAATCAACAAAAAGGGAAGGAAGGAATCAGCTCCCAACCAGCAGATTTATACTTGGACATGTGAAAGTGACTCACGAGATGCTCCTCTGGTGCCGGGGAGCAGACTGACATGCAGCAGGGCAAGGTGTCACCCCTGCTCTGCCACTTACGCCCAGACGTGTAAAATTATTTTCCCAGTGAAATTGGAGGGACTTTAAGTGGAAAATTGGGCATCGGGCCCTTGCTCTTCCTCCTGTGCAGCTCCATATTTATATAAAGTGGGGATAATATTTCCCTGTGTAATAAAGGGTTTATAAGATCAAAGTCCATTCGGTCTGAGGGGTTCTCAAATACTGTGTTGTTAAATATTAATGATTATAGAGGTAGCTACACGGGGAGCTGCTTGTGAGGCTGAAAACCGAGGCTCTAGCCATTTCTCTCAAAAGTCTGCTTTTCTGGCTGATTTCAGTATTTCAGTCAACTTGAAAGAATAAACCTAGAACATGTAACAGTAAAACCATAAGCACTTGCAAAAACAAACAGAAAGTCCAAGCAGGTGTAATGCCTTACAAATGCCCTTAAACTTTTTTTTTTCCTTAATTCCTTGAAATAAACCCACATGATTGCATAAGCATTAAACAAAGCTTAAGTTTGTGCCGAACAATTGTCATGACTTCTCTAAATTGGATTCTTGTTACACTGGGTCCTACAGATTGTGGAAGGGGAAATTCCAAAGTAAACCAAAGATAGTAATTTTATTCTCTGGCTAACATTTAACAGAGCTCCGCAGCAGAAATAATCTCAGGAAAATCTCTGTCCCTCGTCAAGGTTTATAACTGATTTTCCTCTTCAAGAAGAGAGGGAGGCCACTCTTCATTTCAGGAAGGAGCCACGGAGCCTTATATTTTCTTATTAGAAGGTTCCTTGAGTGTGCCAGGAAAACAGATTGCTCCAGTATTTGCAGTTTCCTGGCCCCTTGGCAGAGGTTTGCAGCAGGGCTGTGAGCTTCTGCATTGCAGTGGGCAGGTAGCAGAGGCCATTTGGGCAAGCGAGTCCTCGGCAGCACGCGAGGAACGGGGACTGGACAACACACAGCTGTTAGACCCCTTTGCTCCCGGCTGGTTAGTCACGTGCTGTGCTCTGCCTTTTAAGTAGGAGCAGCTTTTGCAAAGCCATGGGGACAAGTACCTGTGCCCATGGAAATGCATGGGCTCCCCAAAGAGCTCAGCTCCCAGTAGGGGAAATGGGAGCTGCTGGGACCACTGCCACGTCCTCTGTTTTGCCCCAGCGCAGCGTGGCACTAAGGGAGAAGTGCCCCCTGGGTCCCTTTTTCTCACCTTTCAGGCGTTTTGACAATCCTGACCGAAGGAGGGGACAGACGGTGACATGTGCTGGTGCAGTGAGGAGGTTCTCCTCCAAAATACAGGAGTAACCAGACCATCTCCTGCTTCTCCTCACCTGCACTGTCCTAGCCCCTAATGGGCAAACGAAAGCTGAAGTTGCACCGCTTTGCATGTCAGACCAGTTTTAAAGAAGGGCTGGCATTGCTGTCCTTGCAATGACAGCCTCCTCCCGTCGCTGCAGTTGTGGCAGACACTGTCCAGTATTGCTCTTTGGAAAGTTTAGAGGTGGGGCATAGTGAGAAAACAAGCTTAACAAATAGGAAAAAGATCACCTCCAAAGATTTCTGACAATTGTGACTCCCAAAAGAACCAAATATAAAAGAGGCTGCCATTTCTGCTTGAGCCTTGTGGGCTGGCTGCTCTTTTCATTTAATTACTTTTAATCAACAAACAAGACGTGCATTGTACTCAGCAACACTTGTGATTTGGAGAAAAGAGCTGAATGAGACTGTAAGGGAATGTGGTGCTGTCCCAGCCTCTCCTTCTCGGGGCTGAGTGTATCCCCTACAAAACCCAGGGACAAAGGTGTGTTTTATTGGCTTACACCCGAAGCTGAGCAAGCCCCGCAGAAGCCAGGCTGCTGAGGGTTTCACAGTCTCCTTGGATACCCCTGCCCCTGCAGCAAGCGCACGAAATACTGGGGGTAGTCACTGGCTTTTTGAAAAATACTTGCTGTGATAGCAACAGTGCGTTAAAACAGAAGAAAAAGCTCTCCAGTTCTCCCTGTCTTTTTTTTCCCCCCCCCCCTTTTTTTCCTCTTCGGGGCCTCCCCAGGGTCTAACTGTTTCGGCGCCGCTGCCAGGCATATATTTGCAGTTGCATCATATGCAGCACGTTACTCCGGTGCGCGTGTGCGCCCGCGGCCGGGCCCGGTGATGCTCGGTGGCTGACCAGGCTCGCTCTGCCTGCGCTGGGATTCCACAGCTGGCCTTAAATATCCCGGTTATTTTTATCCTCCTACGTAATGCCGCGAGAGGCCGTCCCACTGGTGGCAGGGCAACAGCTACACAATGTTTCCCTTCAGTCGGGAAGGGAAATGGAAAGAGGCCAGGCTTCCTGATCACATGGTGCCTGAAGTCAATGAAGAAAATTAGGGAAAAAAAACCCTCCTCCCTCCCGCTTTTTTTTTTTTCATCTTTTGTAACAAGCTGGTCCAGCTTAACCCTTGGCACAAAACACGTCTAAGAGAGAGCAGCCTGTTGGGATGCAAGCCAGGAAAGCATCAGGGGAAAGAAAAAAAAGCACAAAACCAGAACATAAACACAAGATTGCTGCAGTAATTGGTGGCTCTGAAAAACACTAAGGAAATGTGAGGCTTGTATGAAACATCAGCAGACAAGAAGCAGGGTGATGTCAGACGGCCTTCCAGGATTAGAAACCCTTAAAAGCTCCCGAGCGCAGAGCTGCCTGCGAAAAACGTAGCAGCTCTTCGGTGTGGAAGGAGCTGAGAAGGATAAGTTTTGTTTAAAAAAGTAACTTAACGACTCCCAAGTTATCCTGCAGGAGAGGGAAAGAAAACAGAGTGGAAAAACGCAAAACCTGTCCTTTAACTATATGATAGAATAATTTTTTTCTTTTCCTCTAGCAATCTTCTAAGAAGTTGAAACACCCAAGAAAGTGAAAGCATACACAGTTTGTACAGATTAGGATGGCAGATCTTCGGCTGGAGTATGTCCTCGTTGCTCCTCTGGCTTGAGAGGTTTCTGACAGCTCTGAAATCAGTTTTCAGTGTTGCCCAAGCTTCTGCACACATGTGTGAAATGCTCACACAGAGATGGAGCGTATGAATGCCTTGCTGTATATCAAAAAGCTTTCTCTAGTAAGGATTGAGGAAGCCATGACCACGCATCAAAGTGAAAACCTTTTGAAGCTAATACACTGTATTTTCTACGCTCTGTGTGGTGGGGGTGCAGGTCCCTGGGGTGCTAGGAAGGTTTCTTAGTTTCCCCCCTTTCCCCACACCAGCCTTCTGGAGAAATGAAGAGAGAAGTTTAAGATGAAATTTTATTTTGTGAGATTAATGTGTGACTAATATGACTCCTCTTGCTGCCTTGGGATAAGCTAATTTCAGAGAAAGGGATGCTAAATACCAGGTATTTTTTCTTGCTTAGGAAAAGCGCAGGTCCCTGCTCTCTGGTTTATGTCTAATAGCCGTGTACGGAGAGGCCGGAACGCATCTCACTTCAGCACTCCTACAGGGAAAAAGCATTTTCCCAACCAGGGAAGCCCTGAGCTTGGAAGGCAGTGAGCATACAAGGTTGTTGCTTCTGTGTTTGCAGACTTGTGACCAATTTCCAGTCCCGAACAATGCTTTCCTACCAACCAGCCTCAGCAGAAAACTCTGCTCCCATCTGTTCCTGATGCAGGGTGCAAGCAGGGGAGCTCCCACCACCCCAGCGCAGTCCCCCAGGGATTAGGCTGCGGCTGAGTGAGGATGCCTTCTCCTGGGTTGCTTCCTTTCCCCGCCTCCCCTCCCTGGCACACCTCTCTGGAGCAGCAGCATCATGCGGGGACCGCGGCTCTGCCAGGGCACATCTGGGGGCTGCAGCGCTCAGAGGGTCCCCACTCGGGGACCCCTCAGCCCCTGCGGTCCCAGGGGGGAGCCCCTCTGGTGGGCTGAACGGGTGCTGCTGCTGTGTGTTCGCTGGCAGGTAGGTCGAGGATGAGCATGGGTTTGTATGTCTCCGCAGGAGGGAGACTGAAAGACACGGGTCTGAAAACTATCCCCGGCACAACCTCCGCGCACAAACTGCCCTCTGCTACATTCGCCTAAGGGAAGAGAGAAAGGAGGAAAAGATAACACTTCACTTCTAATTTTTGAACAGATGGAGTATTTTTCCTCAGCAATCTCTCATCCATGGTGGGAAACCACATACCGTAATGGTTTAAAAACATGTGGGAACCTGGGACAAGCAAGATGAATTTGCCACTAATAACAACAACAATCAAAAAGCCTCCCCACTGCATGTTTTTACCCCTCTCCCAAATAAATAGGTGGCTCTGTGCCAAGGTGTCTGATGAGAGTACTTCACAAAGCAAACATGCTTCACAGCTAGTGTTTTCCCAGAGACGTCTCCTTAATTGCTACAGATGATTTGCTTAATTCTCTGGTAGTTTTTCACAGAAGAATTAAAGGGAAAAAAAAGAAAGAGAAAGAAAGAGAGGAAGATAAAGTCAAAGAAAGGAAGAGGAAGAAAGGACAGGAAAGAAAGAAGGAAAGAAGGAGGGAAATAAAAGCAGAGAAAGGAGAGAGGAAAAAAGAAAGAAAAAAGAAACAGAAAAAGAAAAGGAAAGGGAGAAAAATAGAAAAGAGAAAAAAGAAAGAAATAGAAAAAGAAGAAAGAAGGAAAAGCAAAGAAAAAGAAGGAAGGAAAAGAAAAGAAAGAAAAAAGAAAAGAAAGAAAAAGAAAAATCATGTGAAAAGAGTAAGCACGACAGAAGAAAAGCAGAGCTTTTAGGATGCAAATAGGAAAATATCGAGGGGTTCAACATAAACAAGCTCATTACCCCAAATTAAGTCAATACAACTATAATAGAAAAAAAGATCAGAGAGAAGGGAATTGTAGTTGCAATAATGCTGGAGCCAAACAGAAAGAGGCTTTGAACAGAGGTACAAAAAAAAAAAAAAAAAGAAAAGGAAAAAAAAAGAAAAGAAAAACACTCTCCCACACATTATTTGTTGTTCCTACTTCTTTTGGCTTCTTTCCTCAGGGGAAAATAGAAATACAATACCAGACATGATACAGTTATAAAAAAAAAAAAATAGCAGGAGAGTTTTCTAGCAACTCCTTTAAAAAACAAATGATGAGAGGCAAGCACTACCCAGAGAAAACATGCACTTTTTGAAGCAGAGTCGGGAGGGGATGGTGGGGAGCAATCCTCCCTGGCAGCAGGCTCTGGAGGCACCGCTGGCCGGAGGGATGCCGCTTTCGGGGCGGGGAGCGGCCGGAGGGAAGCGAGGGGCGGCGGGGGAGGCCGGTGGCCGCCAGCGGGCCGTGCTCCGGCGGAGCGGAGGCGCAGCCGCCGTCCTCCCGTGCCGGGCAAGCGTGAGGCAGGAGGGGCGGGAGGGGAGCGGCCGGCAGCCTGGCCGGAGAGCCTGCCTCAAGCCCCGGCCGTCGGAGGATATCAAAACGCTTCACACGCATTAATTGAATAAGCCTCCTAACTCCCCTGTGATGTAAATATTATTACAACTGGAATAACAAAGGCGCAGACCAGCTAAGTGACTTTGCCCGCAATTGCACAGCGAATCGGTGTCGGAGCAGGAATTAGAATATGGGTCTTCTAACTGCTCCAGACAGTTGTCTAACCACAAAGCCAGCCCGCATTGTCCTCTGGGTTGTCTCCTCTCTCCTTCGGCTGGAACGCTGCAGACGTTTCCAAACTGCTTGCAAAAGCAAAACAGATGTCCCATGTCTCTGTCGTTATCCATCCTTGCGGGAGCGGTTCTCTGGACGCGGTTTCTGCCCAGTGTAGGGCTCCGCATGTGCGCAGGTGGAGGGAGGGCGGTGCAAAACCCCGAGCAGACAGACCACTGACAGCACTGGACACAGAGGCGAGGTCACGGCATCAAGCAGTTTAGGCCAGCTTAACATGGGGTGGTGTGGGGAAGTCCTCCTTCCTTCTCCTCACAGTTGCGCGTGTCCCACCTTCTAGGAGCAACTGAGACTGCAGTTGCACCGGTGGAAACAGGTAAACTGTTCCTGAGGTGCAAGTCTATAAAACCACTTTCTTATTGAGTCCCTGGTGAGAGAAACAAGGGAATAAACAGGAGTGGAGGGGCAGAAATCCCACTGGAACCAAGACCAAGGAACCTACAGGCGTGGGTACAGCTGGAGCCTAGGTGATTTTTGCAGGTCTTCCAGGGATGAGCTGGGTTTCCCTGGCCTAGGCCACCACCCTGCCCATTTTTTCTCAGTGGTTTCCAGAGAGGGAATTGCCCTTTGGGTACTGCTGGCCTTGTGGTCTGCACCACTGTGGAAGAAAAGCAGGTTCAAAAGAAAAACCAGAATGAGCTACCTTTCACCTGGCTGTTGCGTGGGATAGGTCTGTCTGCTGGACACCAGTGTCTCAGTGAAGTTTTCTTGGTTCCTTCATCTTCTGATCAGTTTTCTGCATTCAACTGCTATGTGTTATGTTGGAACATGCTTGGAACAACCCCCCAGTTCATTTGTTCCTCCATCCACTGAAGTTGGTTGGAATTTCAAATGCTGTCGTGAGGAGGTAACCAAACCAATATGGGGCAAACTGGGCAGCAGAGCTGTGCTTCTTGCAGAGGCAGATACCGAAGCTCAGATACTTACAGTGTAAGGGAGGAGGCTGAGAAATTTATCTCCACTGCGATCGGCTTAATTCTTAGCCTGAAGTCAACACTGCAGGATGGTCACAGGAAGTTCTCCCTATTTAGGTCCTGCTGCATCCTCTGTGGTTATCTCAGTGTTTGGTGCAGCTGCCAGCAAGTCAAAGAGGATCCCTCCATTGCTGCCAATGAGAGACGGATTGAGCCTTCAGCAGGGTCAGTGAAATCTTGTTTAGAAGTCAGAAGTCTGCTGCCTGAAAGTCAATACACACTGTGAGCTGACGCTGGAAAAGGAACTGTGCAATCGCTGTTCCAAGTTCAACTAACTCAAAGTCAGATATTTCAAAGAACAGCTCAGTGCTGGGCTCTGCTCCACTTGTCATCCAGGGAGAGATTTTGACACTTCCAGAGGGCAACGTGGCCCACCCACATCTAAGGCAGCCTCAGAGCTGCATCCCTTTCTGCAGGCTGTAGAGCGACAGTCTCCGGTAAAGTGGGACATATCTGCATTTTGTTGCTCTCTCACAATCCTGTACAAGGGCAGCTGACACCGAGTGTCTCTGAAAGATCTACCCCGAGTTTTACAGAGCAGAATTCTGCAGTCAGCAAGACCTTTTTTTCTTTTTTTTTTTTGCTGGTCTGAGAATCGTTCAAGGGCATGGAAGTAATAACTACCAAAAGGCTACAGAAGACCTTTTCTACGACCTCTCCAAACTAGTAGTGGCATAAAATAAAACATCTTTTGATGCTATCTTGTAGACTGCCAACAACCATCCATACTATAAGCAGGCCACCCAATTAAAATGAAAAGTAAATCCCTTCACGTGTTTATATATATAAATTTTATGCAGCCAGATGACCATTTTTATGCCGCTGTTACATTAGCTGAGGTTTTTACTTATTTTTATCTGTGGCCTCTTCTGTTATTATTGCAATAAATATAATAATTAAAGACAGAGAGGTAGATTATTTCTTGCACCACAACATCGCCTTATAGGCGAGGCACTTCATGACATGGGGAGGCTCGTGCTGCCACTTCCACAGGGAGCTACACCGTTTCTCATGCCTGTCCTTCAGAGGAAATACTGCTGATCTGATTTTGTGTAAAAGGATGGTCAGAAATAGACGGTATTGCTATGCACGAGCAGGCGTACTGCCCTCGTCCTTCTCTGTATGGCTCCTTGTGCCAGTCTGGTACAGTTACTGCTCCAGGAAGCCATCAGGATGGGCCATCAGGATGGAAATGTCCCTCTTACAGTTACATAAAACGTCCCAGTGGCTTTGGAGGTGTATTTTATACCACATTTCTCACTCTGTGGAACTGTCCTATGTAGTCCCAGACGTGTAGGTTAACACTCAAATGCCTGGGCTTGGTGGGCCCAGGGAACCGATCTGCCCTTAAACCAATGGCTGCAACACCACGATGATGTCCGATACAAGCCTCACTCAGTTAAGTGGCTGTCCTCCTATTGATTCTGGTTGGCTTTGGTTCGCCTCTGAATGCCAGAGAAGTTTTCCGTGATGGAAGAGACTCGTTATTTGGTTCTTGTTTTGTCATACCTCCTACTAGATTTATCTTTGGAAATGATCTCAGACTTTTGAACGGCATTCTCTTTGGCTTTCTAAACAATGTCTTGATTTTGCCAAAGGAAAAGGGAAAGAGACTCTTTAAACCAGCAGACTGCCCTTTTGTTGTATCTCAGATAAATCTGAACTAATCATAAGTCAGCCCATCCGGTCACACCGACATCATTGTCTCCAATGCTGATTAATGGATCAGAGCTAACTTTAAACTGACACTTCCTGGTTTGCTTTTCAAATCCCATTTTAAATGGCTGCTACACTGCAGTTTCAACATGGCCCACTTAACGAGAAGACTGAACCAAGGGCTGTTTTAGAAGCAGACATCTGGCTGCGAGCCTGTTATACCACATTAGCAGCCGAAGAGCTGGCCTGAAACTGCATTTGAACACCTGAAAGAGCTTCCACAGCACAACCAATAGTGAGGCATGGTGAAGGACTCAAAAGAATGAAGAAAAAAAATCACAGTGGATGTCATAACGACCCGGGTTTGTTTATGTAACGTAGGGGGCTGAATCATATCTCAGCCTTTCATCACCCAGTCCTGGAACAGTAGTACTTTAATAACGTCTAATGACAAAAATATGGAAAAAATTAGAAGCCAGAGCAAACGAGGAGGAGTTTTTTTCTAATGCAGATTAAGTTCCCTAAATGCCAGTCATTGTTTATTTTCGTCCAAAGCTCCCCTTTCTTATTTATTTAACAGCTCAGACTCTTATTTCTCTTTATGGTTTGCAGTTCGGGAGGCTGATTTTTTTTTTAATATATAAAGGGCATTTAATATTTTGCAATTGCTACATTTTTTTGGCAGATAACTCTGGAGGAGTTCTTTCCAGTGTACCTGCTGCTTTATTAAAACCATGGCTGGAGCATGGTCATTAATGTGCTTTTTTTCTCTGCTCTTTTGAATACAGTGTGGCTCTCAGACCTCCCACCTAGACACCAACTCATTAAGAACATACGAGATCAAGAGCTTTAGAAACAAAATTGATTGTTGAATACTTGTGGGATGGGACATTGCAAAGTCCTGTTTTGGCTCTGGAAAGGCAGAGTTTTCTTTTCATGGATAATATTCCTCCAAGCTGGCTTCTCATGCCCACAGGAGGTCTGGGTCTATCAAAGGCGGAAGAACATTCTGGTTCATGTTCTGGGGGATGTGGATTCCTAGCCAGTCTGAGTGATCCAGCCTTGCTTATGCCTTTGAGGAGATACCTTGCTGCAATATGACTCATGAAGCAGCTGGATGTGGACCTTGAGGGCTGGATGCTATAATGCCATTTTCTAAGCATCATTGTGGCACAAGACTTCTGGGTATCTTGGTGTCCATAAGTCCTGGAGATGATCGTTGCATTTTAACCCAGAACATGAAAGTAGGTCTTGTGCAACCAAAGGGCTAACCCTCCTGAATGACTGTTTGGATCGTGCCTCCATCCTGATAGCCAACTCAAGGAAAGAAGATGTGAGAGACCGGTTGACAATGATGAGCAAGGGTCAGAGCTGGAAGCAGGAGGATACACCCTTCATTTCTGGTGACTTGTTCAGCGTGAGGCAAAGCAGTTGAAGCTCCTCTCTATAGATGCAGAGCTACAAGTAGGAATCTTGCATGGCTGTATTTTGAACACTGTCCTCTCCAGATTGTTACCTGTTAAGGAGGGCTGTGGTAATCTATCTGGACAAGTGGTCAGAAGAGGGAAGGCAGGGCTGGAAGGGATCTACAGAGACCAAGAGATCCAAGGCAGGGTCAGCTCTATGCCACTCCTGCAGATGTTTGTCTGACCTGTTTTTAATACCCTCCACTGAGGGAAACTCCCTGATGATCTGTTCCACTGTGTGAGTACCCTTACCATGAGAAAGACCCTTCAATGCCTCTTCCTCACTACAGTTTAAACCGTAGATTCTTATACAACCTGCCACAGACATGGGGAACATGTTATTAACTACCTCTTTTAATTTCTTCAGGGATGCTTGCGTGCTACCTTCTCTGGAGTGGATATCCTGTGGCAATGTCCACACTGCAGGAGGGAGGTACCCTGTGTCCCCTGATGTGCACCCTGGTTTCCTCCTGGGTTTCTCTTGAAAGAAACCTGAGCAAGGGATGTGGACGGAGAGCTTTCCAATAGATCCCTTACCACGGGTGCTCAAAAGGACTAGACCAAGAAGTGTACCTACCCCGTGGAAATCAGATGAACGCAAGATGCCCTTAAGTGCCTGTGGCTACAGGAACTGGCATGCCCTAATCATGGCAGTGTGGTAATTTTGTAGGCTACATTTATGAAAGCAAAGGGAAGAATGGCAAGCCTCATGCCCGGACACAAAAGCTCAGTTACCCATGCTGTGAAGCTGCTGTGACTGTCCCTGCCCCAAGCTGATGAGCTCTGAACCATTTCTGTGCTTGATGCAGGGCTGGCCCAGACCAGGGACCTTAACCAGCAGGCAGCTTGGATTTGAAGAGAAGTCAGTACCGTATATGTGATTAAATGCTGCCAATTGTCCTCAAGGCTGGAGAGAAGACCTGCTCATTTCCATTGTATACATGTACCCTTAGATTTTGGCAACCACTGCCTTTATAACTATATCCAGTATTGATAGAACTCTCTGTGCTTGGGACAGTAGCACAAACATGGTGTTACGACATTACCTCTTACTCCTCCATTGTACTTCCAGACTGCAATCCTGCTTTGGAAATGGGACTTCTTACAGCAGCTGCTGCAACACAGCAGCATGTGAAGGCATGGCCCGCTATGCCTACAGGGGGGCAAGCCAAACTTGTGGGCCAAATTCAGTGTGTGGGGCTGGCATGGTGGAAACCAGACCATGGGTAGGACCCACATCTAAAAACTGACAGGTCTGTTTGTGAAATTGAGAATGAGCTTCCCCCGAGTGGACCACTGCCAGCATGGAGCTTTTCTGGGGTCACCAGCAAGCCAGAGACAGTGACCTGCTCAGAACCACGTGCTTCTTCAAACATGCATTTGGATTGAAAAAAAAACCAACAAGATTTGCCTTCTTCTAAGCAGGGCAATTTAATAAGTATGTTCGGGTCACACAGAATATGACCTTGAGAAACCACCAGGTCTATAATCTTATTGGAGAGTTGGCCTTTGTGCTTCCCAGCCACAGATGAAAATACTGTGGTGTTGCCAGTCTTGAAATGCTGGTGAGACTGTCTTACAAATGACATGGAAATACAATATAAATATGAAGTTTTATTCGCTTGTCTGGTTCTGGAGCCCTGGGCCATGTTTTCAGGCTTTTCTCTGCAACTCTGAGAGCAAGAGAATTATTTCATATTGAAAAAAAAAAACAACCCAAACCTTTGATATTGTTTTGTAACTGCTAGCTGACAGGAACTGGAGCTTTAAACAAAACATCAGATATTATGAAGCTTGTGATAAAAAGCTGTAAGAGCCGGCAGCTCCACACTGGAGCTCCACTTCCAGCACTGACTATTCCCTGCGGCAAGGAGCAGATTTCACAATGCCAAAGAAAGAAGAAGCTGGTCAATGGCCAGAGGACAGAATCTGTAAACACTGCTAACGAGCAAACCCCTCTTGGCTGCAGCGAGTACTTTAGGCACAGAGCGCTGTGAGGCCGAGGCGGAGAAAATCATTGCAGCTGCTCCTCCCAAAGGCAGCAGGTGCTTGAAGGTGAGGTTGTTGGTGGTAATGGATTCCACCCTGAGACAACGTGTGCTTGAGTTGTGTTGGCCCCAACCAAATGGCCAACCTGATGAACCAAACCAAATCATTAGTGCTGCTTCAGGACCTCAAGGATTGGATACATATTAATATCACCTTAGTCGTTATCCTCTCCTTCTCTCACGAAGGTACCTGCTCATCCACCTTGTCCAGCACGGGCACCTGCAGCACCCAACTACCTGTTTCTCAGCAGGCATCTGACTGCAGCAGAGTTGGTGCAGCCCTGAGCCCGGCCCCATGGCAGAGGGACCCAGCACGTCCTGAGGGCCACCGCGGTGCCACAGAGAAGACTGGGGAAGGAGCGAGGGAGGATGGAAGGAGCTCTCTGTTTTTCAGGTCCTGCTCTGGCATTTGCCTGTTGAAAGTACACCTTGGTTGTAGTAGAACGAGACAAGAGGGCTGGAGCAGAGCAGCTTGCAAGGTAGGGAAGCTAAGCAATTCCCTGCTGTTCTTGATCCTCTCGCATCCCCATTGAGAAAGGAGATGGTGGGGCAGGAAAGTCTGCTGGGTGGCAGGCGCCAGTGTCCCCTTCGCCCTCCTGAGGGTGGGCAGCTGGTCTGGCCCCTGGGGAAACAGCAGAATAAATCCCCAGCAGCCGCTGGTATTCGGAAGGGATAACCCCAGTGCAGAGGAGGAAAGAAAAAATAATTGAAAAAAAAAGGACTCTTCACTTTGGGCAATGGAAACGAAACTTGTGACTTGGTTTCTGAGAGGCCCATCTGCCGGAACAGCTGTGCCTGTTGCACAACCCGCTACTGTTAGCAGATAACTGACTCACCACAGCTAGACAGCACGCGGGACAGACCTAACCCTTTCCTCCAGGAGCTAGATATGGTCTTCAGGCAATCAAGCCATTTGTGTTTTCTCATTTGCTGGCTGTCTTTAGCAGCCAGATCTGCAAGTGGCTGCAGCCAGCCAGACACAACTGGTAACTGCAGGACAAGGCAGCGGCTACAGCAGCTCGTAATAATGGAAAGGAGCAGTTACTAGTCAGTTACCGCAAAGTATAAGCAAACGCTGCTAAACTATTATGGGAGGCTACTCATGATGACATAAGGAAATGTCCTTGGCCATAGTATTTTAATAAAGATTTTGTGAGCAATTGTTCTTAAAAACTTCAGAAAGATTCCTCCACAAGTTAGAAGAGGAAAAGGCTTCTGCAATATGTGTGTACAATATGTGTATGCATATGTAAATGTGCCCATAGTTCCTATTTTCCCTTGACTCTTTTCTCCCCCAGTGTTGAGCTGCGTAGTCTTGATCAATGAGCACAAGCAACCAGGTCCATCCCCTCCTACTTCTACTGAGGATGCAGCCCCATGTTTTTAAATAATAGGAATGATTTATCCTACTAGTCCCCCGTGAACAATGAGTCCTCAGCCTTTGCACCTGACTCCGAGCACAAGCTGCACAGAAACGTCATCTTTCCCAGTCCTTGACTGCTGTGGATGAGCTGCCTCAGCCGGACAGGTTGCACTCACCCTATTTATTTTGCAGTTGGATGGATTAACCATGTCATCTCAGGACTTCCCAGGAACAAGGAGAATTGAAAAACAGTCTAATGTACGCACATTTCTCACTCCTTCTCCATGCTGTGAACTGCACTCTCCCAGGCTGGAGAAGCTGCCTTCCATTTCCAGAAATGTAGGACTGGCCCAAGCAGTATTTACAAAACCAGCATGCTTGTGCTTTTAGCACTGAAGTTCTGGGTGAAAGCTGGTGTCACAGAAATAAACAGAGGCTGTGAAGGGTTGGGTATTCAGCCGTGGAGAATAGTTAGGTTCACATATAGCAGAGACATATCGCTATGTGATTTCTTTTCATAAAGGCTCCATCCCCTGGCACAGCAACAGGCAGGATTTGTTCATCTCTGTCCTCCATCAGCCACGCAACCTTCTCAGCTTCACCCATCACCAGAAAGGCCTTGGTTTCACAGCACAATTTTTCTGACTCCTCAAATGTTTCTGTGTCTTCAGACCTACCCTTATACCTTTGTGGGGCAGCGTGCGCTTAATTTCCTTTAGCAGAGGCTCCACTTGTGGTTGGTGAGCGAGACAATTCATTGAGAGTTTTAAGGAGCAGAACCCCTTGGCGCACCTGTGTTCCCTGCAGTCTTGAGAGCTGGTATGAGACACAGAGGTGGCCTCAGCATTTAGGCCCAGATTGATTTTCCCTAGATGCTGGAGCATCTAGTTGTCTTCAGTGACTGCTCAGGAGATGCAGCCGGTCTGATAAATGCACAGTTTTAGAGAGGTCTTGGTTAGGGTAGTCCTTGTCAGATGTCCTAGTTTGCTTAGAAAAAAAAAGGTCCTTGGCATGTGGCTGGTCTTTTGCAGTTCAAAAGAGGCCATACCATTGCCTGCTGTGTGAATAACAGCATTCTTCCTGTCTGGACATACGAGATTCAGGGAATGGATCAGGTCTCTCCGATTCCCAGAGACTAACACTGGTGGAGCATCAGCACTGCCACCCAGGACAGTAAAAGCTAGCAACCCCATAGGGTGGTTGGGCAAGCCTTGCCATTCAGAGATAAGGACGCAACCTGTCTGCAGGCTTGGGCACATTCTATGGTGTTTGATATGTATTCATGTTTTTCTTTGCTGCAACAGAGACAAGAAAATAAAAAAGGAAGCAAAAAAAAAAAAAAGAAAACAAAATCATAGTTCCCATTAAGTTTGCAAGCTTATCCTTGATATTTCTTATTTAAGTCAGCCCAAATTTGGAATGCTTTTGGCTTTTTCTTCGTAGCAGGTAGCACATTCAGTTTAGCTCCTGATTAATTTCCAACTTGGGTAGTTGAATTCTGTTGCTCAAAATTCCTCTTGCAGTTTCAATTAGATGCAATCATTTAATTTTCACTTCCTTTTCTGAGCTGTTGAGTAATATTAGTGTGCATTGTTCAAACAGTTGCTCTGCATCATCACAGAGATGCTTGCTTTGTCCTGGTGGATGATGCAATGTGATCCTTGTGCATGGCTTGCATATCACTTTGCTGAATCTATGAAGTGTTTTGAGATGGTTGAATTGCTTTTTGACAAGAACTCTGTATAAATCATTACTGTCAGAGTGGTACTCTATAGCAATCAAAGTCAATATGCATTCAAAAAAATTAAAGAAACAGAGAATTGTGTTTAGATCTCACTCTGTGCAAAAATCCCATTGGCCTGCATAACTGAAAAACTTGGCATATTCATTTGGTTTGGGAGATAAAACTGTATTGCATGCTTTCCCATGGAAAAATTATTCTTGGAGCAAGATGGGTCATCTTAAGCCCATTCATTGCTTTGTAGGTCACAACAGTTCCTCATTTCATACCTTGAGGTTTTCTGTGTTCTGAAGAAGGGGGCAAGTTTATGGATACTGGTGAAGAAGATTTAGTTCCCCTTGTGGCAGTATGAAAGATGGGGCTCTTCCTAAAAGAAAGCAGGTCTTTAAATTCAGGTATTAGTAACTGTGGGCCCTCGTGAAGGTAAGTAGGAGTGGAAGATAAGCAAGGACAACTGAAAATTACACTGTAAATTAATTGTAAGACCTTTCCTTTACTGGACCAGTATCACAAGTTTTGGGTTTTTTTTTCCCCAATGTGATAATTATCTCCTGCAATGAGTATCACCAAAGCCTTGTGACTATTTGACAGGCACTCATTTAGTTTTCAAACTGATTTGGGGAATTTCATCTTCTTTCATTCTGCTTACACATCTTCATTTCCAAAGTTGCTTGAGAGAATCAGTGGTAAATTTCTCAAACTGTATCAACTTGTTTATAGATTTCTTCAGTGAATGATCTTTGATGAGCTACTTTGTAAACAACTCTCTGTAGGCTTCTGTGATTTCAGTGATGTGGCACAGAGTGGCAAGACTTACTTTGTTTGATGACTTAAAGGGACAACAAGAAGAAGTTCTCTGTCAGTGTGTCCTCAAGGCCAAAACTGCGTTTTGCCCATTCAGTGCAGCCACACTTCATGCTGTAGTCCCATTTAAAGACGGTTTTATAAGGGCCAATATACGACCAATAGGTGTCATTAGGACATTAGAGACAGGATTTATAAGCACACGAACAATACGAATGTGAACTTCTCACAGTCCATGTGAATAACTATTATTCTCTCCTTTTAATACTCTGTATCTCCTGAGCTATTGAAACATTCACGAGCTCCTTACAACCTGCGATGCACCGAGTGACCCGTTTAGCTAGAGGTCTGATTTGGTGGGGCTGTTTGGCACCAGCTTCGAAAATGTCATCTTTAAACAGGAATTTACCTGTCCCTTCAGATGACTGCTCGTTTTTTCCTGTTTGCTCAACTTCGACCAGGGCACTGGAGCTGTGCTGAGTGCGTGTTTCTGTAACAGGCTCCAGCAGTAGCCTCAGCGTCAATTGTGAACTAGACTGTTTTTGTAATGATAAGGCAAGGATACCTCTGAATTCTTTCTGGATACTACCTTTTCCTCATCCTTTCTGATGAGACTCAAATCTAGAAAGGTGCTGAAGGATGCTCGACGACCTCCTGCAGTAATACCCCGAGGAAGCATGCTTCACCACGTAAAGCCAAGAGGCAGAAAATTATCTTACTCTGTGGAACAATATGCTGATGAAAGCAGACCATAGCATTTCACTGTGCATGCAGCTGTACAAACACATCTCTCCTCTACCGCCTGTCGGGGACAAAAGGGTTTGCCCAAGACCCTGTAATGGGCCAGCGGCAAGGCAAGGATCAGACCAGAGCTCCTAATGCCTAAACTAACAGCTTAGTCTCTTCTTCTGGCCCAGCCATTCAAAAGCACACCTGCAGTTCTTAAACTTAGATTTTCCTTTCAGTTTATTGCTGGGCCAAGGTCTGAATAGGGAAGAACTAAATACATAATACAAGGTAAATAACCTGGAGGTAAATAATGTGTTGCATAAATAATAGGCAACGTGCGCTTCCTGACATTTGCACCATCGGCATCTATTACAAAACATGCAAATAGTCTGGCAAGGAGGTGAGTTCTCTGGATATGAATGGAAAACAAACACGAGATGAAAGGGGAAGAAAGGCAAATAGGCTGATGAGATGATGCTTTTGCCTGAGAAACCTCTCGTGAGTGGTACTGTCTGCCAAAGAACTAAACCTTCTGTGAAGAGTGCAGTGACTCACTGGCTCTGGAAGAGGCAAGGAATGGGATAGGGACCAACAGACAAGAAAGGGAAAGGGATTTTCATGGAGGTGAGGAACCACTGGAGACCATCTGTCAACCCTATTTATCAGGGTTCTTTCAAACCTGGTAGAGGAGCCAGCTTTTGCTTTGTCCGTGATGCAAGTTTGGCAGTTTTCCCTCTTCTCTCTTCCTCCTGTCATGTGCTGGGATAACAGCATAACCAGACTGCCTTTGGGCACTGTGAAACATTAACCCTTTCTCTTCTGCTCTTCCCCTGTAAGGGCTCTGCCCCTGCCATTCTCCCAAGGCTTGGTTGACTATGGGAGCACGTTTAGCTGGCGTGGCAGCAGTGATAGGAGGCAGGGAAGGATCAGAATTGGTGTGTGGTCAAGCCCCCCCACTGTTACTGTTTCGTCCCTTGCCATTTTCATCTTGGCTTGGACTCTCCAATTTGATCTGTCAGCACAAACACTGCCATCAACAACAGAGCCATGTTGAGGTGGGATTCTGCCCCAGGCCTGTACAGGCATTGCGGGCTTGAGGTTGGAGCGTGTAAATCTCACAAGGAACTGGGTTTTTCTGCAGAAATCCGCCTGCATACTTCACATTAGGCTCGGGAGCTGGAATCGAGTCTGGTCTTTGTTCCCAGCCCTCCACCATCCATCCCGCTGCCCCTGGAAAACCAGCGACCAAAAGTATGGACGAGCAATGATTTTTTTTCCCCTTTTATGATTTTCAGTGATTCACCTCTGACCTGATCAGAGCAGGAATTGGAAGGTCATGAGTCACTGAAAGGAATTGGGCATGCACCAGTGGGGAGCCACAGCCATATCATGAGCCCTGTCCTACAGCTATGTTTTTCATCTTCCAGCTGTGATCCTGTTACCAAGATACAAATTAGCTGCGGTGCCTTTCGTAAGGCCTTCTGCCTTATAAAGTTGCTTTGAGGTCTTTGAAAGAGAAGATACTTTAAAAGCCCAAACTGCCTTCCTCAGGTAAAAGACTGGGAGTCCCCACAGAGCAAGTGAGATGAGCACACAGAAGACGCTGGGTGCCTTGTCCTCAGCCTCCTCTCGCTGCTGCCTGCACGTTGCCCTTTCTCCAAATGCGAGCCTTCCTGCGTGCAGGTGGCCTTTGTGCCTGGCCTTCCTGATCTGGAGGGCTGCAGCCGTCGCCCTCTGGGGCTGAAACACAGCTCTTGGCCACTGATCTGTGCTGTGAAATTTTCCACTGGGAATCCTTCCCTATGCAAAGTAATAGAAAGTATATAGAAAAGAGCTGGGCCAAGTTAGATACCCATTGCTGTTTGCTACTGTCAAGTGCTGCTTAGAGCACAGGTTCAAATTCTATCTCATTTCATCCTGAATCATCCTTGTTTCTGAGCAACAGCGAAGTCTTTTAGCAGTTTGGACAAGAACAGCATCCAGTTCTGCGTGACTAGCAGTACTCAGATAGACAAAAAAGTTTGTTTCAGCCTCAGACCTGGGCTTGTAATTAAAGCCCAACACTAAGGGTTTGCAGTGGTTGGGGGAGAGGAAAGGGAGAAGTGATTTACTGCTGTGGTGAGAGAAAAGATGAAAACTTGTCGTGGCGTATGAAGTAGCATTTGGCAAAGCTTTGGATGAAAAGTCCATAAAGCATCTCTGCAACAAAGTGAATCGATTCATCCTGGTAGAAGGCTATTTCATTCAACCCTCTCCTCTGAACAATTTAGTGGCCGTTACCATGGGAGGATACGTCTTGCTTTCTTAGGCAGCAGGCTGCAACTAATTCTACACAGCTTTTTTCAACTATGTGCTCATGACAGATCCTTTTGGGTATTTCCTCAGTTCACAATCCTGATTGCATATGAACGTCATCCCATAGAGGTTATACACATGGATAACAGTCCCATCCTTATAGTTACTTTGGCATCAAACTCTTATTGCTACCAAAGTGAGAGGCTTAAACAGTGCTCAGTGCCTTGGCTGAGGCTATGCAGCTGCCTGTAGAAGGGCAAAAAGTGGAGCCCGACTTGAGACCAAGTCTCTGCTCACCTTATTACACTATGTATCTAGTCTGCGTTAGCAACCCAAAAGGATATCTGGAGTTTCCAGCTGTTTTGACAGGACGCACTACAGCTGAACGATGAGGTCCTGCCCTGAACTGTCTTCCTTCCCATGGGCAAGGACACAGGCTCTCTCGTGTCCACTGCGCACCAGCCAAGCTCTGCAATAGGCCCTCGGACTCCAAAGCAGGCAGGAGGGGCATGGGCAGTGACTGAAGGGAAATGGGCAGACTTTGACAGCCCTCTCAAGGCATCACTACTGCATGTGAGCTGAGGTGAATGAAGACTTTTAAAATCAAATTGTTAAGTTGTTGGCCCACAGAACCTTTATTTTTAAGCTTTGTCTTGCTATGTCTAGTTTGCTGCTTTTGGCAAAGCCACAGGACAACCGGTAGTGCTTAATTTGTGGTTCAGAATTTAATTCTAGGAAAACAGCCTGCTGTGCCACATGGTAGCTCTGCCTGGCAAAGCATTTATTGCAGGACTTGGCAATCCAGCCTGCTGCTGAGGAGAAGGTATTCTCCTGCAAGCTGCAGTGACTCTGAATTCAGTGTGCTGCACTCGATACAGCTGTGCTGGCATTACAGCAGTGTAAGGTGGCTGTTCACTCTTTGCAGGAGAATATTGTCACAGAGGCTGTGTTGCATCCTCTCCTTTTCCTCCACAAAGACTGTCACTGAGGTCGGAGAGTGAGACCGCACAGTCTGGTGATTAGAGATGGACGCAGTCAGGCAAGGGAAGGCATGGATAAAAGCAGAAGATGCAGCAGTGATTCATAAAGGATGGGAAGGATGCTGTAAGGAACTGAGCCACGTGTGAAGGTATCAGCTTGGTCCATTGCTGGAGGGACATATGCTTAGCTGTCACCTCCAAGACCTCTGTGATCAGTGCTGACTTACACTCTGCTTCTGAAAAAATGAAGTCTGGGATTTCTCTTTGGAAGTGGATCTCAGATGGAGCTGTCTGCTGGGGACTGCTTGAGGTTTGTGTTGGTGTTGGGGGTGTGACGTGCCTGGTCTGCGAAACACAGAGTAACAGAGTCTTCAGCAAAAAAGCCCAAGGAAAGCAGAGGTCTCCTTTCTCCCAGCTTTGTGGGGCCCTGAGAGCCTGAATCATATTTCCATTCTTTTAGGAGATATAGACGTCTTCACTATTCTGGCTGGGCATTTAATTCAAAACCAGACAGTCAATAAAATTGAATTCGTGGCTGACTTTGGGGCTACCAAAATATCTTTTTATTAAACAAAAGGGACCACTGGATGAGAATCTCATGTGTGACTGGAAAGGATTAAGCAGGGTTCATTAAGGCACTTATGCCTCTGAAGATAACAAAGTTCAGTCTTGATTTGCAGTTAATGGGCAAAAATTTGTTAGGTTTTGTGTGTGCTTATGTGACCACTGACTTGAAAGGCAGGGTGCTGTGTGGCAAAAACACCTGACAAAGTTTCAAGTAATCCAGAAGATTTCTGGAGCTTATGGAGGACAATTTCATGATGCATGCAACTGATGAACTGATAAGGGGAGATGCTCTGTTGGACCCTGATACTCACAAACAATTAAGAAGAGACTGAGGATGTGAAGGCTGAGGGCAGCCTCGGCTGCAGGAGCCATGAGGCTGTGGTGTTTAAGTTCCTGAGAGGAGTGAACAAGACAAACAGCAGAATGACAAGCCTGGACTTCAAGAGCAGATTTTAGCCTTTGCAGGGACCTGCTTGGCACAGTCTCATGGGAAACTGCCCTTAGGGGATCAAAAGGATCCAGGAGAAGCCAGCTGATCTTCAAGGACAGCCTCTTCAGAGCACAAGAACAGTCTGCTGCAATGTGCACACAGTTGAGCAACTCTGGCAATAGGTCAACACAGAACATGGAGCTCCTGTCTGAGCTCACATGCTGAGAGAAAGGACTCAGGAGGTGGAAGCAGGGACAGGCTACTTGGAAGATACAACGACGTTGCTCATGAATGTAGGAATGGGGTCAGGAAAGCCAAAGCTCATCAGGAGCTGAAACCTGCAGAGAAGTTAAAGGACAACAGTGTCTTTCTAGAAGAACGTTGGCAGCAAAAGGAAGGCTAAGAAGACCGTGGGCTCACTGCTTAGTGGGACAGAGACGTAGTGACAAGGGGCATGGTAAAGGCATGGGTATTCAATGCTGTTTTCACTTTCAAGATTCAACAGGACGGTTTCCTTGGCAACCTGATCTAGTTAGACCCACTTTGAGCAGGGAGTAGGACGGGGTGATCTCTGGAGGTCCCTTCTGACCTAACTTAGCCTGTGATTCTGTGACAGGAGACCCAGAATTGGTGTCTGGTCTGGCTCTGACTTCTTCTATGTAGTTGCTCACGTTATTGGGGAAGCAAAGGGTGGGGGGGTGTTAACCTTCTAGATACTCAGCTTCAGGGTTAGGCTTTCTACTTCAACTTTTTACCTGGGCCTGGAAAACATGGCTAGACAACTGAGTAAACAAATATTCAGTCCTACAGGTCTACATGGAGCTATAAAACTAAAAGGCCAAGTTCCTGTGTGTTGATTTTGTTGTAGTCATGAGGGATATACTGCTTTGCTGTCCTGCATTAGAAACACATATCACATTGCCTGTTAGGACCTCTGCTTCCTGCCAAGCCATCGGTGAGGCGTAGTCATTCTTCATCTGGATGAAGGGATAGGGGAGCCCTGTGCCCTAAGATGACTGTTAAAGCGGCCAGTCAAGTTGCACCCTCACGATTGCTAGGTAGGCTCATTTTTTTAACATTGAACTCAAGTCCTTAAATTATGTTCAGTTTCCTTAGGAATGGGGAAAGGTGGGGGTGTGAGAAGCGAGCTCTGAAACCAAATTGTAAGCTCTAACACCAGTTTCACAAATGTAAAAAGCTTGGGATGAAGCCAGCACTCAAACACACCTTTCCCAAACTCCAGACCTTGGTCTTAGCTTTTCAGTTCACTTTTTTCCTGCTCTATTTTCCTTTTCCTAGCTGTGAAAGCTCATGCCATAAGGCAATATGTTAGCATATGTTTGAGTTGTTTAGTATGCATAATTTTTAAATTCAGAATTATAAAGGTCCTAGCTAGCATAGCATGAGAAAACCTGGTTTATCAACATAGAAGTCAGGTCATTTTCAGCTTGAGCCAGATATACCAGAGGAGGCACAGCTTGAGTTTATAACTCTGATTTTCTTTTCTCACAAAAAGAAAAGGGAATTGATACATTACATAGTATTGTTTATGCTGAGAAATAATTTCAGTGTACCCAGGGTGTGTTGACGTTTCATTCCCTCTTGTTTCTGTGTAGCACTATTATTTCTGTCCAAGTTGCCATCAAATACATATTTATTTTCTCAGGAGTACCCAAATATTTCCAACGTGGAGTGAGAAACAGAGAGTTTCACAGCTGATATGTGTTTCCCTCTTGGAATGACATCACCGTTTAATTCCTCCAGATATTTTGCTCTTTATACCATTTTGACAGAAAGAGAAAGCAATTGCCCTTTACGTTAAGGTGGAGAGTTTTAAAGTGGCTGAAATCAAAGTGAATGAAGATCATGACGCAAGAAATTAATCTCTGAACATACAAATTGTGATTTATAATCTAACATACCAAGTTACATTTTTATCTATAGTAATTCGAGGAACTTCCGCAGAATCCCAGAAGAAAGAATTTTCATTCTTTGTCTTTTTAACACATGGGAAGGTGTTTGTACCTAAGGGTCACTTTTAAGAAGTTCCTTAGTAACTGAACTTAATCCTAAATATACTCATTTATGAAAAGTGAAAAAGGTGCCATTTCTACAAAAAAAAAAAAAAAGAAAAAAAAAAGATTACTTTCTTGTCTGTCTTGTTCTCTTTTACTACAGTTGACATGTGGCTGTAGAGACACAGACTTACACAAAATGAATACAAAATGACTTATACAAAATGAGTGCAATAAAAAGCCACCACACAGAACAGCAACAACTGGTGCTTTTTCATGTAATGATGTCTTTTTTAACCTTTTTTAAGGCCACTGGTAATAAAACAGCAGAGATCTGTCCCCTTCAGTAGAGTAACTCCAAAAGTCTGCATTGCAATGCAAATAAACAAGGCATTTTGCTGTGGGCAATTGAGATGAATCCCACTATAGGCAGAAAATTTTGGCTACACCCCAGATCCTATCCATATTTGAAGATATAATCCATGAGGGATTTTAGGGTTGTTTCTATGGATTAGAGGGGGAGGATCAGAAGCAAACCCTCCCATTGATCTAAGTTAACTTTTCCCCCCTGAAAGGTCTTGCAAGTGTGTATCAGAGGCAGTTGGAAAAGAACATTCTTCACCTCTGCATAAAATGTAGCAGTGATTAATCGTCGTCTTATTTTCAGTAAAATATTTTTCTTTTGTAAAGACCCCACATTTCTCCCAATTTTTGGCTTTCACATGAAATACCAGAACAATCTGAGGGAAGCATGCTGCACAAAAATGTTGATTGAATTCGATACCTGATTTTCCCATCCAAAAAGAAAAATAAAGATTTGCTTTCCAGTGAGCCCTTGAACTTGTTATATCTCATTCTTTTTCCCTAGAGTGGAATCAGAATATGAGTTAGAGATCAGTAGGAAATAGAGGTAGAAGGATACAAACCAGGTTCAGCTAATCAAACTGATAAGAACTGATTTAGAGGAAGAAGAGACAGTGGTTGGAGCTCTTGAAGTCAATGGTAAACCACTGCTTGACTTCCAGACTGGAGCAGGTTAACAGAAATTCAGCAACAGCTTGTATTAGGCATGTGGTCCATGCAGGTCCAAGAAAGCATGGAGGAAAGAGGCAGTCTGCACCTCAGAGGAAAACAAAATCATCCACATAGCTTTTTGTTGAGTGAGTGAATCAACAAGTCAGCCAGCATCTGCCCTGCTCATTTTCTTGGCAAGAATCCTTGTGGCAACGATGTCATATAAACTTTTCTTTGGAGAGACTTTGAATCAGCTAATTAGAAAAAAGCTTAAAACAATAAGTGCAGAAGAAGGGGAAAAAAAGCATACAGCCCAGGATTTAGATTTTCAATCAGACTGTCTATATAATGGAATGAGCAACAGACCATCCCCATGAGATTACTGCTTAAGCGATTCCCCAAGATGTTTATAAACACGTCTACAAAAATCCTCCTTTCCCATTATCGGGGATGGTGTTGGATGCATTCCTTGAGGCACTTGTCATACTCAGTGGCCTTTATGAACATTATGTGGCTTTAAATCATATGTCTGCTGTTATTAATTTCAAATGTCCTTCCCTGGCTTTAATTTTTACATTTCATTTGGGCCTCCCTTGTCTTGAAGTGTGTTAGAGCTCTATGGCTACTTCAAGAGGCACAGGCATGCTTCCTGATGCTCCTCTGCTTTTGGGTAGCATTTGTAAGGACAATGAGCCTTGAGGCCATCACTTCTGGCAACAGCTGGTGATTTCAGGTGCCTGATCTGAGGCACATAAAAGGGCCAGATTTTCACACACAGGCAACCAATCGTTTGAAAATTGCCAGTTGTTTGCAAAGCTTGAATAAATGCCATAAAGAGCATTACATAATAGCATGTGACTGTCTTCACAAGTCAGCCCATGCTGATGAGTGGTGGGCACCTCTGAAGTAAAAGGGGGGAAAAATTATGGTCAAAGAAATTTGAAGAGATGGTAGAAATAGGCAAATAATAAGGCTAACAGCACAACATATAAACCATTTCCCCATGCTCTGGCCAAGACTCTGAGCCCTGTATTTATTGTTCAGTGTGGGTCCACTTCTGTTTGGAAGAGAGAATGGGCTGATCTGCCCTAAGATATGCCACTTCACCAGTTTCTACATCCTTTTGCAGTTGCGGTACCTCTGGGTTAGGTCAGTCAGTGAGGCTTTAACACGTATGAGACTGGCTTTTCGGTGGCATTACTTAGGGCAATAATCTACCTTGCTATTGGGGCTCTTCGTCAGGTAATGCTGGACATGGTAGCGCCTCTCCTATTCTGTCTGCTTTTCCTTTGCCTTTAGGCTTCCTTAAAGGTGAGTCTGGGAAGGCAGAGGTGCTGTCAAGCACTCTAAGGACATTGCCAATCACCTCCCAGCTTTTGCAATCTCCTTTCTAGATTTTCAAGAAAGTGACAATTTCCTCCATCAAAACTGCATTTCAAAGCTGAAAAGCATTTTTCTTTCAGTGCAACACTGTAAGTCATTTAGCTCATTTTCACACTTGCTGTAGAAGTAGATCTAAAAACATTCACATGAGAATATCCTTGAAACTTCAGAAGATGTTTGCCTACAAGGAAAATGATACCTTTTTTTCCAAATTTTCTGCTTTTGAACTAGATAAAATTGGTGATTCCCCCCCCACGCCAAGTCACATAGGCTTGTGTGCTGCTTTTTACTTCACATCATGAAAACCAGCGTAAAGTCTGTTATGTCTTATAACCCACTGGCAGTTCATGGCACATCCGCACTGGACCAGCAACAAGAGAGGATAAGCAGAAACTAGTGTGGCGCTGGGAGATAGTATCTGCTTAACAGAGAAACCTTCTGCAGGAGTGTAGCACTTCAACATAGCCTGTATTTCTGCTTTTTGTGGTTCTCAGGGAAGAGGACATACACATATCTCTAACCATCAATCCAGAGAATCAAAGTGGTTAACAGGCAGAAGTCTAGAAGTAGCATGTGAAGTATGAAGGAGAGAGTGTCCCCTGCCTTCAGACACACACAGAAAGAAGGCTGAGGTGTTTACGGAGTTGCATGCATATTTTTTGGTCTGTCAGACACTCCCTGTGTGTGGGCTATTGTTTGACTGCAAGTTCTAATAAATAAGAGCTGACATTCAATAGAAACCTCTTATTCCCCAGCTGCACAGGATGACAAACCAACGGGGCCAAATTCCTGGAGGCGGTACGTGTGCCATGTTCTGGGGACTTCACCACAGCAAAGGTGACAGCTTATTGTTTGTGGGGAATGCATTGGCCACGCTCTGGTGTGTATCTGAGCAGCCCTTTGCATCGCATAGCTAAATGACAGAGGCAATTAGAGGCAGAGAAATGAAGACTTGCAGCCTTCAGAGGAGGGAGGTCTGGAACAGTTTGTGCTGAGAGAGAAATCTGGAGCTGTGGGCAGCTCTTTGGTGGTGGAAAACCAAGCTGGAGCTAAGAGCTGGCAGAGGAAGGAAGGTGGTTTAATGGGAGAAAGGAGACGGTGCATTTGGGGCACAGCTCTGACTCTGCTCCTTGTGTAGTGGGAGGCAGGCAGGGCTAATGATTATGGGTCTCTAATGAAAAACATAGGTTATTCAACTGGTTTAAGAAAGCAAATGCAGAAGTATAACATATTCAAAAAGCCTGCCTTTGGAGATTTATTAACAACAAATAAATAAAAGAGAAAGGTCAACTGCATTTAATATCATGTGGTACACTTGTATTAATAATCTCTGTGAAAACCTAAGTGAAACACCCTTTCAAAGCTTTTGGCTCTTTGTCCATTCTGTGGAGGTTTTTTGTTTTATATTTGTAAAAGATCAGCTGTCCCCATTTTACAGGGCATATTCTCCTACCCTACACAACAGAACAGAAATCCCTACAAGTAGAAACAAGACAAGACAAAACACATTCTCCCTAAAAATGCACCCCTTGGCCCTACCTGCCTCATAATTGTTTTTTTAACTGGAAAGAGGATAAATTTATAGCATTGTATTGTGTTCTGAAATTGAGTAAGGCCTATGTGGAGCCTCGAGGATTTGGGAAATGGACTTTCTTTGAGTGTTTGATTCCCATGGGTGCTATAGTCTGACAGGGACATGTCCCCCACCTGCATCCTTCACCTCAGAGACCTCATGGAGGTGAGGTGAGAGGAGAGTGGGACGGAGTGACTGGCCTGATGTCCTGGGTAGAAGGAGAAGGGGTTTCTCCCAGTCCCAGGCCAGTGCTCTGTGCCCACCACCTTCCCATAGTAGCCAGCAAAGAGGGTATTAAAAGTCACAGGCACTGCAGGGGGTCAGCACTTTCGGCTCTTGGTCTTTGCCAACCTACTGTGGGTTGTCTTCAGGGACCTGTATTCCCACCAGAGTTGGGAAAGCAGCGTCTGACATACTGCTGGCAAAGGACTCAAAAGGGAGGCATCAGCTGTCACAGATTCATTCATGGTTAATGCCCAGGTACCATGGGTGAGGTGGGCAGGAAGAGCTAAGATGCCTGAAAAACCCCTTCTGTCACCCCAGTTAGCATTACATGCGGTGCCCAGTTTTCTTTATTATCACCCAACCCTGGCTTAAGACCGCATGGTCACAAGATGGACGAACACACGCAAACCTCTCTTCTGTGTGTAATGTTTAATGGCTACTCCACTCCTCTAAAGATGTTCATACTCCTAGCCCCAAGCTCCCAAGGGTGCTTAAGATACATCTGAAGCAAAGCTCCAAATTCTTGAAGTGTTAGGGCAGAGATATCTCCTTCCAGGGATTTTATCCAAAGACTGGTCCCACGGCTCCTACATTATACCGCTCCTAGGAAACTGATAGTGAGTGTGTCACAATATCTCCTGCTGAAGAGATGAACAGGGTAAAACAAATGTGTATGTATGTCCCCCCTCAGGCTTTATCTGCTTTTCAGCACTGCAAGCTGACACCAAAGGTAAGAACAACACTTCCCTCTCCAAGCATCCAGCTCTGCTCTTCACCGCTCCATGGGACTGTTGCTGCAATTACATTGCGGAAGAAAGAAGCCCTCTGATCATCGCATACAAAATGAGGGCCAGAAATCTGAAAAAACTGAAAAGAAATGTTTTCTTTTCCCATAGAATTACCTGCTTTCCATAAAGATTCTTGATTTTCTTGTAATAAATCCCTCTCATAAAGAAAAAAGAAACAGCTGTCCCACGAGTGCCTATACCATCTCTCTGCCACAGGGCAATTCCTGTAAAGACTCTTTCAGGGAAAAGCACTTTTTTTTTTTTTTGGTCCATTTCTCATTGCTGGAGAAAACTAGGAGAGCTTGGGTGGAGGTTCTGGCTCTCATATGAGTAATAGCCTTTAGCTTACTTAAAGTTTCCTCTACTGCACATGCTATTTTGCTTCCCTCCCTTCCTTACATCCATGTGTTGTGGTGCTATACAGTTCTAAACAGCAGCTGTGCTGTACCTCAGGAGAGACAAGGGATCTCTCAAGGATCAAAAAGCACATGATTAGCCAACCCTTTTCTCACTGGTGCAGCCTGCGTATAGCAAACTGCTCAGCCCAGCCAGATCTAACCCTGGTCCTACAGCTTCTCAGCGAGAGTTTTGGTGTGTATCAAGTCTATTTCAAATGAAGGGGGCGAAGGGCATCTTTCTGCTGAGTCCCATGGCCAGTGCCACAGTCCCTGGAGAGGGTTTTGCTGTGGTCCTCCTTTCAGGATGTGTGCAAGCTCTAGGAATGCCAATTGCAGTGCATCATAGCCTAGGTTCAATGGGATCATTTTTAAGCAGAGATGAAAAAACCCAGAGCTAACTGCATTCCATACTGACATGGGCTGTCAAGTCAGCTGTTTTATGGAACAGGCTAGGATAATAGGCTTGTGCTACCCTGAGGTTGGATAGATTTCTGTTTTGCATACTGTTAAACATTTTTATTGCTCTCAGTTCAAGAGGCCATGCACGCTATTTCTAAAGGTTAAACATTATCTGGCAGAACGGAAGAGGGGACAAAATGATAGTAAAACTAGCAGAATCGGGAGAGAGACGAAGATTTTTTTTTTTTTTTTTAAATGGGCCCTTCTTCCTTGTTGTGGAGGAGTTAGAGAAATTCTGCCTAGAAATGTCCTCCTGAGGCTGGGAGTGGTATAGAGATATGTCAGGAAAAAAGCCTTGACCAAAGAGACCTTTTCCTCCTTCAGTTCCTCTGTTGACAGGCCAAACCGACAAAAACACAGCCTGTGGGAAACCAGAAATGCAGAGAGGCAAAGTGACTTTCCAAAGGTCACCCCTAGGTCAGTGGCAGAGCCAATTCTCATTTTAGGGCTTAATTGACAGTTCTGCTTTGGTGTTTCATTTTGTTCTTATTTTCAGCCCGTGCAGCTCTGTCCATGCATGTTGGAAGCACCCCAGGCAAGGCTCTCTTTCTGTCTTATCATTTTGTATGCTGTGACAAGCTCAATATCTCAGGGCCTGTTTTTCTTCCTTTCTCTTGCTCTGTAAAGTCTGCAATTCCTTAAAATGCTGCCTGCGTTTATGAGTGATTTCTCACTCCTCACAACTGAAGAGAGGGGAGATAATTGAAACCAAATGTTTCATTTGTGTTAATAATGAGTGTCATTTTATTTTATGTCATGCTGCTTCATGCAAGAGCACTTCAAAGTGCAGAGAAGAATAGAGGAGAAGAACATCATAAAAGAGCACTTGGAGGCCATATAATGAGAACCGATCACAAAAGGAGAAGCACTCTCAATCCAAACCTTGACCACAGTCTCACTAGAGGGAAAAACTTGAGGAGAGGAAAACATCGTGCTGCAGGGCTTTACCTTTCAACAAGAGGGGCTGTTGAGGTGCTCTGAGGTGCCCGGAAGCCTGGCACCTTCAGGGCGAACGCTCAGGCTTCGTCTCCATAGGATGACAATTCCTCCCTCCCTGCTGCATAAAAGACCTTTCTTGGCATACCCTTGTTAGTACGGGCCAGGGAAACCAACCAGCGTGATGCTGATGAGGTTTGGCCTCTCCAAGGGTGCTGCCCTCTCTCCCACCTTTGAGTGCAGGTGGAAATCACCCAGCGCCTCCCTCATGGGGTTGAAGGCGTCTGTTATCTCCCTGTAACCACCGTCTCTGTGCGTGCACACATGGAGAAAAGCCCGCTCCTTCGGAAGGGCCCTAGGAAGCTGGAGGAGCTGAGGATAGGAAGCATCCCAGCAGCAGCACAGCAGACCCAGCCTCGGGGCTCCCAGGTTCAGGTCACAACTCCTGGGCAGATAGTGGCGGGTTATTTTTGCCTCCTGGTGCCCTGTGGCGGGTTGTTTATTGCTTGACTTCCTGCAGCTGGATTAAAAACACTCAGCGGTCATGCACTTCATTTCACGAGTACCAGCTACCCCTATAAAAGTTCAATTGGGTGGCCATGCCTAATCTCATCCATTTGCCCTGGTGGAAAAGGTAGCACAAAGGCCTGGTATTAACTGGCTGATGAGCCTGTAATTTGGGCCAACCTTAACTCAGCATCATATCTTCATTACAACACAGTTTTAATTGCAAGTTCGTACTCTATTTTCTGTGGGAATCTTAGGTGATTTTGTACATGGGACCTCGGCTCTCATTTAATGAGACGTTATCCAAATTTTTCTCCTCTTTACAGAAGAGAAACACCCCTCGTACTGTATTTATAGCACACAAACCCCTTCCGAAGACAGCAGTGTAAGTTTCCTTCATTTCCTGCTGCCCGTGATTCATTGCAGCATCTGAGAATGTCACACCCGCGTCTGTCCCCCCTGCAAGTGGAAAGCAGGGAAAGACGCTACTGACAAAAAGCACACCCAAACTTTAGGTGGCCAGTGTGAGATAGGCAGGACTTGGTTTTTCATCATCCTAAGCATTGGTAGCACAGCATGCAGTCAAAACATGTAGTACTGTGGAGCCTTCATTTGGACATCCAATGTGAGGGACAAGATAAGGACTGTGAGTGAAGAAGTAACAGGAGTGAGCTGTGCAGCCTACACAGGCACGCAGTGGCAGAGGGCTCCTACAACCGCCTCCTTCATGGCAGCATCGAGATTCTTCAGCCATGACATCCTATTAATGCAACTTGATTTTTTCTCTGCATACCCTCCGACAAAGGAAATGGAGCTGTGCGTGACTCTCAGTCATTGCAACATTCACATTTCATCCAGGTTTACTGTACCTGACGGACTGTCTCAGCCTTCTTGCTGTGTGCTGCTGCTCTTACTGTCAGAGGCACTCCTGAGATTTATAGGACAAAATCTTGGCTCCACAAAATCCAGAAGCAAAAGCTGCCAGGTTTTCACTGTGTAGTATAGTGTGGTCCCGTTCTCTTCTTGGTCCTGGCTATCACAATACTATGAAGCACACAGATTATCAGACAAAAAGCTTCATCAGTTGGAGCGTTGGTGGAAAGCAGAACCCATAATAAAATAATATAACGGTACTTTTATTTATACAGCTCCCCCAGAGCCAAGGCACTATATAACATAATGAAACACTTATACTGAAAAACAGAAGACCCCAAAGAGTAAGATTCAAAAATTAAATCTCCGGGATAGTTTTTGCCTTTGGGCCAGATTACACAGCCACAGCTCACGTTGACTGAAACCAAAAGTTGAAAAAGGAGCTGAAATCAAGAAGTCTGCAAAACGCCTCTCGTGCCTAGAGGTGGGCAGGGGGCCATGTGGGTTATGCTTGCATACAGCGAGGGTCTGCACCCAGGCTGCTGCAGGCTGCTGTTTGGTTGTGGCAAGGTCTTGCCTCCTGTGTGCAAGACTAGAGCAGGGGCCTTGCTCCACCAGCAACGGGTTTGGGGCTATCTGTGTCTGCGGCCGTAGAGCTGAAATCTGGTGGAGGCTGCCTTTAAAATAACAGGACTCAGCTTTTTAAAGCCTTGAGTGGGAATCCTTCCCCACAGGCCAGAGGGACTATGAAATTAGAAGTTGACGCGCTGATATTGATGGAAGCTCTGAGCCAGGTCATACGAATGGTGAATTTCCCACCTGCCCTACTGACCAGGGCCTGTTGAACCATGCTGCAGCTGGAGCAAAGCACAAGAAATCTGGGGAGGCTGAGGGGCTGCTGCCTTGTGGTCCAGCCCCAGCTGGCTCAGCCCATCCCCGCTGTGCTCAGTCTGCCTCCTTCCCTTGGCATCCCCCCAGGTGAAGGGCTCTCCTTTCTGGCCCCACACCAGAAAAAGCTGGCAAGTGCATGGAGGGGGTGGAGGATGCCAGCTCCATCCCACGGGAAAGCCCACGCACCTGCCACCCTGCCCGCTCCTGCTTTCCCGCAGCTCTCCCTGCCCTCCAGAGTTGCCCCAGAGCCTGGCGCTGCCGCGGGGAAGCCTTCCCACCAGCAGTGTTGCAGGCTCTCGCCAAACGCGGGAACCAGCTCTGCCCTGGAGCTGCAAAGGCTCAGGAGCAAGAATTTTGTCAGGGTCGGGCGGTGCAGCGTTTCTGAATACGTAGCATCCATTTATCTGGTGTCTTTGAAGTGTCACCCTTCTCTCCCAAGAGCTTCTCATAAGTAGGCGCTTCAGAAAAAGGTGTTTTATTTTCAGCATGCCTCAGTGAAGCGATTTATTAGAAAGCCTTAGATACTGGAGCCAAAATTTGGTCTGCTAACACCACTTATATTGCCATCCTAAGGGTTAATGATCAAATTGGAGTTTAATATCCTGCTTCCCTCTCAGACAATTTCACATTAATTGTGCTGCCTTGCTACTATAAAATTTAATATCTCCTCTTAACCAAATTCTCACACATTACAGACCTTCCTACCTGAGATCTTCGCCATTCCTTTTTTCTTTTTTTTTTTTTTAAAAAAACATCTCTCAAATTAGCAGCACAGGTCTGGGGGATTTGCTGTCTACACCCTCCTGGCTTTGCCTGCTTTCAGTTCAACGTGTTGAATGGACATACACTGCAAGCCTGCAGGATCCAGCCCACAGCCTGTGCGTGTCGATGGAAAGTTTGCCCTTAATTTTCAAGGGGCTTGGAGTCTGGCTGATGGAGACGGGAAGCACAGATGGGGAGAACGAGTAAGGGTGTATGCAGATAGCCCCATGTTGTGCGCGCCCCATGTCCGAATGACCCCACGGTGTCCGGTGATTCCAGTTTGCTACATTTCTCATCGCCCTGAATTTAGAGCAGCAACAAAGGTACATCATTAGTACCACCCCAGCACAACCCTCTCTAGCCAAAATATTTCTTTAGGAGTATTATTTCTTGGCTTAGAAAAATCCCCTTTTTTGTCTTGTTTTGTTTTGAACAAGTGTTTCCCAAAAGTATTTCCCAACTGGATCATAAAAAAAAAAAATCTACACTGCACTGAAAAGAATAATCAGTCCCTGCTGTTAAGTTCTTATATTCTGAAAGCAGAGTTAATGAAATGAATATTGTCTAATTAAAGAGACCTTCATAACTGTAGGATCAATCCTTCAGATGGAAGTCATCAAGTTGGGATAGCATAAAGCTGTCAGCTCAGGCTGGATCTAACTGTTGAACCTGCATTCCCAAGAAAGACACTTAGGTCAGGAGATGGCTTTTTAATAAGAAACCCTAGCCTGACACTTGAGAAAACCACTGGGCTGTGGAAACTCTTTGTCCTTAACAGGACTAAGAGCAGGCTGAAGTCTTGCCAAGATCTTCACCATCTCCCCCTCCCACCAGTTGCAACATCTCTGCCTTTGGAGCACCGCGACTGACAACAGGCTCGATCGCAGTTTAGATCTGCCCTTGAAGCTTTGGGCAGGCAGGCGCTGCTGCTCTGACAATCTCCATGGCCTCGGTTTTGTCAGCATCTAGAGGTACAGCCAGCTGTACCTGTGCTCTGGCTCCCTCACCTCGATCTCCTGCTGCAAAACCACCATAAACCCATCTTAAGCAGGCAGCCTCCGAGCCAGATTGACGTCTATGCCAAATGGAAATAAAATATATCCAGGAATCTTTCACTGTCTTTTATAAGTAGGGCAGAGATTTTGCACTCTGGTGCTTGACTTCATGCAAATGCATAGATTTTAAACTATTATTACTATTGGATAACGCTAAAGGGTTTATTAAATGTGACCCACCGAATGTGAGGGAAAGGCATTTTCATCCCTCATCAGGGAGAAGGAGCACCACTGAGCCCTTGAAGAGAAGCCTGCTAACGCTGTGAGACAAAAAGATTTTCCTACAGGATAATCAGTAGGAAGACACTGATAAACTAAAGTCAGTGCTTTGCAGGAATGTGCCAGCTTCTTTAAAGTCTGATAGGAAGTTTCTGTTTGAAAGGGTTAGAACTGCTAAAAATTAGCTGAACATCTCTAAAATTTCATTTTTCAAAAACTATGGCTGAGAGAGATGTTGGTGTCCTAATTTGGGAAAAGATTTTGGAAAAATCATTGGAAATCCAGGAAAACAGAAATTCTGCTTTACAACCATCTGTAACCTCTATGTAGGCACAGCCCTGTCTTAAAATAAATAGTATATCTTACTGACTTGAAGAAAAAAATTGGCTGAGACACACTCAGTACTCAGACTCCAATGAAGTTTTGTTTAAACAGGGAGTATAGCATTCAGTTTCTACAATCTGAACAATAATAATTCTGGAGCTTAGAATATGTAGTTAACATGCACTTGGAGGGCTGTTTTACTTTTAAAATATAAGCTCTCAATTGCTCAAGCAAAAATACACATTTTTATACGCAAGTGGTTAGTCAAGTGCCTAGGCAATTCTGCAAGAATGAATTGGATGACATAAATAGTAATTTCACGTTCAAAATCTGGATAATATATTTGTACTTACTACAGCACATGTGTAGCTCATGGTTGATGTGCAATTCATAACACTTTCTTTAAAGAAAAGATGAATGATTGGATCTGAGCATTCTTAACAAAAAGAGACGTGAGTACCTCTTTTGGGAATAATGTCAAATCTGCATTGGCTATTCCTATTTTGCCAGCTCCCAAAGGAGAAAAGGAAAAACTGCATGCTTATCACTGAAGCATTTAAGAAGCTGACATTTATCTTTCATCAAATAATAATTTTCTTTGAATATTAGTGCAGTCAATCAGAATAAAAATACTTGTACATGCAAAGAAGAAAGCATTACCAGTGTATGAAACATGGGTAATAGAAAAAAAATTTGAACAATCCTGAATTAATAATTTCGTTTTCCTGCAAGAACAAAAGCTAGGTAAAAAACCAAGCAAAACTATAAATACCTCCACTCTACCTCTGTCACATAGCTACAACCCCCTTTTCTTCACAGTTGTGTCAGGATCAGGTCTCTTGCCTAACGCACATGCACCTCCAGGTACGTCTATGGAGAAAGACTTTTTGCCAGTATGGGCATTACCAGCCGTGGTGTGGTGGGTTAACCTTGCCTGGCTGCCAGACGCCTACCAAGCTGCTTTCTCATTCCGTCACCTCAACAGGACAGGAGGAGAAAATAAGATGAAAAAGCTCATACAGTCAAGACACCTGCTGTCCTCGGAGACAAGTTGAATGCCTCCTGCTTTAAAAAGTCAGCAACAAACACTCTGGAGTGTAAGCATGAAATGTGAAGAAGAAAGGACAAAGCAAAATCCTAACAATCAAATGTTGACTTCCATGAGGGACACATAAAAATTGCCTGGTGGTACTGGGCTCCCTAATGTCACTGGCTGAGGGGGGTTTTTACGTCTCTGACATGTTGCTTAAGCAATGACTTTAGGAGCTGAAGTTAGGCTGCTGAAGGCATGTGTAATCCCACAGGAGAGCTTTGCCATGGCATTGTTCTGAAACTCCTCTAGGAGTCTTTGCTCTGAAATGTTATCTGACACTTCTTTCAGCTGTTCCCGAGCAATGAGAGAACCTTTCAGATCTGCAGAAGAGCTGTGGAGATCATGCTAATGGGCTCCTCGATGACATTGGGCAAGTTCTAGCCTGGGGCAACTCACACATCACAGTCACATAGTTTAGCACAGGCGTTAGGGGATTTAGGAATGGGGGAAAAACCTTCAACACAGAGGACCATGGCTTAGGGCTACTCTTTGTGTCTTCTATACATTACTAGAGATTCATCTGTGGAATAGAGCTGGACTGTTATTTCGAGTTCACTGCTTTCCTTTCAACAGCTGAAGGGTCGAGCAACTTATTCAATAACTAATGAAATCACTTTCTATGCTTTCCAGACTACTTTTTACTTCAAATGTTGGCTTTGTAGGGGGATTAGGAAGCATAAACCCAAATTATGTCCTTTATAGTGACACAGCTGTCTCTGAAGTCATGGAAAGTTGTACTCAACATATTGGATTCTAGCATTTGACCAAGAGTTCTTATTCAGTCATTTGCAAAGGAGGCCAATCACTGCCAAACATATGCCCTGCAGGAAAGGATACCAAAATGCCAGTCGTTCTCTGTGAACGTGTTAGAAACCAACAGGGACTGCAGGGGGGCAGCCATGTTGTGGCGGAAATCATCCTGTGAGGGTTGCAGTTTGGGCACGGCCCTCAGGCTGGAGTTATCTCAGGTGACCACAGCTGATGTAAGGGCTGGTTGGTGATCTGGATTGTAAGCTCTGAGAGGAACTGAGTCAGCAGGGGCAGAAGAAATTGACACTGCTGGGTCATCCTGGGACACAAATGCCTGTCCAGCCAGCCCAGCCCCTCTCCCTCATCACCCTGAGAAGTCCATTGTAGTGCCCTGTCTGGGAATGACTCCTAGTCACCTCTGGCCCCTTGGCTTTCTGAGGTACGTGGCGTATGTTTTGCAGCTCTTCACCATATGAAGATTTCATGATGTAGCTCAAGATGGTCAGGATGGCCGCCCTTGTAGGTTGAGAACAGTGCTTTGAGGCTGGGGGCCAATGCATGAGCTGGTGCAATAGCAGAGCCTTGGGGATTTGATTAGACAGTCAATAGCTGGTACCCAAATTTAAGACACAAACCTTGCACTAGGCTGAATTCTTTGCAGCCAAGAGTCTGCTGAAAATAGCAATTCCTCTTTGTTTTTCTAGAGCACGAGCAAGCAGCCACATTTCTACAGATTCCTTTGTTACTGAAATCAGTTCTACCAATAGCTCGTGCAGAAGCCGGTGGGCGGGAGGGTCCAGTCACACCGGTTTCATGGATTGGTCCAGTGAAAGTTCTTCAGATCTCGGCGAGGGGAAAGAGGTGGATTCTCTCTTGTTGATGTTAAACTGGTCCATTGAAAAGGTGACATTTTCCCAGAGGAAAAAATGGAGGCATTTCTGATTATCCTTCAGTAAGAAGGATCTCTTTATTGCAAGCTTAATTTTGCTCATTTCAGTGACTGTAGAAAGCAAATGGCACTACTCCCAGGTTTGTCCATGTTTTCCTATGCTTTCTATCCGGAATATCTTGTAAGCCTTAACAAGAAGTAAAGATCTTGAAGATGATCTTCTCCCACTTCCTGGACACTCATGGGCAACAATTGCTTTTCTAGCATGAATGGTGTGTTGCTGGAAACAGCAGGTGAGGTAGAGCTCAGATGTTCTTTGAGCACCCTGTGGGCACTGGCAGGTAAGCAGACATTTCCAATAGCAGGGATGGTGTGTGAGACATAGCTGTGGAGTCAGATTGGTCTTTTCCTGATGATGCCTTGCAAGACCCCAGTGGGTCACTGTCAGAGCTACTACTAACAGGTGGCAAATCAAACCTGACCATCTCTCCATCTCCCTGGTCAGTGATTCACAATTGCAACTGCTCCTAATAAGGCATACTCAAATCAATCCTGAGGGGTCCTTTCCCTGATGCACACCGTTAGTGTCTCAAAGGATTCCCTCCTTGTCTTTCCTTCCCCACCCTATTGATACTTATTGACAAGAGCTGCCTCCACATATGTTATGCAGGGCATTTTGAATCTGTTTGCTGTTTAGCAAAGTCCAAGCTGCAGCATAATAAGATGCAGGGGATTTCTAGGCATAGTTAGTGAAATGTCAGACTTCATGTATGTCAAGCCAGTAAATGCAGGCTGATTCATAAAACTGCCCTGAATAAACAAGTTATTACCACTTGCGCACTCCTAGAGGACATTGGAAAAGTGAAGGACAATTAGAAGGGGAAAGGCGCACTCTCTTATTGAGCCTCATTACTTGGAGGTGCAATGAAGGAACAGGGAGTCAGCAGTACCTTGGGTTAGGTGCTAGGTGTTTTGCTCCCTTCCTTCCTCCCCTTTCTGCTCTGGGAGATGCTCTATGTCTGGACGTCTCCTGGGGCTTTTGGGATAAACAGATGTGACTGCATCGACAAAAACATGCTGAGCCTTGGGTGTCACCATGAAACAGACTGACTTCCCAAAAGAGACGGGTGATCTCTCATTAGCTGTGTGAGGGTCCCAACCAAGACTAGAGTGTATTATTTATAGGGGAAGCATGTAGAGAAGACATGAAGCTTTTGTTAAGCCTGTTGTATCTGAGGGACGCTGAAGAACAGGTGTTCAAAGGTATTTAAAAACCTATTCAACGTTAGGGTTGGAGCTTAAATGTCTTTGGAAGTTTGGACTAGAGAGACAAATGTTGAAAGAATTGCCTAAAAACCCCATATGGAGGAGGATTAGGGAATCAGTTGGGTATGTGACACATATGAGGTACTAAGGATCTAAAATCAGAGGGATAGTTTTAAAGATTTTTCAAAACCAGGAAAGTCCCACTGTGCTGAAAAGTACCTTGCTGCTTCTAGTCTGTAGTCTCCTGCCTCTGCGCGTACATACATAATTTGAAAGTCAGACAGTATTTCCACTTATGAAAATGCAGTTTGGGGTCCAAGTGAATTCTGAGTCTAAAAGAGATGGTCAGTATTATGGCAGAGTCTTGTGGGAGAGAAGGCTGTGCATTAAACTGATCTTTTTCACTTTTCAGCTCAACAGTTAAGCGAGAACTTGCCTTTCTTACCCCTCTGCTGATACTGAGTGGTATGAACAGCAGTCACTCAAGACCAAGACAACTGGAAACTTAAACTCTGAGTAGTACAGGTGTGACAAGACCTTGTATTGTTGTAGCCCTCTGCACCAGGACAAGCTGTCTCTGTTGCAGCCTTTGATGCTGAATTCCCTGGGAAGTGACAGTGCTCTTCCTCAAGTCTTTCAAACAAGTGGGCAAAATACCTAAGAAAAAAAATATAGGGGCAGGACGAATAGATGGCAAAAATACATAGACATTTGTAATATGATAAATTTTTGGCTAGCTTTGTACTGAAGAAAAAAAAAATCAAGGTTAATTGAAAGATATCATTTATCATTGATGATGTTTCCAGTATTGGGAGTGGCTGGAACATGAGTAAGTGTTTTCAAAGCTGTTTTGCCTCATACCGTTGATGGCGCCTGCAAAGATTATGCATATACGAGTTTTCATTTCTCTGTAGCTGCCCTTGGCTCTGACACTGGAACAGCACATTGCAGAGTGCTGTCCTGCAGGGATGCTGGGTGTGCGGAGCTGCACGGCCCTGCCGTGCTGTCAGAGGTGAGAGCGAGCACCTTCCCCCGCATCCCCTCCTCTCCTGCGAACGCACGCCGCCACTTCTCGGGAGGGCGACTGTTGTTTCTCTTCACCGAAAAGGCCAGAGGCATGGAGGCAAGGGGAGGAGAAGCACAATCCAGCACAAGAAGGTGTCTTCTGAGCCAAATGAGCTGCAGGGAGGTCAGGCACAGCATGTTCTCTCCAAAGAGGGCCTCTGCAAAATCCCTGACAAAATCCTTGCCGTGCGGTAAATCCCCCGGTGGAGCATCAAGTCTGCTGCTCCCGCTCAGGACGAGAAATGCCCCACTCAGCCAGCACCAGCGATGCTCGAGAGCCAGCCCCGGTCAGCCCAGCCTCCCGCCGTCTCCCTCCGGGCTGCGGCCAGGAGGAGCGTCAGTGCAGCGGCGTGGGGAGACATCACCGCCCCGAGGAGGTCTGGCTGTTTTTGCCGGCTGCTGGTGGGTTGGAGAGGTTCCAGTCTGGCGAGGAGGGAGCTGGGCTGGGAAGCAGGGTGGCTGCAGGACGCTGTAGCCCCAGTGAAACCGGTGGGGAAACTCCCCCCCCTCTGCCTCTGGCTCCACAAAATGGGTTGCCACCTCTGCTGCCCATACGCACAAATCCCCCGCTTCCCTGGCCCTGCTGATAAAAAGGCATCTGGGGCCGTTAAAACCTTTTATTTCTGTAACAGCAACCGGCTGGCGAGCACCGGTTTGGGCAGAGCTCTGAGCGGTGCTGGGGACAGCTCGCCCGAGAGCGGGCAAGCAAGGGTCTGGGTGATTTGGCCCCCTCTGAAGGCTTTGCTGCAGGTCAGTACAACCATTGCAGGCCTCGCACTGGGGCGATCCCGTTGCTGTGTGGACAGCCTGAAATCCCTGACGTGGTGACAGCCAGCCCGTACCCCTTTTTGGTGAAATGGGTGAGGGCATGGTGGCCTCCGAGCTGCCACGGCTGCGGCACTCAGCCCTCTGTAATTCCCGTGCCTCAGTTTCCCTTGCGCAATGCAGGAGTGCTGGCAATGAGTCTTGCTTAGAAAGGGGAAGAAAAATCACGTTTTGTATTGAGGAGTTAGAGGTGGAAAGCTTTGCATTTAATAACACGTGGCAATGAGAAGTTTCAAAACAAAATCAGGGAAAGGGGGGGAGGGGGGCAGTTTTCAGTGGAAAGGTTTTGTGTATCAGCAGTTTGGATCTGTTTCAACATTAATAATTTGGACTCACTTTTTCTTTCTTATTATCACTGGCATTATTTATTTCTATCTGATTTAATTAATGAAGAGCCTGTTGGCTCCCGCACTGAAGCAGGTGTTCCCGCGTCCTTCCCTTTGGCAGGCAGTACCTGCGCTCAGCTCCAGGCACGATGGCAGCCTCTTGGCCAACATGTGGTGGGGGTAATTAAGGGCTGCTGGGACTTATTCTACTTCCCTACAGGTGCACAGGCTGGCATATGATTTCTGACCAGCTATACCCATCGCATGTGTATGCAGGGAAGGGACTATTGCAGAGAAAGGCACTGCAGGGGCAATGGTACCACCGTGTGAAGATCTGCTTTCTAAATCAGCCCTGCAAGGGATGCTTAGCTTCATGGTTGTAGCCTGACACTGTGGTTTCTTCCTGGCCATAAACCGTGCCTCCTGCCCCAACCCACCTTCCTGAGAGCAACTTAGAACAGCTCAGTGCCCATATTGGGGAGCTCTGAGACAATGCTGCTGCTTTCTTAGGCTTTTAATTCACAAGGAAGTAACATGGGATTAAGGAAACACAGGAAAGAGAGGCAACACCATTTCACCAACACCCACCCCACCCCAAAACCATGAAAGCATCTGTGAGGATATTCCACAAACCAGCGGCACTCACTCTGTGTGCAACTCGATCCTGCCAGGGAGCCAAAGGGAATAGCGTATCGCTTCCTGCTGACTTTGGCAATGATGGCACAGAGAGCAACTGTTCAGACCTGTTCAGGAGCAGCGTGGAGATCCCACAAGTCTAGTGAGTTGGCTAAAGACGTTTCTCAAGCCCAGAAGGTATTTCCAAGAAGTGCTGTGTCTTGGGATGGTAGGACTTTGTGCAGCACAGAAGTGTGTCGCTGCTATGATCGTGAGATGTGTTCCCGAACAGCAGCCTGTGCCTGGGGAATTGCAGAGGATTGAAGAAAAAATGTAGAAACTGACAGTGTGACAAGGCTGCAGCAGATATGGATGAGTAACAGAAGAGTGGAGCTAAGCAGAACACTTGCTAGGACAGATCTAGACACCAGGGAGGGGAAACAAAAGCACCACTGGTCCAGAGCAGGGTCTTATTTGTCCTTCAACCCAGTACATGCACCTCTTGGATGGGGAAGATTTCACCGAGGACATATTTCTGTAGGACATGGAGAGGAAAACTGGTCTGGGGGCTCCTGGCTCACAAGCAACATACTTCTGATATTTTCAGAACGACAAAGGTTTGCAAACGCTACTGACAGCCATTGCCATTGTGCTCAGCTTTGCCCCATTCCCCAAGACAGACGTACATGCTGAGACTCCGCAGCATTTACAAGCCATTGTTTACATACTCCAGGCTTTAAGCACTTACAATTTTGTGGCCTGCCCCACACACCCTAAAAACTTGTCCTTAACAGTTATCTCTGGATTTGAAACTCCTGTAAAAACAAAAACAACTGGTTTTGGCTGCTCTGCCAAACAGTCTCTCTCCATAAAAAGGAGACTGATTTTTCTCCCTGGGTAAAGTAAAAGGTTACAACAATATTTAGTTTGAACTTTCTTGAGATCAGGCATTTATTTTCACTCACTCTCTCAGTGTGTGCGTGTGTACATGGAAAGTACCTTGAAGTGAGTCAGCATTACTCAAAGTGAATCATTGGTCACTGCTTCTCTGGGACGTTCATTCAGTGTTGCATGCAAGTTTTCTCTTCCTTCCAAGCCAGGATGGGATAATTTGTGCTGCTTCCAGACTGCTGTAGACTTTAAGGCACTGGCTTAGAAACCAAACAAGGGGCTATCTCATACCCACTGGTATCTTAGGGAAGGCTTGATAATGGACCACTACTACAGCAGTAACGAGAAATAGAAATGTTGTTTTAATCCCCTCTCCAAAACAAGAGGCTTGCCTACAGCATCACGGAAAAGTTGGTTGCCTCATGAAGCAGCAGTATCTCCAAACAGAATCAGCAGAAGTGTCAGAGCTCTTACCTCTCTTCCTGTCATTAGATCAGGCACCCTCTCAAGTCCCAAGGCAATGTAGATTTTGAAGTGAATTTGGAGGGCACCTAAGAACCATAGAGGAAAGAGAAGGATCTGCATAGCAAGGGCTTTGGAGAAGCACATTTAATTTCTTATCTGCTGTTTACTTCAGATTCAATTCTCAGGGCACATCCTGGTATGCAAGGATAAATTTCTGGTACTCTAGATAAGTTGTCCTTGTCAGGAATGATTTCAAAGCATTTATTTTCTCTATAAGCCTCTTCACTCAATTCATTCCATGGACACAGGAGCTGTTAGTCCTTCTTTTTAACAACTGCGTGTAACACTGTGGGGAGGCTTTTTCTTCCCATTTTAAGAAGCCACAGCCTTTCCTTTCAGTCAGATACCAACTCCCACAATAACCTCCTGGTGAGGAGCTGTGTCTCTTTTTTACCAGTCTCCTCCCTCTCCAAAGTGTGGTGACATTGCCCTGTCCCCGCTTGCAAGCAGCAGTGCCCCAGCATCACTCCGTCAGCCACGGTAGCCCCCCTGCAACAGCCAGGTGGTCTGCCAGGGCTGCTTGCATGGGTGACAGTTTGGTGTTTTCCAGGGGAGGCCCAGCACGATGCTTTGAGTGCAGGGAAGGAAGGAGACGGTGTCTTGTCTCACCCACAAGGCTCCTGGGCCTTGCAGGACCTGGCCCAGGTGGCAATTGATCCCTGATGTTGCTTCTCCGGCTCCCCATGACAGAGACCAGCTCTTCTTGAGATAATCCATATTTCCTGCATGCATCAAAGGAGATAATCGGTGTTGTAATCTGCCTCCTCTGGCTTTAGAGGGCATTCGTGATGGGAGCGCTGGTCTTGGAGTGAGACTGCCTCGTGCCCCGTGCTATTTCGACTAAAACTGAAGTACGAAAGAAAACCTAAATTTGGTTTAATTTGTCAGACAAAAGTAACGGTATTTTGTAGAGAACAGGTGAAAAGCATGAGCTTTGTGTGTTTTCAACTTGTTCAAGCAGTTCCACATTCAATATGGATGCAAGAAAACATATTTGTGTTCAATGTATGCTGAGGGAAAGGTATGTGGATCTGCTAGTTCAGCAAGCCAAGGCTGCTGCCAGAATAGAGACCCTGGGGTGTTTCGTCCTGCTCAGGTCAGGCTCAGTGGCTGCACAGCACTGCCCGTTACTCCAAGGTGCGTGGGATAGATGGGCAATTCTGGCCCTGGGTAGGCACCCAGCTGGTGCTTCTCAGGAACCCTCCCCTGGCCATCTACTCAAATCATGTTCAGTCACCCCTGTGGTTTTGACTGCTTCAAAAAGTGGGTGCAGCTGAGGATGGAGCGGGGGGGATGGAGGGAGCATTCAGAAGCGAGGCCAGCTGAAGCTGGCTGTGGCAGGTGGCAAGGGGGGATTTCCCTTGCTAGCCGGGCTTTTCTCTCCTCCCTGCTTGTTGGCCCTATCGGGGCTCACTTGGGAGCTGTAGGGCTGGAGCGGCTCCCCATGCCTGATGCCAGCGGGAGAGGGAAAGGCAGCCAGGGAATCTCTGGAGCTCACTGCCATCGGCTGGAGGGAGGGTGAGGAAAAGCCCTCATGGTGAGTGGCTTGGGAAAAAAAAGAGAGAGGGGGGGAAAAAGTTAAAAAAGGGACAAGAATGCTGGCATTTAGGAATGACTTGGCATAGCATCTGCTCTTGGACGTGGTAACTGACACAGAGTTTCCAGCAGTCTCACGTGTCCGAAGCAGAGTGGCTAATATGCCCAAGATGCCTGTTGCTTTAGTCACTTCAGTTCCGGAGAAAGACTGGGAGTGGGGGGGGAGAAAAAACATCCTTTACAAAGATGTTTTAAATTTTTTTTTAAAGAAACCGATTCTATGCGGGCTGTGAAGGGACTGCACCTACGGAAGTGATATTTGGATAGCCTATCTGTGCTCTATGAAGAAAGGCAGGGGTGGATTGGAGCTTATAGTCTTTAACCTTTGGAAATTCAGCTTACGGCTGAGTTGCTGAAAAATTGATATTCTTGGGTTTGGATATTGGGCACTATCAGGCACTATTTACTGTCTTGTTTTACTGGGGGTGAAGCCTGCTTTGTGCTTGTAAAGCAGCTGAAAGCAACAGGAACCTCATCATAATAGGATCATCCTGGATACTATGTTTTCATATAACGAAATGGCATGAAATTATTTCTTCAACACACTAATTGCAAAATTCCTTGGATGCAAAGACAGCCACAAACCAAGAGTCAAGAAGCTTTGTCAGCTGAGGTTGTGAAAGGAAAACAGAGAAATCCAGGTGATCCTTTAAAGATGGAGACAGTGTGGGAGGAGGCACCGAGAAAGCCTGTGCTTAGCCACCTGGGAATGAGTTTAAATTAAATTAAAGCACAAGCCTATAAGTAAAGCTGAAAGCCAGGTACCTAAACCCCATTTTGAATAGGTTTTGTGATGACTGAGAAGGAAAGAGAGGGTAAGTGAAACTAACCACAGAACCACAGCTTTTGATGACCTTGGCTATAAAGAGGGCAAGGACTTAGAGGGAGAAAAAAAATGTTCCTATTGCTTTTGGGTGTGTTGTGGCTGACTGGGATTTATTCAAGCAAGACAGGTCTTGTAGGATGGGGCGGGCAGACCAGGGGATGTAGAAGGACATCAGTAAAAGTAGGATTAAGGTCAAACACCGGACTAAAAAAGCTTGTGAGTCTCTTAGAGGAAAAGGTGAGGGGATATTAATAATCCCTCTGAGATATTCTGTACAAGGAAATAAAGTCTGCCCAATCCAAAATGAAGTTCTTCAGTAAGAAATTTTACTGAGCAGAGATGCTGCTGCATCCTTTCCAGAGAAAAAGTTTTATAAAGGGCTTGTAAAAGGGCCTTTTGATGATCAGTATCTTTACTATATGCCACCATAACAGGCTGCTGTGCTAGTGACCCTGCATAGTTTTTTTAACCACAGACCAAAGAATGATAATTACATATCTCAATACCTCTTGAAATGGTGTCTTACTTTTCCACATGTTGGAAATGTTGGAACCATAAAAAATAGTGACCTAACAATTTTTTTTTCATGAGTAGCAGTATGAGTTCTCTGTCTGAAGTGCATATACACTAAATTGAGTCAAACATCCCAAATCTTTGTAGCACAAGATCCCACACGGTCTTTGACAACCATCCAGGCTTACACCTTCCGAGTGTAAAAGCAGATTAGACCCGCCACTGAAGGATACAGCTTTTTGCACATGTGCAATCCTGTTAAAAAGTTAACTTACTGCTTTCTTGTCAATCTTTTTAATGATATGTCATTAGATAAATTAAAGAATAATTTCAATTTTTAGCCCATAGTAGTGGCTAAGCTATTTTTTTTATATTATCTTGCAGGTTTCCTCCAGTAGCTAGAGAACAAGACAGAAGCTTGACCACTGACATTTTGTGCTATAAAAATGAAATGGTGCTGCCAGCTCACAAATCTTTATGTTCCTAAGGTCATCTGCACAAGGTCACACAACAATGGACCACTCTTATGTTCTCCAGTGTTTCCACAATCCATTTTTAAATGTGGTGAAAGCAAAGAAATTCACGCTATCTCTCCTTAGGAGATATTCCACAGACTAATAGGTCATCAGAATGCTTTTTTTCGATTGCTGTGAAGATGTATTGCCTACATTGCAATTGTATCTGAAGATTCTGTTTGGGAATGTGTATCTGAAAGCTGATGACAACTGTGGTTTTCTTTGCTTGGCATCGTTTCTGACTCTGCTTTTCCAACTTCTCTCCAAAACTAATTCTACAGTATATGTGTTTTGCAGTTATGTTCCGAATGCACAGTGAGGGTGATACTGAGAGAGAACCAGCTGACAAAAGGTTTCTTCCATTGGACAAAAATATTGAAAACCTTTTAAGCTTTCTCAAGATCATTCTTATTTTCCTTTCCTCCCTCCCAATTTTCTGTTTGAAAACAAACACAAGAAAAAAAGGTTACATTAATTTTCTTCATATTTCTAACAGCTGAAAGTCTTTGGACATTTAGATAGAATCAAGAAATGTTATTGAAATGCTTCTGGTTCTAGATGTCCTGCATACAGTACTGGGAAGGGGTAGTTGTTACTTCTTTACCTTTTTAATGGAAATTTTCTTGTAGACTCACATTTCCAGCAGGCCTGTTCAGAAGGGTATAGGGTAGTACTGCATTTGCCCAGCGAACAAAGTTCAAGCACAGCTACGAAATGTAGCCGATATTAAGGTATGGGCAAACCACAGATTCACACAGCAGCATAGCAATGCCATCTGTTTTGCTCTGCATTTCTTTCCTAGCAGTTCTTAACATTTGGTTTGCTTTTTTGGCTGCTGCCAAGCACTGAGCTGACATTTTCATGAAACTACCTATCATCGCACTCAGGCCTCACTGTAATTCTTTACCGTTTTTCTTACAGCCTTGAGAAACTTTGTACCGCCAAGAAAACTTTTCCTCCTTGCTCACCTCCTGTTTTCCAGGTCAGCTACGAACATGTGGAAAAGCACGGGTGACAAAGCACAGCTGTCAGTGGGTGACGTCCTTCCTTTGCAGGAATTGACCATTACCCCAGATCTTCTGCTTCCTTTTTATGAACTATTTATACCTGTCAAGACTATCCCTGTTGTACCATGGCTGCTTAGTGTCCTTAGAGGCCTCAGGTGAAGGGACTTGTCAAAAGCTGTAAGAAATCCAAGTAGACTATATCATGTAAATGGCCCTTATGCAAATGTTTGTTCATCCCTTCAAAGACCTCTAAGAGGCTTGTAAGAAAGGACTGCTCTTTACCGAAGCCATGCTAACACTCCTCAATTAGATTTTATTTATCCAGGTGCCCTCCGGCTCTGTACTTCATTGTAGTCTCTGCTTTTTGGTATTGTTAGACTAACAGACCTGTAGTTTCCTGCAATGTTTAAAAAAAATTGAAAAAAAAGTCAACCTTCAGATCTCCAGTACCAAAGGTGTTTGAAGTGAGAGGTTACATATGCTGTTAATAATTCAGCTGTTCCATCCCTTGGATTGCTTGGTGAATGCCCTCTGCTTTGTTGACTCATTACTGTTCATTTTGTCAACCTGTACTGTAATTTCTTCCACAGCAACTTCAGTCTTGGAGAGGTGCTCTTGTGAGTTGCCCCTTTCACTCCTTCCTTTTTCCCTAAAAGGAAGAGTTCTCTTGTGGGCATCAACTTTTTCTGCAGTTCCTGCTGGCGCACACCATTCATTTAACGTGCCCGCAACACTCTCCCCTACTCTCAGCCCTCCTCCCACACCCTGACTGTCAGTCAGACCTATTGACTGCTGAGCTTTTTGCTCCTCATGATGCAGAAAGAGGATTTAATAAATAGCTCGAGTCCTTTTGCTGGTTTCTGCTCTTTTTCACCTGCATTTCTGCATTTAGTTAATTTCCCCTTTACATGCTTTGCCTGAAAACAACTTCAGCTTTTTTAATTTTTAATTTTTCTGTTTAACCACATTGGCTTCCTTACTCTCCTCACTCTTTGAGAGGAGTTTAGATACAGCTGAATGAACTGATAAATGTGAGAGTCATGCTGAAAGGGACTGGAACAAGCTTAGTCAAATAAGAGGAGGCTTGAATGCAAAACATAAATGCCTGCTTATCTTTCATTCTGCTTTCCCGTTGCTTCCCACCCACCCACCAGCCCCCCAAACAAAAATAAATTAAAAAAAAAGTTCTTTTTTCCAGAGAAAGTCGTTTACAAATATGGTGTCCTTATTTCAACCAGACGCATTTCCATACTTCAGGAAACAGGTTTGGGCTAAGGATAAAAGGCCGGTCACAGTAAAGTGATTCTGATATGACAGCATTGGAGACCTCCCCTGCAGTTCTCCTCCGCTTTATGAAAGTCACGTCTTTCATGACTCTAATTCAGTGCTTCCCTTTTCTTCCATTTCCCCGCTCTTTTCCCATAGTTTAACACACCATAGGGTGGGAGCTGGGTGGCCTGCCCAGCTGCTGCTGCGGTGTGTCACTGGTGGTCCTTACATAGGGCTGCAGAGCCGTTATGGTTTCTAGTCATACTGCCTGCATCCATTTAAGCTGTGGCTGCTACTGTAAGAGGTGGAGAGATTTGTTTATTCCTCCCTCCTCCTTGCCCCCAGGCCTGCATCGTTTGCCAGAAGTCCTGTTCTCCATTAGACAGAAGTCCTCTAAATCAAAGAATGACCTGAATAGCTTCATTGACTTTGGAGATGGGCTTATAATGGAAATGGGGATGACAAGAGAGGTACATAAGCATTTCTGTTTGAACATTTTCAGTTGTCTGCTTTTAACTCAAGTTTTGTTGAGTTTTTGTGAGCTTACTACTAAAAGAAGTATGTCCCCAGCTAGCCAACCAGTCTTTAGTACAGTTCTAATCAGCTTTTGCTCCTTCTTTAAGTTTTTCAGCTCTCCTCCAAGATGCTCTGGGATCCCTGGGCTATTCCTCAGTCTACTCCTATTTTGTTCATATTTTCCTCTTACATTATTGTTTCTGACTCCTGGAACACAACCAATGATTCTGGGCAAATGAGAATTGGTGGATTTGTAAAACTAGCCGTAAGAAAGAGAGCACGACAGCAGATGCACCTCTGGATGGGTGTTCAGGAGTATTTTGGCTTGCCTGTTTTTCCAAAGGGTCTCAGAGTTAAAATGCTAGTGGTCAAAGAATATTGGGCACCTAATTTCTGCATATACTTAATCTGCCATAAATACTCTTTTACTGTAGCTGTCTCCACTGTGCTGATAAACTCCAGATTTCCTTCACTTACACATTGTCACTGAAAGCATTGATTTATTTTTTTAATGGATACATAAAAAGTGTCTAATAAAAAGGTAACTGCTACCCCAAAGTAATTTCCCACAGAAAAAAATACTTAGCAAAAATATATTTTTCTCATTTTTCTTCTTTTTTATCGGGAAGGGGTTTTATATTCCTTCTCTCCTCCAAATTTTTAAAACAGAAGTTTTGAGGTAAACATGCTAGTTTGGGGAAAACCTAAAATAAGTCATTATTTCTTTCCTCTGCCCCTTTAATTCCATTTTTTTTCCACAATTTTCCTTCATTTTCCAGTAATATCCAGAAGTAGACAGGAGAGTGAGTTACAGAGAAATACCAAACTAAGTTTTCTTCCTGTGAAGGGAAGGCCACTAAATTCCTAAAGTCCTCATTCGGAAGATATTTGTGGAATCTGTAGGGAAAATACTTCTCCATTGTTGATCTGTACTTTAAACAAACGTTCATGCTGACTCTTTGCTGCCTAGGAAGAACGCAACTCAAAATGCACCTAGCTTTGCATCAGGCGGGTCTTGTTCTATTCCTTCAGCTTGGATTTCTTTATGTTGAAGTATCTGCCTGTTGCTCTAGCAAAAGACCACCTTCCACATGAGCTGCTGTCACTTTTTCTGGTCCTGTTGTTTCTCTGAGTCCTTCCTCAAGAATGGTTGAATCCAGTGACACCTGTGCAGAAAGGCTCTTACTTGATTATATTCATGGCATCATGTGCATTGAGGATGCTCATGGAACAGATGACGAATGCACAGTGGCAGTGAAGATCTAACTGTTCCTTAGAGCTGTCACTGTCACTGGTGATAAGTGACATATCCCGAATGGTGATACTAATACCCCGCCATGCTACCTGTGGCCATTTCCCTGTAGTGCAAGCAGTGGAAGTACCCTGGAGGAGGTCAGCCATCATCTGAAAGGCATGAAGGGGGCAAAATGACTCAAACTCCACTATTAAGCAGTGCAGGATGAGGACCCTCTGTCACAGCCACGTGAGACCTGACATGCTTGGAGCAGAGTTGTACCTTTGCACCAGGAGACTGGCATCCTTGCAGCTGACAAGGGAAGATGTTCCCTGCTCCAGGACTGACTGCTCACCTTAGAGAGATGGTGGTGTTCTTTGGGTTATGGCAGGCCATGCTGGAGGGCCATGAAAGGCATGCAAGGGTCTGCGTGGAGACCGATGGAGCTGGTGGGCTCCAGGATAAGCCCTGTGCTGGCCAGGGTACTGACCGAAACCATCCTGCAGTCGCTGAGCTCAACGTCTTTTCTGTGGATTTACCCTAAGGGATGAGCCACCTCACCCTGGGCACCAGGTACTCAGATGTGACAGGCCCACTCCTGCCTTGTTGGAGGGACTGCAGATCTCAAAAGGCTGAGACATGGTCTGCTGCTGTGGCCTGTTGTCAGCTGTTTTGGCTCCCTGGAACGCAGAGCAGAACTCGGCAGCGCCAGAGACAAGTGCTGGCATGTGCCGTCAGCTTCACCCTGGCATTACTGTTTAAACAACATAGCGGGCTGGACCTGTCTTGATGAAGTGCAATACAGAGAGGGAAGAACTGGCCTTCTGCCCAGACCACGACGATGCAGGTTGAATCACTCTCACCTTCCTCCCTGACTTGACTTTGCACATGCAAAACCACCCACAGCGGGGGCTTAGCTATGTGCTCATGCCAAAATAGAGACTCTGTGGATGAGAAAGACTCCTGACATCTCCTGTGGTTGGGTCAGCTGTGGAGCTCTTTGTTGGTTACCAAACACAGGTCCAGGAATGAATTCTTGTCTCATTGTCTTTGACTGGTGTGGGTGTGTTTTCTACAGCACTGCAAGAAAAGCCCCTCTTGGTTACGTGATTGTGTGCCAGTTCCATGGGCCTGGATTGTCTTTCTAAGTCTTGCAGGAATCCCTTGTTCCACCAATTGTTTCTTAATCAACAAGCTATTTGGAAAATAAGGACACTTTTGCACCACTTTCACACAATCTGCCCCAGGGGCCTGGACACCTATTAGGACTGTCAGGTGCAACTGTGGTATGAAGAGTAAGGATGGTGTCTGTCTTGTGTTTTCTGGCCATTTGGAAGTTATTAAGTTTTTGTGCTGGATAAGGAAAAAGAAATGTTGTGGTCAGAGAGTTTTTCTTATTTTTCCAATCTTTTGTGAGAAGATCTGTTTGTAGGACCTAGCTTCTGCATCAAAAGATAAGAGGTTTCAGTAATCTCTGAACTGGTATTTTCCTTTATGAAATATCTCTCGCTCCCCCTCCCTCCCTTGTTGTTTGAGGCTTTAAAAAGAAGTGCAGCCTTTTTTATTTTCTCCTTTCATTATGAAAAACCAAAGTCCAAACCTCCTAGTGACTTGGCAGCTACATTGTTGTACACATAAGCAAAATGAAATATAACAAAAGATAATATAAAAGGTTTTGTTGAAAGCTGATGGTAGGAGAAGGTTGTAAATCAGCAGTTAATTGCAGGTAGATGTTTAATAGGGATTGGAAGTGTCATGCTGCCCTCTGATAAATCTGAAACAAGTGATCAAGTCTCAGAGCCCTGCTTTTGCAGGAAATGTGTGCTGCGAAATCCACGCACATTAGTATTTTAATTGTTTGCAGCTGGCTCAGAACAGTGTTCTGAGCAGAGTGGCATAGCCTTGCTCCAGCTGCATCGTGGGTGCACTTCAGATCCTGTTGTCTTGTTCTGCGCTGAGTGTAGGTTTTAGTTTATTACATCTTCTGCTCAGCTGGCCATATGGAAGAGAACTTGTGCCTTCGAAGCATTAAAAAATAAAACAAAATAATAATAACCCAGACCCTCAGGTTGTTAATTTGGAGAACTATTCATAGAATAGTGAAATTTATTGTGTAGATCCCTTAAATGACAAGGAGTACTTAAGGGTGAGCTAGGATGTCTGAGGTACCCTAGGAACCTTTGGTTCTACTACTAATTTAACCTTTTTCCTCATTAAACTAAGAGAAGCCCAAACTAGAGATCCAGCCATGTCATGCTAGAATTGTAAAGTACAGGGCAATCCTTTCTGTGTAGAGTTTCATCTGAATATATGAGATAGGAAAAACTAGAAAGGAAAGGGAGACAAGAAGAAGTGAGAGAAATTAAGTGGGCCAGCAGCAGTCAGGATTTTGCTCTTAGGTTTCTGGATGCAGGATAGTTTCCAGTTATATGGTCTGTAAACAGCAAGTGTCAAATGAAGACTTCTTGTCTCTGTTCTGCTTCACCCTGGTTATTCACTGTCAGGTACCTGGGGTCCCGAGGTGTCATAGGGAAGCTGGTGCTGCAGCTGCTTTTACGTATCCATAACTTATAGGTTACTCTTGGGGACCAGCAACTCATGTGCTCTCACAAAAGGGAAGCTATCCTGGCCTGTCATTGCTGGTGGAGACCTTATTTCAAGGTATCTGGATCTGAAAATGCTATATGTGGGGGGAGGGGGAGGAGATGTGGCAGTTCCTTAATTTTACTGCAGTGGTACAGGGCATAGTTTTTGGCGGGTGGCTGCTGCTGCTGTTATGCAGAATTGACTACTCTTCTCATTTTGTTCTTTTTTTCTCTTCTTACTTTTTCTTCTTTTTTAATGTTTCCTGTAAACTATTCAAGGTTTAAATCAGAGCTTGTATCTTCTTTGCTTGACTTGGCTTAGTCTGAAGGCCCTGTCATCTCTTAATTAAATTATTTTACAACGGGGAAGGGGCGGTGGTGGGAGAACACATGGCACCACAGAACCAGAGAAAGTGTTTTGTGATTAATTGTCTCACCAATTCCAAGGGTTTTTTGTTTCTTATTTTTCTCTCCTTTCACCCTAGTGCCTGCCAAAAGCTACGCAGGGCAGCAGGTGCTGAGAGCTGAGCTGTGCTTGGAGAAACGGCTCCGCGGCGCTTCTCCTTCTGGGAGAGGGTTTGGTTTTCATTTCCAGCTTCTCCAGTTCAGGCTGGCAGTATGCAGCCTTGGGAGGAGCAGGGAGGAGGGGGAGCCTCTCTGATTCATTATGGCCGTCTGCTCCTCCTCTGATTTCATGCTTGATATCCAGCAGATGAACACCCCTCTGTCTTTCTGAAACATCTCCAAGGTCCTCTTCATTATGATATCTGAACACTGTGTGATCTTCAGTGTTGTTATGCTCCCAGCATTCCTGTAAAGCACACTCTTCAGTTCTAATAACAATGGATTATCTCTGTGAACAATTATTTCTATCAGCACTTGATGGAAGTTGGGCACTTCTCACAACGGGAGAAGACCGAGTTTCAACACCAGCACCTTTCCAACATCCATAACCTTTATCATCTTCTGCATGCTACCATTTACTTTTCAAGGAAGCTGGCTCTTCTTTATGATCAAAGTCCTGGACATTTTTTATTATGTAATCACAAAGTTAGCTGACAATGAAAATCTGTATTACATTAGGGCCTGTAGAAATACGGATTAAAAAATGGTCCCTGCCTTGGAGGTGTTACAATTCCTCCTGCAAGAATCCACTTAGAGGGAAAATGAATTCCAGAGGGGCTGGCAGGTGGGGCCTGTGCGAGTGCGTGAACACGGACGTGCTTGGGTGCTCTGCTCCTGAGGAAGTGAGCACCGAGAAAGCTGTACGAAATGGCACGCTCATGAGAGTTTATTGCTACAGCACTGGAAGAGTAAATAACACTGCTGAACGTGAATTTGTCCTAGTTGGTTTTTAAGGCAGAATACTTTCAAAGCAATGTAACACTTTCTCATAAATACGGGGCTGTAAATCCTTCACTTGAAAAGGGTTCCCATGCCCATATTTCAACCCCAGGGGTGATGTTCTCTATGATGTAAAGCTTTTCTCTTCTATTGAGGTTCCCCACATGTCTCATTTGTTGCAAGCGGAATCTGTGATCCCACTTGCTCACAGAGGACTCTTGTGGCATTGTGGAAAGAAACTTTTCCCTGGGAATCATCTCTACTAACAGCGATGGCTGTTCCATGTTTGAATCTGCCTATCCTTACAAGATGTGTTTGCCAAAGAGGAGATTTTATATGTGTAGAGGGAGCATTGGAGTTGTAACTTCCTGGCACTCAGCTTTGCAGGCAGTTCTAAGAAAACACATCCGTGTGCTTTCACATCGTGAAAGTGATGTGGAAAAACTTTGCAACCAATTTGGGTGTACAGAGAAAATGATTGTGATGGGAAAGTTTAAAAGCAACAACCCCGGATGATCAGAAATGCTCAGTAGACACAGATAGAGGATCCATGGTCTGTTTCAGTTGTTGTCTGTTTTTGTTTTTTTTTTTTCTCCTTGAAGGGGCTGGAGGGGTTTACACTTCTAGCAAAGAGAAAAAAAGGTAACATAAGGTTAGAATTATTTTGCGCACTTGGAAAAAAGTTTGTTCTTTCAGAGTTAGGAAAAGATATGAAGTGCAAGCAAATCTCTGCCTATATTTACATATTTTAAAAACTAGAGCCAACTTTGATTAGAGTCTGAATGAAACGGAATACTTGTCAGGCCTTTTTTTTTCTGCTGGGAATGAAAGCAGAAGGATAAGTGATTGGTTTCAAGACAATCAGGGCAATGTAATCAGAGTTTTGGTAGCAGTGGGAGTCTGAAGTGAAGATCAAAGTGTTTAGGATACTTTAGCAAGGCCCATCAAGATGGTCTTTGCACCAGAGAACTTGCAAAGATGGGCACAATACCTGGGGGAAGGATGAAGCTTTTACTATCTAATTCATCATTTCTTGTCAGAAATGGCAATCTCTCTGCTAGGTGGAGAAATGAAGAGAAAGCTCAGGTTGATCATCTGTCTAAGGACTGGTAAAAGGTGGCGAGGGGAAAAGGGTCATGGTAAAGACATTGTTTTTCATGCAAAAGTGAAAGATAGCAAGCTTCTCCGAGTGCAGTGTCTGCTGTTCCCATGGACAGGAACTGCCCTTGCATGTTACATCATATTGCTGGTCTGATCCTCTTCATGTCAGAGGCGTTGTACCAAGAAGAGCCAACCTGCCTTTTCTCCCTGTCGAACAGCAAAGGACAGTCCCCTGCAGCTGTTTATCCAATTAATGCAGGCAATCACCTTTTTTCACGGGACTCCATTCCCATTTAGTTTCCAAAAGAGGAATCTGGGTACTGATTTTCCCTATCAATCCAGTGGTCACTCATTTTTAATGGGAACTGAGCTTATGGCAGAATCAGCTGTTAATAAAGGGTTGCTTTTCTCTTCAAATATTTGCATGAGCAGCAGATTTTACAATACCATTCTTTGAGATATTCTTCTCTGCATGGGTTAAGCAATTAACTTTTTGTTATAAGCAAGCTGGAGATGCGTGTATAATAAATGTTCATCATACAAGCAATTGATCTGCAATAATTTTAGAAGAATCTTCCATACTTCTTGAAGGTAACAGGTATATTTTACAATACATGTATTGTGAACATTAAGTTCACATGACTAAAATTTCACTGTCTGCAAATGGGATTTCCGAGAGTGGGGTAGACTCTAGAGGCCACATATAACAATTCCCTTTTTAGTTTCCTCTGTGACCAGAGCGGTGTTAGGAGCGTTTCATGTCAAAGCAAATCAATGCCAGTCTTTTCAAGATCCAATTACATTGACTGTCTTTTAATTTGTTTCCCTGCAGGAAGTTTTTCCTGCTAGCGTACCTGACCTGTGAGCAGCCAGATGTCAGCAAAAGACATCTCAGGAGTCCATGTGCCAGGGTGAGAGCGGGAGGATCCCTTCTGAGGGATGCCACTGGGAGGGATGCAGAAGCTTTGAAAGGATCTCTAGAGCAAGAAGACACATTCCTTGTGGAAAGGGCAAGTAAGAAAAACAGATGAGCATCAAGCTGCACAAGCGAACAAAACAGCAGCTGCAGAGAGCAGAATGCCAAGGGCTTACACTGTGAGGTCCTACCATACATGTCCCAGCGCCCAGATGCTTAGATTCATCTTAGTTCCCAGCACATATTTTTGCACAGGAGTTGAACAAACAAGCCACTTGAAAGAAACTTAAGGGCATCCTTGGAATTATTTCCCTATGCACGTGAAGCAAGTACAAGTAAAGACAGTTGTTTTTTTTAACTCAGCTATGAAGAGAAAGCGTGCTATAGAAATCATGTTGTAGCTTTTATATTTAGCCCTAATTGTGCCCCATACACAGAAAAATCATGAAACCACAGCACATCTTCCAAGTAATATAAATTGTGAATTACAGGCTCGTGCTTGATGTACTTTGAAGATTTTCTGTGTTGTATTCAGATCTTCCACTTTCCGTTGAAAACAGCAAAAGAAATGTCTGTGAAGTCAGATCAATCCTTGAAGTGAAGTTTAGGCTTCTATATTTTAATTAGATATCACCATTTTGGGTTCCAGTTGTTTGCATCTGTGGAATAATTTATAGCAACAGTCAATCTTTAACACAATCCTGCCTAGTCACATTGTGGTCACGGTTAATGATTTCAGTGCTCAGTGGAAAAGTTTTGGGGTAGGGGTGTTTGAAGCTTTCAAAAAAACCTGCCCAAAATAATTAGGATCCTGACACACAGAGTATTTTACACAGACTTGTTAAAAGGCAGATCATTCAAAAGCATGGAAGTGATGTCGGGAGCTAAGTGTAGTCACATTGATGACGCTCCTGCTTGCGTAATGCTGCCGTTGAGATCTGAAAGCTTTTCTAACTTCGTGAAACAGGCGACGTATTTTTGAAGTGTGTTGGAATAAAAGCTCCCTGAAGTCAAGATGAATCTAAAAATGTTACAAGTAGCCTTAGCACAGCCCGGACACATACCATACTTCAAACAGAGGACCTAAGTCTTCGTGTAAAGGTGAACATATTTTATTAATATAGACCCATGCCTCCTTCTGATTGCAGCAACAGTGTCCAGACTACAGACCTAGGGTATTAATTTCTTTTTTTTCCTAGAAGTTTAAAAATGCATGGAGAGTTTGTGACAAGATCCTCTGGGTGGTTTGTTAATGTTTTTGCATTCTAAAAATATAGTGGCCTTTTTTTTTCTTTTGTCAAGTTCCCAGCCATGTTATCCTCTTGGTCTTGTTCACTTTCTCTCCTTTTCTGCTTCAAGTTTGGAGTTCCAAGGCTTTCTTTTGGGTTTTATCAAATTACACACTGAAGAAAGGCATACATTTCAGAAACAGATGGATTTAATGTGCATGAAAATACATGCCTTTTAAAGAAACTAAATTAGTAGTTCCACTTCTACCCCTTTTTATTGAAGACAGAGCTCTGAGAGATCTCTGGTCTAAAACATAACTTTACAGACATCAGCAAAATGAGATTTATTTGCATGGAAATTTGACAGAACATCAGAGAAACCATCAGCAACACCAAATCTGACAGTTTCTAGTAGACATAAAGGGAGCTGGGACAGTACTAATAAAAATATATAGAAAAAAAAGGCTTTAAGGATCCATAACCAGCGGACATTTCAGGACTCTTATTCACCATATATATTGAGTGCATCTGAAAATTCACAGCTGCCCATGTCTCGAAACATTTATCTTACAATAAAGTTAACTGGGAATACGAAATTTTTTTTAGTGGCAAATTAGTGTTTATTCCTGTTCAAGGTGTGGTGTCTCTCCTTATGAACTGAGAACCAGATTTGTTTTGAAAGCACCTGGCTCCCACAAAACTGCGTTACACAGAAAAGGTGAAGCAAAATAGCTGCTCTGTTGCCTAGCCATGTTTCACCAAGTGTTGCCTTTGCCTCTGTGCAGAGGGACCTGCTCTGTGCTGCGTCTGTGCTCGCAGCGCTGAATTTGAAAAGAGATGGGTAAAATTGCTGTGGGAGGATGGGACAGAGGGAGCTGTGAACATTTCCTATGGGACAGTGCGTTGGACAGGGCCAAGTCTCCTGCGGACGTGACTCCTTAACTGTGTGGATGTGTCTTAATCTGGAGACAAAATACTCTGTTGAAATAACTCTGAGTGACCCGACTGCAGGATTCTTTGTGGTGTTTCTGGACCAGGCAAAAAAAGGCCAAGACAAAATGCCGATAATGCTTTACCCCCACAGGATTGACCAGGGAGTATTTAGACACCTGATTATGCCTACAATTCAGCCAGCCACTTAATTATATTCCTGACCATTAACATATAATCAAGTCCACCCTTTTTCTGCCTGCTTAAGTCTTTCAATGAATAGGATTTGACTGCTGAACAGGCTTGGAGCTGAAGATGTGCTTTGGGACTTTGCTGAGCCCATGCCCAGCCAGTTGGGTTTGCAGAAATGCTCAGCACCTCCCTGCTCCCTTGTTCCTGGATGCTCGGATTTAGAAAGGAATTCTTTAAAGGAAGCACTTAGGTACATGCTTATGAGTTTTTCTGACCAGTAACACATGGACATTGGCCCAGAATTGTGCTTTATTAAAGTAAGCTGCCTCGTCGATGGGAGCTGTTGAACCAGACCAATCAAAGAAGAAAACAATAGTTGACATAAACATTCATTCTTCTATATAGAAAGCAAATATTTTCTCTTAGAAGTATCTGGAGATTTTGGAGATCTGGAGAATTGCTCTGTTAGCAATTGATGAACACCAAGTATGCAACAAGTCAGTTCTAACCGGCAGCAAAAATCATGCGCTCAGCTGTGTTGTCTGATTTCCCTGATGCAGCAAAACTGGATGTGTCACAAGAGTTAGTTTTCTTTTGCCAATCCCTCTGCCAGTAAATGGCCACATTCCAACAATGCATAGACACAACCCCCCAGCTGAAATTAAATGCTAATTCACAGTATGTTTTAAAGTCTTAATAAAGTTTTTCAGATCATCAGCTAATCTTCAAACTGAAAGGATTTTTTTAAAGTTTTCCTGAATTGGATCACCCGTCTCTAATACGTATTCCAATGATCTCAAGGACTGTCTGAATTTAGGACTTTTTTTTTAACACTTCCTCTCTCAACTTGTGATTAGATGATTCAGGATTTTGAATGAATGCAGCTAATCCACCCACATTTTACTACATGAATGTGCAGAACTAGCAGTAATTTGCATTCTTTAATTTTACACAATGTTCTAAATGGTATAGAGCTGAGAATTAGTTGCTTTGGTTTTTGTCTGCAGCTATTACAACTCTATACTTTCCCCCCTTCACCTCCACCATACGCGGTTCTGCAGTTTACCCCAAAATATGTCAGAATCAGAGTGTTGACCTGCTGAAGCTGTCAGGAAAATTTTGTGTTTCCTGGGTTGAGGACCAGAATCCCAAAAGACTTGAAAAAAATTGTTGTGATGAATCATGAACCAGCTACGTCCTCCTTACAACCATACATTTTGTTTAACAACTCTCCGTCAGATAACCCGGTTATCCATTACTTTACTGGGTCCCAGTCCCTTGGTAACTAATATAAATGTAATGTAAACATACTCAGGCTCTTGTTTTTTAACGAACCAACTAGTTCCTTTTGAGAGGAAAGCTGGGTGTGGAGTGGTGTATGATAGGGAACGTTCCTTGTAGATAGTACAGTTGAGACACAGCAGGTTTATCTCCCTCCCTTCCCATGGTACTTCACTGTTAGCCCAGAGGGCTTTGTGCCATCTAACATATGCGTGCCCATGGTATGCCATTAAAATAAGTATTGTGGTGGAGCGAGATCTCCATGGTTAAACACGTTTGAGGCTTAAAAACCATGAGGAAAGTATTATCTTAGGGCTGCGGGGGTGGGATGAGGGCCCCACAGTGAAATTTGTTGAGCTCCTCTGGGACAGGTCGAGGTCCTGGTGCACTCTGCACACTCGCTTCTGGAGCACAGTGTGCTTTCACGGGGGAAGGGCTAAGCGCCACGGGAACGCTGTACAAATTTACCAGGAGGAAGGCAAACAAAGAAGTCAAGAGATGTACATAGGTGATAACAAGGTAAATATTAGAAAAGTTGGCCTGTATTATGCTAATATAATAGGATATCAGTAAGGAACAAATAGTCAGACATTCATGGCTGGTTAGGCTGAGAACAGTACCAGCCTGGGCTGATAACACTCCAGCTTGCTGTTGGTACAACTTAGACTGAAAGTGGGGCATTTAAAAACATTCAGGAAGACTAAGATGTCAAGATCTCTCCAGTTTTTGCTTTCTCGGTTTGCGTGGGGCAGATCTGACATTCATGGAGGAAAGAAATGTGGCAGCAGAGTGTTGTGTAGGTGCAAAGGCAAAGGCCTGTCCATTTTCCCCTTTCGCATTAATTTAGAGAGCCTTCACGTTGAGGACGTCACAGCTTAGTGAGCCAGGAGGCTACCAGGGTTGTATTACACATTTTTTACTTGTTCAGTGAAAAGTCTGACTTTCCTCATACCTGAGCTATGGATGTTAATGGAGGTATCCACCAACTTCAGTGTGATACATACTGGGCTCTGCTGAGGAACGGGCATAATTTTTGATATTTCAGTCATAAATCACACTGCCTCATGCTCTTGTGCTCTGAAAGGGAAACTGCTTTGCTCTCCATTCCCCCACAATCTCTTGTCACTTCTGGGCCACAGTATCCCATGCTGTGAACAAATACTGTCTTGCAGCCTTCCTTTCTGGACATCGTATGATGACAAATTACAGGAGACAGACGTCCTTTTCCTGTGTTTTTCCTAGGAACATTAACACACTTGAAGGCCATGTCAAAGAATAATAATTCATCACTATTTTATACAGTAATGGATAATATTGTCTTAAAAATGTTGGTATCCCCTAACACATTACATAAACACAACCGTTTAGCAGAACTGGAGGAAAAGACTAGGAAGGTGGGTTACAACAGTTGAAACATCAAATTATCGAGCAGTTTCATTCGGGTGCCCGTGTTGCGGCAAACTCCAGCATCGCACAGTGCTAGCACAGACAGCAGCTTTCCAGCTGCGAGATTGCAGCCTGAACTGGTGGGATGCAGTGTGTGGAGACAGAATGGGGGGCTTAACAACATGAAGGGACATACTTGATGTGGTCTTCTTACTCAGTGCCTAAGCTGCAAAATCAGATCAGGGAGAAGTCCCGCCTCTGCTGAAGTCAATGGAGGGTTTGCTGTTGCCTTCATCCTGCATTTCCAGAATCTCAGATGAGCTCAAACTCTCTTACCTTAGGTTGTCTTGTGTGCCCATTCATGTTTCAATGGGAAGAAAGCAGACAGGTTTTAACAAATCCACTTCATAAAGTCAACAAAGATTAAAGTGTTTTTTTTTAAATCATATATTTCTGGAGCAAGAACAGCTTCTTTACAGCTCACTATGGTTTTGGTAAGATATGTGACAAGCTGGTTTCAAAATACTTTGTTTCCAAAAAGCATGCGTTTTCTAAACCACTATTTGTTATCTAATGCTGAACAAATTGCTGTGTTTATTAGTGTTCCATAGCACCACGAGAACAGATTTTAAAATGACTCTTTTACAGGGAATTTTAATGTCAGATTCCAAATAATTCTCTTTACTTTTGGATTTTTTCACTAATGAATGTATTGGATGGGGACTGTAGAGAGGAGCTGATAAAATATTTTTGGAACAGAGTGTGAATAACCTACATGGATTATAAGTATTCAAGTTTCTTTTACAATATGATATACTTACTTACAATATATCTTAGTTCTGTGTGCAGTATGATCAGTTTTGTTTTGCTAAGCAGAGCAAGTGAGAAAATCAGATGATAAATAATCTGCTTCCTATTTGTGTTTCTATCTTAATGTGGACAAAAAAAATTATGTTTCTTAAAAACTTTGTGAGGAATGATAGATGTTTGAGTTCGTGTATTTTTGTGCATGTTTAAGTACTTGATGAAAAGTGGAGGTTGTCCATGCAGTCCCTGTACAATAGATACTTATTATTACGATTTATCTTGTTTTAGTGACCCCAAAGTCTTAAATTTTTTTTCTGCTGTGTTACATGTTCCTGTGCCAAGATTTTACAATATAAATGACTTCGGGTCTAGGGACACAGAGCTTTTTCTGGGCATGCAGAAGAGTTTAATGATCTCCTACCTTGCACTCCAGTGGCCTGTCTATTAGACCTATCTTTCCATTGATGGCAGTACCTGCCTCTTAAAAGTCTAGTCTACATGGATGTGCAGAGGTGGATGTAGAAAGGAACTGGAGCAAGGGATAAATCCTGGTCTGCAATGAGAGACACGAAGTGTTTCTGAGGCACGTATGTAATTTCTCCTACTGCAGTTCATCCCATGTTCATAAAGCATTCACATGTCTCTCTGGGGAGGAGATTTTATGAAGGGCTGACATATGTGGCCTCTTAAGTCCAGATTGCCTTGTGTCATCTAGAAGTCATTTCTTGTTTTTTATATAGTTTCAAAAATCAAAACAGGTTATTCCCTGTTCTCTCTCAGAGCAGTTCATGAAGAACAAAGTCCCAGCATACATAAAGCAAGAACAGAGATCCAGGAGAGATCCAGGTCTCCCCTTCAGAGCTGGCATTTTAAAATGTTAGCTATTTCCTTGATTTTAGTAAAGCTAGAAAATGGTTGTGGCTCAAGACCTCTATAAATGGCTATAGTAAGCTTGTTAATTTATTTAAATGTTTTTAAAATTTTTAATTTAAATTTATTCTTGGGACATAGATGCTTTCGTTTGCCAAAACAGCAACTTTAACAGCAAATGCCTCACAGCAAAGTCTAACAGGAGCAGCTTCATCCTGCCTTTCCTGTTTTGAAGCTAACTGTCCAGACTGAACTTGACTTGAGATATCTGGATGAACCACAGCACGAACCCTTTCCTCAACCTGCCTTTAGCTACTTTCACTTGGTAATCAGCTTGTTCATCTGAGAAGTTACCCATACAAATAGTGAAAACTGTACCTCAGAGAAGCTGTGAGAAGCAAGTTTGCAAAGTGCCATGAACTGCTGGAGTGAAGCAAGCGTGCTCAGGCAATACTGGTGCTCTTGGGCAACTCTTTACAGGCTACCAAACATGATGTTACCAAAAGAGAACAACCTGTTTCTCTTGTTGTTTTGATAGCAACAATTGATGTTAAATAACAATTTTCTATTAGCAGCCACTCATCTGCTGTCTGAAATCCTTGCTAAGTCTAGGCAGCACAAGTCTGCTTTGGGATAGTTCTGTGCGAGCATCCTTACACTTGTTTGACCAAACTCTGCCAAAGATACTCTTTGATCCCTACCTCATACTCCTGTGGCATGTAACAATGATTTCTGGGGATGAGGAAGCCCATATTTTACAATCTTGAAAAGGCAAGCAGGAGGAAGACTGGAGTGGGCATATTACACAGAAAACGTACTTTTTTTTTAAGGTTACATATGATGAAATTTTTTTTAGAAAATCATTTCGGTGAACATTTCTCTAGCTGCAGTGTTTGAGTGAAACACATGATTCAGATCAGGAAATTGAATAAGTTGACATGAAGTCTCAGTTTCCATTCAACACCTGGAATGGGAATGTTTTTCATTTCAGGCAGCAAAAAAGAAAAGGGTAACTTTTACTTTTCCCCATCCTTCTCTATTCTATCTTAGTAGAACTACAGGGAAATGAAAAATGTTTTAAACCAATTGAAAAACACTGACTTGGAAAAAAACATAAAATATGCTAAAAAATAGAAAATATGTAGTCTTAAAGCTGAAGAATGATGGTTTCATCAATTTAACATGTTCAAAAGCATTATAGTGAGGATTTGTTGTTGCTTTTTGTGAAGGATGCCAAAACCTTTAATCTTTTCAGTGCAGCTAGGTGGTTAGACTCTCGTTATTGATTTTGTGGACTTTCTCCTTGATGAGTCGAGGAAATAAAGTTGACACTTTTGCCTGCAACTTATGTTCAACTTAAGAAGTGTTGTCTTGTTTTTTTCGGAGACATTTTGCTTCCAGAACTTCTATGTCAGATGTTGCTTTAGCTTGCACATTGGTATATCTGCCCCTGTGGATTCCTAGCATGGACGTTTGCACTGAGAAGTTGCTTTTTAATGCATATCTATCTTCCTGGCTTCCTTTGTCTGTTTGTTTGCCCATTAAAATTTGCCGTGAAACTTTTGTTTCTGCCACGTATACAGAACTTTTCTGCCACGTATACAGAAAGTATGATATCAATGACACAAAATTTAAGAAGTAATGATTTTGTAAGCATTGCTGAAATGTCATTTATGCAATCTATGCACAAAACTTTATTGAATACAATTTTATCTTGCTATTTGATATGCAAAATTTCTTGTGGGTGTCATGAACTGAAAACTTACACCTCCATCATACCCTGGCAATGACCGGATACAAGATAGGGTGGAAATCACTTTATTGACAAATAAGCCAATATTTTGTGTGAAAAAATACTGGCTCAGGACTGAGCTGCTGGAATCTGCAAGATACTACTATGTTCTTTTTACTGGTGGTGGTGGTGGAGTTATTCAGCTGAGGAAGGTGGTCTTATGGTCATTTTCAAGGAACGAACTGCCTGAACTCTCTTCTGTTGAAATCCTCCTTTAAAATTAGTTGCAGTGTTGCGCTGAGGGCTCTGTTCTGGGATAGCAAATGGCTGTCTAGGAAGGAAGGGTGGGACACAAGTGTGGAGATTTTCAAACACACCTGGAAGTCAGTGGAAATTGGGTTTCAGAGTATCTTAAGTGCTTTTAAAAATCCCACCCAAATTGCAGTTGCAATCTCTGGAGGATGTTTGCTTTTCTGTTACTAGGAGCAACATGTTTTATGTATGTAGAACTGACTAGTCCAAAAATGTCTTTTCAGCAATTACAGCAGTTTCTTTTGCATCTCATTTTCCTTACAAGCTTAATTCCTTTCACTTCTGTGGCCTGCTGAGCCTGAATTCTTTAAAACTGGGAATATCCCAGTGCACTGATACATTTGTAATGATTCAGATTTCCTTCAGCAAAAGGGTATGCAGAATGCTTTTTTGATTTCATTACCTTTCTGAATGTTTCAAACATTCACGGAGCTATAAGACCAGGAGGGGCCTTTATAACTGCATAACAACAGGCTGTAAAACTTCCTCCAGTTCAGCTCTATAATTTGTAATTGAACAAGGCTGACCGAATTGAACTGTGCATGTCTTTTTGACGGACAGCCCATTCTGATTTGAAGGCACTGGTGGCTGGAGAATCATTTGCAATGGCAGATTACAGACTGGGGATAATGACTTTCCAAACCACAGTACCCTGCTCTACAGTCTTTTTTTTTTTTTGCTGTGTTTCTGTTTTACACCAACAGTTTCACAGCTTAGCCTATGCCTGGGATATGGCTGATGGCATTTGCAAATGTCCATATGGCTGGTTAGGGCTCTGGAGGGCTGGTTCTCGGGGTTTTGTTGCATTTGCTAATGTATCACGTATTTGATGGATGGAGACAAAAATTATATCTGGGCCTCAACCCCTGTATGAGAAAAGTTTGTTTACAGTAAGGCTATGGTACAGCTGTACCCTAAACTTGCCTTTAAGGCTCCAAGAACATTGTTAGAAATACTGTGATCCCAAGAGACGCAGTCACTTGTTCTTTTGTATAAACTCACTCTTCTGGATTGAGGTGGAACAAACTGCTTTGACAGGCTGACTTTGTACCAGCAGCTTTAAGCCAGATGAGATATCATCTGTTATTCTGCAAGCTTTATGCCTAATCACTTATTATGTCTCCTTTCACAGCCAGTTTGAGGACAGCAAGACCTCTATCTTATGTACTAAGCTTATCCACCTAAAATGTGGTGTTCTTGTGCCTACTGCGGGGTGAGGCCACTGTAGGCAGAGGTAGTAAAATCACCTGTGGGATCATTGCTTACAGGGCTCTGTTGGAAAGGCGAAGTCACACATTGTTTCATCTCTGTGACAATGTCTCTTGATCAGGACACTGGGATGGACAACAGTTAAGTCTAAAACTGCCATAGCTACTTTTTCCCTGAATGTAGCAAAGGATCCTACCTGTGGCTTTGGGAGATGCACAATCCCTACCCATCCGAAGTGGATAACATCTACTCTGTATGCCTGTACAGAGCTTTGATTCACTCTTCTGGGATGTTGAGAGAAGTCAAGGCAAGAGGAGCAGCATGACTGCTGAAGTTATGGACCAGATCTGTGGTGTTGCTCAGTTTCTGCAGAGTGGAAGTCTACAGAGAAGTATTGTTATTTGCTATGAGGAAGTAAACAAGGATTTGCTTCTGGGTTGGAAGTTCTGTCTTGAAGGCTTTGCAAGTTTTTTGTTGCATGAGATGAAGGTATGAAAAGCTTAGAGAATGATAATTAGATATTAGCAACAGAAAGGACTGATTCTACATAAAGGAGGTTTCACAGAGTAGCTGAGGTACAAAAAAGCAATGTGTGACTGTAGAGAGACAACTCATACGCCAACAAAACCAAGAGAAGTAAAGGAATGGGCAATAAGCAGCACGAACAACCTCATCCTTGTGTCCTCCAGTAACTAGTCACTAAATGCTCTGCTGCTCAGTCTTCATGTTTAATTTGTGAGGAAACGAGGACCTTTCCAGTCAAAAGAGCACACTAAGATAGGAGTGATTTTAAGATTGTTTATAGGTCTGAGAGATAAATTTGCAGAACAAATAAAGGAATGAAGGAGCAGGCAGGAGTCAAAAAAATTTGTGTATCTGCAAGGTGTGCAAGAGGGGTTGGCTGGGTGGAAAAGGCATATCGTTTCAGTTCATTTCGTATGGCATGCAGCCACTTGCTTTGTCACCTTGCTGTTACTGGACAAAGTCTGGATGTCTGTCTTGAGACACTTGAAATTGCTGTTGTGTTTCAGCTGAGGGAAAGATCCCTCCAGTCTTCTTCAGGATGTCTGATCGCTTATGCTGTGAATATAGAGGTTAGTTTATCATCTGTGGAGGTGGGTTAGCTCCTCAGGCAAGGGTCTGGCCAATTGCACTGTGCCCATGAGAATCAAGGAAGAGTTGCATTTTGAACCGAGAGTGAAAATATGCTACGGACCCAGGTGAGCCCTTTTACATATGGAAGTGTGTGTTAAAGGGTACGGGGAGTAAATAGCAGGTATTGCTTACACTTTCTGCAAAGCTCTATTAAGGAAGCAATCTCCTCAGTTTAGTGGTCTTCTTTAGGAGGAACTTCTGAACATCCTCATGAAGAATGTATGAATTTAAGGAATTTCTCTATACTGACACAGTAATCTGTATTTGAAGTTGTGCTTTTAATTCATAAGGTAAATTAAATTCTTTAAACAATTCTTCTGAAAAATCTCAGACAACACACATGAAAATCATCTGGTTTTAATTCCCTGCGGACTGCAAATTCATAAGTGCTTAATGTTTTAAGTTTCTTTTTATTGGTTAATCTGTTAGGCCAACTCAGTCCGGTCCAATTTGTACCAAAAACACTGAAATGTATAATTTTGGCAGGGGTTTGATATGAATTTTCCTGGTTTTGACCAGGATGCCAAAGAAATTGAATTAATTCAAATTGTGAAAGACTTAGTGGTGAAAAGAAAAAGTAATAGAAAATATTTGCAAAGGTTGGCCTTTCCCTCCTCTCTTTCTTGCCCACCAAAGAACTGTGAATCCCAGCTAGCCCTTTAAAAAGGGGACTGGTGGGGCAAATCATCCCAAATCAAATACCAGGTGCTGCCACCTCCTTGCTCTCTGCCCTTAATAGAGCTCCAGTAAAGGAAGCTCTGAGTTTCCATACTGTGTCTTCTTTTAAAATAAAATTAAGCATGCTAGAGGGTTTCAAGGCCTCCCAGTGCCCAAAACTGATCACCCTACCTGGCTTCTTCCAGCCCCCTAGCTTCTGTTTTTTATTTATAGAATTAATGGCTTTCACACCCATCTTTCCCCTCCTGCCCTCAAGTTTGCCCTCAGAAAGTAGTGTCTGGGCACTAAATCCAGCTGCTGTAAATGGCTGGCAAGCTGCTGTTTGCTTCCAGTCGGAGTGTGGATTGGTGCCATGGTGTGCCCAAGGCATACGGACAGGGGTCATCCTGCTTGGCAGCTCAGCATTGTCTTTTCTAGATGAGAGCACACCGTGCTTCCAGAGAGAGCAGTGAAAAGACCTCATTGCAGAAACAGAGTAACATAGTGCTCTTTCCTAGCCAGCTGAAACAGGATTTCCTATCACCTGCATGTAGCTTGAGATGTGCTGAGGCTTACTGAGCACGTAGGAGATTGTCTTTCTCCTTGGCTATTCATGCCAGCGGTATCTGGTGACAGTTCTGCGGACATCCTGAAGAGAAGCAGGAATGTTTTCCAGCTTTTCTAGTTTTATTAAGGGCTTTTTTTGTAAAAAGGCAGGGTGGAAGGGAAAAGCACCTAAATCTGTGCCTCTGCAGGATCTCACGTGGGCTGTGGCGCTCCAGCAGCTTTCTTGCGCCAACATTTCTTTTCCCTCCCCATTAAAAACTCTGCAAAACCAGGATATGTGTGACAGAAAGCTTATCTTCAGCTGAAACAGGTAGTGTCTGAATCCAGGTAATGAAAATACACCAGGGGGATGTTGAAGTCAGTTGCGACTTTCTGTGTTTGGATAATGTGCATGCAAGTGTAAAAATAATTCCCGGGAGTACTAAAGGAAATATGAAGTGGGGGTGAGTTGCACGGGAATCCAGCACCACTGTTGTGCTGGATGATAATTAGCAGCATGCCTTAGGATGCGATGGGAGGTCCTTCTGTTGCCAGCTAAGGTGAAGGTTGCTTGGGGAGAACAAAGGATATTCTGGCAGTTAAAGCAAAGCGGGGGCTGAACTGTGGAGATTTGGCTTTGATTCCCAGTACATCCACAGATTTTCTGTGTGGCCTTAAATTGTATAATTTCTTGGAACTTCAGGTCTCTATAAAGAATTACATTTTTTGCTGCTATCTACTGCCTGTGCTGTCTGCTTGGAGTATAAATGCTTTGTGGCTCAGACCATTTTCTGAGCACACAGTGATATGTAGGCATCTCATGCCAGGGATCCCATCAGGAGCTGATGCTAGCAAGACAACCGGGTAGCTAAAGGCATTTTTATTTCTGTACTTGGGACTGTCGTAGAACAGTCACCATCGCTCTTGAAACTGCTACCTGATGAAAATGCTTTCTTTTCTACAGAGAACAAATCTTACTGTCATTCAAAACATAACGATCTGAACAGACCAGATCTTGAGGTCGCCAGCTTTCAGGAGTTTTCTTTCTTTTTCCTTTGTTCTTTCTTTCTGCTTAAGTGCCTTTTTGCCTTTTTTTCTACATTGGTAAAATTCTGACTCTGTGGTAAGTGCCAGAATTAATGACAGAGTTTGAGGATCTACCCAAGTAGTAAATATTCACTGAAACACATCATAAGTGTGTTTATTTTCATTTTTTGTTTGAACACAGTTTTTCGTAGTTTCCAGCATGAAAATTTGTAAACTGCCAGACCAAGATGCAATAGACACCTCTTTGCTTAGACTTTCTACAATGTGAGAAGGCACCCTGGCATTAAATCCCCTTGGTGTTACTTTGTGATTAAGGCAGATTCAGAAATGGACTAGCTGGCCTATCAGGAAATAAATGACTCCCTTTTTAATTGCATTATATTTCATGTAATTTTTACACTGGCATAACTCTAGACTTAAGCAGTTTTATTCCTGATTTCCCAACAAAGCACATGAGAGAAAGCTCAGGTTCAAAATGTTCCAGAGTAAATTTCACCTTGTTAGTTCAACATGATATCCTGATTTCAAATGCAGTACAGCATTTTCCTGACTGTAATTCACACATGCTTAAAAGTATTGTTCCTGTCCTCAGATGATCCTTTGCAAGGGTGGAAAAAGAAGGTAGGACAGGGCTGCAGGAGAGATGTGTCACCCCAGTAAATGTTCCCCTTGGCATTTACTATCCTTTGTATTACTGGGACACAAATTTAACTACACTGAAAGGATTTGCTCCTTCCAGCCCCTCAATAATCTACAAGTTAAGGTTATGGTGTTCTGGACTAGAAAAGGGTAAATTTCACACAGTCTTCCATATGGAGTTCTTCAGCACCATCACTCCCATCACCTAAAGGAACCAAATGCTAGTCTACAACCCTTGGGTCCAAGAAACAGTTTGAGAAACAGATCCAACCTGGGCACAGCTGGGTGACGAATGAAGTCTGTTGTATGCCATCCACGTATGGGAGACCTTAAGAAAAAATCTGATGACCTGCCCGTACTGTTAAGGAAAATAGAAGCAGTGACTGACTTTATACACTAAGAAATGAAAGGCCATGTTTCACAGTAGGGATTTAATGGTAAGTCAGGAAACATGGCCTGATGATGTTTGTGATAACAGAAGCCCTGGGATGTCTGTCCTGTGGCTTTGAGCAGTTTAACACCATGCACGATTGAAATAATACTAGTGTGGTTTAAACTGTGTGCTCTTTATGCAGGGATTCGTTTTTTTGCATGGTGTCAGAAGCCCTTACTATACAACAATAATCCTGTACTCTGCTTCCACTCCTATTCTTTCAGATTTAAGGACTTTAAGGTGTAAGGCTTTTATGGGTATCTCTTTCCTTATAAATACTTATGAAATGGACAGTACTCTAAAAGCCATTAAGATGAAATTGTTTGATCATGCTGCCTACAAATTTTTTCATCTCACCTTGTCCTTCGCTCAGGACTCACTCTTTTGCCTGTCCAGGTTCAGGGTGGGGGACAAGATTACTGTGAAATCAACGGTGACATTTCAGGGCTGCTAAAGTGAGTGAATTAGAGACATCTGGCAGACATGGTAATACTGGTTGGATTACTACTAATAATTTAAACCAGGTGGTGACATTTGCCAGCACAGCAAATATACTCTTAATATGTATTTTGGTAAATCTGCTTCACCAAAGAAAAACATGAGGATTTCTAAGCTAAAATCTCATCGTTGGTTGACTGTGACTGTAGTGCTATACTGTGATAAGGGCAGGTCCATATTGTTTCTGAATAGCTTTAATGGCTTTCCTCAAATGTCACTGAATCCAGAAGACTTTGGCACAAATTCCACTTAGGAGGCAGTGAAATCCTGCCTAACTCTTCTCATGTATGTAAATACCATTGAGAAAACTGGCTTTTACCTACTTAGAAGAAAAGAAGAGTTATATGGCTTGACACTTGGGTAAAGCATGGTGACCTAGTCTTGTAAGAGGACTGAGAGGCCCGACTTCTGTCTGACACACTGTAGACGCACACTGCCCAGGAGGCAAGAAAAAACCCCAAGGGTCCACACTGTTTGAAACAATACACGATTTGACTTGCAGACACTTGATTTTCAGGAACTCTAGGGAGGGTAACCTGCATGATGAATCCCCAGAGACCTGTTTGGGACATGATGAGAGACTTATGAATACTTTTCAAGCTTTCAAGCTTTGGGCCTGTCTTCTCCTTACTGCATCATGTGAATCCAGATAAATTAGTTGGCTCTGATGGCACCTGATAGTAGTCCTATGTTACTTTCAATTCTCTCTCTCCAAAGTTTTACATCCACAACGATACTTCATCATAAGGAGCCTGCAACAAACCATAACAAGTGGGTGCTTCCACAGTCCCTAGGGATTTCACACGCGGGACAAATACCCTGGGAACCTAGAGTGGTGGCTCTTTGCCACTTTAGAATCAAGTTTCTATCTCCAAGCTTATCTTCACTCTTGTAAAATATATAGCATATGTGTGCTTTCTTGGAGAGAAAACATATTGAAGATGTAGTTTTCCCATGCAGTATGTTCACGAAGGTCAAGTTTTACTCAGATTTTGGGTTCTTCATTTCACTTTTTTTATAAAACAGCTTTTTTAGCAGTTAAGACAAGCCTTTACATGCTTAATCTCCTCCTACATGAGAGCTCATTATGCTACTACTACCTATAGGTTGGAGTAACAGGCTGGGGTGAGCTGAGGACAGCATGGCAGGAGCTTGAACCTGAAATGGCTTTTTTCTGCCAGGTTACAGCAGGAAATTACAGTAGGCTTCTGAGTGTAAATCTGTTGTTGCAGTTAACAGAGTGTTAATTGGGTTAGTGGAGCAGGAAGACAAGAACAGGGAGGTGGTGTGTGGGAACTATGGAAGTTCATCAGTCTTCTGACCCACTGAAAACAACTTGAGCCTATTTCTTGGACAATCTGTACATTTATACTCATGAGTTTTGTTTTTCTCCATGATGAGAACTGGCTTTAACTTTTAAATCTTGCTCTTAGTTTGAAGTGGCATGTTTTCATTGCTCCTCACACCGGTGGGGTCATGCTCTAGGTATGCTTGGCAAAGCAATATAATCATTTCTTCTGGCACTATTGGTAAAAGTAAGCTATGTTAAATTTATAAAGGCACCAGCTTCTGGAGTCTTGTGAAAATATATAGTGTGAGGGGTTTATTTTGAGAGAAAATGAAAAAAAAAAAAAATCTAGTGCTTCTTGTTTCAGCATCTTTGTTAAAACCACCCTTAAGGATGGTTTCTTAACTCAATCTCTTCCTGAGCCAGCATGTGCTGCCATGACCTCCTCAGGCCTGTATCCAGCCAGAACCGATCAGCTGCTCACATTGATTAAACAGCACTTCTGCACAACGATCCAAAAGAAAACAAACTGATGTGACAGAACAGAAGCACGCTGTAGCCATGAACTGACTGTGAAACAGGCGATGGAGGCAGGTACAGCTGCATGCACCTAGCCTGATTAGGGGACTGGATGGAGTCTGCAAGCAAGAGGTCTGAGATATGTGCATAGCAAGCTGGTTTCACACTGAGAACCAACCCACAACTGGGACAACTGGAACAATGTAACATAAGGAAGGGAGAACATTGTAAAATTGGTATGAACACTATAAAACACTAAAATACTGTCCACGCTCAGAGTTTCATCAGTATTGCTCTACTCCAATAGAGAAATAAGAGACCTACCCACCCCTACACACCCTGGAGCTGAAGTTATTACAGAAGGGAGAGAAGATTGTTTATACATAACCTGCAGGCATTTTTATTCTATTCTGGAGGTGCAGAGCGACTTCACTTTGGGAGAAAAGGTGATTTATGCCCACACAAAGTCTTTTTTATTCCTCTAGAATGAATCAAGAAAGGTCTCTAATTACAAGGCAGAAATGGACTTGTAATGCACAGCAGCGTAGGGCGAGTTTTGCCCTCAGAAGAGCTTCCTGGTAGCAGTGGAGGAGTAGGACTCTTAGCAAATTCATTCTTTTCACACTAACTAAATAACGTCTTCTGTGTATATTGTTTGCATCTGATTTTTTTATTTGGGAATTAAGTAATGGCAGCAAAACCTTGCAAGAACTTTGGCAACAAAAGCAAAGCTATTTAGTCTGTTAGTATATCTGAGTATTCACTATGGGGTCCTGGCAAAGGAGTGCTGAGAAGGGGTGATCTCAGTTGTGCTCCTAAGCAGCAAGCTTCAGGGGCAAAACGCTCACAAGCCTGGCTGGGAGGTCCCTGGAATTCTAATTAACACACATTTTAAGCAATGGCTGTGAATGTCAGTTTCTCCTGATCGGAATGGATACCACTTGGATGATCCATACATAACCTCAAATAGATGCTGTGCTGTTCCTCCCCCAGGTGTAAATGGCTGCGCAGTGTTCAACCTCTGGCATCCATCTACCTCAGCCGTGACAGATGTGTTTTCCATGCAATTAGTAAGAATTTTTTTGCATGGCTCCATGTAACAAAAATGGTAACTGGGAACCAAAAGTGCTATACTGGAAAACAGAGTAATGATGAGTGTGCTATAGAAGGGTCTGCCTGGAGAAGCAGCTGTGATTTCCATAGGCCCTACCAAGCCACAGAGCTGGAGCATGGGCCAAAATAATCCAGATGCAGTCCCAGGTGAAAAAAAGAAGGGCAGAGACACATGAAATAGAATGAGGATAGAGGAGGAAGTCTCTCCAAACTGGTCTGAGCTTCAAAAAATGAAATAGAAATTGAAAAGCTTCTGAGCCAAATTTGTTTGCATGCTGGCTCAAAAGACTTGGTTCTGTTCTCATCCTTCCCTTGAAAATCACCTCCTGCTGTTATCGTCAGAGCGACTATTTTGGCATTTCACAGGCCTTCAGTCTGTTATGAATGTTTCTTCAGTGAGTCAGAAGGGCCATGTTCCACCCAAGTGAGGCTGAGAGACTTTCAGGTTGACATCAGACTTTTTAAAGTCCTTCAGCTTTTGTCATCTGCAATAGCTAAATGCTAGAAGGAAAAAAAAAAAGAAAGAAAGAAAATAGCAAGAACTTTGGTAACACTTGGAGAATCATCCAGAATGGACGGATAGAAATATATTCAAACAAGCTAACAGAGCTTGAATACCTGTGTGTCATTAAGCAGTCTGAATATTTTTAGGAAGTGAAAGGGGAAGATGAGGTGAAAAAAATGCTAAAAAATTGAGTTTCTAGGCCTGCATTAGTGATTCTCACTTCTTCTAGAGACAAGGCTTAAATATTATCATACACAGGGAAATAAGAGTTTTAAATATAGAAACAGATAGCCTAATCTCTTTCTGGGAAGGGATTCTTATTCACAGAGCAAGTTTTTAACTGAACACCTCAGTATTTTACAGAAATTAACCCACTGTTGAAAGTACAATTAGACTCACTTTAGATAGGGAATATTGTATCATTTATTGGGGTTTGTATGCAGAGCCCACAGGAACTGGAGATGGGATTTCTAGCTAACTGGATATAACTGTACCTATCACAGCTTCCTCTCAGCTGGCTTTCTGGCCTGACCCCAAACCAGCTGGAAACATTAAGCATAATCAAAATTTAGGCATTCTGTCTCACTCTTTTTGTTAGTTGTTCGGTTAAATCATCTGTGAATAAGGTTTCAAGTACTTGTGTTAAGACATGGAGGTGTAGTGCCATTGTGTTTGAGTACTGCATCGAGTATTTACAGACAGGCCCAGATATGTCCATCCAGATTATTGGTTTTGCCCCACAGAGCAGTGGCTGTAGTCATTACGCAGTCAAAGTAATGAAATAGCTAACAAAATAATAGTAACAGGCTTTTCCCTTTGACACAGAACAGTGTCCATGAAGCTAGTCCTTAGATGCAATGGGGGATTAATCTTTTTAAAAGAAATTAATAAAAGAAAAATATTACAGTCTCTTTCAATACTCTTACCAAAGAGATTTAAGCTCTAGAGACATCCTGAAAGTAAAGGTTTGAAAACAGGGAACTTTTTAGCAGGGTGTCAGATCCTGACTGGGTGTAAATCAGAAAAGCTGTATGTCTTTCTGCATGACTGTGCTCCTTTACACTCTTTTTACATATGCATCCAAAAATTTCCAGAAGAAAAGCTCTGGTCTCAGAGACATGTGCTTAATTGCAGTGGCTTCTGCTTAACCTTAAACACTTCTCAAGTGTTGTCTTGTTTAGGAATGCTTTTTTCCCTATAGAGAAGCTGCATTTTGTAAGGAGGATTTTGATGGTGATACATTTCTCTAATGTCAAATAAAACAAACTTTAAAAAAATCTGGAGATGTCAAACAGATATAACTGATACTTGATTTATTTGGAGCAAAGACCAATCTTTTGACTCTGAAATTCAATTGAATTCTAAGTCAATGCTACCTTGTTTGCAGGAAAGATTTCTTGGCAGGACATCTGATGCACCCATCGTAGGCGATAAGAGCAGATCTTTTGAACATCAGCACACCTGTGCTGTTCTTAGTTCTGCTGCTTAGCAGGGTTGTAAAGCATTTTGTGCTAACAAAGAAATCGAAAGACAAAAAACATTCTCAGTATGAAATGCATGTATGAAACACCAGAATATATTTAAAAGAGCAAACCCCCACAAATTAACATGGATGGAAGACAACACTTCACCCAATCAAATTGCAAGATAAAAAAGACGTCTGAAAACAGGTAAAATCACAAAAAGTTGCTTGAAAAAAAGGGGATATTAAAGACAGAGTTTCCAGCAACAAGATTTTTTTTTCCCCCTCCTTCCTTTTTTCTTTCCTTTCTGGTTACTCAGATCTTTGGGAAAGCTCCGAGCTTTGGGCAGTTAGTTCATTTCAGCAGAGTAATGGTAATAGTGGAGCAGACGGAAGAGCTATCAACAAGGAGCTGGACGAGTGACAGTGCCCCTCCCCATCTCTGGATCAGGCAGAGATATTTCCATGGATTGCTTTTTTCCAATAAGAAGAATACTTTGCACTTCTGTGGGCCTTCTATCTGCTAAATGCCAAGGGTTCATGAATTCCCCAATTTGCCTTTGTGAATTAGTTGGGGCTTTGTAAATGGGGCAGAAATGAGGGAAGATTAATTTTGGGGTGAGGGGGGCTAATTCCTCCAGACCATCTTTCTCTATTTAACATCCTCCCTCCCTTCAAAACCCTGGCTTCCCATAAACTAAACTATCAAAGCCCTTTATCACAACATATCTAAGAAGTGCAAACTTGTGACCTTGATTTTTCGTCACCTTTACCTGCAGACAGGTGAAGGGAAGGGAAGGGTGAGCAGAGACCTGAGTAAGGGGCTTCCTTGCCAGTCAGCGCAGCTTTCTTGGCGCCCAGAAAAGTGTTGGGGAAAGGCTGAAACAGATCCTGCAAGACTCTCTCTTTTCTCCCACTGGCTCAGGCTGGGTTATCACAGGGTGTTAGTCCTGCAGAGTCCTATTTCCATTGCCAGGGTGTTGCCAGAGAGCAAGCACAGTGCTCCGGCTGTGAGCTTGGCACCTCTCCTCTGCTCAGACAGGTGGTGGGAGGGCGGGAGGGGAAGATGCTGCGGAGATGGCTTGTAACCGAGGACCCCACCCACCGCGGAGGCATACGTCCCTCCGCAGCTCTTAAGCCAGGTTCCTGCGAGCTGTGCTGCAGCAGGGCTGCTCCAAGCGCCTGGAGGGAGGAGGGTGTGAACCTGGATTCCTGCCTCTGAGACTCGTGCAGCAGCATTTGCAAAGTGTAAGACCACAAAGGCAGAGGTTTTTGGCCACCCCAATATATACCAGGGTCTGCTTCTGAGACCTGGTCTCATTAAATTCACCCCACACTCCCTCTGTGAAGAGCCTTCCCTTTAAAGACCTCTGAAGGTCTTATGGACACTTGTGCCGTGGGGCCAAACATCCCTCATTTGCATTGCGTGTCATCTGCGCTGCTTTCACCAGTGCTAAGCCGGGCCTGAGGCAGGACAGGATTGAGCTTTTAGACAGAGGGAAATCCCAATAATCCCATCTCGTAACCTGAAATTAAGAGGATCAGTAACAGGAGGTGCTCTGTTGTCCTCCACAGACTTTCCACCCGGCTGTGGATCTGAATTAGCTGCTTCTACAGCAAACATGTTTGTTTTCCCCAGTGCCAGATTTCCTTGAAAAATGAAAGACAAATGAGTTGTGGTCTTGTGATACATGGCTCTGGAAATCAAGGACGATTTCCACATGGCTGGGGCAAGGGAAAAGAGCTCGTGGATTAGCCTGCAGGGCAGAGTGGTGGCCTATTACAGCACTTTAAATAAATCATCCTGTATAATTTCTACCACCCATCAGTTTGCTGAGATTAAAGAAGAGAGATATTGACTGTATGTTTAGAATAGGAGTCTCAGTGTCCAATAACGCATAACATTGCATACTCTGGTTGATGCCAAGTCTTTGTAAGCAGGACAAAAATGATGCTTTGCACTTTTGTTTTAACATTTAGCTCTGGTTTTGGCTCCTTTTCTGATGGACGGTTCCATTGTCACATAACTAATCCTACCATTTTTTAGTCCCCTTTTTCTGCTAGAGTGGGTATTGGTCATTTCTAATCTGAACTCTCTGAAAGCAATGATCTCTGCTGCCTTTGATGGGTTTTGGAGCAGGCTGACCAAAATAACCAGAATGTAACTCATAAGTATATACTCTCAAGACTGTGTGTATCTAAGGCTAAAATCAAGTCCAATGTTTGTAGGTTCTCTAGGGAAAGTTTTAGACCTTTATATTCAGTACAAATAAGATTCTGTGGGTAATTAGAGATGGGAGAATCCAGCGTAGTTTTGTGTTTCACTAACTCTTTTGAGCCTCTTAAAAACAAGAAGTCCCAAACAAACAAATCCTTTTTTTGTCATGGAAAATTACTATTTAGATGAATGCAATAAAAATGTTTTTCTGTATTCCCTTATTAAAAAGAAGTCTGTAATATAGTTTGTGACAGTTGAAGGCAGTAACTTGCTTTCAAATATTAATCCCTGCTCCAATTACTTTATCCAAAGAAGTTTTTTATCCTTTTGTATGGACTCTTTTCTCAGCCTTGACTGCCCAGCAAAGCTGCTTTCTTTCAAGCATTCAGGGTACTGCAGTAGGTTTTGTTTTGTGGAGAACAGCTCTGTGGTCTATTTCCAGCTCCTGCCCTTGAGTCACTGTACAACCTTGGGATGGTGTTTAATCTCTGCATGCAGTCTTTTCCTTCCTCAAACACTGACTGTGTTGTCAGTGCAAACTGTCTGCTGTAAACTCTCCAGTAAAAGGTCCATCCCTTTGTCTGTGGATGCAGACGGCCGCACACAGTAAGGCTTTAATCTGAATCTCAGCTCCCTAGGGTGAGCGTAATACCAGTAGTAAATAGCACCATGTTTCTGTCTGGTTGCGTACACTTTGCAGAAGACTAAATTTCAAATTATATGCATTTTGCAACCCTTTATTTATCCCAATACTCTAGTGAATATAATAACAAAATATATTATTCTAAACTCTGCATCATCAACACAAGTTAGCTAATGTATGGAGGACATTTGAGTGTTCTTAAGGTAAATATCAGCAAGCAAATGGACCTCCAGAGAACTAGACACATGGATGTGATCTCAAATACAATTTATTGTATTGTACTGTGCCTTTCTGTGGGCTTCATAATGTGTTAAAACAAGCAAAGGATCTGTGGCTATCAGAGGACCTACCTTAACCCTATCAATAGCTTTTAGCTGGTTACTGACTCCTAAGAGTCTACTTGATTTATAGATGAAGTTGGGAATATGTGTACACATGAACATTGGATACATTTACAGCTGTGTAATCTTAATATCACACACAAGCGAAATGCCTGGAGTTGCACACACTGTATGCTTCCTGGGACTTCTGACTCCCACTTCACAGCCCTCTGCTAGAGAAAACTGCTCTTCTCTTTTTCTTTTACTCCTGAAGAATGAAACCATGTCCTTCTGTGTAGGCTCCTTTGCTTACCACTTCAAGTTTAATATTGCAGCTTGTTTCACTTGCTCCTGCTCTTTTTCTGAGTGATAGAAACTATATGACATAATCTGGGTGGAGTGAGCTGGGAACGTTTCCCAGAGGAGCCGAAGAGAATTCCCAAACAAGTGAGGTTACCCCAAGCTGACATGCCTTCAGCAGAAACACGCTCCTCCTTACATTTTCACTTGTGGCTTACAAATCTCCAGGGCAGTGCCGGCTTGTTCAGCAGGTGCAATCGCCTGCTCGCTTCCCAGCCCGGCAGGCACGGTTCCTGGAGCGTGGCTGGAAAACTCTGCCACTCGGAAGCTACATTCACATATGCAGATTTGCTTTCCTTGTTCTGTATTTTTAGTGAATCATTTTCAGCGGCCTCTTCATGTAGCAGCTTAGGCATGGGATGTTTTCTTTAGCACAGAATGATCAAGAATGAAATGCTTCCAGCATTTCTTGCACAGCTTTGGAAAAGATGTTCTTCATGAACAATACAAACAAAGGTTTTATTTAGTCCCTCCCCATTCCTCATTCTTTACTTTGGTTAACATTTGCTTGGTTGTTTCTACCCTGATTGTTTCTATGACTTCAGTCATTCCTCTTTTTTGATCTTTCTTCCATCCAAAAGGAAATGGAGAGTGAAAAGAGTTAGAAAAGGTGAGGGAAGGGAAACAAATTAAATACCTAATTTTTTGTTTTGTTTTAATAAATTTTCTTGTTTCCTCAAGCACTTGAGGACTTCCTCCCCTTAATTTGTTTACTGAAACTACTGATAAAAAGAATAACATAAAAGGTGGCTAATGCGACCTCATGCCTTTCTGAATGCACTGTTTATACTGGCTTTGCACCTCAGGCTCTGCTGTGGGGACTGACTGAGGTAGGTGTGGTACACCAACAAATGCCGTGATCACGATCTTACTGAACTTTGCTCCGTTTGACTTTGATGACATATAAAGACACCTTTGCATTAGACAGTAAGTGAAATGCATTCAGCCTGCTGAGGAACAACCCCATGACACAGACCTTCCTCCCTTTGCGTTGAAGATGGAGTGGCACCAAGGAATGCTTACTGAACAAATGCCTTACTTTGAAAACAAATCTTTGTGGGGATGGATTGGTGTTCACAAGATTATTCTTACATCCAGAGTGAAATTCCTTGTCAGAAACCAAGCATAGCCTCTCCCGCTCTTGCAAACCCTTCATGGCCCTTCATCTTGCTTTGCGCTATGCATGGCTAAGGTAGAAGTCTGCTTTTGAGTTAAATAAGCTCCATATCCCTAATATTCAGAGAAGGGAACTAGGTGCTTCAGGAGCAGGCAGCTGTCCTGCAAAAGATGTCCTCCAGCAATCCCTGCTTGGGTGCATATGGATCCCCCTAGTCCAGGTGGGCATTTTTGTCACCTGATGCCTCATGGAAATGTTTGAAGGGTCTTTGGTCTGTCTGAACGTGGAATGGGTTAATTCCAAGGGATAGGGAACTAACTGGAGGATAGAAAGTGACCTAACTCCACCGTGCCAAGCAAAAATAACAGTGTGACACAATAGGACAGGCAGTAAGGGTGTAAAAATAGGGTTTTCCTCAGTTCGCAGCTTGGAAGGTAAGGATTAGCAAGGGTTAACATGGACTGAAATCCATAGGAAATGGGCAAGTGGTCTGACTTGAGCCAAAGGCTAAGGACGGTGTTCAATGAGATCTACCCCTTAGCATAGTCCTATACAAATTCTGCCACAGTTGAGAGCTGAAACTGGCCAATAGCATGGATCTCCCCCACTTCCTACCTACAAAGCCACATCTTGGGTTTTTAAATTGTTTTTAATTATCCATGAAATCTACTTCTTTTTTTTTTTTTTTCCTAATTAGTTGCCTAGTTCTACAACAGAAATTTTGATGCCATGCATCTATAAAAGTAATTGCTCCTAGGGATAGCTTTACCAGCTCTCAGTTGCTTTTGTGGTTAATCTGCAATTTTTCTGTAAAGTATGCTTTAAATCTCACCTCTAGGAGACATTGCTCTGTGAAAATAAATACTTTAGAAACAGCAGGGAAACATTTATGAAACATGCTGCGTAGCTGATAAGCATGTCCCTTTGCTCTGGGAAGCTGCATAAAAATCGCTATGAGGAATAGGGAAGAGAGAAGAAGGAAAAACTCCAGAAGACAGTGGTCACTAACAGGATGACTAAGTAGCTTTTCAAAGATTTGCCACATGCTCTTTTAAAACCATAAAAAATGGCTTTGTGGTAAGGCTGGCTTGCAATCTAGTTAAAAAATAAAAGTGGTCACTCTTTCAAGGCTCTGTGTAACTCCAGCAGCTGCAGATAAACTTAAAACCAGACAGCAGAAGAAGGGAAAAAAATGTCCAGTTCTTATCCAGACTTTCTATATTTGGTTGAAGTTTTCCAACAAGGGACTTGGCAGACGACGCGTGTTCCACGAGCTTCCTGAGAGAGGCTGGGGAAAGGGAAGAGGCTCACTATCCTCATGCCGTTTGCCACGAACATGAGAAAAGATCATTAAGGATTTCAAGTGTAAAGACAATCTTCAGAGTCAAGCATGAATGGAGAAAGGACCATCAGAGCAATCTAACCTAGACAAAGCTGGAGGGGGCAAACATGGTGCATTAGTATTTGGAAAGGGCTTGAGCTGCTGCTGTAGTTTATTTGCAGGTGAATCTTTGGGTCTTGAATGCTCCACAGCAGTAGTTTTCCACCTCAACCCTCCTCCAGACTTTTCAGACTGGTTTTCTACAACATGGCAGAAATCAGCATCATTTAAAGAAAAGGTGGGCTTGGGTGTCAACTGCGGTCCAGCTGTGTCTAGATCACTGTCAAACACAGCTGGTTTCCTGGACCTGATTGGGTTTGCAAAATGAAGGGTCAGCACTGGATAAGCAGTGAAGACCTTCCTCTAGACTCCTACTGTGGTCCTCTCTTCCTGAAAAGGTTTATGCCATCTGTGTCAGTGAAGCATCTGTATACTTGGCTGTCACAGAGTTTTAAGGGAGACCTGTGCGCCAGCGGTGTGGGGCAATCCCTCGGGGCTGGGATGCACTCACTCAGCTGGGCTGGCTGGGGGAAAAGCTCTGCCTGCAAGACTGGTGAAGGTTATCTCCTTTAAGTCCCCTCACCAAGCTCAATGCCTACTGCACTATAGGGAAGGTACGCACCTCTGTGTATGGCTTCATCCCCTGGGTTTCACAGCAAGTAGTGCTTTGTAGTATTCTACTACGCAAGTACTATTTTTGTCTACACACACATGAAAAGAGTGCATCCAGCGTGACAAAGCATAGCACATTACTGGAGTGTGCGCTCATGCTATGGTGGTGGATACGGTATTAAAAAAATACTCAGATTGGGTAAGCTTGAATTGTGTTTTTCTGAGTAGTTTTCATCTCCAAAATCCTTGGACTTTAAATATTCTGGCCATGTATCTACTGAAGCCAGCAACAAAATTGTCGTTGACTTCAAGAAGAGTGAAGTCTGTCCAAGAGCACAACTGGCTGCAAGAACAATTTTACACCTGGAAGAAAAAGCTGTGCTGGGAGAGACTTTTTGTTAGGGGCACAAACAGTATCAAGGTGAGTTCACATTGAAAGAGTGAACAACATCATGGTGCCCCATGAAAACTTAACAGGGAATGCATCTGGGCAAAACATTTTGGGGGTTCCCTGGGAGATAAGCCCAGATATCTGTTGTTGGGAATGGCAGGGGAGCAGGAATAGGGCTGCAGGCACCTGCTGTGAGAAGCAGACAGACAGTGATTTTTTATGTTAGATAGTATCCTTTATTTAGTATTGCAGCATTTGTTTGGGATTGTCTTGGGACTATATTAGCTCAGATATGTGTTGTCCCATATTTCAGCCAAAGCAGTGTGAAAGATCCTGACCTGTGAATGCGGTGTTAGGGCTCGTATCACACCGCATCAGGAACAGACAGCTGCGAGTGACTTATTCCCCTGACCACTGGATGCTTTGTGCCCTGTTTCAATGGATACGGTTGATCGTGGTAGGATCCTCAGTATTTGCGGGATGACAGCAGTGCTGAGTCAATATGGGCAGGCCAATTTATGTTTATGGTCCTGTGTTTGCAAAAATAATTTCAGATGTATATGATTACACCATTAATTTCCAAAACCAGTGGAAGAAGGTTGTTTATATTTTCAGGATGGCTGAAAAGTCATGTTGTGCACGTGTATTGTCCAGATTCCCTGGGAGCATGAAGGTGGGTGAGGAGAAAGCTTTCTAAGCTAGCAAGCATTTAACTCTTTGTACTGTTATCTCTGAGGCTCAGCTCTTTGTAGGAATAGTACTAGAGAGTGCTTAAAGGAAAGTACATCAACTTTTGGGCCAAATATTCAACAATATGATGAAGGTCCTGACTGTTAAAAGCTTGTGTAAATCCTGGACAAAGTCCTGTGCTATATGTGAAAGGGAGAATATATATTTCTTTGCTTTCCTGCAGGGCCAGGTGATTTAACTTACATGAAAAATGTTTATTTTCAATTTCAAATAAAAGATCTGTGTGTCGACAGCTATTGAATTTGCAGCTGAAACTAGGGACTTTTTAAGTTGTTGTTCGGCATCGCTTACAGCCAACAGCAGGACATGCTGTTCTGCAGACTCATATTACCATTCTGATGTGACTTATCCTAGACGATGCAATACAAAATGAAAATTAAAAACTATATCTGGAAGAGGCAGAATGGTGCCTTGTTGACCAATATGAATTTTTCTGTGATAAAATAGGCAGTTCCAGGCTGATCAGTTTAGAAACTGTTTGGTATCCTCTTTAGGGAAAAAAGAAGAGGATGGTTTTGAGCTTAGCATGTCGTACAAGTCTTGCTTCTTCAGAAGTCAGATGACCAGGCTTATACTCAGAAATTATCTGAATAAACTGCCATCTGAATATTTAATTATCAGCATTATCAGGTGCTTTTGCAGATGGCAATTTGAATATGAAATCATATTTTTTTCCCTTATAATTTTATTTCTATTATTTAAATACAGTATTTTCCAGGCTGACATTTAGCATAAACAGATTTTCTGTCTGCATCTGTAATGCAGCATAAAAGACTTGATCACAGACAGATCTTATCCTATTGCCTATGATGCAGAAAATAATTGAGACATAAACTGTGTGTTAGTGAATTGCCAACAAGTATTGGGGAGATTATATTAATCCATTTAAAATTAAGTATATGTCTACATTTTTGCAATACTAAGTACAACAAAATGATCTTTTCAACCTGAGTTTCCTTCTTAGGCTTTCTTCCCGAACCCCTGGACACTATTGCTGCAAAAATATACTGTGATTTGTTCATCAAAAGACTACTGTGGAGGGCAAGGTTACTTGGAAAGCTTTACCTTTTTGTTTTAAAACAATTATTTTCAGAAAATAATGCTTATATGGTAATTTTGAGAAGCTCATTAAAACAGCAACTCGTGTTTTCTTTTTACTGAAGAAAATTGTGAAATTTATCTGATTAGTCAGTTCCTGTTTTCATTTTCCATAAATCTATTCTTATTTCAATTTCTCCTTTGAGGCTTTGTATGAACTGTACACACACACACACACACATAGACACACACACAGACAGAGGTTTGCGTGCTGTTCGTATTGAAATAGCTACCTCAAGTTGTCAGTCTGTATTTAAAAAACTTGACAAGAAAACTCTGGTACTTTTTGAACTTGGAAGTAGGGTGTTCAACCCACCGTCTGTCCTGGAGATCACTTCTGCTGTCTAAGGGTAAGGCTGTGGAGCCCTCTCAATGGCAGACCTGTTCTCGGAGGTGGCTACCTGAGAGCAAACAAGTGACCTTAAGGGGGAAAGTCACCCTGGTGAGTGCCAACCAGCAAAAAGCTCACATAATCACTGGAAGCAGCCTCCATCCACCACAACCTGCTTTGACACACACCCTAGTATCTGCGCGTAAGCAAAACTCTCCCAAGACACAGATCATGCGACCAGCCTGTCAGACCTTGTGACGTTATCAGCCTGAATTTTTCAGGCGTGAGCTATGTGATAATGATCTGGTTTCTTCATGCAAACATTGCTTTTGAAGTCCAAGTTTGTCAAGGTCTGGTACCTCACAGAGCTTAGAAATAGTAAACTATGGGAAGCAAAACACTTGAAACCCCACGTATGAACACCAGGCTTTTTATGGTGCTGCTTGCTATCTGTCTGGGAGGGAAAAGCTTTCCTGTACACATATTCAAATATTTACCTTCACATGAGGCAATTAGTCATTGTTCAAGAAGAAGAAAAAAATTGGTACATGCTGTGGGTAAATAACTGCAGATATTTAAATTAAAACCGGAGAAGGAGAAGCCAAGAATAGCTCTGCAGATAAGCTGCAAGCAGGGCTTTGCCCTGCTGCCGCCAAGTCAGGCTAGGGCTGTCCAAACAGTCCAATGCAAATACACAGTTTCAGCTTGCACTTTCGTTGTTTTTTGTTTTTATTTTTGCTTATCATTTGTTGGAAACATCCCAGTTAGTCATATCTGTATATCAGTTTTGTTATTAAAATCACTACACAATGTGTGCAGTGCTATAGATGTCCAGCTTTGTCAGGGTGCAGAAAAGAAGAGGAAAGTGGTTTAAATCAGAGAGGAAGGATGTGTTGTGGTTAAAGCACTGCACGAGGCAATCTGGATACAATATCTGGCTGTCCCATCTCACTGTGGCCAAATTGTGCAGTATCTCTGCTACAAAATCTATGTTATCTGAGCTTGAGGGTACATTCAATTTTATTTATTTTATGGCTTGAACCATCTGCATTTGTGAGCTGAAATCTCATCCTCCACTTGAAAAATGCAAAAAGTGGATCTAACTTTTCCTTCGCCCCCTCCCACTATGTAATTTCTTCTCATTTCAGTGGGGTTACTCTGAGCCTTGAGGTTTCTTCTGTCACTGCTGCCTCTTTATTCACTGGATAAACGGTCGGTTCCCTGTAGTTGCTGAAAGTCAAATGTTTGAGCAAGCTCTTCTTGTGAGTGTCACTCTCCTCTGGAGTTGAGCAGTTGGAATTTTGGGAGAAGGACACTTAGGTAGCATTACTTTTTGGCTAATAGCAAGAGCAGTGGGTATTCCCTGGCCGTTTTGAGGAGAGTTCTTCTGTCCCTGCTCTCTCTCACTACACCCACACTGCCTCTGCTGCTCCATACTCCATGGTCTGAGAAAAGACAGCAGTCATCTTATATCAAATGTCAGTGCAACCTAAATTTTTTGTAAATCAGCATGATGAGAGATGCAGCATAAGTCTCAGAAACTGCATCCAGAAGACAGGTTTTTCAGCAGTGTCATGAAGGAAGCATCATAATGAGGAAAAAGTAAGAAACCTTTCCTGTGGAAGCTGGAAGAGTTGAAAGCTGTGGTGGAAGTTGTGCAAGAAAGATCTTGGAGAACCAAGCAAAACAATGTTTCCTAAGCTTGACAGCTGCATGGACCAGGGAAGCAGACCCTGGGGCCCGGCTGCCCACATCAGGGGAAAAAGGTGGTGATATGAGTGGAGTGAGGAGATGCTAAAATAAGTCCATTTAGTTCAGCATCATGGGAGGCTGCTCCACTTCAGCTGCTACAGCTGTAGGCTCCTGAGCAGAGACTGTCAGCTTGCTCTTAAACTGTGACAAGCTTCTCCACTTCTAGGAAGGACATGATTCTGAATCATGCTCAGGGGAGAGCCCTTGCCTCCACCTCTGCTAGACACAACTTACCTGGGGTGGCCCTCTCTCAGCGCATTCAGATACACAGCAACTTTTGCGAACTCCACTTCCAAACACGTTCCATCAAGCAGTCATTGGGGTTTGGGACCACAATCCATCTTGACACAAGTGACAGTGCTAATGGGCACTGGCCAGTGGAGCGGGATCCGTGGGGGTTGTGGCTGCAGAAGAGTGGAGATATCAGGCAGGATACAGCTCAGGAAATGCATCCTGGAGTAAATATTGCAAAAGGTCAGCTCAGGGCACAGACAAATGTGTGCTGAGTCCGCTAGGGACAGACATGACGTTGCCAATGCTTGCGGCGCACCGACTAGCATCCTGGCTCAAGAGACAGTCGGAGGAGTCTGCTCAAAAAAACCCTGATGGCAAACATCCCGCTGTTGTGAGCCCAGGCCAGCAGAGCTGCCTGTAGACATGCCTCTTCAGCGAGGAGGGCAAGGCCCTTCATTTTGTCAAAGACAGTGCCAGATACCAGGACTGCTGTGGGAAATGCTACGCAGGCTCTTGCAGGGCATGAGCTCCCTGACCACTCACTGTGCACTGTGCATCTTCTTTCACAGAGGAGAAAATGTAGGCTGTGTCAGTGGGTCGCCTGCCAGCCTTAAGCATGCCATCTTTTGTCCTCGTAGGTTGGAAACATGATGCCCAGGGCAAAAAGTGTGAGTGCCCGACTGAGTGGCTAATGGTCCATAAGCCTTTCTTTAGAGTTTGTGGGAAGGAAACATGTGTCATGAGACAGCACAGGGGAGCTGCTCTCACTGTGTCCCTCCCCTCAGCCGGGCTGTAAGAGAGTTTCAGCACCGTGACACAGGACTTCAGCATCAGTCACAGCACCCAGAAAGATGTAACGGTGTCTCAGTCTCGCCACCTGATGATATATCAACAAGGTCTTTTGCAGGCAGATAGTTTTGCTCTGCTTGTGCTCAGGACAGGGACGTGAGCCAGCCTGCCCCTGCAGAGTGTTTATTGCCACAGACACAGCATCACACTAACCACAGTCATACAGCTTCTGGGTCTGGCTTGCTTCTGGCTAGCTCAGGGTGTTGACAGAGTGTGCTGGTGCCTGTATGTGACATACTTTTAACACTTAAACTGTCACCCTAGTGAAGTGGTGACAAGGTGGAAGGCATCTTTCCTCTGTGGGCTGTGATGTTGCTAAGCAGGGACATATACCAGCTGTCCCTTCTGCTTTGTGGGTAAAATCTGACCTCCAAATGGTGCTCACCCCAGACCTGTTAATGAAGAAGCTGATTGTCATCATGTGGGCATGTTGATGAGGCCACAGAAACCAGGACAAGAAAGGTACCAATGCTCATTCCTTTGCTGTCTGCACTGACAGTCATCAGTTCAGACCTGTGTCCAGGAACAAAGTTGCGCCAGTGGGAAATCCCTGGTGTGAGTCATTCTCACTGGATAGACACTGTGATACATGTGTTGATGCAAAAAGAGGAGTGAATTACAGAAGAAACCTGTCTCGCATTCATTTGACTTGTTGCGAATGGACAGAACAGTATGCAATTGCTTTTGGGTGTCAGCCAGGATATGGGCTGCCAGCTTTTCTTCCTATCCTAGGACTCCACACAGAACAATCATTGCTGTTTGGAGGTAGGGCAAAAGAAACAAAATACTTGCCCCCTTCATGCTTTTTAGCTGGTTATTTCTAAGTAACGTCGGATGAGTAATGGATTTGTTATTTAGCTGGTCTTTCCCTTAGTGTTATCTGTGTTGGCTACTGTTTGCAGTTGCTGTGTGTGGAGGGGAGATGTAAACTTCGACTGCTCCCTATTAAAAGCCTGCCCAGTGCAATGGAAGGGCATCGCAAAGGTACCCAGGAAAACGTGTTCAGCCACTCCGGGTACTGCGGCAGCATGCCATCTCGCGAGCTGCCTGCGCTGCCCTCGGGGCCCTGATGGGGAGTGGCTGCTGCTGACAACCCAGGCTTCTGTTCTCCGTGATGCCCTCAGTGCTTGCCTGGGGTAGAGTGGAGGGATTCATAAGTCAAATGGAGCAGCACTTGCTTTAGGGCTCTGTCTGGTATCGTTGCTGTCACTGGCATTTCCAGATTTCAGAACAATTCCTTGTATTGGACTTAAAAAATGATTTCTCCTGATCAGCCTTAGTACAGTTTTAGTGTGCAAGTCCCATGTAAGGGGGTCTGAAGAGCAAATATTGGAAAGATTTGAGATCACCAGCACGGCAGTGGAGAACTAGTCCCCAGAGAAGAATTGGATTCTGGCTCATCCTGCCTGTGTTGCCTCTTTTCTTCACCAATCTCATGCAAGGTTTTGTGTTCTGGAAACTGCATGACACCCCTGCTCCTGAACAGTCCTGCACAATCACACCATGTCCCGCCTAATCCCTCAGCAATCCCTCATGGGCATGCCTTAAGTAATGAAGCAAGCTTCAGGTACCCTCTTCTTGGGACTTTGCTTATGGCACTTGGCTTGGTTCCTCTCCTTTCTGCAAGGAAAGCAGAAACTGATGGAAATAGGTAACTAACAGGCTAAGGGGATGATCACAGTGATCCCACTGGACAGCAATAAAGAGAAGATGCTTCAGAAAGTCTCACTGCTTCAGCTACTGCCCTGGGTGCTGGCAGTTGAACCCAGAAGAACTGACTGCTATGGGCACTGAACACCCAGAAAATGCCCTGAAAAAAGCAAACGGCATTACAGGCCAGACAATTATCTGAATCCTGTTTTTACTATGGCCTTTTTCTCCAACTTCTTTCTCCGAGTTAAGTATTACTACAACGGAGGCAAGGTAATGAGAAGATAAAAAGTGAATGTGAAAGTGGAGGATAGAAGGGAATTCCTGCCCCAGGATACATCTAAAATGGATGGAAAAGATTGACAGGAAAAGCAGTATCTGACAGCATGACAGGAAATAGAATTTCTATCACATGGGGAATTCTAATATGATTTTTTTCTTCTTGTTATTGTATGAAGGCAATTACTTTCACATTTAATGGTGCTTTGTTTTTTATTATCAAAATACTTCGTTTTGTCAAAACTGAAACAGTGTTGCTTTACCTCATATCATAGCATTTCAAAACAAAACAGGGTAGTCAAAACATAGCAGAATGAGAGGTGGAAAGACAAAGACTGAAAAAGAAAAATACTCGTCTTGTTCTTTGAATCGTTTCAAAGTTTTCTGACAGAAATTGACATACATCAATGAACTGCTTGACCTGTATTGAAGCAACATTAACTGACAGGTGTTCTGCTGAAAATTTCTTTTCAGCCAGATTCAAAGTATCTTTACTTTGACAATTGGGACTAGAGGCACAACGAGATTAAGATCTTTATTGGGCTAGCCTTGCTGTATTTATGATCTCGATTCAAGGCTTTAACAATGCCTTCCAAGGTCACTTAAAGACACTGTGGCAGGCTTGGCAATTGAATCCAGATTCACTGTGTCTCATACTCACTTTTTTGGTGTGATATGTTGGTACAGCTGTGTATAAAACATGAGATTGGTAACAAGCAAGAAGAAGATGAAAAACTCCAGAAATGCATGATCAAAAAAATAATAAGCTTCTGAAATAAAAATAGGAGGGGGCAGCTACAATTTCTTAACTGCACTGTTTCTTCTTTTCCAAGACTGAAAATTACTGAATACTTTGCACTTCTGTTTATCTAGATTACTTACCACTTCTAAGGGTGGGTGGGTGGGTAGCCTTTGTGGGAGTGTTGCGGCCGGAGGAACCTGAAATGTAGCCATCTGCCACATTTTCTGTAATAGGCTTCTCATTTATATAGGTGATGGGACAACCATCTGCAAGGGCAAGTACCAGCAAATAAATATTTGGCATTCCCTGAGATTTCAGAATTCCTATTTACACAAAGTTTCTTGAGAGCCTTAAAGGAGTGAGAAATGATCTCATTTATTAGACAGCAGGGTAATGTTGTTCAGTGAATAAAACTTTTGGGCAATGATGGTTGTTCCCTACCATGATTTGTTCCCTACCCATGTGACTTACTTCACCTTCTTATTTTTTCCACTGTCTCTACGTAGACTGTGACATAAAAATGTTACAAACATTGTATGTTTGCTTGTTTAAATATATTATTAAACAAGTAGGGAACTGTAGATGTGCATCATAATGACGGATACTTTCACTAGCTAGTGAAAGTACTGGCCTACCTCATGTGCACTCTTAGCATGCTTTCTGGAGAAATGCACCTGTGGGAGTTAGCGTAAGAGTGCACGTCCTCGGGTGTGCGTGCACACGTGCACGCGTTTGTGAATGTGCTTGCTCACCTAAAGAAATACTGCCTTTGTCAGAAGGTTTTTCCATTTCTTTGACCTGTCTATTGTGTGAGAGTCACCCCAGGTTTAGTTGATGGTATTTCCATTCACTTTTAGCAAGCAATTCTTACAGAAAGAATAATAAGCAGCAGAAATGAAAAAAACACTCTGAGACACTATGAACTCATGGAATGTACTGGTTATTTAACTTTCTTTCAACGATCACTGAAAATTACTTCTGTTGTGAGAAGTTGTTTGCAGAAGGTGACTGGGAGTCTCTCCGTGTTTGAGTGAGGAGACAGGCTTTCCTGGAGACATATATATCTACGTGGCTATGCACAGTTTTGCATGCGTTAATCCATGATAGCTAGAAGTGTCAACATTTTACCAACAAAGAGGCATTTATACAACGCCATCATAAAGACACATTACAACAAGCACAGCTTCCAGTGTACTGATATGGAGCACCTATGTACTGATATAGTTGATGTCCACTTCAGTCATTACTACTTCAATGACAGAGTGAAAATGTTCTGAGTGCAAACACAGCTTAATGAGGATGTCTGCAAAATACGCGATGTTTACCTACCAGATACACTGCAAACCAATGGGCCAATTTACCCCGATGTTCAGAGCCAGTGTGAGTCCTACACATACATGAAGATAGAGATAACATACAGAGAGAACAAAAAATATTTTTACAAATATATTAACGACAAAAAGAGAGCCAAGGAGAATCTCCATCCTTTATTGGATGCGGGTGGCGGGGGGGAGGGGGAGCATTGCCACCAAGGATGAGGAAAAGGATGAGGTACTTAACGCCTTCTTTGCCTCAGTCTTTAATAGTCAGACCAGTTATCCTCAGGGTATTCAGCCCCCTGAGCTGGAAGACAGGGATGGAGAGCAGAATAAACCCCCCGTAATCCACGAGGAAGCAATTAATGACCTGCTACGCCACCTGGATGGTCACAAGTCTATGGGGCCGGATGGGATCCACCCGAGGGTACTGAGGGAGCTGGCAGAGGAGCTTGCCAACCCACTCTCCATCATTTACCAGCAGTCCTGGTTAACTGGGGAAGTCCCGGATGACTGGAGGCTCGCCAATGTGACGCCCATCTACAAGCAGGGCCGGAAGGAGGATCCGGGGAACTACAGGCCTGTCAGCCTGACCTCGGTGCCAGGGAAGATCATGGAGCGGTTCATCTTGAGGGCGCTCACGAGCCATCGGGGGGACAACCAGGGGATCAGGCCCAGCCAGCACGGGTTCATGGAAGGCAGGTCCTGCTTGACCAACCTGATCTCCTTCTATGACCAGGTGACCCACCTGGTGGATGAGGGAAAGGCTGTGGGTGTGGTCTACCTGGACTTCAGTAAAGCCTTTGACACTGTCTCCGACACCGTTCCCCTAGAGAAGCTGCCGGCTCACAGCTCAGACAGGTGCACTCTTCGCTGGGTAAAAAACTGGCTGGACGGCCGAGCCCAGAGAGTTGTGGTGAACGGAGTTAAATCCAGTTGGCGGCCGGTCACGAGCGGTGTTCCCCAGGGCTCAGTACTGGGGCCGGTCCTGTTCAATATCTTCATCAACGATCTGGATGAGGGGATCGAGTGCTCCCTCAGTAAGTTTGCAGACGACAGCAAGCTGGGCGGGAGTGTTGATCTGCTGGAGGGTAGGAAGGCTCTGCAGAGGGACCTGGACAGGCTGGATCGATGGGCTGAGGCCAACTGTATGAGGTTCAACAAGGCCAAGTGCCGGGTCCTGCACTTGGGCCACAACAACCCCATGCAACGCTACAGGCTTGGGGAAGAGTGGCTGGAAAGCTTCCCAGAGGGAAAGGACCTGGGGTGGTGGTTGACAGCCGGCTGAACATGAGCTGGCAGTGTGCCCAGGTGGCCCAGAAGGCCAAGAGCATCCTGGCCTGTATCAGAAATGGTGTGGCCAGCAGGAGCAGGGAGGTGATCGTGCCCCTGTACTCGGCACTGGTGAGGCCGCATCTTGAATACTGTGTTCGGTTTTGGGCCCCTCACTACAAGAAGGACATTGAGGTGCTGGAGCGTGTCCAGAGAAGGGCAACGAGGCTGGTGAAAGGTCTGGAGCACAAGTCTTAGGAGGAGCGGCTGAGGGATCTGGGACTGTTTAGTCTGGAGAAGAGGAGGCTCGGGGGAGACCTTATCGCGCTCTACAATTAACTGAAAGGAGGTTGGTCTCTTCTCCCAAGTAACTAGTGATAGGACGAGACAAAATGGCCTCAAGTTGCGCCAAAGGAGGTTTAGACTGGATATTAGGAAAAATTTCTTTACTGAAAGAGTGGTCAAGCATTGAAACAGGCTGCCCAGGGAAGTGGTTGAGTCACCATCCCTGGAAGTATTTAAAAGATGTGTAGATGAGGCGCTTAGGGAGATGGTGTAGTGGGCATGGTGGTGTTGGGTTGATGGTTGGACTCGATGATCTTAGAGGTCTTTTCCAACTTCAATGATTCTATGATTCTATGATTCTATGAATGCTTGAAACTAGATTGTTAGCAATGACTAGGGGTGAGTTGCATCCAAACAGCACAGCATTCTGCTGTCATGAATCATTACTGTATGTAAGAAAAACATGGAGGAAAGAAGGATGACATGGAGAAAATACACTTTTTCTTCTCTTCCAAAAAGCAAAACAAAACAGAAAGGAAAGCAGAAATGTCCTTGAAACTCTAGTGAAATATTTCATCTTAGGAGAATGCTAAAAGGTTCATTGACACAGAAGTCCCTTGAGATTGTTTTAATACATGCAAAGGATAAAGGTTGCAACCTGTGGTCAAATTTCACTCTGAGTATTTGGAATATGGGATGAGTGTCTTAGAAGGATAAAAGAACTAGTATTAAACTGATTTTACATATGATAGCTATCTGGAAAGGTTTAAAGAGCTGATCCATGTCTTATCAAGAAAAACATGCAGTGAGGTGACCTAATTCTGGTTTACAAATACCTGAAAAAATCCCATGAAGATCTGGTTAGGAATTTCTGGGGTTTATGCCACAGAAGCCAGATCTTGGGGCATGATCTCAGATTAATGAATGGGATGTTTCACTTGCTCACACACACAGCAGGGGACCTAGCAATGGAATATGGGTTGACTTCCTAGTATGAGCCACATGAAATGAAAGGGCAGTAGGCTCTAATGGAAAGCTGTTCTTGATGCAATAGAGACAAGGCACAGGTACCATCTTCATGTCTCCAAGGCTCAGTGGTACAGGGCAAATCTATTAATAGCTGTCTTTGTGCCTTAATTCCCAGTGCACACAGGAGATGATAATACCTTCCAGCCTTAATGGGGTTATGTGGGGAGCAATTGCTTGATTTTTGGCATATTCTCAGATACGGCTGGGTGTGATGCATTGGTTAAAAGGGTCTGGTGTAAGCTATTATCCTGATGATGTACTTCAGATAGTATGGCTTTTTCACATAAGGAGTTCTATGCTAAGTCAGACCAAAGATATTTGCAGCTTGGATCTTTGTGTCCAGAAGCCATCAGTACCAGGAGCTTAATGGAAACTCCCATGAAACAACATAAAGACATCCTTTTCCTACTATGCCTTATTTTCTGTTGGGCTTATGACATCAAAGCCCAATGTTATTGCCAATTTTCCAGGGCTAATAGCCACCGATGAAGTTATTCCTCATGAATTTGCCTATCTCCTTTTGAATACATTAAAATTTTTGGCCAGTGGTTCTTCAATTTGAGAAGAGGGATGTTTCTGGAGTGCTTGAAACCAGCTACTTGATAATTTCAGTCATTCATTCATTCCTCCTTTTTAATGTGAAATGGTGACTAGTTTATTCTGATTTCTCCTCCTTTGGTGATTTTGCAGATTTCTATTTTAACTGTCTAAACAACAGAGACTTCAGACCAATGCAAAACTGGCATTTTGTAAATATCTCCCCAGATGGCATTTAAATTTAGGAGTCTAATCTGAAGGCCTCTGCACTCACACTGGAGTTAATGCAATCATTAAGAGTGTTGCTGTAGGGAAAGAGGAGCAGAATGCTCTTTAGGAAGACAAGCCATGTTGTCAACCATGAAGCCAATTCATAGTATCACTGGAACTGAATTTACCATTTCATACCATATAGCTCTCTCATCTGGTTACCCTGTGGCCATTTGCTTTATGACAGCCACTCCAAAATGAACTGAAATCATTAGCTGATGAATGTGGAGTGTGATGTACTCATTTCAAACACAGAAAAGAGTGAGCCTTTGTAAAAAATGTCTGGCACAGAAGTGGTTCCTACAGATGCCATCTTTGAGGCTTGGTGTATTGGGAATACGAGATACATTTTCCTTTCCTAGTTAAGAACAACAGGAAGTACACAGCACAACTGAATTAGTTGGTCCCTGTGACTATCAATTTTGCAGTAATTAATTGCATGTTGCTCCGGTTGTAGGCTAATGTCTTTAGGTTCTGGAGTCAGCAAAGGCTTATACTCATACTGATTTCAAAGCATGTAAGTCACTGCGCTTATGTTCTCAAAGACTGAAGTCAAGCAAGTGCCTAAGTCAGTGGTGGATGAGGGCCTAGTTGGGTCTGTTTTGAGGAAGACAGAGGGAGGGAAAAAATAGACTTGCATTTCCTTCAGTATCCTCAAGAGACGGAACTTTCAACCAAGGGTTGGGTGGAAGATGTGGGAAAAGGAATGCAATGGAAGATAGGAAGAGAATGCCTAGGATTATTTTGACTAATTACAGAATTTATCAAAACTTTAACTTGGTGGGAAGTCATTTCTCTACTCAGTAGAACATGGCTGAGAGCCCTAAGCCCTCCCCTTGGAGACAGAGAGGAAACCCCAAAAGGGCTGTTGGAATGATGCCTGGAGTCTCAGCTCACTGGAGTCACCTGCATTTCTTCCATCTTCTCATCATGGGAGGCAACAATCTGAATTTCTGAACCACAGAAGTACTGTTGCCCCAACACAGGGGGCCTTGTCATTGCTCCATTGTTGCCCACATCCTTGGGTGTCCACCTGCCAGTAACTGGAGCCATGCCTAATGTTTATTGATTGATTGAAACTGATAATTGCTGGTCAGGGGTAAGGTCAACAGAACTGCACTAAGGATGATGGGCATGTTTTTGAAGCTATAGATCCAACAGTAATTTGAAATCTCTTTTGTCCGCCTAGAGATGGATATTAGGGTTCGGAAGTGCCTGTTAGCCCAGATTTTAAAACTGAAGCTGGGAAGGAAAAAGGAAATGCAACTTTGAAGCAAACAAACAAAAGTCAGAAAACTGTGATGGGGCTGAAATGTGCTTTTAAAATCTTTTGTCCTCAAAATTCATGTCCCTTTCCTCCCACTTCTTTGGCATCTTTAGAACTGAAAGTGGAGGGCCATGGCCCACATTTGTGCTAGAAATTTGCACCTCTGTGCACCTGAGTAGTTTGCACATACACACACACGGAGGAAGCCTACAGAGATAGAGGAATGAGGCGGTGCTGCAATGTGTTGTGTCTGTGCTCTTCCACAGGCTCAGCCCTGTGTCATGCCTGTGTCATTCCCTGAAGCCCTGGGAACCATGCTGGGTCCAGCCTCAGATCCCTCAGCAGCACTGCACTTTGGTGCCTCCAGGGAACATCTAGCTTCCCAGTGGTGTGACCTGAGATGAGCAGAAACTCTTGCCTTGTGCTGTGACACCAGCATGAGCTGCCCTGTGTGATGGGCATCTGTTCCAGTCAGGTGGTCCGAAACACAAATCTCGCTTTCTGGGCATCCCATCGCCTTGGGAGCCTGTAGACCTGTGGGGAGCTACAGGGAGCTTGGTGGTTCTGGTATGCCTCAATACAGGTGGGTTTGGGGCAGAGGAGAAAGGATAAAACAATTTTTAAGGTAAATTGTTAAGGAACCAGGCACGGGAAGTCTGGACCAATCTGATTAGTCAGAGGAAATCTGCAGGGGGATTTCACCCATTTAAATGCTTAGATTTGTCCTTTTCTGCAGGTTTGCTCAGTTTGGTGTCTGAGGCAGAAACTGAAGCTTGCTATTCTGAGACGTGTGCCTTTGCTTAGCTGCTGGGCTAGTCTCTCCACTGACGTAACTCCACTGAGGCTCGCTGATTTGCAAAGCACTTGGCGTCCTGCTCCTGGTTTTCCTCTCTCCCTCTCTGGCACTCTCTACTCTTCTCCTTTTACTCCGGAGGGTGTAACCTGGCAAACCTCAGCTGCGCTTCCTCGATAAGGTTCTGGCCCTGAATTGCTCTGAATTCAGCTGACCTTTCCAAACAGGTCTTTGGGGGCTTTGCTTTGTCCTTGTGTATTTTTCATAGCCCATTTTTTCTGCATGAAGCACACATTATTTTCTGCTTGTGATTCCCAAAACTTCTTCTGCTTGTCTTTCTAAGTTATCCCACTTTGGATGGAGCTGGACCTCTACCTGGGGCTGGTGCTTTGCCTTCCATCAGTCTTGATTCTCTGTTGTCACACTCTACTCCCTCCTTCCACCCCAATGGTTGTGGGTCTGAACCACAGTAAGGTATGTGGATACTCTGGAAGCTGGCATTGAAGTAGTGTATAATCAGAGAGAAAAAAAATTACAGAGAGGGAGATGTATATGCAAACATACACATTCTTTGGTGAGGATGACAACTCTGCTATGTGTTGACCACACTCCTTTTGAATGTTTTCTCTATTCCTCTTGTAATATCTGCTTTCCCTCTAGCCTGCTGGGGTCAAAGAGCTTGGCTGGGAGCGGTGGGGAGGAGGGTGGAGGAGATGATTCTCCCTGCTAATCTGTTACAAAAAGGTGACTGATTTCAGGGATTTTTTTCAGTTTAATGAGTTAACAAAGATATCAAGGGGAAAACTAAGTGCCAGCTGAGCCAGAAGAGAAATTCTTTAGTGTTTGGAAGGGCAATGGGGGGGGGGAAAGAAGTGGATTAATTTGGCTTAATTTAAATACTCTGTGATGCTGAATGAGAGTTTTGTTTTGGTACTTTATTGGTACTTTTATTTAGTACTGTTTCAAATCAGCATTTTTCATTTAAAAGTGGCCCAGTTGAAACAAAAATGCTTAAATCAAAGTTCCCAAAGTTTGTATAAAAATGTCCAAGTGTCACAGTTTGTTTTTCCCAGAATAACACATTTTATTCTGGAAAGTCCTGGGGACTGGGGGAGGAGGGGGAGGGTGGAGGCGGGAGGAATTAATCTCAGCAAGAAGAAAATGTTTTGGGCTAAGAAAGCACTCACTAAATGCAAACTGAACTTGTAAATGGTTTCAGTGTCACCAAAATCACACTGCCTGGCAACTTTGCTGCATCAAGGATTTACTGGCAAACAGTTATAAATCATTTGCCTCATTCCCAGCTTGCCTCTGTCCCCAGCGCTGCTACATTAATGTAGGCTGAACTCATAGTACATGAACCCAGAACACAGAGCTGTTGGACTTTCTAAAGATGTCTTCATTTCTTCTATCAGTGTACAGAGCCTCTCTCACAAAAAAAAAAAAAAAGAGTTCCTAGGTTTAAGGCTACCAATTGTTTTTTGGGGGGAGGAGGAAAAGAGGGACCTAAATCTGATTTTTGAGCATGTGGACTTTGCAACGGAGCAAAGATTGCATCAGAGAGCTGATTCGTTCTTTAATCAAAAGCAGTGTTCCCATAAAGCTACCCACAGACCCATCCTTTGGAAAATCAGGGAGGCTCCTAAATACGAGTGAGGAGCTTACATTTCATTTCCTTTATTTCTCTCTCAGTTCATGAATGCTGCGTTCATCTGGAGGCAGACTGAGCCACTTCCAGCCTGGTCTTGCAGATGGAGCAAGGGAAGGAGCTGGAAACTCCCCTCTGATGGGGAGGTAAGACTTGACCTCTCAGCTGCTCAGCAGCTCCCAGGTCCTGTTGAATTTTCCTCCCATGCATTCACTCTCTAATTTGGGAGATGTAAGCACAACTTGGTGTGCTATCTGTGAAAGGTCACTGCCCTCTGGGGCTAAATCACTGCTTACTATCAGGACTGCTCCCCAAAGAGTCACCAGAAAGGGTGTTGTTCCTCTGGGTGACAGACTATCTCCCCCATGGTTTTTCTCAGCAATAAGTCCCATTGATCTCAGTGGGAACAATTTTAGGGGTTCAAAACTACCCGTGCTCCCCCCTCTCCCCTTAAATGACTTGATTTTTGCAGTTTACAACTTAGTTTCTAACTTGTAACCACAGGCACCTAAACAAACGTGCTCTTAGTCAGCTTGCTTTGTGGGTGGAGTTATTACAAGCCAGTAGCAGGTCCTGTTGGTCACAAGGCAGAGGAACCTTATACTGCAGTTTCCCTGGCTCTGGATAAACTTGAGATGAAACCACTCCTTTCTTCTGCACATTTGCTGCTCATGCTGTGTCAGACCTGATTATTATCATTATCTCAATTCTGTCACACTCTATAAATACATGTCTAAATAAACCAAACAGCATGGCAATTTTTGTCAAGGGGGAAGTGCAAGGAAGGATTTCATTAGGGCTCTGCAGAGAATGCTTTGCAGAAACAGGGAGCAAGATAAGATGTAAGAGTCTCAAGTCTTACTATAGATTAAAAGACATCTCCTGGGAGTAGCACCTCCTAGTAGCAATGGTTTTCAGCTTGGCTTAGGGCAAGAGGAGAGAGGCTCATCTCCCCAAAATAAGTAGGATTTCTAACTCTGTCGGGATGGGATTGAATGAAAGTTCCAAGGTGAAAATCGGGCAAACGGTACCTAACAGTGACTCTTGAACCCCAGAAGTCCAGACTTTCAAAGCCTGGCTCTAGCCTCAGGGTAATAACCCCGTAGAAGCTGCATACAAAAGAGCATGGATGAAAAAACACAAAGTGTTACTGAAACAAGCTACAGGCGAGGGAATTACTGTGTGTATGTAAAAGGAAACACGAGAAGGATATTTTAACCTACACCTTCCAGCTCCTCACTGTGGACTGGATCCAATGCCTATAAAAGTCAGTGGAAAGACTCCGTTGACTTCATGAGAACTGGATCGGGTCCCACGTGAGTTACACCTATGTCGGCTCCCTGCCATAGGTGGAGGTAGTCCTAAAAGAGAGAGCGAGTGAAGGGAGTTTAATTTACTTGACCTTCCAGTTCACTCTCCATTTACAGCTGCTTTTTTAGTCAAGAGGAAACATCTCCAGCTTTGCAGAAGAGGAAGGTATGGTGTAGTCGGGACAGATATTTTTTCATGTCATTTGTAAGGTGAGTCACTTGCAAACTTAAAGACTTTCTTTGCAACTTTGAAAATTGTACCTAAAACATTTTCAGACACTTTTTCCAAAGGTATCTATGATTCTGAGGGCTTCTGTCCTCTTGCTTACGCAGTCAGTGCACCAGCTGCTCCAACTGGCTTCAAGGGGAAACAGGGATCCAGATTTTCTGAAAGTCAGGAGCAAAGGAATTCTACTCCAGCAGCCAAAACAACACAGGCAGCCAAAATAAGAGATCGCATGAAGGAGATGGTCTAAACATGCCAGCTGCAAAGTGTGGAGCCTCTAACGCACAATACCTGCTTTAAATTAGATAACGAATTACCTAATACAGAGTGAAATGAGAGAGTGGAATTAAAAAAAAAACAAAACCCACAATTAAAAACCTGTTGGATGCCCCCGGCATGATTTAATTTTGCTTCTGCTCCCTTGGTTATTCACTGAGAGATTTACTAATACCTCATGGAAAACTTTACCAGTCTTTCTATGTTGAAGTATTTAGAGGAAATATGTTATATCATGTCACTTTGTGATCTGTTTCCTCTTTCCCCACCTTCTCCTACTGCAGAGATTTGCCTGAAAGTCAGAAACTAGATTTCTGGCTGCCGTAAACAGGCCTAGCGCTATAGTGACTTTATTAATTGACTTCAGTGAGGGTAAGACCTCATACCTATCCTGAAATGTTACTTTCCTTTGCATGTCAGTGCTAGTAAAACATCCTTGACTAATATGCTTCAAACTGATGACCTTGTTTCCAGGCTGATGAGACCTGTTTCTTCACTGACAGCTTCTTCCATGATTCCTTGAAGCAAATATCCTGCTAGCACCCTCGCATACACTGTAATGTGCTGTATCTCCAAGGAACCTGCATCTCTGTACTCACTGAGATCCTTTGTCTCCACAGTGAAAGAAATATTAGGTATGCTTTGTAATACAAATCTGCCTAGGCAACAAGCTTGAGACCTGACGGGCTATCCCCTAACTGCTAGTTTACTTCCTCGCTCTGTTTTGGGATGCCCCAGGTGACTCCAGTGTGGGCACGAGGTTAGGATCCCTCTGCTTTATAGGGTCTCATAATACCATTCCAGAAGGTCTTATAACACCCCAAAGAAAACCTCCACGTGCCTTTACATCAAAATGCAGACCCTTATATTTTGCTAGAGAAACACTACCCCAGAGGGCTGTAACCAGTCTCACATTATTTCAGACTGTTTGAACAGACAGAAAAGAAATCATACAAGTTATGTCAAGTGGCAGCAAAAGTGGTTGGGGTCAAGAGGAGACCAAGCCTTGTGTAGTATGAGTACAGTCAGGTTTGCTGTAGAGGCAGGTGGCCCTAAAGCATGTGGATGTGACTTCACCTGTCGTTGTTGCCTAGTCTTTTATTTAGTGGCATTGCTGTACCCCTTGTATCTATAGATTTTACTACATGTAGTAGTATCCTCTTCCCAAAGAGGGGTAATAGGCTAAGTGCAGTGCTTCATGGGCTTGTGTCCATTTAGATTTGGACTAGTGAATTTAGACAGCCTAACCACACTTAACTGTTACGAACATCTGGTTACACAAAAATACTGTAGAGTAAAAAATAAATAAAGAGCCAGTGTTTCTGCCATTTCCCATCTCAAATCCCAGTGTGACCACAAGCTTTCCTTTGAGGGAAAAGCTATCCAGTGTGCACTGTGATAACACAATGCAAGATATCCAGCATTCATTGTTAAGAGCTGTTGGTTTTGCTTGTAATCGAGTCTGGAATTCAGCCTTCCTGTGAGTGTTTTATTACCCACTCTGGTGATAAATATCCTTGTGTGCATGGTGTGAGCTCTGTGGAAGTCATTTGCTGGGGGAAGGATGGTCCTGTGGGAAAATTATTGGAGTATTAACTCAGACAACGGTGTTCTGGTTTTACTGCAGCTTTTCTATATAATCATAGACAAATAATTTGATTTTCCTCTTTTGTTCAGATTCTGCACTCTCTGCTCACACAATGAAAGCCCGACAGTTCTGTCTCAATTGCACATAAGTGGAGCAGGTGCAGGTTTTTACTGCCAGATATGCAGGGCTTGTTCTGGTGTCTACACAGTTCTCTTCAGCTCTGCTGTGGGGCAGTTACCTAGAAGTAGTACAATACATAACAAAAATCAAAATAGTAGCAATTCTTAGTGTCAGATAGTCACCACACTGCTCTGTCAAGAAGTGATCATCCCCTTGTCTCAAAATGACTGTGGAAAAGGAAGTGGTGTAAATACTGGCAAAGCAAGGCTCTATTCATATAAACTGAAGGACAAGAAATAATTTTTTGCTCTTCTTATAACCAAAGAAGAGAAGTGACTTGTCCATGGCTTGTGTTTCTGCTTACAGGGTTGCAGCACTCATCTCAACACCCCTTGGTGACTGGCTGGGGCGGTCATATCAGCTCCTGAGCTGATACATCCAGCACTCTAAGAAGCCCTAGTAGAAGTGCTAGCTCCCAAAAAGCAGTCACCATGCCAGCACCTGCCAGGTTGGCTTGGCCTTCCACAGTGCAGAAGGTTGTTAAGTACTGCGCATAAGAAGGGTTTGTTGCTCCTAATATGCAAACCATTGACTCATTGCACTTCGTTCCTGGGGAGAGTAGCATCTTGACGGGGGTGACAGGTGAAAATGCATCAAGTGTATCTCTGAACGTGAAATGCAAACTGAGCCCTTGCTCATTTGCATGCCTGTGGCATTGAGCTGCTCAGTGTATTTTTGGAGCAAAAGCCACAGCTCAGCCACAAAAATGTTTTCCCATTGCTGCCTATTTGCTTTTTAAGCATTATGCAACCCAGGGTGCATAAACGAACAGGAGGCTGAGCAATATAAGATTGATGCCTCCAGGTCCTCAGGTCTGTCAGGAAGGCTTTTGTGCCTGTCCTGAAACAGGTGTGATAGAAGTCCTGCAGTTGTTCTGAGTGTCCCTGGAGCTTTTCATGTGTAAGAAGCCATGGTTAGTTAGAGGGAGGGGCTTAGTCTGGCTAAACGGGCTTTCTTCATCTAAATTTAGCAACGAAATCACCAGAATGAACGTCTGAAGAGTGGTAAAGATGAGGACAGGGACACCTAGGCCACTCCAGACTTCCTAGTCTAACATCTGGCAACATCAGGGCCCATGAGGACACAGAGTTTAGGGGCTCATAAATAACACCAAACAAATTTGGCTATTACTGCTTTAGTACCCAGCCTTTTCAGTCTGTGTGGCATTGAGTGTTGTGGTCTTTTCAGCTCAATTAGACTGATCCTCAGCCAAACTGGGATCTCTGCCCATTCTCTGCTGGGCTGTGTGGAGATGCCCTTCAAAAATAACACATCCTCTTGCGAGTCAGAATTTTAATGAAGTCAGTGGACTCCACAACAAAAGCTCAAGTTGTTAGTGGTGGTTAGGGTCTGTTCCACTTTGTGTTGTGAGGTCTGTGTTGCTTAGACAACTTCCATTGTCAGAAACATGGAAGCCTTTGTCATCTTCTTTCAGTGATAGTTAGGGTCTTATACAATATAATATGCAATAAGGAAAAAAAAGGAAAAGGTATGCAACTACATAGTAGCTCACACTCCCCGTTTGCTCCATCTGTAGTTTTCAGGAGGGCATTTTATGCATAATTTTGAATTCATAAACCAGCTAAGTAGGTGTCTATTGGGCAGCTGGATGCTTAGTTGTAAAGATACATTAAGTCAGTACCCTGTTTCCCTTTGCCTTTTCTGAGCCTATGCACTTCTGAACCAAAGGCCCCGAAAGGAAAACACAGCTCACAAATAGAGCTGAATCAAGTGCAGGCAGCTGCAAGAGTGAACCCCACTGACTGTCATAGCTCAAAGCCAGAAATGTTAGGTTATCTGCGACTAGGTAAAGCTTGTAATTTGTGTGTTGCTGTAGTCAGCTCAGTGGGATTTTGGGACAAACAGCTGCTCTATGCTACATATAGCTTGGAATTTTGTGGCTTTTACAGAACTTGCCATTCAGCGGTGGAAAGGGAGCTGTAAAAGAGAGGGAAGGACTGGACCTCTGAACTCGGGGTCCATGTGCAAGCTCCTCTGCAGGATAAACCGGTATCTGATCTGCTGTCCTTTTAAACTGGATTTGTAAGAAGGAGTTATGTGGATCTCTTATTAGAGCAGAAGTAAGAACTTGCAGCACTTTTCAGACTCGGTGATGAGTCTGCAGCTTCCTCTTTTTCTCAGTGGCTTTCTCCAGCTACAGTTGAATGTGACAAAAATAGAGAGATGTGAAACAAAGGAGAACTTCATATCTAGAATAATAAAAAATCAATAAAAGGGTAAATGCTTGTCCTTTTCCTCTTGTTACTCCGCAGCAGTTTGCAATCTACGTGAGAACTGATGAAGATATTTTTAAAGACTAGCTTTGAAAATAAGGAAGGGAACCTGGTAATGATGTACTCTGACCACACAGCCTAGGGTAGGGAGGATTATTGGAGAAGGAGATAAAGAGATTGCAAAATCTATGAGCAATATTCCTCTGTTGAAATATTCTGGCTTTCTGATAAGATGTTTCCAGTTTCAAAGCTTCAGCTTCCAAAGCTGTACATTTCTACAAGGGAAAATATTCTGACCGTATTCGGTGCCAAAGAATATGCTTGATTTTCTACCCCTTCTATAAGGGACGGGGGGAGAGTTTGTCAGCTTTAAATTCTAAATTGCTTTCTTTCCTTATTTTAGTCATCTGCTTGCAGAAAAAGCCTGTTGAGAATGGAGGTTTTGCCTGCATGGAGGGAAATACCAGAAGGAAAATTCACTCTTCCGCAACATCTCTAACTACTCAATGAAATCATCCCTACACCACTCTCCAGAAATACTGCAGATAGGTCTCTACAATAATTTGACTAGATAACAGTTTAATCTCTGGAAGAATAACAGGATACTCACAGATTTCTGCAGTAATGTAAAGCCGAAAAACATTACAGGAGGAGAGCATATGTGTTTGACTACCTATAGTTCCATAATATTCCATTAACTTACCTCAAAGCTGAGTCCAGTAATCAGAGTCAGAGTAAGCCATACACCCCAGAAAAGCATTTGGTCTTGATGTGCGTGTAGGGATGACAACAGGAGGTGGCTGAGCCATTGCTGCTCTGACGAGTCTGCACCTACTGCATCAGTGGTGTTGCTTCATTCTTCCCTGATCTCACACCCTGGTGCCTTGTGTTCTCGTTCAAAGGTCACATCTTCTCCCAGTGAAGTAAGCATTCAAGGAGAGAAAATGGAAGTCTATTTCAATGGTTCAGGTTCAAATCCTTGTTGCAGAAGGACAGCAAGGCTACCATAGGTAGGTATGATGACACTATGAAGAGTATTTATTCTTAATTTGTATGTAAGTCCATAGTGCAATGTTTCTCTCAGACTAATCAAGGCTTTCATTTTTGTCTTGCTACTAGGGAAAATGTAGGTTGACGGATATAAGTGACATTTAATTTCAATATGGTCCATGATTATCAGGCAGTGGGACCCATCTTTTCAAACCCTAATGTATATGTGTTGTGGGGGGACATATCCCATTGCACAGGTTTGGCTCAGATACAGTGTCTGCTTCAGGTTTGTATGCATGTTGTTAACTTGTAAATAAGAGCAATTCTCGTAAATAATGAAGAAAATTGTACTTGAGGGATGAAAAAATGGACCATTAAGAAAACAAGGGGTTTCAAAAGGCCTGGACAAGAAGTGAGGTCTCAGGTCTTGATGCAAATCACCAGGAATTGGACACTTTATATCTTCTGATGGTTCCAACAAAAAGAGTTCATGATCAGTAAGGAGGGACTGCCTTCCTTGTCAATAACAGTTTGAGGTTTTCTAAGCACGTCAATTAGAAAGGTTGAAAACAACTTCTTTTATGGTCAGTTACACTGTCTAGCACAAGAAGGATTTTGTCTTCCTGACCTTACAACCCTTCAGCAGTGAAGGCTGTAGCTAATCAAGGCATCCCTACCAGGCAGATATAAAATCCAGATTTTTTCCACAGTTTTTACCTTAGCAGATCTAATACACATCGATAGATGCAGATGAGGGGGAACCTGGCAATATCTTATATCCAATCTATCATGCCGATGGCTCTGCTGTATACATCGTGCTACTTTTATAATCCATCAAGCAGCAGATATGGAATAATGTTTATAAGCTAGGACCAGCTGTCAAGCCTCTAAAGAATTCCCAAACACTTGGGTTCAGGTTTAAATGGGGAGTTGGGGGAGGGAATGACAATGCCGTTACATACAAACTATCGCTGCCCGTGGTATAGCCCATAAAGAATCTTTGCAAACGTACTAATCCTCCTTGAGAGACACGAATATAAAACTTAAAATGCATTCCATATGTTCCAGTGTCCTGTTGCTGCTCTAATTCCAGCTGAAAGCATAAAACGTAGCAACTTTTATATTGATGCTAAACACATTGCATCACTCCAAACTCTGATATGTTTTATGCTAATACAATTAAACTTGCTTCAACATAGTCCCAACAAGATAAACACCATTGCTGTCATCATAAACATCGCAGCTATGTGTCTCTCAACAGTAAAATGGAAGAAAGACGTCTTATCCAAACCAATATGAAGAGACTCTCCCTCTGCCATGCTCCGAGAATTTCCTCTCTATTGTTCTTGCTGATGAGCATGGTGCAGAGTTGGATGTTGTTGCTGCGCATGTGAAAGCTGTCACAGCTAATATTGTGTGCCTCTGTACTGAGCAACAATAACAAACTAAAAATCCCACTCAGACTCCTTGGATAAAAACGCATTCTGTGGTTGAAATATGCCTTCAGATTACACTTGAATCTTTTAAGCTACCTCTACAAACATAGACTGATGCGCTATGAGAAAAAGTCCTTTTCTCCCTAAAGCTGCTAGTGTTCAGTCTTTTTTGTAGAGGACTTAAACTGCAATATCTGAGGGATGAAGTGAAGTTTGCTGTGTTAACTGGATGTTACTATCTTCTTCCAAACACTTCCTCACAATTTTTGCTAGGTAGTTAGTGCCCTTAGCAAACATAACATTGGACTTAAGACTTTCTGATTCACAGGTGAGGTAGCACTGTGAGCAGTTGAGGAAAGTGATCTTGCGCATTTTGGGCAAACCAAACCAGCATCACAGAGGAACAGGTGAGAGTGTGCAGGTAGGGAAAGGCTGGCTGAGAGGTAGCAGTATCTTAACAACCTGCTCACTTGTGTGATACCTTCTGTTTCATGTCTAACGCCCTTCCAAGGGTGGTGGATAGATATTTACAGTGGCTAGATCAGAGTGTTTCAACCTGTATTAAAGCAAGATCTAACCACCTTCACAAAAAGCCTGAGACAAAGCTACATTTCAGGTATGCTCAACCTTTGTGTTGAAAGGGGATAGAAAAGGATGAATGAATGATGGGCCAACTCTGGCTCCAAATGTTTCCAACCAACTACCGAAGTTCCTATTGCCAGGGCAAGGCAGCAGGAATGCAGGAGAAAGCAATCTGGCATCCAAAAAGAATGTCTAATAGCAGGCAATATAGTTATTTTTTCATTAAATTCCATTGACTACTTCATGACATTGAGGTCACGCAGCAATGTGAAGAAACAAGATGATGGCATCCCAACAGATCAAAAGAATGGTAAGAAATGTAATGTTTCTCACTGAAATGTGGGAAATGTCCTGTGTGAAGGAGCTAGGGGTAGAATTTACTCATAGCTGGGATCTCGAGCAGAATCCACTTGGGTAACCACGGTCTAACACCCTGGAAAGGCACAAAACTGTATTGTCCCTCACAGACTGCTTTTGTGATCCTGGGCAAATGTTGCCAGCCACTTCAGGTCCCCATCTATGATGAGGGGTACCACTACCCTTTAGCACAGGAAGTCTTGCCACTGAGTAATATGTCAAGGAAGATCTCACCTGGAGCATTTCAGGAGTTAAAAGTCCAAAGCAACAGCATGTCTATTAAAAGGATGGATGGCTATAAACAAATTCACAATCTCTTCCTCTGACTGGGAGAATCAAAGGAGGGGTTTTCAGTGTTTACATTAGCAGGTGTGGGACTTTATCGAGAGGTTTAAAGGGTGCACCCCCTCTCCCTCTCCTCACTGCTCCCTGTGGGTATATCTCTCAGACCTCATGCCTTCTGTGCAAGGCTCACCTGCTTGCCTCAGATCTCCAAATTTTCCACCCTGGCAATTGGCAGGTCTCATCACTGGGGCCCCACAATGTCACCAGGTCTTTACCCTCATGGTTGTCTACCAGAGCCTTGATCTGCTGAAGAGATTTTCTGTGAGGCTGAGGAAGGAAGGAGGGTACAACCACAGCCTGTGGGTGTGCATCCCTCTCCAGTTGCGCACCCTGCCACAGACTCCTTACTGCCATGTGTACCAGAGGGACAGGAGGTTATGCCTGTGTTTCCCCAGCCTGGGTGGCATGGTCATGAGCACAGCTTTGCAGGACTCGTAGTCAGAGTAAATAGGCACCAAGTTAATTTCACTGGTGTTTTATGGGCTGCCTTGGAAGGCCAGGCCTTGGGCAGAGAGCTTGTTACAACAGTGCATTATATTAATTGGCAAAAAAAAAAATCAGGCAGCAATTCATATGCTTATTACATGTGTTGTGGGCTTTTTTTTTTTTTGGCTTCGGAGATACTATTATGTCTTGGACTTTCTTCCAGTTGTGACTTATTTCTCACGTAAGCTGATTCCTAGGTATTCATCCTTCTGGAAATACAGTTTAGAGATTTCTTTAATAAGGACTTCGAAAATCTGGACCTATCTCCAAATGGTGACGTAACATCTCTCTGTTTGTAACAAAAGCCTTCTCAAGAATTGTGCTGTTATTTTTATACAGGTCATTATGAGCTCACAGAGGGTATAAATGATTGCTTAGGTCGCAACAGAGCCTGCAAGTCTTGCTGACAATAACTTGCTGTCTTGCACCTGGGGCTCAGCCACTTCTTGTGGACTCTGCACCCTGAGGAGCTCTATTAGGAAGGGAGGTCCCCAGCAGCAAGTGATGGCCCTCCCCTGTGACTGCCTGGTCCCTTCCTCTCTGTGGTCACAAGCAGAGGTACCTCAAACACAGGCAGTGAAGAAAATTGGTAGGTGGTTTATGTCTCCAGGCCATCTCCTACAGCAAGATCACCTGGACCACGGGGAAATGCACTGGAACCAGAGACTGCATTTTGCATTCTTCTGACAGTTATGTTTCCAGCATTTATTGGGGTTTTTTGAAGCACAGGACTCCCATTGCCAGACACAGCACAGGCGGCAGGAGTGGCTTGGAACACCTGCACCACATTCACATTTCCTGAACAAAAACCCGCTTCACAAAGACACAAGGCAGACATGAGAGGTTTCAGGGAAGCTTCTGTTTTGGAAGGAGATAGGTAAGATGTGAGAAATCTCATCGAGGAAGATCTCTTCCTTTTTTATACATCTCTTCGTTCTTTATACACCTCTTCCTCCTTTACACTTACACTGGGGTGGAAGACTGAGAGGAAGGCAGTGTGTATTTAAAACATCTTCAGCCACACATAGATTAGCTCCAGCAGTTCAGTAAAACCTTCCAAATCAGTCCTGAGAAGACAGGACACAGGACATGATCCCCTTGTTCACTCCAGGACAAGCTGCTTGTCTTGTCCTCACAGGGTCTGACTGTTCCCATCTGCAAAGTGGGGTTAACATTATTCATATTCTTTCTTATGTGATCAGAGAGACACAAACTAAAAGCACCAAGAGGCAGGTGGTCTTTCTACAGTTCCTTACACAAATAATAAGCTCACTGTCACCACTGATCCCGTTTTAGAGCCACAGGCTGTAGAAAATGCAACATGCCAACTCAGGTGTATTTCAGCTCCTGTTCTGCAACTCCTCTGCCAAATAGGAACACGTCTGCAGCGTGTGGCCGTCTAATCTATTGACTGCTGAGATGCTAATAGTCTTGGCCACCCAGCATGAAATTGCATTGCATGAGCAAATACACATGAGACTTTCCTTCAGTGCCCCTCTCACCGAGTTGTTACCCAACTGAACTAATAACACAGGGTCTGGGTTATGGGAAACTTCTGTGGGGTTACTTTTACTGAGTGGGATCCTGGAGGAGAGACATCTGTAGAGGGAGGTTTTGCCCCAAGTGAACGGTTCCAGCGCAAGGAGACGCTGCCCGAGGGACGAGCCTTATCTTAGGAACCCCGGGCCCCAGCGCTAACAAGCTGCAAATATGTCTCGTCAGCTCTTCCCTGAGCAAATCAGAGAGGAGACTGGGAACAGGTCCAGGCAAAGCAGATAAAAAGGTGTGTTACGGCTTTGTGTCCTTGTATCCATTTTCCAAATCTAGTAATTAGTTTCTTAACTTTGTTTTGTACCGGGCTAAAACTCGTTTTACTTTTCACCCAAAACACGCCTGCTGTGCAGACTGATTTCACGGTGATATGGCAACTTTGGAGGTGCTTTGCTCTTCAGGGAGTAATAAGTGATGCACTTGAGGGCTGCTGACACCCAAGCCATGGGTGGAAGTCCCCCAGGAGCATGTATGAGACAGGACAGACACAAAGGGTGGTATGGAGCAGGGCACTGAGAGCCTGGGGTGTGGGGCTTGGGTCTCCCTAATCTCTCACTGTTCTCTGCAAAGGAGTTCTTGAGGAACTGCCTCCTTAACTCTCCTTTCACACGTGTGCCTTTACAAAACGTTTGGTGGTAAAAATCAACGTACCTGTTGTTTATACCTTGCTACCGCCTCACATAGTAATCCAGGTGCATGTTTCTTTCCGTGGTCTATATGAAGAGCCTTGGGCAATGTTGACATAGGCATGTTGACATAGCTACATGAATCCCACCATGCTATCACCTGACCAGCTTGTGCCCTGTTCACCACAGTGGTTTTTTGTGTTCCAGGTCATAGAATATCTCAAGTTGGAAGTCACCCATAAGGATCATCGAGTCCAACTCCTTGCTCCTCACAGGACTACCTAAAACTAAATCATATGACTAAGAGCATTGTCCAGACACTTCTTGAACTCCAACAAGCTTGGTGCCATGACCACTTCCTTGGGGAGCCTGTTCCAGTGACTGACCACCCTCTCGGTGAAGAAAGGTCAAACAGGTACAAAGGACATTTCAGTCTCCGGTGTCCCTTGCAGGACACCAAGGCTCCCTCAGCCTTGACTCGAGGCTCTGAGTATGTAGAGTGGAGAAGAGATGGTGCAGGGTTTACTGGGGCTTCTCTGGGACCCACAGGTGCACAGGGAAGACGTAATCAAGGTTTACAGAACTCTCCGTGGTGAAAGAAATAAACCACTATTTTGGTAACAGACTAGCCAGAGGAACAAAATCAAGTTGTGCTCAGAACAACCAAAGGTGATTATTTATGCACAGGCAACCTCTGGCATGTCAATATTACAGGAGAAAATTCCTTTAATATATCCATTACCTGACACCTGTAATGTGGTAGCCCTTAGAGGGGGACAAGGATGGAAATACCCAGAGCGCAAACACAGAGAAAATGTTAGACAATAACATTGCCTTAGCAGTAATTGTCTAACTCTGAAAAAGCGGCAAGGTCTACATTGTTGTTAGCTATTTAGTCAAACGGCTGATGATGCTGCCATGTGTAACGGTCAGGGGACTGCAGGTGCCAGTTCCTGTGACACAGACATCACTGCTCAGTGTGACTTCTCTAATCTTCTTCTCTCCATATAATTGGTCTCCGTCTCAAGTGCTGATACTTTCCATTTCGCTGTAAGGCTGCTGGGATTACTGTGATGCTCAGTCCCACGAATCCCCTTTGCTTTCTGTTGGGAACGATAGCATCTTTTAATAGACGAATGGGTATGTGTTGATTGAATAATCTCTAACTATTAATTCACATCTGTAGAATGGCTGGGCTGATGGGTCTCAGTCTTTAGCGCTACCCCAATGAATGTAGTGATAATCAACATTTGCTTCTTCCAGTCTGATAAATACAGTGGCCATGGACACATTCAGGGGTGGACTATTATGGCTCGCTGGCCATCTGCACTGCCTTGGGTAGCAAACCTGAACTGACCAGGTAGAAAACAGAACTGCAGCATTCCGTCCTTGGCATCCAAGACTAAAATAACAGCAGATTGGGCCTTTCTCTTGTGGCACTTCAGAGCAATTTTTTTTTTTTTTTAACTTTCTTTCCATTCCTGTTCCAAGCCAGGAAGTGAGGAGGCGTGTCAAAATAAAGCAATTACAGAAAGGTTAACCAACCCCTCTGCCCCCCCTTCGCCTCTACCACAACTCGATGTGTGCGGTGGTGTCCAGATCTAGCCAGATGGACCCTGACTCCCTTTTCCTGGACAGCTCGACTTTGCTGGCTGGAGGAGAAGGCTCTTGGTTGTTCCCTAAGTGGTGTAGGAGAGTCACCTTCTGTGCTGTTAAACCAAACAGGGCAGCACACCACAGCAACGTGAGCTGCTGACAGGGAGGGTGAGATTCTGAGTTACTCTGCTCGATTTGTGGGCTATTGCAAGAGATGCTCTTGTAAACGGTAAATCCGGTATTTATTTGGATTTTTTCAGCTTCTTCCAAGCGTATGTTCTTGAAAATGTGTCTATGTTGTCTTGCAGAAACCAAGTACAATCACTATGTATATCTATATATGTATACCCACGTGTCTGCCCTTCTTGGCAAACCAAAGCGTTCGTATATCCATTAAGCAATGTAATCACAAAAGCAAGACTGATGAACAAAATACTGTTTTTACCATGATGCACAGTGAAGGTGTGGAACTCCTTGTGTGGACAAAAAGGAGTTCAAAAGGGAATTAGAAAAACATTCATGGAGGACAGAGGCACTGATGTGCATTTAACATGATGCTGTGTATGCAGAGAGAATCCACAAACCACAATAGAAGTTGGGGACAGGAATTACAAAATGTTTGCCCTGTTTCTTGTACGGATTTCCTGAGCATGTGCCTCTGACCACTGCTGGAGATGAAATACTTCTGTAGATGAACCTCTGGTTTGATCAAACACCGGAGCCTAATCAAATTTACGCACACACAGCCTATCCCTGCATCCCCAGCATTCCTCTGATCAGCATTAACCAGAACTCACTATGAACCCAGACTATTAGGACTCCTGCTATCTTTGTATCCAGCTGAAAAGAAATGCAAGGTTTTAGAGCAAAGTGAAGAGTTATGTGCACTTTCTATTGAGTTCTTAACCAAACAGTCAGCTCTTTGGAGAGTTTATCTTTTCCTTTTACTACGAGACAGTTTCTTTGCTTTTTCTTTCAGAACTTCTGTTTCTTCCCTTAGGCCAACTGAAGATGCTCCCACGAGTGCCTCGAACACAGACTAACACATGCATATGCGCATGGACGAGGACAGATTCAGAAAAAAGTTAATAGGACTTGCAAAATATACTGTGTATTGCATGTCAGGAGATCTAGTCTCTGATCTCATCTCTGTACCTTGGACCAATACTTTACACTCTCTTCTTGCCTTTTCACTGTTTTGACTGCAATCTCTATGTAAATGTTTAATGTTGCTATTTGTCTGCATAGACAGTAGGTCTTCAGTGTTTTTTGTTGCCTGAAAATGCTACTGGCACTTCCTGGTTAGGAATAGGCACCAACATTCTTCAGACACCAGCCTCTGCAGAAAAGGGGGAATTTTCTCTCAAGCACAGTTCTTTTTCCTTAGTGATTTATTACTGGTTACTGTGGTAGCTTCCTCTGCTGAATCTAAGTGTGAAATCCTTTTACAGTTTTGTTCTCTTAAAAAATCACACTCCTGTTGGTGTTAAATTGTCTCTTTAGTGCTAGCTATTTAGTATTTTTAGTTTACAGTGCAGGTGAGGTCATGCAAAGCATTTAAATTACCTTCTGGTGATTCAAAGAAGGTAAGTAATTAGGGAATTACCCAGTCTTAAAATCAAATTGGAGGAATCAGACTAGTCCTGTTAATAAATTTGCTTTCATTAGGAAAAACATCGAGTAACATCTGTTTTTGTTTGTCTTATGAAGATACCTAGATGTCCAGCCATAGATCCAGACTGTCATGCACAAGAAGTTATACAAGGAGAGAACAAAATCGTCAGTCGTGTTCCAAACAGTTTAAACAGCCTGGGCTACCTCTCTTTTGCTCTCCTTGCACGTGGCCTCCTTCATTAAATGCTCCTCCTTGTTATATGGGAACATTTTTATGCCTGCTTTGCAGTCCCTTCACCTTCCCAGTGAGATCTGCTGTGGTCAAAGAGAAGAACATCCCTGTAGCACCTTGCCTAGGTTGTTGCTGAATCGTCATGAGGCCAAAAGCTGCAAAGCTTTCCTCCCGTGTGTTGTATATGGAGACGGACACTCAGTTTTCAGCCTCAGGGTCTCAGAGGATTGTGGCAAATCAGGCAACCTTTCTGAGTGACACTGACAGGTTTGCCTTTCTCTGGGAAAAGATGAGGGCTTGCAAATGCAAACCAAAGAGAGGGATTAACCTAGCAGGAGAGAGTTATAGCAGTAGCAGGGAAAAGGAAGAAAGCCATGGAAAGCATTAAATTTAGGGCTATCCAGCTGAGATATTGCAACAGCTGCGTAGGAGAACATTTGCCTGTTAAAGACTACTTCAAGGTTTGCAATGCCAATTCAAAGCCTGCTATAGAAAATGGGTGCTAGGGAAGAGCAGCAGGGAAACTTTACAGTGATTGACAGGGTATTTGACATAGGTCTGCTATGTCAGTAGTGACAGTCACTATTTTGCAACACAGGCTTAAGGGGAAGTTAATCCATTTAACCTATCACTTAAAGACTGTATAGTAATCTCAGTGTCTAAACATCACTGGTGCATTTAGTCTCCAACGCTGACACCGAAACAGAGACTGTTACCGCCCTTTCTCATATGAGGATTTCACAGAACCGTAGAGACGTCGGTCTGGAGGTCTCGAGTCCAAACCACCTCTGGAAACAGCACTATCACCAATGCTAGCTCAGGGCATCCCAGCTTTGACTAACTGAGTCTGGAAAGCCTTCTGGGATGGAGGTTTTACAGCCTCTCTGGATAAGCTGTCCCTGTGCTGCACCACCTTCCTGGTGAAAAAGATCAGCTTTTGCCATGCAGATGATATGGCACCTTGAGATAGAGGGTTGGGGGTTTTTTTTGAGCCATAAAATATTTCTGGCATTCTTACAGAAAATATAAAAAATCTTAGATTCAAATTTTATACCATAAGCTTAACTTTATGGAGAAAAATGTACACGTTGCCAAACAGTTCCCATCACAGTAACAAGCATCTCTAGTCCACTCAGAGATTTGCAACACTTCTTGCCTGAGCTAAGGGATCAGGGGGATGTCTCTGCTCTGACAAATTTAAATTTGAAATAACTTTGAAATAACCTTGGAATATGGATGCACAGCTAGAAATTCATTTGGAGATGCAGTGATATAATCCCAATGATAAATCACACTGCATCATGTACAAGGCAAGGTCTGGCTCTGCCGTCCCCACAGAAGATTTCTATGGAATACATTACAATCTTTACGATGGCAGTAACTATTCTTCCAGAGCTTTCCGAAACTCCCCTGCATGTCTATGGAAATATTACAACCAGAAGAGAGGAGGACAAAGCCTTGGAACAAGTCAGATGTACAGACAGGAATAGAAAATGAATTTACATGGGCTCTGTGTAATTTCCATTGTAATAATTATTAGCAGTCCAGTTCTTATTTGCTCAATTATATTCAGCAGCTTCAAATCCATTGAACAAAGCTGGCAGCAATGTAAAACTTCAATGATTTTTAGCATCAGATTAATGTTATGCCCATTTCACAGTCTGAGAAGAGAGGAAGTTCTTACAGGATCCCAAGTCTGGGTGTCTACCTTTTGTTTGTCTTGCCCCTTTAGCCAGGCTATATCTCAATACCTTTTCGCAGTTTTCTAATGGTCTCTGGGCACCACAAAATTCATTGCTTATGATGCACCATGAGGATGCAAGCTAGTTGAAGTGCACAGCATATAACAAAGAATGAGAACATAGGAACTCTGAATTACTACTCCCACCGACCTGTGGAGCAGTGTTGCTTTGTTGTGTCATTTTGGATGTAGGCCTTTCCAATTTTCAGCAAAAAGTAATAGCTATCCTCTCTTTCTTGACAAAAGATCAGTGGTTTCCATGAAAAGCATATAATTTACAAGCACACATAGATTTCTGTTTTTTTTAAAAAAAAAAAACAATTCCTGTTAAATATGTTCCAGCTCGTACTTTTGCATAAGCAAATCCAAACACAAGTCACCGTGTTACCTGGCCTGGCTTCTGGAGGATGTGGAAGTCTGATTCTCCTGACAACATTTCCAAAAGCAATTGATTCTTCAAACCTTCTGAAAATAAAAATTATTTCATTTAGATACCTATAGTGAAAGGGGCTTAAGATATCACTTTTTAGCACCCTAATATGGTTTTTTTAATGGGTTTTAGAAAGAAATTTCCAGGTTGAATGGAAACTTGCAAAACAATATTGCTTGAGTCCAGAAAGGAGGGAAAGGAAAAGAAAAACCCGATATAAGTGTACTGAGAAAGCATGGTTTTAAAAAAACAGAAACCACAAAAAAACCCAACAAACAAGCAAAAAAAAACCCCTCAGAAAACAAAAAAATCTGTGGCCTAATCTTTTATCTGTCAGCTGAAATGCAAATACTTCCAAAGTCCAAATCAGAAGTCTTGAGCAGTGAAAGATATTTCAAAGCAGCGATGCATCAGAACTCTCTCTGGAAATAGCCCGACAGCCAAGAATTCCCCTCCTTTAGGAAACACCCTCATTCCAAAGCCTCAGACATCTATTTTGAATACATATAATTTATTGCCCCATCATCGTAATAACATTAGTATTTATTTACCTAAGATGATAACAGTGACTAAGGCCCGAGTTAGGATCAGAGCTTGATTATACTTTACAGATATAAAATGGAAGATAATGCTTGTTTTAAAGAGTGTTTGGTGTAAACTAACAATAGTCTTAGTGTTACACCCAGCAATGGAAACAGACCAACAGCGAAGGTCTGGGTGGAAGACATTATGATTCCCCTGGAAGATCAAGAGAAAATAATCACGTTCTTTAATTCACCAGTGTGTCAGATGCATACGTGCCTTGTTGAGTTGAAAAGTTTGATTAACACTTTAGTGGAGGTGCTATTTTCTCAAATATCTAAAGTATCAACGTTCGTAATACTTATAATGAGATGCAGACACACACAGAGGCCTTTAGTTTAGGAACATTTTTTGGAGAATGAATGAAACATCATAATGTGTAATGCAAAAATAGTTCTCTGAGGTTGTTAAAGAAAGTTCATTTTGTGAATGAGCACAAAATCATAGCTCAGATCTACAATATTGATACTATACTCCTGAGGGGAAAACTTAATTTCCTCAGGACTTACATTTTACTGGAAATGTGCTAAGTATAGCTACTCATACTCACTTACATCTTCGAGGATGCTAGAGCATAACTGCTGATTTTTTGGGGGGGTAGAAAATTCTCTCTCTCTTTTTTTTTTTTCCCTTCACAGAGTTAAGGGGTAGCATATAGTTGTCTGTTGCATGTGGAAGCTCTGGGTCCAATTCCCAAATCTAACGCCCGCTTTCATTGTGGACCTAAATACAAAACAAAATTAACAGCAAATGGAGCATATGAAAGGTCTATCCAGCCTGACATCCTGCTTGTGAGCCTAGGAGAGTGTGAAAGAAGCAAGTGATCATTTTCCAAGCAACTTTATCAGTGATTTCTTTTTCCAGAATAAGTAACCATCTATTTATATTAAAGAAATAGCTGCGCCTGTGGTGTTGGTTTGGTCCTTGGTGATTTCTTTGTTTTTCCACTAATTTGTCTGGGCTATGTTTTTTTCCCCCAACAGTTTCAGCCTTCAGTATCTACGCTACTTAGCGGCAAAGCTTTCAGCAATTTACTTTGAGGTTTTGTGGAAGAAATATCTCCCATTTGTCTTTGCAATGATGCCTACAAATGTCATCTTTCAATGATGTCTACAAACATCATTTGACCTCTCCAGCTGTTTGGGGAGAAAGCATGAGCAGTCAGTTTCTAGATACCCTTTCCACATCACTCGTGTTTTTCTACACCTGCTACTTACTTTTTTGTGGGCTGAGGAATAAGCTTGCTTATTCCTCTAACAGAGGTCATGCCAAACCTTTGAACAGGACATTTGGGACTCTGATTAACACTCCTTTTCCTCCCACATCGTAGCAGCTGAAGTGGCTCTTTGGCTCCAATAACGCCTTCTGCCACTGTGTTGTAGCCTTCCCAGGACTGCACATCCTCGTGAAGACAGCAGGGCAGGAGAGAGAGAGAGCACCCAGAGCTCATGCAAGTCACGCAGGAATCGCCTGTGGTTTCATCTGCCCAAATTGGATCAAGACCCTTTCAGCAGAGACAGGTCCGGTGGAGTGGCAGGAGCTGTGACCACTCTCGCTCCTGCTGGTAGATCTAACGGTGCTGGGTCCTCAGGCGACCTAATCGGTAAAGCAAGGAGGACTGTGCTTCGCCTGTGGAGAGTAGGCTCATTGCAGACTTTCAGATTATTAGATTTCTGCTATGTTAGCACCGGTTACCAAAGGCAGATACGTGTGCTTCACAGTTGTGTCTGCAGCTTCAACTTACTGAAGGCGCATTCCAGCACTGCTGGCACCGTGGAGCTTGGTGCAGGCAGCAAAACCTGCCTGCCAACCTGCCTGCACATGTTGGGGGCTGATGCGTGTTGATCTCTGTGCTACCGTCGCAGTAACTGCTAGTAACATCCAACTGCCTTTAGTGTCTTTGGTATATCGCTGTACGGTGGATATATGACCATCAGAGAAGCAGAGAAGCACACACTACTCTGTTCTGCAAAACCGTGTGAACTGAGTGCTTCAGGCTGCAAAGGACTTTCCTCTTCTCAGCCTACTACTTCTGTTTTAAGAAAGATACGCCATCAGGTTACTGAGTACCTGTCTATTTACCTGTCTGGATTCCTGCTGAGGGAACTTCTGCCAGGATTGCAACCTAGGTGTTTCTGGCCAAATTCTTCCTCTGTTTCCATTTCCTGGCATGAAAATAATAATCACCAATTATGATGATAGCAATTTCTATAGATATAGGAGGCCCAAAATGAATTAGTCCTCTCAGAGTAACAAGGATTGAGATTTAACAAGACAAACGGCCTTCCATTTCCTCACACTTTTTCATCTGCTCTCTCACAAGCTAAATTGCAGTGGCTGGATGACATTTCTGTACTTGTTTACATTGCAATTTTCCTCCTCAAGGGCTGGGTTTTAGTTCCTCAGCGTAAACAGAATTTGCTTAGAGTATTCAGTCTTAGGCTCTGCTGAAGGCTGTATTTCATTACATGACAATAACAACTGTTATCGTTAATACCCTTTCTTGCAACCAAGAATCAAGTCTTGAGGGCAGCTTTGAATTTTGACGCTTGAAAACCTCTCTAGTTTGATAACTGATTTGTCTTCTGTGCGGAGTGAGGGGTGGGTGTACAGGATCAGTCTGCAGGAAGATTCACTGGGACCAAATCCCTCCAGGAGGGCGTTGTGTGCTAGGTGCTGGCGAGCTGTTCCTTCACCAAATATCTGGCTGTAGACCAAATACCTGTGTTGAGGGAGCTCGATTCAGAGATGGGACCTCTAAAGTGCTTGGCATTGCAACACAAAGGTGAGTGGTGCCCCCCAAAATTTCCAGGCTCCAGAACCAATCTTTCTGCTACTGGTGTAAAGAGGGATTTCACAGAAACAGAATCCAGAAAAAAACAATTTTTCGCTGCTTCTGCAATGCACTGAGAAAATGGTATGCTTTGTCCAAGGCTAAAAAACTATGACAAATAGCAACAACCCATTTGCATTTTACTCTGTGTGCTAAATTTGCAAAATGAAAATGCAATGTGCCTAGAGGATGATCTAGAGAATTGCAAGATCGTTCATGTTTTTTTGTTTCAGGCATTTCATCTTTACAAAGAGCAGAGGAGACAGTGCGTGAGTGGCAGGAGGCAGTAGGGACGGGGCATGGATCTGCATAGAGATGTTCACATTTGGCCTGTCCTACTGGTCCTTTGATCCTGAGCTCTTAGAGATTTTGTGTAGCAGCTGGGGATCCTAAGCAAACAGACGATCCCAAAGGTACAGAGAGACAATTCTACCACGGTGAGAGATAGAAATGATGACTCAAAAAGCACTGTAGGTCGAGACTTGGCTTTGTACAGGCATATGAAACCATATACATTTCACCAGGTCTCTGTTTTCACTGCTGAGGTTTTGCTCAGCTCTGGCCCGCTGCTCCAGACAGGCGCTATGTCATCGCGTTGTTACAGTGGGATCTGTCATTATACTGCAACAAAAAAGTTTTTCTCACCATTCCCTTCATTTTTTTGCAGGATAGCCAAAATGAGAAAAATTGTTATACTCCATTTGGTCTTTCTGAAACATGTATTGTTTGGAGCTCTGGCGGTGCTAACATGGCATTTCTAACTGTTCCAGCTTTCACCTCTGGGCAGGATTATTCATGTTTCTGCTTTTTTGGGAACAGCTTCCATCTTCCACTCCAGGAGGATGTTCTAATCCTTAATGAGCTACTGATAAGAGATTTCAGATCTGCACTTTCAGTTCCCGGACAAGAGGGAATCCTGATTTACCACGGCTTTAGCTTTGGAAGCTCCTGTAAGTAGTAGCCGCTATAAGGGTCCATAAGCCAAATAAATATACCTTGCTTGGCTTGCTTGCTTCAAAATTTGTGGGAAATATAGAAACAAAAAGGCATTTTTAGTTGCTGTAGGGAAGGGAAACTTCTCAATGACGGGATGCTATAAGTATTGAGGATGTTTGTTTACGACTGAATAGAAATGTTTTCCTACAAACCAAATTCCCATAGAGGAAGCTCAGTTCTGGTAGGGTTTTTCAAATTGAGTTCTGCATCTGGGAATTGGGTGGTGAAGAAAACAGAAGGGAGGAGAGAAAGAGAAAGTGAAAAGGAGGCTAATTAAATAATTATTTCAATGAGGCCAGTGCGGTAATGAGCTCCAGATGTTTGGGATTCCACGGACAGTCTCTGAACTGGAGAAGCAATGGTGGGTGTATATATGTTTGTTTACTTCTCCCACCCTAAGCCTGACTACTGCTTTCTCTAAAAGCCAATGAAGAACAGGCCTCTCCTAAAATACCACTTGGACTTCGCCTCTTCACTCCAGATTTTGATCCGAGTTACTTTAGGCCAATGTAACCCATGAAGGCAGTGGCAACAATCCAGGTATATTATGGCATAATTGAAAACACAGCTTGGCCTTCGCTCTGTAAATAGTCTGTTCACAATGAAACAACAAATGAGCACATGAGCATATACTTACAGCTAGCTGGGGCGGGATTCGGACCTTTAAATCTCTGTTGGACAGGTGCAAATCTGAAGCAGAACAAGAGTATGGGGAAAATTATAGCAGACTTAACCCTGGCTGACTAATGGATTTACTCAAGGTGTACAACCATATGAATAACAAAGAAGTTTGGCTACGTACCTGACTCTTTTCGAATTGCCCAATTTAGAAATAAACAGCTTCTGCAGCACCTCCGTGTCTGATGTGATGACAGTTGCTACAGGGTGTAGTCTCTTTAGATCTCTATTTTCAATTCTGCTATTTCAGGGGGACAAAAAAGCCTGGGAGCTGTTCATGGCTTATACAGAGCGAGCGAGGTGATTCTCAATAGCATATTTCTCTCTTGGAAGACATCACTTTGTTGGCAGCAAAATACTTTGCAAAAATATGTCACTTCTGAAAAACATATTTTTCAGGTGTTGTGAGAAGAATCTGTGGGAACAGTGCCAGTATGTCCAGATCTTTTTTAAAATTATTATTATTTTTCATGATGAGATACTTAAATTCTGTTATTTTAACTTAAGCATTAGAACAAATCACTTTGAATGAGATGAGAAGTCTCACTTTTGTGAAATATCCTTTTTTTTTGGTTGTTTTGTTGTTGCTTTGGCCTGCAACAAGCTCCCCCGCACACCCTGCCAGCAGTGGAATTTCCTGTGAAGCACATCCAGTGATTTGTGCTGCCTTCTTTGGAAAACATTTTGTATCAATGGGTTTGTGGAGATTGGTAGCAATGCCCCTCTCGTGCGGCACCAAAACCTATTAAATACTCTGAGCTGCACTCAGTCCCACACAGGGATGTCTCTAAATCTCTACCACCTGCTTTCCAAGATGATTGATATCATACACATTACATAGCACTGGGCTTCTATGATACCAGGCAAATTTCTCGTACCACTCCATTGCTAACCTTAATTCCTTTTAGGTACTTCCAGATGCTACCAAAAATCCCCATAGTTCCCAGTAAGAGGAGAAAACCAAGTGGGAGAGGTGACTGTGTCATTTGTCAAGCAACAAAGACAGCAAGCAATTAAGAGCATAAGACTGCAATTTCAGACAGTAATTTAGCCACACTGTAATGACAGCATTCTCTGTGGGCTTCTCCAGTTCCGGGTGTCGTTTGGTCCTGTGTTTTTAGCCTTACCTTCTTTACCCTTCTCCCACAACCTGCAAGAATGAAAGTGATTCCTCTCTGACCAGCAGAAGGGTTCAGCCCTTAGAACGTATCAGGCTGGAGAAGGAGAGGTACACTGACGACGTTTGGTCCTGATGACATGCAGCCTGGAAACCCTCCAAAATGCCCCTGAAGCTAGTTGTCCTTTGCTGGGCTGAATACTAGGGAAAGGGGGCTTAAACACCAATATTGCCAGCTGAACTGTGCTGCACAATGATTCAACCCAATATTACTTGATGCATATTATTATTAGCATTTTCTGTGATTCAGCCAGTGAATCCAGCCAAGAGGATGCGCTAGAGGAAGCAGTATTGCACTGTCAGGTGGAAAGACTAGTTTACTTTTTTCTCATCTTGAAATCATATGATTCTTTATCACCTTCCCCTTGGCCTCATTCAGGGTTTATGAGAGGGAATTTGGCCAGAAGTCTGTGAGTCTTTGCTTCTCTCAGCATTGTTATCTACATCTATTTTCTAATCCTCTGCTTTATGGTGTGTACATTAAGCACAAATTTATCCCATGCTAGAGAATGCTGTAATGAATTGTTTTTTTCCCTTTTCCTCTTCGTCCTGGCCATAATATAATCGAAAATACTTAGGATCTTAAATTCTTCCTTCCACTGGCTTACCGTGAAAGTAATTAAAAATAAAATGTATTTGGAAGACGCATCCACAGTACTATCTATAAGGACATGGGCGAGTCACATCCTCATGGAGTACGTATTGTCATGGTTTCCACTCTCATGGAAATACCATCAGTCTACACCTGGAAATATTTTTCCTTCCCATTGCGCCACTGTGCAAGTCACCGCACCTTTCCCTGTTTCTCCTGCTTCTGTTATTATTTGCTTAAACAGAGGATTTTTGTGGAAGAATGTGGTTTTTTCCTTTGTATTTGTGTACAGGTTCAGAGGACTTTGGATTCAGTTAGGGTCTCTGGACACTGACATAAATTGGATAGGTACTTCTAGTACTAAATATGTTTGGGGTAAGGAGATTTCCACCAGCAAGATCCTTCAGCCAGAAATGTAACTGCATGGCCTTGTGCTTTCTGTTTCCCAAAACAGGCACCTGGACAGATGTCTACTTCCCCACAGAAATGGCACAAAGTGATTTTTTCTCTTCTTGCTTTCAGAATGTTGTGGTTGTCTCTGGTGATGATGCCTTTCTCAGCCAGAAAAAGGAGAAAGAAAAAATAAGCTAAGAAAAATGCTGTATTTTTTGATTATCTTTTGCTAAAGGTTTGGTGGAAGAACACAGATCTGTTGACCACTGCCTATCTCATGATCAGCAGATGGTCCCACTTCTGAGGCTGTCAAATGTGAAGAGGCAGGCATGGCCTTATTATTATGTACTGGAGATTTCCCAAGCTTATATCACTGCTATAAAGAATTTTACAAGAATGAGCTGGAATTGCACAGTGTCACATTCTGGATTTTCCTTACATAAGTCCTCTTCTCAGCAAGTTTTAGGTGCAGATCTTCAAGGTCCGAAGGACAATAGGATGAGCCTCTAACTGGCTTTGGCTAGGTGGACCAATGTGCTTACTTTGCTTATATCAGGAGGTTAACTGCTACCTCTGCAAAGTACGGTTTAGAGTCTGGGGGCAGCAGTTGGCTGGAAAGCCCAGATGGCTCTCCAGAGCTCTGCCAAGGTCCTCAGCCCAGTCTTGCATCTGAGGGGAAGAGCCAGAAGCAATCGTCTCACCTCACTCTCCATTTTCTTGCAGCAGGGATCTGGGAGGTTGATACACATGAAGGACAGTGGCAATGGTAAAAGACAGGAACAAGAGGGTGGAAGGGCAGGAGACACAACTCCTCCAAAACCCAACAGATTGCTCTCAACTCCCTCATGTCTTCTACTCTTCCCTCATATCCCCAAAACTTCAGCTCCGCTGAGTTGTCACCCCTACATGTCAGCCTTCCCACTTGCTCCTTTGCCTCCCAAGCCAGTGCTTGCCTTTACCATCGCACCATGTTAGAGGTCTCAGTGATGGGGCTGGATGAGTTGTTTGCTCACAGAGCACCATGCAGTGATACAAGTTGGCTCCTGGAAGCTGAATAGCCAAGTAAGCATGTAAGGATGGCACCATGCCCAGGGTAATTAATGCTATGTCTCAGGGCTAATTGGGTTGGGCTATTAACTGGTGAGAGGAAGGTGAATGACTTCTCTTACCCAGCACTTCTCTTATCTGCCTCCCTTCCCTTGTCCTGCTATAGATCCCTGCTCCCTGCTTAGAGTGGTCCCTAAGTGCTGGTAAGTTCACAGTGTTTTTTCTTGGGTAGGAAAGCAGAAGGCTTTATCCTGCCTTGGCTGTGTTCTTCAAGGAAAGGCCTGGTCTAGCTCCCCTTGAAGTCAATGGAGAGAATCCCATTGACATCAGTGGGACTTGGGTTTCGGCCATAATTACTGGAAAGACCCACAGTCTAAATGGAGAAATGTCTGCAGCCACACATAGCTCCATTCCAGGTTAAAAATAAAAATAAAAAGCATATTTCCAAGTTTAACATCCCCAGCACTGTAAATAGATGCCTCTTTCCCCCATCACAGATGCAGCACTGTTCAGATTGACTGTGGGTATCTTATGCAGCCAAATGGCTTGAGTTTTCCCCCAAGGCATAGAAATAAACATGAATACTTCATAAAAGCAAAATAGAAGAGGAAAAAAAAAAAGAAGAAAACAAAGAGGAAGAAAAGAAGAAAAAGAAACTCTGGTAACAAAACCTCTTGCTGTCCAGACAGCAAATTTACTGGAGCATTTCATGAGCCCTGGGCTTCAGAAAAACACAAAAACAAATACATCCTTTGTCTGGGAGGGATAAAATTTTATTTTGCATTGTTTTTTTGAAAGCGAAGAGTTGAGGGAGTAGCTGCTTGAGGTCTGTACTCCTCCAAATGTAACATCTAAGAAGCAAGGGTCTGCAGTCCTGACTCCAAAACCTAGCTTTGGTTCTTTGGTGATGCTAAGAACATCTAAAACCAGCAAGTGAGGATAAGCACTTCTGCGTGTTTGCTGCCGTCTTGACAAGTAAGTGCTGTGTGCCAACAGCCAGACCCTCAGCTGGGGCAAGTCACCAGCATCCCTGCACTCCTCCACTCCGCCTCTCCTCCTTACAGCTCCCCTTTCAGACTTACACAGGCTCTTTCACCTGCTACCCCTGGAAAGCAAAAAAAGCCCCAGATATCTCTTGATACTTGAAGTTTGTCGGCCCTAAATGAGTGACAATAACCTTGCATCATCCCACACCTTGCACTGAGGCAGGCCACAGTGTGACCTGAATGAACAGACCTAAGTGGGAAGCTGCTGGGTTATACACACTTACACTGCGCTGTCCCACAGGGAAAGCCCTGCCCTGCAATCACATCCTGGAAGGATATTTGCTGATGAAGCTAGCAAGTGGCTTCACATGGATTTGCTGGGGTTGCCTGGTGTTATTTTATTATAAAAAAGCACAAATTAATGGCAGGAATGTTACTGCTTGCTTGAAGCCAGGGTCTGTTTGTTTTGGTTTGTAGCTCCATTCACTTGGCCAAATAGTTTGATCTGCTGATGCCTGCGGAGCTGTTTTGAATGTGTAACCACTAGTGTAACATCCTCTGGTTATTGTGAAACATCATTTGTGAAAACTGCTTTTATTAAACTATTGCTTAACAGGGAAACTGAAACACTCTTACTAATCATCTCATGCTCTCCTGTCCGTCTGTCTGTGGAAGACGTCTCCTGGGATTTCCTCTCTAGCATGAACTCATCACGAGCCCCCTTGAAAGCGAAGGAGCTTTCGCTGTTAACTTTAGCAGGTTTTGGATCAGCCCCTTAGAATGATTCTGACATTTAAACCTGGCAGGAAGACAGCAGGGTTTTTTCTTTCTGTGCCAGTTATTCGTGTGTATATGCTGATGTCCACGTCAGACCTCAGAGGAAACAATAAGTACACAGGGCCAAATTCTTCTTGCTACACAGCCCTGGTATACACCTTTTCTGCATGGTGCAAAGTGGGTGTAAACATAGTACCGAATGAGAATAGCTTACACACTGATAGTAATGGTGCTGGTAGAATTGCTACACCTGTAGGTCTGGGGACAGTCACTCTGAGGAAATGTGAATTATAAAAGAGCAACTTACTGCTGCCAGTGATTCTTACTGCTTGGTGCCTGCTCCCTTCCCAGACTTGCTTGGCTGGATGAGACAGAAGGTCTGTCTCTCACGGGAAAGCTCTTATTCTTTGTTATGAAGACACTATATGGTCCTTTCCCTGCTGTATCCAGTAAGCTTTCAGTTAGTAGTCTGGGGGTTTACCAGACCTGGAAATCTCTGGACCACCCCTGGAACTAACTTCTATGCACTTATAAAAATCCTTTCTGAAGCCATTTATCCTTTCAGTCTCCACTGCACTGCATGGCAATGAATTCTACATTTCCTGCCTTACAGGACATAGATGAAAGCACACTTCTTTTTCTATTTTGGTATTTATTTTAAAATTGCTGTCTTATACACTTTGTGGGCCGCCTGAAATTGCTGTGTGTCTCACAGCTCCTCCATTGTGTTATAGAGCAAATCCTTACCCTTTCAGCTTCAAGGCATCATTCATTATTTTATAGGTGTCTATCACTTCTCCCCTACATTCATCCTTTTCCAAGCTGTCTTCCTCTACTTAGACTCTAAATATATTTCAGGCTCTTAACAATCCTATTGATCAGCCCTTTGAGTCAGTTTCCACGTTCACAAAACAAAAATTGCATGAATTTTTCCGCTGAAGACTGTCAGAGTGCTTAACAAACTCGGAAAAATCTGTATAGGTCTGATAAATTAATCTTGTATGTGCTTTTATTAGTCTGGTTCCTGAGAAACTGCTATTACAACTGGATATGCACTGTTACTGACCCAATGGATGCTGGAATAGTGATTTGGAAATCTTCTGTCTGAGAAAAACTGAGGAATTTCTCTTATTCTTGCTTTCGGTCTTTATTTTAGGAAGCAATCAAACTGCTCCCAGTTGGGTGGATCTTTGTTTCCATCTTCCCTCTAGTGCTAGGCTATTTTAGTTATAACTATGTCCTGATAAAATTTTAAAACTCATAAACTGTAGCTAGCTTAGGAAAATCGTATTCACAACAATATTTGGACATGTGTACTTTGACCTAGTGGGACCACGTTAATTTGAGAGAAACACCCAAAGTGCAACTAGTTAGGGATGCTTTTAATACAGAATGATGTGCGGGGAGACCTGATAGAAGTCAGTAGCTACAAATGAAAATTTGGGGAATATATGAATTATGGAAATATATTAGTCATCTGAAACTTTATCTACTTCTTTGCCATAGCAAGAAACAAACTTTTGCATTCCTCCTCAGAAATGTACAGAGTCAATAACTGCAAACTGAAGGGCATAATTTAAAGCATTTCCCCTCTCCTCTGAGGAAGCCAAAGGGGTTAAGTGCACAGCTGATTTCGTGAGGTATTTTGTAATTGCGTATTGGATTTGTGTCAAAAGAGCTCAACTTCTGTTAAAGTCCCTAAAGAGGGGCCCACATTTCCTCATTTTGAAGAATTCTTCTTTTTTGTGCTCTGTTTGATTTTGAAACCCTGGCTGCAGCCCAGCTGGAACGTGTGGCTATGGGCTCCTTTGAAATCCCAGCTCCCGCCTCCCTGGGTCCCCCCTAGAAGTCACAGCTTCGAATGTGATAGCAGTAGATTCATCAAGAGCTGAGAGACACTGGTGTCAGGGAGAGTGATTATGGAAAGAAAATTCCTGACAAGAATTAGAAAATCACGTCTTCCCTTTAGACCCCTGCAGGGCTCTTTTTTTTTTTTTCTCCTTTGGTACCCACACACCTCATTTATCCAAACACCTCTGTTTACACAATAGCAGGATTTTTCCAATAGCTTTTGGCCTATTTCTCTTTCCTCATCTGACACCATAGTTCCAAGGAAGTTACTTGGAAAGGATATATTTGAGGCTGACACAAGAGTCATGGTGACTCAGTATATTGAAAGGTCAGTGTCATTAAAGCAGTTCTGTTTTCACTTAGTTGAGTATTACAGCACCTTCTGCAGACATATCCTAGCTTAAAAATGATATGTATCAGGAAAAAAAAGTACTCAAATCTCAATCTAATACGTATGCTCTGATATCCTAATACATGTATCTAATATCCTGATGGGACACACCCAGGTGTGCTAAGGGAGCTGGCCGAGGTAACTGTGACACCACTTGCAATTATCTTCCGGGTGACTGGAATTATATTCTGAGGACTGGAAGAAAGCAAATGTCACCTCTGCCTTCAAGAGGGGCAAGAAGGAGGATCTGGGGAACTACAGGCTGGTGAGTCTTATGTGATTGAAGGAACAATCCTGGAAGCCTTCCCCAAACATATTAAGGACAAGAAGCTGATTAAGAGTAGTCACCACTATCAATTTATGGATTTACAAAGGGGAAACGATGTCTGAAGATTGCCGTCTAGGACGAGATGACTGGCTTGATGGATGAGGGGAGAGCAGTGATTGTTGTTTATCTTGACTTTGGCAAGACTTTCAGCACTGTTTCCCATAGCATCCTCATTGATACATGGATGAAGTGTGGGTTAGATAAGTGGATAGTGAGGTGAACTGAGAACACCAGCCACACCAGTGGGATCTCAGCAAACTGGCAGCTTGATCTTCCGTGTCTTACTGCTGTTCATACGTCTCTGGGATTTTGGCCCAGGGAATGCTGCCAAGGGAAATCATTTAATAACAGAGCCCTTGAGAGCAGGGCAAGGGGTAGCAGAGCCAGCTCTTTAGGCCACAATTGCTGGCTGAACCTCCCACTGAAAAGTACCTTCCTGGGGCTCCATATCTGTCCAGCGCTGATCCTCCTTCTCCCTGTTCATCCACTCAGACTTTGACTGCAAAGTCTCGGACTCCATATGGCCTCTATGTCCCTCACCTAGTCTTTGGCCCCAGTGACAGGTGATGACATTTCATCTGCTGATAGAGCAACCCTATAGCTGCACCATGATAAGTATGTGGTCTCTCTCTCTTCAGAGAGAGAACAATTTCACAAACCGGGGGGAAATGCGACAGTGACAACCTGACATCTTCCCTAGGACTACCCATCAGCCCCTGCCGGCAAAGATAACTGAGGCTGAAACCCTTTGTAAGAGGAAAATTCAGGGGTGGAGGTAAACACTCAAGTAACCCCACAAATCTATATCAGAGCCTGAAGACCTTCAGGTGGAAATGGAGAAGTGGTGTGAAAAAAGCTGAAATCAGTTGTCTTTATCAAGAAACCATGTATCTCCATTGCTATAAATCCACCACTTTCTGCTTCCCTTTAATTCATTTTAAGCACTAGTCTCTCATCTGTTGTAAATAAGCAAAAAAACCCATTAAAAACTTTGGCATCCAAGGTCACAAACAACATTATTACAAAGAAGAAATTACATGTTAACTATCTTTTTTTCTGAGTTTTTTTTAACCCTTTCTCTCTCAGTTTTTTCCCTCTACTTCTGTGCCACAGCTTCATGCTTTCTGTTTCATTGGTATTTAGATACCAGAAATCCAGAATGAAAAAAGACACGGAGACTTCATGGTGGCACCGTGCTGCAAGAAATCGCCTCAGTTTTACTATTAATGGGTGTATACTGATTTCCATTGTTCTTTCAAGGAAAACCAGTAGTTGCACTGGAAACAATTCCACCTTGACTTTGCTTACAGAAGTCTAGAGACAAGGTAAGACCAGGGTTACACTGGAAGCAAAAGGCAATATAAAATTTTTTGAAAGGTAATGAAGAAAACTGGGCACAGAACTATGAAAATCTGTCTTACTTACCTGTTATTCTAGTTGTTGGGCAAAAATTTTTAAATGCATGAGTAAGAGAGCAATGAAAACCATTACCTCAGAACAAACTTTATTCTGCAGACATTAAACGATAAATCAATGCAGAGGAGGATAGTAATATATGACTGACTGCGCTGAACTTGCATTACTTATGTAGGATGTACAAGGAATGTTACTTTGGTTTTAACCTTCCAAGGATACTCTATTTTCATTCATTCATCCATTGTCTTCACCTTCCTCACTCCTTTGTGGGAGACCAGAGAGGAGCAGCACGATGTCCCATAGCACGGCAAAGGGCACAATGCTAGTCTGTACAATGAGATGCTAACACGTATGCACAGCTAGACTGGCTCTGGAGTGATAAAAGTAAAACGGTGCTTAGTTTTCATAAAAACCCAACTCCCAAATGGATCACTGAGATATGATTTCAGATCGTCTGTCTCTAGGGAGACACATCCTCTACCAGGGATGGCAGCACCTCCGAGATTGAGATGAGTTGGACAGCATGGAGCTGAGTGCTGGCAGTGTCCATCGCGTGGGGTGGTTGATTGCATCCCGACTACTGGCTGTGGAGGAGCTGAACTGACCTCACTGATCCAGGATGATGCCTGGGGAAGGGAGGGACAGGTGCTGCCTCTGGGTGCTGATGTCTCCACCTCGGTACAGGAGTGCAACCGGGCAGGGCTTCTGGGTGCTAAACCCGCAGAGGGAATGGGGTCTGGTTTGTCCCAAAGCTGTACTCGAAGGAATGGTATTTTGATACCTACATTGAGGGAACCGACTCCATCTCCATTAGCTCATCTTATAATCAGATGCCTTTCACGACGAAGGTGGAGAGTGACAGGAAAACACCCTTGTACCTCCACAGGGGAGGGAGGGAGTCTCAGGAGGGTCATCCCCATTCCCATACTGGAGGCATATGAGGGAAACTGTACATGCGTAAGTCTACAGGCATTCCTTTCCTTAGCATGGAAGCAGCATCTGCTTTGGCAGCCTGGACACCAGTGACCCAATCAGCCTCCGCATAGCGCAAGGCACTGCAGAGTTTCTGTTAATCCTTCCCAGAGCTCCTCTCTGGGAGCCTGTGTAATTCCATGCACAGTTTAAATTGGCACCGCTGCCAAAGGACGCCATTCCAGCTGTTTGTGTGCTTATGTGGTAAGCCAAAACAGGGAGTTAATTCTGCTGAAAACGAAACATTTTTGTGATTGTTTTTCCTGGGTTGACCGATGGCCAGCGTGGGGCAACCTGGGGTGGAAGCAAGTGGGCGAGGGCACAAGGAGGGCCTGCCACGTGCAGGAACAATGCTGGCTCCATCTTCAGTGAACCACAGCCTGGTGTTTTATTCTGATTGCTGTAGCTGCAATTTTTTTCTTCTGTTGTGTATCATGTTACTTGTACAGCGCTTTATTCTTGTTTTATATTTAATCTGTAAAAGGCATTTTTAGATGGAAAAATTGCCATGTGTGTATCTTCCTGGAGGTGCCTTTCTCTCGAGCCAGTATAAATGAAATTCATTTCTAGGATAGGCCTCTTTTCCTCAAGTGTATTGTAGAGCTCTCTAAGAAATGCCAACTCCCATCTCCTTGGCACAAACTTCTGCTTGTTACTCTCAGAGTAGTGCAGCCCTGTTTTTCCACAGAGCACTGAGCAAGAGTTACCATGCAAGATCTGCAAACATCAAGGCTTGGGACCCGCCTGGATCTAATATCTGTAAAATATAGCTATTTATCCCAGAGAGTAACAATATATCATTGTGACTGCTCTGCCTCTGAGGAAAGAGAAAAGAAACCAATAGTAATAAACTCACACAATCATCTTTGGTTTGGCAAGTGTCGCTGTTTGAGATTTGATCAACTGTAATGTTTATCCAGCAATCCCCTTTCAAATCAGGGAAAGAAAAAATGAAAGAAATAAAAATATTCTTTTTTTTTTTTAGTAAAGCAGAGATCACACTATGCTTGTCTTAAAGTGCTACCCACTTGGGACCCAACCTCCGTACTAGCCCTTCTGACTATAACATACCTTTGCACATAAAAGGGTTGCTTTTGGTCTTGTAATTTACTTAGTTTCATAAGTAAATATGACCTGGCATAATGTTTTGCAGATTGCAATTCTGACATGTTTTTTGGGTGGTACCAGCTTATCGGGTCTCTTAAAGAATACAACACACCTCACTTCTGACTTATCTATCAGAGACAAAAGAATAGAGAATAATAGCCCCATTTACTTCTTGTTTCTTGTGTTGGTGTTGGGAGTGCAACACCACACTTGTACCATGGCAGTTGCACAAGGATTCCCATGAGAGATGGGAGATGGCTTTGCCTTCTCTCAGGAGGCTGATTCGGACACTGGCATCCAGACCATCAAAGCAGATGCTTTGGAAAGAAGCAAAATATAGGACATCCTTTTTGTACCTCCTCTGTGGATGTGACAGTGTTCTTTCTCACCATACTCCCCATTCAGCACAAATAGGGCCTGCCCATAGCATGGGCTTGTGGAATGGAGACAGGGAGTGAAAGGCTGGACTCAGCTGCCAAAATGTAGATATTTAGTGCTATTTCAGTTGCTCAAGGTATCAAAGACAACCTCACATGTCTGGCAGGTATGACACCCCAGGCTCTCCTGGATGGACAGCTGGAAGGCAGAGTACCTCAGTGCAATCAAATGTCAGGCTTCAGATCCCGATGTTCACATCTCTGCATTTCACCCATGTAGACACATTCATCTCCAGCCTATGACACTGTAGGCAAATGATTTTCCACCTTGGCTTCTTGTTCGAACATGCAGTGAACACATTAAATTGGAAGATACAGATTTCTCATAGCAGAAGTGCTCCCCAAGACTAGATTTGCCACCTGAGCTGGTGGCCTCTCATCTTTTCCAGCTAGACAGGATGTCAGTTACTTCAACTAAATTCCTTTCTACTGTGTGGAAATGAAACATTTCAGTCTTAGATGGATAAAGTAGTGTTGAGAACTACAAAAAATGTAGTTACAGGGGTTTTATGTTGTAAGCTCTGTGTCAAGATTTATAAAATTAAGTTACTGATTTTAGGTAATTAAATGCTGCCTATATAAAGGTCCTACTTATAAGGGGTTGTACCCATCTCCTCAAGCCAAAAGCCAAAGATTATTTAAAAAAAAAAAATGGAGAGGGAACACAATCAAAGCCCTAGCTAGTGGAAAGCTGAGGAAAAGTGAGGTAGATCCCCTTGGGTTTTACCCTGGACCTCCCACACTCCAGCACCAGCCAAAGCTGTCCTCCCTCTCCTCCTCCACCCTCCCCTTGTGAAAAAGCAGAGGAGCAGGGAAGCAGACAATGCTTTATCAGCTTGCACCTACAGCTCCCCGAGGACCCCGGAGGAAATAATCTCTGGCAGCACCTTGCCATAAACAGTCCGTTTCAAACTGCCCTCTTCAGAAGTCATAGTGCCAATTTCTTTTATTCAGACTCATAAGTAACTGTCACCTCTTAGGCCATGGAGGTGAGCTGTGGCCTCAGGAATACCGCATTTGGCATTTCTTGTCCTAGACACCTGCACTGTATCCCTTGCAGTAACCCACACAGTATTCTCTAGGGATTTTTAGACAACTACTTTACATCTTCTTATCACTGCTCCTTTATGGAAGCACCACTGTCATACTGACGAGCAGGGAAGGCACGGTCTCCTGACGTTATCCCTCTGTGTTTCATCTCTTTGTTTTCCAAAGCACAAGAATAGCGAAGCAGTCTCTGTGTCTCGACCCATGGACAGACAGCAGACCGTACAGCCAGGTCGCTTGTTGTTTATAAATAACCCAGTATCACCGGGCATAAAACTTCTCAGGGACTTTGGGCTCATGGTGCAAACCTTTGCCATGGCCATTGATGTGAGCATGATAGGGTGTGAAACCCTCATAAATAAATTATATTAAGCAGCGATTAGCAAATTCCTCACCCTTGTTTATCTATGCACAGAACATGTCTTTTCTGTGTAGGAGAGTGCTGCAATCATCCTTAAATCTGTTTGGGTTTCATTTCTTTTTTTCAAACAGCTTCCAGGGCGGCATTGATGCCCAACAGCGCTCGTTTGCAGAAGTATGGGGCTGCTTCTTCTGCAGCCTGCCCCAAACACAACTCACAGCTCAGGCCTGCAGTTTCGCAAGGATAGGCTGTGCCTGGGAGTGAGGAAAGCAAGAACCCATGGTCTGACAATTAGTGGAAAGCTAAGGGAGCTACAATCCCATGTTCAATGAGGAAATAAGGTGAGAACGTACGTAGACAATCTGGCCCTGTGGTATGAACACTTCCATGTTTCCTTCATACATGTTTAGCACTGGGCTAAGGTGTCTTGGCCTTTGGGCTAAACCCCCCAGCTTGTGTCCAGATGGGTTGATGATGAGCAAATATAGGACAATGTGGACCTGTTCATGTAAGCAGGATTTCTCAGACTAATTCTGATCTTACTCCTTGCACTGTTTTGACTCCCTCTGCTGCATCCTTCACTTCAGGGGAATTATGCCTGAAATTAGATTGCATCCTTGCGGGAGGAAGGGGGAAATGAGGACATGCAGGATCTTGTTTAGTAATTACATCTAGCAGAGCAAAAATGTTGCTCTAAAGTAAACCTCTTTTGCAAGAGATAAATGTTATTATTATTATTAATAATAATTTAGACAGCGCAGTTACTATTTAATAACATAATTGTGCCCTTTGATGGAACCTTTTATCCAAGGATCTCAAAGGGTTAGTGGTAATGAAGTTGGTGTTGCTGAACTCCATGGACAGGCGTAGAAACTGAGGCACAGGAAGGTTCTTAGTTCATCGTGTCAAATAGAGTGTGAGAGACGGTAGCAGGCAGATAGACCATAGCTCTTTTGCCTCTGCACCCTCTGCCTTTAGCCACAGGCTGGAGATCAGCAACCTTGCAGACTGTAAGTCAGAGGAAAGGCTTCACTCTGTACTCATCACAGTGTCTGGGCTTTCAGATGCACACAGGATGTTGGATCATGCTCCTTTCTTATCAAGGAGGTTATAAAGGATTTCTGTGCCATAGATATGTCTTGAGGGGTGCAGCCATAGGTAAAGATATGCAAGAAAATAAAACATTAACCTGAGTCTCATCTACAGGTAACTATTTCTTATTTATTGCACTATCACTGCTGCTCATTAAAATCACTCCCTGAAGCACCTGTGAAGGAAAGAAGGCACTCCTTCTCCCAGGGTAACCCTGCCCCTTCAACTTACCTTTGGGGGGTGCTGAATGTCTGCTTCATCATAAATTGGTTTAACCCTAGATGATAAGTAACATGTATGATAAACAGCCATATGTCAATGTGGTCATTCGCTGTATGGAAGGGATTGGGAAGGGAGTTAGCAAACAGTTCAAGCGCATATTGAATCAGATTTTGTTCCTGAACCACGAAAGAGGTCTGTTTCAGGTCAAAGCTGGTGTCACCGACAGGCCAGCTGAAATCAAGTTCCCGATGCAAAATCCTTTCATTCAGGGCATTGTCATCTCAGTTCCCCCTTCCTTTATGCCTCTCAGATGGAGAGTGAAAACCAGCAGAAGCCAGAGGAGAAGTCTGCCTTCTGAAGGTCCTCAGCTCTTCTGGTTTGTTTCTACCTCCTTCCACGCCTCTGCACAAGACTAATCAGGAGGAATTTCATTCTTCTGCAGCGGCTATTTTTCAAGTGACCTCATGAAAAGTTATCGCAGTGCCAAAATAAACAATATATTCTGATGATTAGTATCACTACGGAGATCTAGAGTGAACTAGCTTTTTTTGTTATTATTTTTCTCTCTTTGCCCTTTCCCAACCCCTCTCTAAGGCCAGCAAAACCGTTGCCTTCCTGAAAGAGTTTGTGTCACCATGACTCATAGGCAAACTCAGTGCCTGAGTTGCGCTCCCTGGGGCTGATGGCAGGGCTGTCAGAGGAGGCAGAGGGCACCCCGCTTGCTCAGACACTGATGCTCTGTGGTCAGTTGTTATAGCATCCCTAAAATATTAAGCTGATGATGGCTTTCTCACTTGCTGGGGCTGAGACTCATGCTGCTAGCATCCTCATCCTGAGTTTTCTCACAGCACCAAATATAGACATCACTGTAACGTTTTACCAGGGTGTTATCCATAGTCTGTCCAGCAAGTGTCATCTGCAGCCTCTAGAAGAGGTAAAGAGGAGAAGTATTTTTGTTGCCTTTTGTGGAGAGGATGGGACAACATCACTAGAAAGTAATGGGGAAAAAACCAGCAACGAGACCTGGCAATTCTCAGATATTCACTGTGGGTGCTCCTGGATGTGAATGGGAGGTGTGCAGTGTGAACATAATTACTGAAAAACTGTATTTCTGCCTCCCTCCAAATTGCTGAGCCAGCAGAAGAACCAAGTGGGAGGAGGCGGAGATAGGCCCTGAGGTTGAAGATTGACTAGCTCTCCCAGTCATTGATGGATAGGCTGGCTGTACCAGGACTGAAAAAAAGACCCTTCCACCTTGTATCCTGCATCTGGCAATGGCCATCAATGGATGCACAGGGAAGAGTATACATGGTAATACCCTGAATACCCCCCATCCACTGCCTATTTGCAGCTCAGTAGCTTCATGACCCATTTTGGTTCCTATGTGTTTAATAACACTGAACAGCTGTTTCTTCTTCCAGGAACCTGTCCAAATGGCTGTGAGCACTCTTTGGTGGAAGAGGACTGGGGAAGGAATCAGTAATGGTTTGGGTAGAGGTGGCATCGTTACAGGCTAAAGCTTGCTGTTCCTAAGAACTTCTGGAAAGGGAGCAAATATTAGCTATGGGGAAGTGGTTCCTGACAGGTGGAGGGTGGCAGTGCTATTAAAGGGAGGCAACCTGCCAAGTGTCGTTCTTCAGAGCTGGGATGGAGGGCAAAGAGATAAATATGTGAACTTCAGCAGAGCATCAAGCTGTTTTTACAGCGTGCTTCCATCACTCCCCTTTATAAAAAAAAGGGTGGAGAAGGAAAATAACAGCAGTCTGAGACTTAGCATTGTGGGCGCTGACCAGAAATCAGAGGACAGTTTGTTCACGTCTGGCAGACTATGAAGATGTTTATTATCAGGCTTATCTGAACTTCACAGCAACTGATTGGAGCAGTCTGCATGAGGGACTTCAGCAAGCCCAGTGCTTTACTACTTCTTTGGAATTGCTGCAGTATCCTAAATATTTATTTACTGTGTTTATAATATTTATAAATTTTTTTGTATGCATTTATTGTTTTGGTGCAAAACTATTTGATATCTTTTGTTTGAATGTTGACCAGGAGTAATAAACAGCTAGTTATCAAGTTTTACAGGCACTAGCCTAAAGGTTTAACTCTGCAAATTCTTCCCCAAATGTTCAGGAGACATGAATCTTCGGCCTCTGGCAAAGGGTTTCGGTGAAGTTCACAACGAAATGGAGTATTGTATATTATAACCCCAGCATTACTTTTCCGTCTATCACAGGCAGACTTTAGCTAGGTTTGAAACAGACTGTGGATTTTCTCTTGCGCTGTATTCCACTCAGCCTCAAAGTGAAGCCTCCAACACTGTTGGTAGCCCATGTTCAACATGTCAGCTTTGTCTGCGGAGAATGATTTTCAGAAATCAACGAACAAGAAAATAAAACCAGGCAGTAATTTGGCATGTTCCTACATTTGCTGCAATGAGTTTCTGCTCTGAAACTGCCTCCGGGGCCCATGCTGTTCCAGTTACTGCCATCACACAACACTTGCACAGCTTTGGTTTCACAACAGTCAGCAGGTGCAGTGACGTAGGGCACACAACGCTGTCAGCAAATCACATTTAAATGAAGAGTTAGTCCTGGAGTCAAAAATAGAAATAAAAAAAACAAACAAAAAAACCCCACCAAGAGTGGGAAGGAATTTCTATGGCTCGTTTTGTTTCCTTTGAGCCAAACGGTGCTCACAACACTTAAGGCACAGCCCTATTACATTCCTGCTTACCATGCTCCTTGGGTAATCGCTTCGTGTAGCAGCTTTCTTCATTTCCCTGACTGCTCTTTTACGCTACAGTGAAGGGGCTTTCAGGTGCTTGTAGGGCCATTTTACTGTGATAAGACCATAACAAAAAGGTGGTGTGTTTTTATTGGTGAAACCACATTTTAGTGGTGAAAAGGATGATAGAGGAAACTTGGCCAGGTGGACACCACCTATGAGAAGAAGCTGGTAACAGGATACATGGGATTAGACCCTACAAGATGGCAAAGATGAGCAAGACGAACCCCTTCCCATCTCAGGATGAGGTCTGAGGAGAAGGTTGCATATATGAATACTTCTGAAAAAAAGCAGAAATAAAGAAGGCTGCAGCCACCTGCTACTCATAGGGTCCTCCAGAGTCCTTTACAGACCTGAGGTGAGCCCTGGGATGGCTAGGGCTGTTGTTTCCAGCTTTGGAACAGTGTTAATCAGTTGTGCTTTCTGGACATTGATTCCTTTAAATCTCCCAAAGCTTCTAAGGAACACTTTTTTCCTGGGAACAGTGATGAGAGTTTGCTCCCAGCTTGCAAAAAGTAATAGCAGTGTCACAAGTCTTTTTAGAAAGCAAAAACCAGTGAGTCCCAGGGACACTTCCTAGTGGTTTCATGAAGGACAGATACCAATTTTTTTCCCCCAAGGGAAGCACAAAGGTTCCCAAAGAACTGGGGAAGCAGAACAGAAACTTGGGTACTGGGTGCTGGCTGCCCGAGCCAGGGGCCCAGGGACCGGAGCGGGGGGCGCAGAGGAAGGGAAACGTGGCTGGCCGTGGGGCGACCCCGTGGTCCCAGCTCTGTGAGGATGGAGAGGGAGCCAGGAGAGGTCTGCTGCAGCAGAAACCATTTTTTTTCCGCTGTGCCTGGGTGTATCTGAATGGCCTCTGTGTGCTTGGCTCCCTCGGTTGGTAGGGGCTCTCGGATTCAGGTTTTCCTGGAGAACAACAAAGTATAAGAGCAGTGAGGCTTCCCAAGAGAAACAGACCTGGGACAAATAAATAAATAAAGGGAGGTTTATGTACATGTTTCTAAAGGGGGGCCTTTAAAACCTTGATGATTTAATACAGTTAATTGGATAAAAATGTCAAACAAGGTAACAGACTTTCTCGTTGTGTCCACATGCCTGGAAGTGCTTTTTTAATGGAGAATGTCTTCCAGAACAGCTTGAACTTTCTCTCAGACAGGTGTCAGGGACACAGACATAGGACTGAAGAGCCTGTCCATGCTCAACAGTGACTACAGGTCCCTGACACACACATTGTACTCTTTACAGCTTCTTGTTTAGTGTTCTCTGGGATTTACTGTACACATTGGCTGAAAAGCTATACCACAGACTGTATGTAACCTGTCTTACTGGGGTGAAGTCCTCCTTGTGATCATCAGTTCTTAACGAGATGCAAAACTTTTTGTTTTCCTCCTGTTTCTGTATGACATCACTATAAACATTAAGTTGAATAGCTGGGAAACAGAAATGCATAGACTGCTTTCCCTCTTTCTCTGTGTCTCTCCCTTTGTAATACTTTTATTTTTCTTTTTTCCTTTGCTTGACTGCTTTGAATTCCTTTTACTTTGGTCCTTGTCCTTAGAGACAGATGATGTACGGTTTTGTTTGGTGGGTCATCTGGCGTGAGAGCCCTCAGGACCAAGTGCTGGCACCCTTGTTGGACTGGATGCACCACTATGCTACATGCTGCCCTCGCTGCCAAGGGACGCTATCTTGCTGCAGTGCTAACGAGTGAGCCCATTATGCTGGAATTTGTAGATCCATGGGACAGCCACCCCAGCACAACAATGCTGTGGCTTTTCCCCTCACTGGTGAAGGGCCTTGCCGTATGAAAGGCACAGCTTGTTTTTCAACTTGGCCTACAGAGTCGACCTCTACAACTAGGCAAGAAACAATGTTCAGGACATCAAGACAAGGTCTACAGCTCTCCTATGGTAGTTTGCAGTGTTAGGGCTCTTTAGCAATTCTAGTAGCAACACCATCACTAATCTGTTATCCCTTATTCTCCCCACAGCTGTTGTTTCCTTTTCTCTTTCCTCCTGTAGCTTTCACTTTTTCTGTCTATGTAAATGATCTTACAGCACTGAGGACCACGAGACCCGCTGTTCCATGCCAGTAGTCTGTGTAAAGGGAACGATAGCTACTGAAGACATGAGGGCCAAATGAAGCTCTCAGAACCTCTCTGGCAGAAGCAATGGTCTTCTGTAGATTCTTGTATCCAAGGGTAAAGAAGGGCTTTTCTCTGGGGTGACTTCTGATCAGTTATTTCCTATTTCTGTCACTACTAGAGGCACCAGGGGAAAGAAAGCAGCCAAATACATTGTAACAAATTGAAGGGGGCTGTCTTGGTGCTGGCAAGAGAAACTGAATAGAAAAATTCCTATGCATGTGAATTTGCTCCTGGCTCAAGCCCTGTTCAGCAAAGAACTGACGCATGTGTGTGTTCCTGCTCTGCAATGCCAGCTGCAGGTAAGCTATTGCTTAATGGGGTGCTCGGTGCTGCGCAAAAAGACATCCGCCCTGAAATGGGTAAGCTTAGCTTACCTGGTTTTGCATCTGTGAAACTAATAAGATGATAACTTTCTAGTTCATGGAGATGTCAGGGAGGTAGGGGACCACTGGCTTCAAACGGCTGCGAATATGTGTCACAGCATAAAGAAAGATTTGGTGGTGCCTGAGTGTCAGGATGCAGATTCCAGTTCTCACTGCAGTATGTTAGCATTTCCTGGGTGGCCAGAAGACTGGAGAAGGTTTGATTTCCTGTGAATTAAGACATCTAGTTTTTTGGTCCCTAATTCTCAATCTGTGTAAGTAGGAAAACCATGCCGCAATCTTTGGTCAATCACATGTGTAGGATTACGAGTAAGTGCATGCACGTGATATGTTTTACTAACAGACCAAAGTCTGGCAGGTTTTCATTTCTAATGGAGATGAGACTTCTGGGGTCAGATGTACCAAATATGAAAACTTGAACTCTCACAAATGAGTTCAGATACTAATATTTTCCTGTACCTAGCTAATTGAAGGCTCTTGCTAGACAGGCTCCATTTATGACAATAAGTGCAGTTAAGGTGTTGTAATGTTCCCAGCTGTGTGCTCATGACCCAGCTTTTATAAAACCAGGATAATGACCTTGGCAGTAGATTTTCAGTACTGTTAAAAGGTTGCAAAGGAGTTGCAAAAATGAAGGTGATAAAATGACACACACTCTTATGCACTCTGAGGCTTACTCTTGTCCCTTTGAACTAATTCTGACTCAGGCTTTTAATGGACCACATACATTTTGGCTGCAAATATGTTATTCTTTCAGCATGCATGCATATAAATTTGTGGAAAGCCGTTTACTTCAGCAAGCACCACCAGAGGAGAAGATTTAGTGCCTGGTGGGTCAATCTAACTGAAGCCAAAGGAGTCTCAACCTGATTCTGAGATCTTTTTGGGGCTGTGCAAGTTGGTAGATAATGCATGTTATCTAATGCAAAGCTAGGAGCCCTAACATGTACATTCCCACAGATGATGGGCCAATTCTTCAGCTGCGGCAATTCAGCATAATGCCATTGCTGCTGATTATATTGTCCAAAATCTCAGTCTTATCTTTGGTTTGTTCCAAAAAATATAAGGTACTTTTTTATCTGTTTTTCAAATGTTTTAATTCAATGACTAATTTTTAAGCTTCAGATATTTATTTATAAATAAAAGCCATGATTATTTATTTCATACTTCTGTTTATGTTTCATAATCAATCTCTTTAATAGTGGTCCCAACTCCAGTTTTGTTTTACTTTGCTGAAATGAAAGTGGTTATACAACCATCACACTTACATACGGGTTTTGTGTCTTCATTCAGATCATTGGTACAATTGCCATATGGCAATTTATGCCAGCTGAAGATCTGTGCTTCGGTCTATGAGATCACATCAACGTACAATTTTCCTTGTCATCTGATCCAGGAGATGCAAGTGGAAACCTCTCTTTACAATGAAAGGATATTTGAGTGTCTTCTACTCCCATCAGCAAAATACTTAGTACAAGCTTAACTTAATGTTTGTGATCAGTGTAATAGCAGCTGCTTGAGTGGTGTGCTGTGCTGAATCAGTTCCTTCCTTCTTCTTTCAGCCCATCTTTTTCTTTGAAATGCAAACACTATCAGAGATTAAACTGCAGTAAGGCAGATAGGCTTGTAAGATTTATTCAGCACAAATCATTGCAGTATTTGCCCTGATCTGGAGTTAATTTGGCTCCTCCAGTTGCAAAGCAATGTTAATTTCCAGCAATCCCCTGCATTTTCCAGTTCCACTGGCAGCAGCTGCTCTGTGCTTCTGCATTGTCGTGTCAGGCATGATACAGTTTATGCAGGATGAGGATGCTGTTTATCACAGCAGGAAGACAGGCTTCCACAAAATCACTCTGCAGAACCCTAACACAGGGACAATTAGATGAGTCAAGTGGAGATCTGACCACACCTTTCTCAACCAGGTTGCCACACATGTTTCTGTTAATTTGAGACTGTGAAGAATGAAGATTAAATGTAAGTTCCACAGCCAGTGCATATTACTTCCAGCAGACTCATTCTTCAAGGAGGAATGGTTCAGGCAAAGGTCTGCATGACCCAGAAAGGAATTTGATTAACATTTTCCAAAATTTCCTAATCTTTCTTGTCCCTCATGCTTTCCTGAGGTTCTGACCTCTTACTGATATTGGTTCTTTTCAGCCTTTATTTTGTTCATCCTGTGGCTCAGCAAAGTCCATGTGAAAGCCAATTATTAAACTTTGCCATGATCAGTGAAAAGATGTGTTGTGCTAAATTATCAAGGTGCAACACTGTGTCATTTTTGTAGCCATCATTAAATTTGATCATCAGCTATCCAATAGTCCCAGCAAATTACACATCACCTTATACGGGAAAACACAAACTACTCCCCATTTCTCTCCCACACATGCAAAGCTCAGTTAATTCAAATACGTATCTTCATATAATCAGCCCTGAAGGATCGCAGTTGTGTTTACAGCCAATATTGCATCTTGCAAAGCACTGTTATGAAAAACCAAGAGAGCATAGTTCTGGTTAATTCAGTAAATCCTAGTTTAATTTCACAACCACCTGTTTTGTTAAGCTTAATTCATCTTTTCTTTCTGCTTGGATGTGTATCTTGTTGCACATACTACAATGAAACAATCAGAAGAAATGGACTTACACTCAGGAAGAACAAGCTCTGGTATGCTAGATATTCCTACCATACCGGCCAAGTAAAATACAGTTTAACTTTGTCAGGACTCTAGACAGGCACAAGCCAGGAACTGCTCTAAATAAAATGTTCATTGCTCCCTGTATGGTTGCATAAAAAATATGTGCAAGTAACAAATATCTGTCACACTCATGTAGTGATTTAGATATGTGATGTTGCGGCTACAGTGCTTGGGATTTCCAGTCTCTCAGGTAAAAAAAAACCATAATACTCTTGGAAATGAAGGGAGATGTTTTTGCATTAACTTTAGCAAAGACAAACCTGATGCAAGAACTTTTTTAGCATAACATAAAGCTGTTGCCTTTTTTATATCACAGATTTGAAAGGAGAGCAGTGGTTGTCAGAATGACAGCCAGGAGTTTTCATTTTGTAGCTGGATGGAGAAATATGGGAATATTTTACTCTGATGTCTCCAAATCTGTTGGATTTGCCCTGACTTCCACTTCCCTCTTATGCTTGTATGCCTACTGACACATTCCAATCAACACTTTGAGGAGCCTGGCATGGCAAAGCCTTTAATTTCAAAAATGAACTGAAGACAACAGGACCTGGAGACAATGGGATATTCTAGGAAAATTTTTTTGTGAGTCCTCATTACAGCTAGGTAAGGTAGTATGAACACTCTAACAAACAGCTTCAGACTTTTCCAAACCTGTACCAACTCTCTTTCAGAAGATTCATTAATGATCCAACTTGTATTTTTGACAAAATCATGCTAACGATAGGTAATTTTTACTTGTGGCAGAAATACTACTTTAAAAGTTTGAAGGGCTTTTTCCTTCTTCAGTATCTTGACCTGAGAAACTAAACATGTTTTGACTCAGTACTGGCAAATGAGATGTTCCATTCCAAATCAGCATTTCAAAAAGTCACAAACATTTTCTTGTTTTTTTTAAATGAAATGCTTGCTTTTTTTGGAAGTAGCTGATTTTCAGTGCTTCTTCTGGGAGATTTCAGGTGTCTTCCCTTTTTCTTTTTTCTTTCTGATTCCTCTCAAAGCTTTCGGTCTAGTTTGAGAACAGGTTAGCCCCTCAGTGACACTGTCGTGAGAAGCATGGGTGGCTGAATTTCATTTCAGAGTGAGCGTCCTCACTAGCATCTGACTGACTCAACCTGTGCTCTCAGTGCACATAAACTCCCTGGCTGTGTTTTATTGTTTTGCAATAAAGGAAGGGCTATGGCTATTTCTAGAAAGCAGGGAAATCCCTTTCAAGCTAAAAGTAAAACAGTGGTGTTGGTACACGCCCAGTATCGCTAGCACTTTTACCAATCAGGCCACAATCCTGCGGCTTGTACGATAAAACTTAAGAAACCAGGGCAAGTTCCTCTCCACTGGTTTGTCTTCTTCCTTCGTGCAGCGGTGTCTGCAGCCCTGACCTAGACCCCTTCACTCTCCCCAGGCCTCTGCCAGTGCAGGTGGGGCTGAATGTTTCTCTCCCACGTGGAAAATCCCTGCCTACCACACCAGCTGCTTTCCTGATGCAGGAGGACACGCGGCCGTGCTGTCACACTCAGATCCTGACGCCCAGTCAAGGATGTGTTTGCTTCTCTCTGATGAAGGAGGAATGTTTTGGTTTTTTTTCTGTCACATATAGTAGTCTGTCTCCTTGGCTTAATCAAAAAGCAAGAAAACACGCCAACAGAAGATGTCTGGGGGGATGGCAGAAAAGCAGGCAAAAGTATAGTTACACCCCTGCCTAGCCGCCTGCCAGCCCCCAACAGTTTGTGCTTCAGGATTTTCCAATCCAGAGATCGAGCCTGTGTGTTACAAGCCCTGGACAGGTTTCCTGGGGATATGCTCCCTCACCGAGCTCTGGCAGGGAGTTGGCAATTTAATGAGGTATTAGTGAGGAGTCACCTCCCTCTGTGACTGCCCACCCTGGAGGCTTCAGTTTATGCCCCTCCTGCTGTGAAGGGGTCCTACCTTAACTGTCTTCATAGAAATATCTTTGATAACCTCAAGATCATGTCCCTGAATGGTCAAGGGGTGTGCACAAGCCTCACGGTAAGGGTTTATTTAAGTCACTTATTACATGATGGAGTACAAGTAACTACAGCATTGTTCCAGATAAGGTCCTCTGTAATTGGCAAAGATAACAACACAGATATTCTGAAATACATACAACCAGTCTGTGCTGGTCCACCACCTTCAATGGACCAAAAAGTCCTTGGACAATGTAAGGAATCAAGGGAATGAAAGCAGGGTATGCAGATAAAACATCTGTTCAGCACAGCCTGTTGCAATATCTGCAGCTGTTTCTTTTCTTTCTTTCTTTTTTTCTTTCTTTTTTTTTTTTTTTAATTTTCAGCACAGCCCTTTGCCATTTATCACTTGAAGTTTGTTTCTGCCAACAGTTTGTTTCTGCTTTTTTTTTTTTTCAGGTAGTAAATGGTATTTTAGCTGGACTTCGCAGGAGGCAATTTTGCAGAAAATTTTACGGTATGTATTCTCACTCTTGCTTTCTATGTCCTACCATGTAGAAGAGGCAGAGAAATAAAAATTAAAGGGAATTTTCTTCAGTGGGGTGTTTAGAACAAGAAACTAAATCAGTGACTTTGAATTGCCCCTGACAAAAATTCCTCCATCTCCCGTTATTTATACAGTGAGCTGGCATCTTAGTGGCAGCTGTGACTAGTTGGTAGGAATATCTTCCCCTCCCCTTCCCTTCATTACAACTCAGAATGTCATTTTTGTTTCAGGTTTTACGCAATGTTCTCCAATTTTCTTTTTTTTCCTTTCTTCTTCTGTACGTACTGAGGAACTGTAAGGACTCCTCTCCCCATATTTTCATTTATTCTGATTTATTCACTTTCTCATTTTCATCTCTGCAGTTTTTCCAGAATCTAGCAAGTTTTGAGATCACACAATGGAAAATTTCTGAAAGAAAGGAACGATCCCAAAAAGCTGAGAACTTCAGCTGTTTTTATTTCATTGTGAAGTGACATATCCCTTGTCACCACCCCAGTCAGGAGACATGGTAGTGAAGGAAGATGAAAGAGGGGAAGGATGGGCAAGCAGAGCAGAGCTACTTATTATCTGAGCATCCAGTCCCTCTCCCCCACTAGACTAAATAAAACCTTTGATACTTTTTGGGGTTTGATCTCCATTAAAATGGACCCAACGGTGAAATGGAAGGGTTGTGAGTGCAGTGGTAGTCTATTTGCCTGTCCAAATTTCCTTCCCTGTTTGGTTTAATCAGGAGGGAGGCAGTGGAAGAGCTGAGCAGAAGAGGGAAGGAGCCCACAGCTATGGAGGAGATGGACAATGGTCAGAGAGCAGAGGGAGAGGCAGATGCAGGGTCGCGGTGGTGAGGCTCAGAGAGAAGGACCGTGAAGGAGGGAGCTCGTCCAAGTTAAGCCAAGCATCACCTGATCAAAGCTGTGGTCAACGCCGCTGATCACGAGCTTCCATCTCCTCTTTGCATTTGCCGCTGAAGGCAGACAGAGGCTGGGCTGCAATGCACAGCCAGTGCCTTGCTGGAGCTGGCCTGAGGGATGGGCCATGTTGGCAGGGACTCACGAGGCAGCCAGTGCCTCCCAGCCAGGGCCTCCTCTCTACTTGCTGGCTTGCCTGGGCTGCAGGAAGGGGCTCAGGGACTCCCTTCCTCCTCGCGCATCCCCTGAGCCTCTTGCCTTTGTCTCTCTTTTTCCCTTTTATTACGTGATTTTTTTAATTGCAGGTTTCTTAGAGTTGAGCAAAAATGACGAAAAATGTAAACTCTTTTGTCTTTCCTCTCCTCCTGACCTTTGGCTTCTTACGGTTAGGCTGTATTTTTGTAACCTTCCAACCAACATTTACACTGACCCATTTTTAATGTCTGAGATTTTAAATATAATTGATTTTCCAGCTAAAACTGGATTATTAATTTTCATGATACACTAAAATTCAGAGAAAATTCACCCAGCAGATGCACTTAAGGTGTACCCACAAGCGCCTTTCCAAGTCACCAGGACTTAAGTGGATGCTTACACTGCAGGACTCATTTTATATAGCAGCGTCTCCAAGTCATTCCGTCTTCATTGTACCGTGTATTGTAAAATACAGGGGAAATAAAAGACCATCCCCATGTAAAAATATTTTACAGACTACTTATACGGTGTGTACAGCAGTCCTGAAGTTAGCGCTGCTTGTAAAACAGACAGCTGCGAGCGAGATGAAGCCTGTTAGACCTATTCACCATGAGATTCTGTTCTGTTTTGTTCTTTGCACAAATACCTTCCCTGCAGGTCACTGCACGACAGTTCATCTCACAGTGAATATTCCTGCATAGTGGTTATGGCTCATAAGCCATCCTGGATCTGTATCCCACAGGAGGGAATGTTTTTCATTGTTTTCTGCACTGCTCTTCTGCTCTTGATTGGAACAAGCTGCTGTCCCTGGGGCAATCCTTGGGCCACTGCCCATCGCTGTGAGTGATGTCAACACATTTTTGAATGTGTGGCTATTAGCACTCTTTCCAAACAGGTTTCAAAAAAACCTCCTCACACTATATTGTGATTTGTTTGGTAGACGTTCCCTCTCCCTTGCCCCCCTTGCTATTGAATGGAGTGACTGAATGTTTTTGTAATTTAAACAAGAAAACTATGTAAATTATTGCTTGCTGACTCCAATTAAGGTTTACAGCTGCTTGGAAGACCAGACAGTGCACTCCCTTCTCCTTAGTCAATAGCAACAAGTAGATGAAGATTTGAATGAAAGTCTGGTTTTCCACTTCAAATGAAGGGTGGGTCTGGGTGGAGGGAGGCAGGAGACATGTATATGCTACTCCTCCTTGTGCTAGCGCAAGGCCAAGGTACCGCTGGAGTTGCGGGGCTGCAAACTTCGTCTTGGGAATTAAGTCACTGAATGAAGAAAGGATAGTTTGGCCCACTCTGTGGGAAGACTGAGGAGACCGGAGACCAGGCTCTCGTTCGTGTTTAAAGCGACCCTTTGAGCCACTTGTTGATTTGCTGAGCTTTTACCCAGGGATAAGGCAGCAGCCTCCTCCACTTTGGAAAGTGGCCAGAAAGACAGAGTGATGCCCTGTGGGTGTGCAGAGGATGGCCATCTCCCCTCTGCTAACCGGTCTGCTCTGCCGAGGCAGCTGGAGTGAGCGGGGAGGACACTGCACTCCGGTAAGCACCGCGCGGCTGCGGTGCAGCAGCACTGGCTGCGGTGGAGGAGCAGCTCCTGGCACCCCTGAAAGGTCAGGGGGCAGGGGAGGGTGAGAACGGTGGTGGAAGAAATCGCAAGCTAGGACTGCCTGCCACTGCATCCTCCTGTGAACTGCATGACACGTGCCCCCCCTGCTATCAGCAGAAACCCTGCAAGGGACAACTCTTGCGTTATTTGGCGTGATTGGCCGCCTGGGGGTGGAGAGGCTTAATCAAGATTAAGCAACCTGCGTTAGAGTTGAAGGTGTTGTGTGAGTATAAAGTCAACTGTCACACTCTTTACTATATTCTCCGGTTCCGTGTATGTGAATTGGGGAATAAATCCACCTCTGTATTATGATTTACAGCGTCAAGTAGAGCTACAAGGGCCGCTTCAGACAGTCCTGCCTCCAAGGCTGTCACATACCCCACGTTCTCAGCTACTCAGTCTGTACGTATTCATGCATGGACATCTTTATTTGTGTATATACACTTAATTATGTACTGATACAAAATTCTGAAAGCTTTGGCAGTAAACTCCATAATTCTGCAGTAGCTGGTTGATATTCTGTCACTCTAGGGATTTCTGATGGTGATAGCAGTCATATATGCATTTTTATAGCACTTTATAAACAAGATTTTTAGAATCACTTAGCTGGGCATCTGTTTGATTAGGATATAAGATACATTTGGAAATGTGATCCCAAAGCACTGGGCAATTCTCTAGTCATGAGTGCTTACGGTGGAATAAACGGGTTAGGGTATGCACGTTGCAGTTTTAAGAAGATAGGGCTAAGGCCAACACATTAAACTATTTCAGATAAAAATAGCAGCAAAAGTTTGCAGCAGAGAGCCCAACTTGGAGCCCAAGTTCTGAAGTCTGTGCCTTCATGGTTTTATCTATCTGAGCTAGTCTGGTAAAAACTTGCATTAGGTGTGTTTATGCATACACCAATTCTGTCTTCTGGTGACGATGGAGAGGAAGCCTCTGAAATGATTTTAAACATTTTTGAGGAATGCTTTGCAAATGAGGAAAACAAGTCTTCAGCTGAAGTGAGGTTTGAACTCTGACTAGCTTAACTTCTCTGCATGTACCAGCAGACTACCGTGAACATCACCGTATCTGACTGCCCCTAGCTAGCAATGGCAGGTCTCCTATGGGGGAGGGTACGGTATGCAGTTGGAAGAAGAATGGGTATTGTTAGGGAAGAGGACAAAGAAAATGAAAGAACCCATAAATTAGGCACATGTTGCCTTTTGAAATGGTTGGCAAGTTAAGGAATCATAAATTACAAACAATCCTGGATAGATTAATTTATACTTGTTAGCTTTCTCAGATGTGTAACTGACAGAGAGCAGCTGTCCAGCCGCTCCATTCCTCTGAAGCTTTCAGCTAATTCCAGAGTCCTAGTGCAAAACGAGGAGCCATGTATCTTCTGCTAACAAAAGCTCTGCCGCTCTGATACTCTGACCATGTATCAAATGGTGGTGTTCCCCGAAATGTTTTTGCACAACAAAATGGAGATGCGAGTAAGGTCTGAGTAAAAACACTCGTGTTAGTTTTAATCAAGCTGGCACAGGTAAAATAACTGCCAGTATAAGTTTTGGTGTTAACCAACAAGCAGTCCCAAACAGGAGCCCACAAGGAGATTAATAGTCAGGTTGTCAACAGATTGGCACTGTTACATTTAGTAATGGTGGCTAGAAGAAAACTCAGCTAGGTGTGCCTGCCTGTGACATGGTCACACTGCCGTGTTTTTGTGTTGTCATATTCCTGGTGTGGCAGCATTTTTCCAGGCATAAATGGAGTGACGTCCACCTGGCAAACCAGTATGTAAGCCCTCATGTTCTTACATGAGGAAATGATGACGTGAGGTGGTGAGAATGACCATTCTTTTCACAACTAACAGCAGTCTATCTATCTGCCCATCTGCCTATCTACTGTTTCACATAAAAGGATGGGAGAATGCAGTATAAGATAAAATATGGCAGAGGGTTTACACATTTTTATTCCCTCTTGCAACCTTTTAACTTGAAATTTAATTTCCTGTAAAACTACTCAGTCATTCAGATGATACTTTTCATGCCATAATTACAGTAGATATGTCCAAAGCAGCTATTACTTTGTCTCTATCTGTAAATATATCATGAAGAATTAGGAATGGGTTAAAGTGAGCCATAAATGTGACTGGCTAAAGTCATATGGTAAGATATTATGTTTCATTTTATGGAACTTCTTCAAGAAAATGTGTAAGAAAGTAAGAATTGTATATAGACTTCAGCTGAGATAGCACCTGGCTTTTTGGAGGAAAATTAATGTCTGAAATGCATTTTTGTTTCTGTTTATTTTGGTTAACATTTATTGTAAGTTATCATTACTCATTACTTTCACAACTTGTACCATGGTGCTTAGCGAGTTGACTTCTTATAGGTTCTGATTCTAGAGACGGCAAAGACATGAAAATAAAACCTTTGCTATGTGTTGTGCATACGTAGAGAATTCTGCTTCAGAAGAAAGCAGGATGTGTATGGTTTTGCAACTTCCCTTATCTCTGATAAAGCAAGATTACATGCATCTGTCACCGTGCCTGTTATTTTTGCAGTTTTCCAGATTGCTTTCCATCTTTCTACTGAAGTAAAGTACATGCAGCTGTCCAAAGTATATGGGATGAACCTTTGTACTGGACTTATTTTTTCCTGTATTTCAGTACAGGTATTGCTTTTTGCCATGTAGAGCTTTCAACATTGTCTTCAATTTGCTCAGAGCTGCATAAAAATTATTCATTAACATTTCACATAACTCAAAGTGACACCTGAACTTTTTAAGAGAGACCTAAAGTTTTGTGCTGATAAAGCAAAGACTCATTTCTAAAGAAATTCCTAAGGACATTTTGATATCTGGCAGCGTATTTCTGTTATTTGACATTCCTTTTACTTTCTTGCTATCAGTTTGTTAGTAGGTGCTGTCTTTAAATTTTCCTTTGCATCTGTAAATCTTAGCTATATTATATGTGGAAGATTAATTTTTTTTTTTAATACTATGCAAAGAACTATTTCTATGTGAAGAACATATAAAGAAAGGTTTTGCACAGATTTCCCTGTAGGTGTTCTCATGTTTGAGAAGGAATTTAAGTTAGAAGCCTCCTTTAATTTCAGTGTTAGAGTCATCTTTTGGATAAAAGGGAAGAGAAGGGAAGGGATAGTGTTCTCCCAGTTATTGTAGGTACACTACTACGTCTTTGTTTTGCATGGTTTTAAGTACAGTTGGGAACTGACTAATAGCTTTAGGGGACTGGTATAATCTTCAGTTTTAAATTATGTTAGAGGAATGGACTAAAAAATATGTGGATTAGTGCAGGCAATGAAGACAAACTTGAATTAGATTTAGTGTCAATAAATTTTACATAAAGTTTTTCCAGGGCAACTTGTATCCTTTCAGAAAACTATTCAGTGAAAGGCTGAATGTTGAAGGATTACAAGGGATATACACCTCTGATTTGAGGCGTATATTTTACCCTTACTGATTTCACACACAAAAATTATTACTAGTCCATTAATTTTTGGAAGTCCTTCCAGTTCTAGAGTTTCATCAACTTTTACAGAAAAAGGATGACTTTGTAAACGATCCACTATTTCTCTTGGATAGTGCTCAAATACTTCATATAGTCATTGAAAAATAGGCTGGAAAGAACTTCTAGATGTGTCCAACCCCTGCGCCAAAGTAAAACGGTCTATAACTGTGTCATTTCAGAAAGCTATTTATTTAATCTGGTTTTTGAGATCTCAAGGGATGGAGATTGCATACATTACCTAGGAGATATATTTTCCTTGTTTCCTGAAAGAAGATCCTCATGTATGCTTTTTCATAACTCCCTCTCTTAATTTCTCTCTTCAGGCTAAACAATGCCAACTTTTGAATCTTTCCCTGTAGGTTTAGTTTTCTGATTGTTTTTCATTCCCGTTACCCTGCATTTTTAACAATTAGTATACGTGTTTCTTGAAACACATACCGGTTAGGTATGTGCTGGATAAAACAGAGGGAATGTTACTTTCCGTGTCTTGTGGGACAAAGTTGCATTCAAACCTCTCAGTGCTTTTTTCCCCCAAAGCTGTGACATTACTGGTTTGTGTTCAGCTTTTGAAACCACCCAACCCTGGTGCATAGCTGAAGAACTGCTGCTGTGCCTGTCACTCCCCATCTTGCACCTCTGATTATCCCTGCCTGAGGAAAGAATATCACACTTTTCTTCATTAAGCATAGACCACTTTCAGAACTTTTTCTACGCTTTGTTCACAGCTGTTTCCGTTCGTCACTGCTTTGTCACCTACAGATTTATAAACATACTTCATATTTTTCCATCCTAGCTGTTTCTGAAGACATTGGACAGGACCAAGAATAAAGTGGACACCTAAAGAGTGTTTGCTCATCCTTCCTCTCATTCTGGCAATGAACTGTGCCTAAAGGCTTTCTAGTGCTTTTTCCAAGCAGTTTTGCCCCATTTCACAGTTCATGTTCCTGTGCTGGGGAATATATGCATCAAAGCCATTATTCTACCATCAAAAGAAATTTGATTATTTACAATGATTTCTGCTTGACAAACCCACGTTTGTTATTTACTCACTTCCTTGGTTTCTTCCAGACACTTATACATAACTTCATTATTTGTCCCAGATTATTTTTGGAGAACCTCATGGGCCCTGCATCCAAATAAGTTCTCATTTCCCTCCTGACGGTATTTTGAGATGAGATTTATATATTCAACTTCCAGTCCTTTTGCCTTTGTTTTGATGGAGAAGAAACTGAGGAATGCAGACTAGGATGCTCTTGCACCCTGAGTAAGGTGGTCAAAAGAACCTGGAAGGCAGTATGGACCAAGCACTTCAGATATATACAGTTTAAGAGCCTGAGATTGCTTCAACCAAATGTTTATGTTACCAGGCTGAACAGTACCAGAGGTTGTTCCTAGGTAGTGGAACAATGTTATCGGTATAGTTTAACTGTGTGAGCAGTTCCTTCTATATTTTTACTCTGGACCAACTCTCAAAACGTTTCCAGACATGCTTACAGAGTTAGCCCAAGACAATCAGCATCTTCCAGGTGGCTGCCCTATTTTGGAGATATGAGAGTGTGGTCAAATGACATGAGATAATCCAGAATATAAGCTCTTGCACTTTCTAGTTTTCTTGTATAGAAGTAGACTTCTGACTTGGAATGAAATTTATTAACCCAGTCTGTCTGAGACCTTTCCATACGAAAGATCTTGACTCTTGGTGATGTTATGGTGTTAGTCAGCTGCTCATATCTGATCTTTCATGAAGCACTATGCAATAAAGGTATTAATTAAACACTTCAGTCTCTCCCTGATCTGTAAAATTTGCAACCAGTTCCTTTTTATTGGGGAGAAACAAAATTAGAAGTGTTTCCCTCCAAGTGCTTTCTCTGCATCAAAAATAAAACAAAAATACCAACAATTTTTGAAGACTTGGATTGCCTTGCCACAAGAGGATATTTTCAGTGGTAAATGTTCATGTGTGCTAGGTAAGGAAGTAGGTGACTTGTAGATGGAAAAACAGGATGTTCTTTTAGCACACAGTATGTGCTAGATAACATGGGAAGCTAGCTGCAAGCTTTACTTTTAGAAACATGCAGCCTAAAAATGTTTCCATTGTGATTTGTGATTTTTTTTTCCCTACAGAGCAGTGATTTGATGCAACTCAGATTTCAGGTGCTCTGAAATTCCTTTTGCTTTATGACCTAGTTCAGTGCAACAATATTTGTACCTTGAAATCTTAACATTCTCACCCTTGCCTTTTTCCTTCACATTTTTGTTCCAACCTTTTTATAGCCTGTTCAGTCCTTTTCAACATTTCTTGCCTGAATGACCCATCCTTACAAACTAACACCATATTTTTGATTGTCATTCCATCATGTTCCATCTGGACTGACGTTATGCTCTTCCCTGCTGACCAATTTAATAGTACAGTGTTGCAATAAAACCAAAATACTAAATGCAAACCATCAAGAACATAAATACCCACTGAAAGAAAAATATGAAAAGTAAAAAATACAGACACAATAAAGAATACGGGCAATATCTATCTCTGTCTCTCTCTCCATTGAAAATTCAAAATTATCAACCTTAATTATTTCTGTTCAATAATTTTTTATTCAATATTCAATTATTTTTATTCAATAAATATTATTGAAATTAAATAGGAAACGTTAATATCATGAAGTGAAACATTCATGGATAAACGTTCAGTGTGTGTGTGTGTGGGAGGGGGTGTAATTATTTGTGTCCCAAACTGCAAAAATAAAATAAAAACATCACTGCAACAGTCCTTTTCCCCTGACTCAAGGTGTGGTAACAGACTTTTCTGGTCGACCTGAAAAGAAAAAATGAAGAGATGGAGTTGACTTAATGGTCAAGCACAGGAAGATAAAGTTCACCCACTTTACTATAGGCACTGGTATAACAAATGGAGACTTTCATTGGTAAAGGACATGGTAAATGCCATTGGACCAGGCAGATCCTTCTACACTTAGCAGTTTATTTCTGTGTTTGAGAAATGATATTTCTGAGATGGACTAAATAATCACCTTATAACCAAGTGAAGAGAACTGTCTTTCTCAGTTTGAGCGAAACATGGTAGCTAAAAGCAAATTTCTGTGCACGTTCTAGGAAGATCCCTCACACATGTACCACAGATATGGCTTTCATGAAAAAAGCAAAATTAGATTCCCTAAATGAAGTGTCCAAGCCCAGCTGTTTGATGTCTGTCTGTGCAGGTAATCAGCAGTTATCTGAGACCAAACAAATGATGATATGGAACATAAGTATACATTTCCCTTATTTAAATTCACAGAGAAACAAATAGTTTTGTACTTAGATGTTTGTGGTTTATGATCCTAAGCCCACCAAGCAGTTCTGCCTATGTTTAAATTCAGGCTCAAAAAAGTCCCATTTATATGCAAGATATTGCCTTACATATTTAGAATTAAGCTGAGGTTTCAGTACTTGGATGGAGTGAGGTTTATTTTTATAACTTTTTTCCTTCTATACATTTCTTTTTCTCCTGTTCAGCTCTTTTTTAAATACATTGGAGTTTGACCCAACAGTGCCTCAGCTGAAGGGAAGCCCTTGAAGCTAAGTCATTCTAATGTTTAGGGAGGTATTCCCATTTCTTGCTCAGTGTGTGGGTGTTTGGGTATTTGGGTGGATCAGGGAAATACTGTCATCTGAGCTCGATGACTTCTTTCCTTGTTGTTTCCTTTAGCTGAAACTAAACACTCTGTGTGTTTTAGGGTTAATGGACTTCAACTGTTCATGGACTTTGAGGAAAAGCTCTAGTAAAAGTGGAATGATGACATGCTGGCTGTGAGACAACACAGAGCTATTGGTATGTGAAATAATAAATATTCCTAACATTTACTGGCTGCAAATGATCTATATAAATGATAACGGATTAATCCTATCTCTGTCATGGGAACTACAATAAAAGCAACACTAGATTTAATTGCTTGTGCATTCCTCACCAGACTGTCACTGGACTTTGCAGTTCTTATGTTTTTATTTGCATTTGCTTACCCTGTCAATGGACATCGTCTTTCACACAATCAGTCCTTGAAGATGAGCATGTGCATAGGTCTCATGCAGGATCCAGACCCAAATTATTTATATCTTTTCATGCCCACTCCATTTGTGTCACCTCAGGAACTAGTTGAGATCCTTATTCATCCCCTAAGCTGCACCTGGCAGGCAGGTTCCTGCTGCACATCAGATCTGGAGGCATCTCCATGAGACACTCCTTTACCAGATGGTGATGCTGAGCTATTTCGACTAAGTACAAGGGAATCTGGGACTGATACTGACAAAGACAAGAGCTCTGTGCTCTTAATGACTTTTCAGCTGTAGCTCTAACAGTTCACACAGGTATGATTCGGCGTATCAGAAAGGCATTTTTATGGCAAGGATGTGTAAGTATTAACAATCCTTCTGCTGGTGCTAATCCACACAGGCCAATCATCTTCTGCTCTCAGTCAAACTCTTTAACCCTTCATTTCACACTGTGACAACAGCTTGAAGGGGGCTAAGACAGCTAAATCCTGTGATCAGTTACCTTCCCTTGCCTTGCCTTGCCTTGCCTTGCCTTGCCTTCCCTTCCCTTCTCCTGATTTTGCATAAAAATTGTAGGAAGCATCACTGAGGCGAAGGCTGGTAAGAGGTCCTCTCTGCAGAGTTCCCCCCTTAGTGCTGGGCTGGCTCCTCTAATTTCTCAAGCGTGCCTCTAGAGCCCGTACCGAATCACACCAAACGTTTTCTGTTCTTAGCGGATGAGATGTACTCTCAGTTATCTCCAAACTGAGCTTTCAAACGCAATCTCATTCCATTAGAGCTCAAAAGCTGTTCCCTGTCTCTTCTGGTGTAGGCACTACTAGAGCGCATTTCTCAAAGCCTTCTTGTGTGGGTGAGGCAAAAACTCACAGGTGTCACCTCAGCCCACAGAAGACAGAGGTCAGATACCTCTTCACTTCAGTAGGTTTATATCATGCTCCAGAGGCTTTTTGTGGAAATACAAAAGCACTTCTGGCAGCAAGTCAAGGTCCAGCTGTGGCTATTGCAGTTTTCTCCAAGAAGAACACAAAACCTTGAATTTGGCCTAGAGAGGAAGAATGACCCAGGGCTCGGAGCCTGAGTCCAGGACGTGGAAAAATCCTGCTCTATTTCTGGCTGTATCGTAACCTTGCTTTGACAATCTTGGTAAATTCGGGAAGGTATTTTTACACCAAAATAACTATTGGGTAGTGTAGAGGTATCAGCTGAAATGAGTTAGTCCAGATATTGGAAATCAGCTCCCTTTGGTAACGTAGAGTTCAGGAAAAAACTGGGTATTGTTCAGCACGAATAAAGGCAGCTCTGTGCTTAGGTGGGCTTGGGCACAACCATGTGTGCAAATACAGCATGGACTAACAACTAGTGAGGCAGCTGGACTGGGGCACGGGATTGGAAAAGAAAAAAAGGAAGGTACTGAAACATATGAATGCTTTCAGCCACAAAAAATGGGAAAATATTGTTCACTCTGTTCAGTGAGAGTATGATGCTTTGCCCTAGTTAGTGAAGCTCAGGTAAAGGTGTGGAACAATCAGAAACAACCCAGGGAGAGCAGTGAGGAAGTTAAAAGTCACTTTAACAAACATAGCTGATGAGGAAAACTTGTAAGAATTGAAGACACTTAACCTAAGGAAGAAAAGCCCCATAAGGGAGGAAGAAGACAGTGCTACTACATACCTTAAAATATGCAAAAGGCAAAGGAACAAACTTAATATATTAATTAAGTAGTAATGCCTTTTAAAGTAGGATAAAACCAGTAAAATATTTTACCTATAACATCACATTATGACTCAATAGAGGTATGTATGTATGATGTATATGTACACATGTAAGTACATATACACACACACAAACACACATACATATTTAAATATTATTTTATGTGCGCATCTGCATATTTACTATGTGGGTGTGTAAACAAATAACAAATACAATTAAAATTGGGAAAAAAGTTTCTAAATTCTGATGCCATATACTTTATTCTTCTCCAAAATACTTTTTGTCTATTATACTTGCGTGGTCATTTTCTCTTTGAAATCAATAAAATTTAGAAAGACTATTCGCATCCTCAAAATATTTTTAGGGCAAAAATTTGGCTAGGTGAAAAGTTTGTCTAACTATGTCTATGGATTCAAATGCAGCATTGAGAAAATACTGCTTTGTGGTGCAGCTTGCATAAATACCTGGCATATTCCCAGTGCTATTGATGAGGTTTGGTGATTGATTTATGGGAGTGTAAAGTTACAGATGAATGTTGGATTAAAATCATTGTTTTGCAAGCTGTTCAGCTGGACAGCTGCAAGAAAGTATGCTAGTTCCGTCTTTTGCTGTTTGCGAGACAACCACACTTTTGCTTATCTGTAACATCAGTTCACCTTAGAATGAAATCGTGTTGATGTCTGTTTCCTGGGAAACACTGGGTTGCATTCATCTTCGGACTCTGCTGGCTTCTGTGGTCTGGCACAGGCCACAGCACAGTTGTCAAATCCTCTGACAGAAAGAGCAGATGATGCTTGAAACTGTTTTATCTCAAGGATCGTGTGGCCAACCAGCTCTTCCTCAAACATAAGTGATGCCATCTTCCTTCAGATATTCATGGCATGCCTAATCTTCACACCTGTACAAGACCCATCCTCTTGCTTTAAGTCAGATTGCTGTTTACATAAACATGCTGAAACCACAACTTCAAATAAAATGAATTTGAGCTCAATGGCCGATGTTTTATCCAAGACTTTGGCTCATTCTTGTTCCACCAAAAAGATGAACTAGGACTAGGGTTACTTTATCAGGAGCAAACCAAAGGGCTGCTTTCACTCCCACCTAAATTGAAGGCAACTTTTCTTTGATAAGAAATGATAGGAAGAAACCAGTGTATTTCTGTATGATCTGGGTGGTGGTTGGCTTCTTGCTTTCTGGCTTATATTCCATCAGCATAAAAAGTTGCCAATGATCTTTCAACATTCACCATGTTTATTAGCATCATACATGGGTAACTTCCATGCTGAGATGTCTGCATGCAGTCTGGATTTAACTCATGTGTTTTCTGCCTTGAGAGACATACCAGCACTCATTAATGAGGATCTCAATCCTTCTGAAGAAATGGAAAGGTTTTTGGACAGTGTAATGTTTTGAATTATTGGGACGATATGGTCACCTGCTATTCCACAGAATAAAATGTGGTGGTAGGACCTTGGTTTTCATGACAAAGAAGAATCATAAAGTGAAATTGCTGAAACAAGATGGATGTGTGAACAGTGAGTAAAGCCTAATCAAATGAACCATAATGCAAATGCATCCATTAAGAATACTGGATAAGGATGAACATGTGTTTAATCTTAGTACATTATTCTATTTCACCCAGAGCGCGTCAGAGAGAGAACATGTAACATTATAGATGTATAACATTTATAATATCTCTGTCAGTCCTAATTATTTTGCATTGTACCTTACAGAAACTAGTATTTGATGGATGAAACATTCTGATTGACTGGCGTTTTAAAAATGGCCCAAAGGATATTTAATCTATACTAAGAAAATTCTTTGTGTATTGCAAAGCTTTTCATTTCTGAAAGGCTGAGCCAAAATGGTCTGGAGGACATTATCTGAACAGTGCTGGACGGAGACATATCAGCTGAGATTCTCTGTTCAGACCTTAGTGGTGTTGTACGGCTCAGTTCCTGGAACGGGCACAAGGAACTGCAGAGAGGTGTCACTAGAGCAGGAGAAGGAAGTGTGTGCCACCAGATTACACCTACAGCTGAATTGCGGATGAAGGGAAAATACTATGTGCTACTAAGTGTGGTGTCTTTTGTTCATTTGACAAGTGGACCAGTGGACTGGAAGGCCTGGGGTATGCTTCTAGCTCTGCCTCTGACTTGGAATGTAATTTTTCGTAAGTTTTTGAGTTTGCCCTGGTGTACTTTGTCCTTTTTTCTTAGTGCATGGACGTTCTCCATTTTACTCCCCCACAAACAAACAAAAAAACAAACAAAAATTTAATATCTTTTAGGCTTTTTTTAAGGGGATGATGGATAAGTTCGTTTAGGCAGGACATAGCCCACTGAGCCAGAAGGCATTAAAATAGCAAAACTCTTCCTGTCTTTATGAGAACAATAGTGGAAAACCTCTGCTCCAACTACACTATCCAAACGGAGCTGTAGAAGTCCTTCTGGTTCAAGTTAGAATGAAGAAACAGATCATCCATGTAGCATCACAGTTCACTTCTTCAGTGTGATTTGAGGATGTAATTTCAAAATAGCTTTTTTTGGAAGAAATATCTATTCTTCATAAGCAAATGAGTGTTTACAAGCACCCTTGAAGCCATTATTTTATGGAAATTTTTCTTGCTTTAATCACACTATTAGAGGGGGAGAGAGAGAGAGAATAGAATTTATTGCTTCCCATTTTATAAATATTTGAACAGACATAAGCTTGGTTTTCAGTTCCTTCCTCACTAGAGGTTCACGTTTTATATCTAAAAAGTAGCTCCATGAAGAAAGGTTTGTACTGGTCATTATTCAGTCATTTTCCATATGGTCAGCTTGCAATTAAAGCTACCCAGGGTTTGTAATTCATCTGGTTTGCAAGCCAACAACCCAACAAGCTTTTCCTAGCTTCAGAAGGATTGTTTCAGTAATGAAAATGGGCAAAAATGTTACTGAGACCCAATAAGCGTGTATTAAATTACAACCACAGCACCCACCAAATTTTGGCTAAGGTAAGGGACTGCTTTACTACGATCTGCTTTTCTTCTTCTTGCCACACTGATTTTTGCAAGTCACTTAGTACTGTTTCTCCAGATATCTGAGGTGATTTCTGTTCAGTCAGTTACCTGGAAGCTCAGGTCAAGAAAACGTTATTTTAGGAGGTTAGCCAGAGTGGATGCTGCAGTTTAACATCAGTGTAACCGGTATTTCTCCCTCTTCTTTGATAGACCAATTGCACAGGAATTCTGGGCTGGCAACTACTGGGCACTACAAAGCAGTAAAGCTGTTCATGAGTGGGCATGTGTTAGCTGTCTTCATCAGCTCTTGCAGTCTTACATTGGAGAAGCAATTTCAATTACACAGCTCTGTGGAAAATGAGGCATTAAAACCAAGCGCTAACTGCAATAAACAGAAGGACCCCACTTTGCTTTGTTTTCACCTGAAGGACATTGAGCACCCACATCCTCAGATGGTGTAAATCTGGGACTTCAAATCTCTTCTGCCAATGCCATTTGGGAGAAAAGGAACTAAAGTCTTGAAGTCAGGGGAGCTCTTGGGGACAAAGCTTCTGAAACCATTGGAGTCGGTGTCCCTATGAAGGCCAGTGGCATCTTAGGATGACAAGCAGTGCTGATTTTTGTGCATTAAATGTTCTCCTCCTACTTTTTATGGAGCATAATTCGAGGTGGCAGAGGGGTTACAGGGTCTTGTTGAAGCTCTAGTGGGGTTGAGTTCAGTCTTAACTCCAAAATCAGGAATATGAAAAAAAGCAATGAAAAAATCAGTGAATGCCAGAACGGTCATTGTTACTGTCAGTAAATCTAGATATTAAGCACAGAGATAAGCTAGAAAGAGGTTTAGAGGTTTTAAATATGTGGCATTGAAATTGTGAACTAGCATTAGAACTGTTTTTCAAACATATGTTCTCATGCTTACAAACCTACCCAGTTTAGCCACTGAGTCCTGTTGTGATCAGAAGGCAGGAAGAAACAATATCAATGCTTCTTTCTGAGATCTTGTCCAAATCAGCTCATTTGTTATTAGTCTGCCAAAAAAAATTTGAACTCCCCTAGGACAAAGAATGTGTTAATATTTGGTAAAATATTAGTATATCTTTAAACAACAACTAAAAAATTAATGGCAAAAAAAAAGAAAAATGAAAAATGGATAGAAGCTTTGTATTAAATATGTTATTTTTCCTTAAATTTGCTTTCTGCTCTGTTCCGTGTTTACAAGTGCTAGTAATAAGTATGGCAAGGAAATATGTATTTAAAAGAAAACAGATGTTGCTGATTAATGTTGTTAGATAACAACAACAACAAAAAATTAAAAGCAAAATAACCTCTTCAAAAACCTTCAGGTGACAAGAAATTCTGGTGAGGAGAATTTAGCTATGAAGATCCACCTGACTTCTTTGGGCTGACAGACCCTCATGATCAGCACATACTTCCACACAGTCGAATGCAAGGCCAAAAAATTGAAGAAGAAACAGTGGTATGTAGGATTTTAACATGGACTGCCAAAACCTGGAACTGAGTGATCTCGAAAAGGGCTGAGATGTGGTGGGTAACCCAAATGAACGAGCGTTCCCAGAGTGTAGTCAAGACAGCAAATACAGTCCTAACTGACTATCCAATAGGCATGAGGAGGTCGAATTAGGACTATAAAACAAGAGTAGCACCAGAGTACTGTGTTTAATCCTGCAGTCCACATCCACAACGGATTTTGGAAAATCTGAATGGGTGCAGGAAAGAGTTTCAGGACTGGTTTGAGGCTGGGAAAAATCTGCCTTACAGTGAGAAGTTTTAAGAAGCTAAATCTACTTACTTCATCCAGAAACATTAAGAGCTGACGTAGTTGTAACATGCAAGTACCTACATGGGGAAGAGATTTCCGATACGAAACGGTCTTAAACCAGTAAATGGCAGAATGCAAGCCAACACTTGGAAGCTGAAGCTAGCCAGATTTAGACAAGTAATAAGGGGGGTTTTTTTTGGGTTTGTTTTTTTGGGGGGGTTTTTTGTTGTTTTTTTTTTTTACGGAGAGGATAATTAAGTATTAGAATAACTTACCTTAAAGGCATGGGGAATTCTCCAATCTTTAAATCAAGATTGGTATCTTTTAAAATAAGACACAGTATAGCTCACACAGAAGTTCTAGCCTCATGCAGAAATGGCTGGGTGAGGTTCTTGGCAAGGCAAGATGATCTTGGAGATCTCTTTTGACCTTGCTAAAAATATTAATGGCTGCATGCAGTGAGCATATATCCTGCTCTATAGCACTAATTTCTAAGAAGCTGATGATTGTTCTTCTCTCTTTTCTCAAACCTTAGAGCATTTAGAAAACACCAGTCCTTGGATCACATTCTTAAAAAATGCTGTGCTTAGTTTAAACATCTTGACTTATTTCAGTTTGAAAAGAATTGCCAAAGGCAAGTTAATCTGGTTAACCTAGGCTTAGTTAACCTAGGATGAGCCTCAGGACTCCCTTCTCTACATTACCTGTGAACACCACAAAAGGAGCAAAAGGACATATTTCTGGTTCTTACTGTTGTGGACATAGGGTAGAATTAAGGAGAAGTAGCTAAGGTGTACTTGTACAAGAAGCAGCAATGATAATATCCTTTTTGTGTGTTTCAAAACGTTCCTTCCCAAACCTCATTTTCCTTATGGTATAACTCTTCAGAGAACAATACTCTCACTGATTAGTACCCGAGAGGTGCGTTGCGGTCCAGAGCTGTAAAAAGTGCAGAGAGCAGAGTGTGGGGCAGCACCTCACCTTGACAACCTGTTTATGAGAAACTGTGTAAACGGGAAGGGAAATCTTGTCACATCAGGCAAAAAAGTAATAAAACAGCAAGCTCTTTCACAGAACAGTTTTATCTGTAAAGCTGACAGGTCTCGGCATTTGCTGGAGAGGTGGTGGTGCTCGTAATTTAAAGAAAGATGCTGATGCAGGCGTTCTCCAGGGCTGGAAGCCCATTTGGTCCTGTAGACAGATGTGAGAGAAGCAGAAGGGAGGTATAAAGGTTTTCTTCTGTTTTCTCTAAGTGAGGCCGTGTGTTTCTGTTATCTTCTTTGACCTCTATATTTGATAATCACCCTGTCAGCATCTGCTGCCAAGCTCACAAGGAGGACAGATTTTTTGTGACCCAGCAAGAGAGAGAGGTTTATTCCTGATCCTTTGTGGCTCACTTTACACTTCCAGCTAGGAAAACAAATACTGTGTTTATTTGAAAACCAGGCTCCAGGCAACGGTGTTAACCAGTGCTGACAGAACACAGTGTTTTTGTTTCTTGTGGATTTGTATATGTGTGTGTTTTGTATACCTATAGGCCTGAAAAGCTGTTTCAGTGGTGTTCGTGTTACTATGTGGCTCCCAGCAGTGTTGGTCTGCCAGCCTTGGGAGATGCTCAAGAGCAGCAGGCTCATCATGAAACCCCCATCTCTGCCTCAGAAACAAGGCCAGTAGGAAACGGGATGGGAACCTGATCCAGATTGTAATGGTGCCGGCACTGATTGATGGCATCTGCTTTCAGGACAAGAACAACAGGATTATGAGGAAGTCAGGTCAAAAAAAAGAGAAGTAGCTTAATTTGTGGTTATTAAATTGTACTGGATTATGAGCGGTCTTTTTTGAGGCTTGCCATCACAGTCTGTCAGGGTTTTGGGAAGTAGATGAGCAAAGACATGCACACAGCTAACTCTGCTGTGGGTGCCAGGCTGTGCATTTGTTTCACAGCACGGGGCTGCAGAGATGCTTTGCTTCTCCTCCTCTGTAGCATGAAGCAACAGGGTAGGAGCAGGTCAACGTATAACCGTATTCCCCCATTGAGCTTTTACTGTTCACCCTGCTGAGCTCGATGAAAAGCATGCTGTCTCATGCTGTTTCACAGCAGCTATTGCCTCTGCAGTAATTAGATTCATGCTATTTGCTAAATAAGTATCAGGCCCTGGTGACTCACGATTGCTGGGATCTTCCTTGACCTCCCCTCCCCTCCCCTTTGCTTTCCCTCCCCCCCCAGCCTACAAAGCTGAAAAAAGGAGCCAGCAAGTGGAGTATGAACCCAGCCTGAGCAGCCAGTTCTGAGTGAATGGAGCTCCTTCCTCTCCTACAGTTCTGCAGCTTTATCATCTCTGAGCAGGAAATCTTATCCCTGTGCCGTGGCAGCCAGCAGGGTCTGCTCCGCTCTTTTCACTAACTCAGCACCACGGTGCGGCTTCAGGTGCCAGTGGAGCAACAAGCATCCTTCATGCAAGCAGCGAGACTTCTCGCATGATGAGGTGCTGCTCTGCACGAGGAAGGGAGACAGGATCTGCTCCCTGGTGGCTTTATGTTTAATGGTGCTGGAAAGCTGCTGCATTCCTGCTCCACTGCACTGAACAACAACCAGTACATGCGCTACATGCGAAATTTATCTAATGTTTAAACATGCTCTGGCATGGAAATAGTATAGTGATTCACCAACCCTGCTGCTAAACCTGCCCCCTATTCCTGCCCAAGTCTGTTTTTCTCCCAGTACATGCTGGTTTTCTGACATGCTCTTTCTTTCTGTTTCTTTGGGTGACGTGGTGTCAGCCCCTAGAGCCTGTGGTTAAGAGTATGTTCCTGTCCTAGCAGATGCCGCCATAGATGTAGAGGTTCACACCTGGGAAACTCTGGGGCAGCGTCCAGTGGTGAGGGAAAACCGACATGCTTGTGGCAAAGATGCGAGGCCAGCTACTTCAGTACAATGTGACAGGACTACAGCTCTGCTTTGGAGCCAGTGTTCAAACTGTGGGTACTGAGGGTCTGAGCCCCTCTTCTCCTGATTCAGCCAGGGAAAGCTGGAAACTAGGGAGGCAACTGCTTTCCCACTTTCTCTCCTGCTGGTGGACCGACCCAATTTGGCTGTGATTTCTCCTTTTGGGTGCTAGCACTGCTCCACCTTCTGGTGGGAATCCAAGTCTACGCTGCTCACTCAGGCTACCCTGTCAGTCACAGTTTCTTTTTCCCGTTCAGGTACTCCTGCTTGATCATTGCAGCAGCCCACCAGGAGGTGGGAGGAAGGCAGTCGTGAGGAAGCTGAGTTGTGCTGGCCCCGTAAACAGCCGTCCTAAGAGTGCTCTGCAGAAGACTGGTAGGGACTCAAGTGCCTTGGAGCACATCCCTTTAATGCTTCAAGGTGTGGAGGCTAACCAAACGTCCCATTGAGTACAGGCTTCTTTCCCCTTGGGAGAGGGCAGGAGCAGACCAGAGGGGCTGGGTTTTGGGAGTACACAAAGACTAGCCGGCTGGGGCAAATTGCTCAGCAGCTTTCTGCCACGGGAGGAACTGACCCCACGTTTGTGCTGTGGGTCGGCTAGCAGCTCTGTGCTTGTTCTCCACCTGCAAAGACTTTCCACCGCAGCAGGCTAGCTTGATGGGCTTGGAACAACATTTACTCAGCCTATGGGAGGCACTTTCACTGAGTCTACTATATCAGATGTTTGTGCACAAGAAGGGCACTGGGGAAAACCGGGGGCTCACTGCTGACAATCAGCAAAGCCATCAGTAAAGGGCTCAGGCCACTGAGGAAACAGCTCTGCAGCCTTCTGGAGGTGAGCCTGAGGTGTAACTCAGGCTCAGAGCAGCATCCAGACGTTTCCAAAACATTGGTTAGCTTTTACTGCTGTTTAAATCACTTTCAAAATGAATGCAATGAAGGAAATCAGGCCACTACTACTAAATGTTTTGAAAACTTCTCTTTTTGCTCTTTTCTTTATCTGAGGTGTGGGCAACCACAGAGGGAAGTCCTCATTCTGCCTGATGCTCTTCACCAGTGACAGCACTTGGTTGTGGCTGTAGCCTAGGTCTTCAACTGTTTTCCAAACACAGCTGCCTAAATTAGTAGGACTGAAGGTGAGAAGATGTAAGGTGAAAAAGGCAGGACAAATTTATCACTAAATTCCAGAAAGATCAAGATTCCAAGTTTGACTTTTATCCTAAAATCTTGTTAATGCTTTATAGCACACTACACTATTTTGTGACTAATGCTACAAATTCAGGGTTTATGATCATGCAGGGTTTACCGTCCTGACAAGGCCAAACCCTTGCAAAACACTGAAGCCAATATACATTCCTGAGCAAAGCTGTACAGGTGGCCCAGCCAATTCCAGCCAGTGAAACCTTGTGCTCAATTTGGTGGCTTTTTTTTTTTTTCATTTCTGGATTTTTATTTAAAACTTCCACGTCTCCCACTTGGCAGTTCGGAGCAGCTCGGTGAGATGCTGGGACAAAAACCCAAAGGGTTGAAATGGTGCAGTGACACTTCTCAAAATGTTTCTAGCTTTGATTGGCAGCATGTGCATCCTTAGTGTGATCACGAGTGGTTCGGTTCAATATACCTATGGACTTGGGTGAAATGCAAGTTTTAGTTTCCTGTTCACACCCAAGCTCACTACCATTTTGAGGTCTTTTTCACTGCAAAACCTATTGTCCTCAAAATGAAAGTGGATGTTTGTTACATAATTCTCACAGGCTCTGGTTTATTTCTTATGAGCAAAAGCAGTCACTTCCATTCTTCAAATATTAACAAAACTGCTAATTATACATTGGAGATTGAGTAATGTTGAGCTGTTTCCTCTGCTATGGTTCAGTCCCACAATCTTGTTCTGTGCTTTAGCAGAGATTGTGGCAGAATCATGTTTGTCATCATAACAGTGTTACAGGAAATAAAGAGAGAAAAAGTATAGAGAGATTGGGTAGCTGGTGACGTCTTTGGATTTGCAAATTTCCAAATATTTAAAAAAACCAATCTGTTTCTAATTCTTTCAGAACTTTCAACTGGATGCACTCACTATTTGAACTAATACAAATGCCAACTTGGCAAAATGCAGCATGATGTAAATCTGTAGAGGCGACCTAAGCAATACAATTTAAATGAAAACATACTCTTTTTTTTCTGATCAGATATTTGCTGTCCATTTGGATGTACAACATTTGATTCAAATAGATTTTGTTAGAACTGGCAAAAAGAGGAATGAATCTTTCCAACTCCAGATGCCAAAGTGCCTGATCCAGTGCTTAGTGATGTCATTTGGAGTCTTTAGGTTGACTTTGGAGAAACATCTTAATGTTCATTTTCTGTTAAGTAGCATTCATGGGCAGTGCAGAATATGACTGGGTGGGTTCAAAAGATACTGTAGAGCTATGTAAATCTTTCTGTTACTAATTGCCTTGTCCCTCTTTCCTTCCCATACCTTCTTTCTTATTCTCCAAAACGACAGTTTCCTAGTAATAACATTTATAATATTGAATGAAACTGAGAGAAGTGTTTGGGAGTGGAGGGTTGGTGTGGGAGTAAGGCTAATCAGGAAGATCAAAATGTTTTCTTTGATACTTCCATGATAAAACTCTTTAGGTTTGCGGGAAGGTTTTGTTGTGGGTTTTTTAACTTCGAAGAGAGTGAGGCTAGATTTGCCAAATGTAATTTTTTATTTCCTGGAATTTAACAAAATGTTTATTAGGTAAAGAATGTTTTTGGCAGGTTTTCATTTCAAGGAAAGAATTTATTTATTTTTTTAATTTGGATCAACTGATCTTTGTTTTTATGCTCTTTTTTCTTTGGACACTGAACTGGAAAAAAAGAACTCTTCATGGAGCACTATTTTTTAATACTCTTTGAGCAAAGGAAAACATGAATTTTTGTAAAAAAAGAACTGATAAAAAAAGAACTTGGTTCTTAATTAACATTTCAGTTTTTAAAATAAAAGATTACTTTCAAAATACTTCAGTCTAGGAACAAATTATTTTGACAGACAAGTAAATTGGTTCTTGGAAATTTATGAGAGTGCCTCATGGGATTTATGGCTGGATTGCTCCATCCTCCTAGTTTCTCTTCTTGGCTCAACTGCATATCCCATCGTGCACCATATATCCCATCATGCGCTGTGATCTTCCCTCTTAAAAAGCAAAGCTATGTTGCCTCAAAGGGGATGAAATCTGTCTGCAGAGTAGCTTATGCAAAGTAACATCGATCTGTAGCAGATTCACAAGACTATGTGTTGGAGTTTTTCAACAAACCAACCAAACAAAAATAGCTTTGAAAGACTCATCTTTCTATCAAAACCAATTTTGATGGAAATCTCCTGTTGTTTTCAGAGTGGTTGCTTACGTTCTTTGCTGCTTCCACGGGAATGCTTGGGCAACCTGTTTCACACTCCGTATGGGCACCTCTTCTTCTAAGAATGTTTTTGATCTTCCTACTCCTTTTTATGAAAGTCTTGTTCCCTCTGCCGAGTATGGAAACAGAAATACCATGTGACCAGTCAACATCAGGAATGACTGAAGAAGAGTGGAAAACAGGGGTGAAATGAGTAGCTTGCAGATAGGGCACCAAATGAATCTCATCTTTGAAACAGTTCATAATGATTAATGTATTTATTAAAATTGAAGTTGCCTTGAATGTCCTTTTCACAGAAGAAAACAAAAGGCTTAATTACCAGATAAATTACTGGCTGCAAGGAACTATCTACCTTCCACACTGACTTCATTGTGTTCAGACAAGATGTTAGCTTAATTCAGAAACTAGATTTGGTATTTTATTTCCAAGTGCCACCAAGTCACAAAGGTTAAGGAAACCTTTCTCTCTCGCTATATATTGCATGAGATTTGACATGTATGGGTTTTGCAGGTGTGGTTTAAGGACATTTAGTTTGCCAGTTCTGAGAGAGGACTCGTACATCACGGTGTCCAAAGACAAGTCAAACATAGTAAGCACATTTTGGTCCTTTCAAACAAACAGTACTTGAGGTATTTTGATGTTTTTAACATCTGTTTTTCCAGCAGAAAGTTGAGGGCAACAAAAGAAGAATGATGATCTATAACCTGCTGAGAATTTTGGGGTTTTGGCAGTCTCAAAATTGCCCTTTATTTACTTATTTATGTTCAAATGTAGAAGAATTTCAGAACAAGGTTATTTTTTTAGCTGAAAAGTCTGTTTTTAAAACCCAATTAGTCATAAGACAAATTCTTCCATCTTTAAATTTGCAGATGGCTTTTTTATGCTCAGAATAGCTCTGAAGCTGTATTTTTTTTTGTTTCACGTTACTGTAATTTTCTGGATGTTTCAAAATGCTGGTGCCTATACGAAGTTGCCATCTTGAGCTCAGTGTTAGAGGGAACACAAATTTCTAAACAGTGTAAAATAATTTCACATTAAAAAAGAATGCTGACTGTGCCATCTTTTCTCGTGAGGAAAATTAAAACGAAAAATCAGTCCTGTAATACTGAATAATATTTTTTATGGCTTCCTGGGGGTCCAAAAGCTGAAAAATGGTTTACTGAAGGATGAATACTGTATATCTGAGAAGCAGAGGAGGGGCTTACTACCAGTTACCTGAAAAGTCATATACCAGCAATGCTGAAGAACTGGGTTTGGCTGTATCCCATGAAGGTTTCTTTTCTCTCAGATGATAATTTTCCCAGCAGAAGAATCCTCTGTGTGCAAAATATCAGTTGACTTTTAGGTAGAAACAGAAATTATGATACTTTTTTGTTCCAACTTGTGTGGACTGAGAGAGGAAGAGGAGGAGGTGGAAAGGTCCTCTTGGCATATCTAATTTTTGGAGGGTTTACTCTGGCTTTGGGAATGAACTGAAGCCTGGAGCCTCTAGCTGTGTTTCAGACTGTGATTAGAATTAGGTGAGAGAGGATCTTCTCTTCAGCATGAAGAATGGAGATGAAAGCAAGCATGTTTTCATTTTTATTTCCAACATATTTTTTGCTAACCAAATCACTCCCTATCTTCATTTAAAAAAATGTAAATATATTTATGAAAATGTTTTCTGTAAAAAAAGCTGTCTCCCATGAGGGAAACTATCCAGAAGAAGTTTGACTAGTTCTATTTATAGCATGGTTGAATCCTTTAAGATGTATTTCAAACCAACCTAGTCAGAAGGTGAGAGGGTCTCTCTCAGCTTATTCCTGAGCAACATTTTGCCATTCATCAATAACATTTATAAAATTCACTGTTTAATTAGTAAATGAGGTAGTTCCTGAAGGCCTGAAACAAATGCACGTACTTAATTTGGTAATAGTTTCTATCCCCAAGAATCTTGTATGATGCATATAGTCTCATGTAATTAACGCTCATATAGGGAAACAAAAAATGCATCTCATGCATTTTCTTTTTATTCTAAACTGATATTGGATTTCAGGTCATTTTATATTATATTTATACAGTATATTTATACATACATATGTATGCATGTGTGTGTGTATGTACACATATGTGCGTTTTAAATAAAATATTAAGCCGATAGAAAATAGTGGCAAGATCTTAGCCTGAATGTGAGATCCCAGAATAGCAAACAGGTGTTTCTGTGTATTTCTGGCAATAACTGTGTGTAAGAGAGATTGATTGCAGTTAGGAAACACATTGTACTTTCAATTTTACAGGGCTTATATAAAATATGAGTGAAAAGGGATTTTTAAAGTTATGAAAGTTATTTTGCCTGCATCTTATCAAAGTAAAGGGAATGGTAACATCCAAAGAAACATGTGTAAATGCTTCCACAACATTTATTTCAATTGTCATGCAATGAAATAACTCTTCCACAATAGCATTTGCTCTCCATGCCAACATGCTGTACTTCAAGGCAAAAGATTTATAATCCCACAGGTATTCTGTTTTAACTAAGTGTTATACAGGGCTCATTTTATGGCCTAATATTCTGAGTTAAACTTGGATAACCACCTTTTCTTTGCTTTGAATGTTCTTTGCCTGAATATTACTCTTCCATATTATAGGCTCGATACTCAACTTGTTGAGTTCAGGCCTTTTCAGATCCAGCACCTGGCGCAGAGCCACCCCTCAATGCAAATTAGAATAGCTACAGGCCTGCTTTATCTTGTGCCAGTTGGAAGGGCTCCTGCAGGACAGCTCGTACGGTACCGGCTTCTCAGCATGCAGCACATCTTGCCATGGCTCCGCTTGCTTTGGAGTCTCCTCTTCTGCTGAGGTAGGGAGAGCTCTGTGCTCACCAGCATGGCAACAACTGCAACTAAATCCACATAGCAGCAGCGGGGTGTCCCAAAAGGACGCTAGTGTCAGGTCTTGATCTGGCGCTGGGTTTTCTATGGTGTGCAGTGCAATAACATGCTCTCTCCTGCTGAAAGATGCCATTGAGTGTAACTGCTTGTGGCACTCAAGAAAATTGTACTCTTATCTTATCATCATGGAATCTCAGTTTTCATTTACTCTCTAGTGCAACAAGTTGATGCTGCTGCTAATCTTTTAATGAAACATCAAGGTTCATAATTCTCATTGCGTCCTCAGGCAACATGGAAACTGGGTAAGGTACAGATCAGATCTTACAGACATGTTTCTTTTTGAATGCTGTGGGCCCCTGAACAAGGAAAAAAATAATGGTGGTGCTATACTGTTTTTGTTCTGGATGAGTTTAATTTTTGTTTTCATCTTTGTGAAAATTCAATTCCGAAAAATTCTGGCCGAAGTCTTCAGAGTTGGAAATATTACTGGGGTACCTCACAGGAATTGCAATAGGACCCAGACTACCTGGTTGAGCTGCATCTCTGATCTCTGTGCATCTCTGACAAAGGCACACTTTGTCTTGGTTTTTTTTCCTTCTTAGATCTTTAACAGGTGTAAACTAGCACCTTCCACGTAGGGTCAGTGAGGCTTACAGTTTACAACTGCAGGCCTATCCAACAACTTGCTCCCTATTGTAACTTTTTCAGTTCTGTGGGGAAAGTTAATTAGTTTTAACAGAAACCTAAGCTTAACAATAATGAGCAAATAATTCGGTTGTTTATTTGCTGAACTGAAGGCTTTAGGCGGTAACTTGGCAATGAAGTTGCACTGCAGCAACAGTTTCATTTCTTACTTCTCTTGCGTGGAGCAGTTACCCACATGTTTTTTCCTGATCTAAACATTAATGAAAATGTCTGACTTTAGTAATGAATCAGTTCTTACCAGTGGGTCTAAAAAGCTTTTTCATTATACAGTTGCATTACTATTATAATGCTGCAAATTATGGGTTGCTCAAAGCTGTTGTGACTTGTATATGTCCCAGTAGGCTGTGTTCTGCAACATAATTATGAAGGCACCAGAAAACTACATAACTAGGAATTTCAGAGGGCCTTCCCAAGCTGCTGCTTAACTTGTGCCTACATCCTCCTGGTTCTTCTTGGCAAGGGCCAAACAATAACGCCAGCATAGTCCTTATCACTTGTCTTTGGTGTAATTTCTCTGCTTTCATGCACACACATTCCTCCTTCTTCTTGCTTGTTTTTTCATTGACGACATACACCATCCATGTAATTTTTACTGCCTGCACAGAGAAACTCATGTGGTTCCCATTTTTGCAAAGTATTACTTTGCTTTAAAGTATTTTGCAAATGAGTACATGGGGGAGGGATTGATGTCAAATCTAAATGGCAATTTGAAAAACTTAAATAATTCATGTCAATGCTACAGCTGGATAGCGTCATGGTTTTAAAATAAGAAGGTGCTGTTGGAAGGACCAATCAAAATAATTTGTATCATCTTTTCATTAGTTTCTATAATGTTGATACTAGTTAGTAAACTATGGGGATCCAGGATACCTGGGTTTAACAGATCATTTCACTTTCTTGTGACCCTGCTGTGAAGCTGAAACGACATTTCAGTGTGGGAAGGAAGCGTTTATGGTGGAACCAACAGTGTAGGATGACTGTATGTTAAAAAGCAGACTGTCACGTCCACATCTAAATAGAGTCATAGCTATCTTTATATGACTATGGAATTTATTACAGAAATAAATTTTCTCCTTCCTTTAATGTTCAGGAAAATAGCTAGTTCAGTTATTAAAATAATTTATTTACCTGTGCAACAGGTATATCGTGCCACAAGCAAGTAAACATACTTCAGTTGCCTTGAAAATACACACCATCATGACCTCCCAGGGAGCATTTGGAAGAGTCATGAAGACTCAGGTTTAAATTTATTTCATTTCAAACCACGGCTGCAGATTTTCTTAGGGAGGGCCCTCTTCTTACAGGCAGATCCCTCTCTGTCTTCAGGAAAGAATAAAAAAACTTGGCTTCAGTGCTGCAATGTTTTTATGGAGCCTTTTGCGACACCTAAAAATTTGCAATCAGATTTCTAAAAATATTTTGCTCCAGGTGGCCATCCTTAGTCCAAGGCACTGGGCAGGAAACCTTCTGTAATGAGGCTTCTTCACACGACCACTGGTGCCGTAGGATATCCCTGCTTGATGGCTCAATGGCCGGACACAATGATAGATTCAGCCTAAGAAGCAGAGAAAAAATATTCTGCAGTTAGCAGGAGAAGGAGAAGGAGATGCAACTCCTCCTTGGATGTTCATTGCAGGGCATCCCGACTCTCTGGCTTTGCTGTCAACATTACAAGTGTTCACTATGCATAAGGTCTGAGTGGAGGGATTATTGCCTGGAAGTTCCCCAGTAGGTAGAGCTGTCCTTTGCAGGTGAAAAATAGCCCCCAAAAAATCTAGTAGCATTGTTAGTGGGTTAAGGTGAGCAATAGTAGTAAAATCTTGCCTTAGGCGAGTGGTTCTTCAGAGACAAGTTCTGATTTCTTTGCACCAGCATAAACCACATGCTCACCTGATGTCAGTGGGACCCTCTTACTGAGGGACTGGAATTCAATCCAAATTGTTCCTGATTTGCTGATGGTGAAGAAATTGCACCACCACATGTGGGGAAGCTGTTGTGAGCTCTGTCTCCATGACAGCCAGCAAGGCTAGCTGCTGAAGAAGGGTTTTTCAGCATGCTGAGTGCAGGTTTCACATCTTTACTAGCCTCCTTTCCAAATAGATAGTGTTAGGATTACAGCTGTCTCCTAACCTCCTCTGAAATCCTAGGCATCTTTTCCACTTCATTTAGAGAGAAAAAAGGGTGAACTATGTATTTTTCTTACTCTGCATTAAGGTGGCTCTCAAGATTTAGTCTCTATTTGGTTGCATAAAGCTAGAAGTACAAATACTACTTTCTACGCGTGTGTGTGTGCACATGATGTGGGAGAGGTTTTCCTTGTTATATCACACATGGGCTGCTACAGATGAAAGCAGAAGAGATAGAAGCTGCAGACTGCCATGTGGAAAATAGATGGCAGATACACATTATCAATGGCTAGTTTTGATCTAAGTAGCAGAATTAAGATTCAAATTTCAAACCCTCAGCCTTTTAGTGCAATTGTTTTTTTTTAAATTTAGATGTGGGGACTGCAGGGTCCCTGAAGAGTAGTTTGTTTCAACCTGCCTCCATGCAGGTACAATACCTGTGCAAAAGTAAGGTTAAAGGCATCTAGAAAGCTGTAGAAACACAGTTTTAAATGATCCCTTCTTATCCTTCTATGTTCTGGAGAAATTACTCAATGACCTCAAAGGTATGTCAGTGTAGTGCATGACAAACATACCTGCGGACAACATAATTACATTTGATGGTAGTTAAATCAATGAGCATTCTCTAAAGAATGCAAAGGATTAGTGGCAGCCCTGAGTGCTTCCAGAAAGACAAGCACACATCAGGGGAGCTTTCATCACTGCACAGATTAAAGAAATCAAATTTCATTGCTTCTTGTTAATTGTTTTTCCATAACAAACAATGTCGTATTCAGGAGGTGGGTCAGGAAGGCTGTTGCAGTCCATTTTCTGCATTTGCATACATGCCATGATTCTGAAGAAAGCAAAGAAGCTCTTCAAATGAATTAGCACTTACTGATATTTCATAAAATTAAATGAAAGCAGATTAACTAATGGAAGGGAAGCTACTTAAAAATTTACTGCAACTATTATGACTCTGGAGACTAAACTGACCACCGAATCCCACACCTTCTTCCTTCATGTCTTTTGTTAGCCAGGAAATATCCTTAGCTAGTGTAAATCAAAAATAGCTCTTTCAGCTTCACTGAAGCCTCCACTGCCATTTCACACCAGCTACCGATATGACCTAGTAGTCTTTTCAAAGCTCAGATGAAGTATAGATGTGTGAGAACTGAACAAGCCAACTGCAAGCCCACTATGTGAAATACTGAAATACACAGATAGCGAATGTGCTTGGTCAGCTTTCCTTGCATAAAGAAAAATATTTCTGGAAGCAGCCCCAGGATCAACAGGGGAGTCACTTAGGCTGTCATGTTACAACTCACTACATTGGTTCAGTGGTGAAGAAGAAAGTTCTTCTGTCCCTGGTCTCCACCTCATACCACAGGTATCCTTCATGCCAGTCCCACATAATTGTAGCTGTAACGGGTCTACACACTCCCTTTACTCTCAGCTGAACACCTGGTACCCAATTGTAATACCAACTGTACATGCTCGTTGCACTACCAACATGCCCTTTGCTTGGATGCCCTGAATCTGAGGAGGTAACTCTGGTAGACCTCCATGTGGGATGCAGCCTGCAGCTCATGAGCTCTCTGAGTTGTGTGGTCTTTCTTTGCTGAGTAAGTTAGATCCCTAAAGGCAGCTGCTACACCCAAATTCACATAGGGAGCCGCTGTTTGGAGTTAACTAGGTGTTTTTATTAACACAGTACCTGTCAAAAGCAGAGCAGCACCTGTAGACATCCATTTCTGTCATCTGCGCTGAAAGGTACAGCCCGTAGGTTTAAAAGAATATCTTTCCCTGTTTTTGCTGGCTACCTCCTAGCCCCAGTCAGTGTCCTGGTTTTCAGGGGGTAGGTTTGCTTTTGGATTTGTTTCGAATGTGTTTTTACTTGCTCCAGTATATTTGTTTTAGCCCAGCTCAGGAACAGGAACATTCTGAACATAGTCTTGTTTGCTCTTCTACTCCCTGAGGACTCTGGAGAGGCTGACTCAAAACCAAGTGAGATAATGTTTCTTCTTTTTTCTGGGCTCTCTTTTGGGTTTGGTTTTGTTTTGCTCAAAAATGATTGCTGTGGAAAAGAGACAGGTTGAAAACAGCATCGTGTGAAGCCTTCTGTTTATGGAACTGGTAGAGTATGATGACAAAACCTTCTCTTCCTGAGCCCCTTTTGGGATCTAGAGACTGGTGATGACTGGAGGACCTTATATCTCCATGTCTATCTGATGTGTGGGCACCGTGGCATGTGTTTAGATAGGGGAACTACATTTGAAGAATTTAGTAGGAACTACAAAATGGCAAAATATACATCAAGAAGATTGATCTTGACTTCCTTACACCAACTGAGCCAGACTCGTGGCTGGTGCATATCAGTCTGCCTCCACTGGACAAACAGCAGAGAAACAGCAGAAACCCCTCAGGAACTCCACAGGAAGATTTTGTCTGGAGCTGGAAACCACGTAATAGTGACATGTAAAGCTAAGGTCTCAAGGATTTCAGCCTCCCCTGGGAAAAATACGTTGTAATTAGTTGCCTAGCCTTTTTTTCAAGTTCTGATGCCGGAGATGGAGATTGAAGCTTTCACATCTCTCCACCTTTCTCACCATTAACCTAATGCCACATGAAGGAAGAGATGAGGGAAGCATTAAGAAGCAGCATTTTCCCTTGATGCAACAGTTGTCCTGAAAGGGTCCCAGTCACAGATGTATCCTCTCACTCACAAAACTTAGGGAAAAGGGAGGAGGGGGCAGAGAGTCTGGTGGTTTGAGCGGAGGAGGACCAAATTGCAGACAGGTATGGGGATACAGGATATTAGCTACACACAACTGGGGGGAAGCTGGGCACATGAGACTGAGGAGGTGAGCACTGCCATATTAGCAGTAGGATCATGTAAGAGAAGGTAATTTATCTAATTTTCCCATTAAATAAAAAGGCATGGGTGACGTTTGAGGGTGACAAGAGCTCTTGCAATATCTGTGTGTCAAAACCAATGTTTTAAATTTGTTGTTAGAGTGACAAAACTCACTGCAATATGTGCACATGCCAGGCTCTCTTGGATGCAGGAATGTAGTGGTGTTAGGAGGCAGGAATGTAAAAAGCCAAAAAGAGACAGGAAACAATGTCTGTCATCTAAAAGGCTCAAGCTCTGACTCTTGGGGTTTTTTGCTCTCTTCAGAGAACAGAACTGGTGTTTCCAGGCCCCTAAAGTGAGAGGCATTGCAGATCCATCCCACTGAAAAGCCATCTCCTAGTCCCAAGTGACCTGCCCAGTTTTCCCTTCAGTGACAGTGCCACCGTCAGGCTCCAGCACTGTTTCACTAGACTGCAAAGCAAATGCCTTGTGGAAAACTGAAGCTTGGGAAATAGGAGGGAACAATAAGTGTAGACATAAGAATCAGGACAAGTCTGAGGAAATATTGTCCAGAAAAGTAAATGAATCCAGTGGAAACCAAATATGCATGTAGAGCTCTTTTCTGGAAAGACAGGGTTGAAAACAAAAAAACACAGAAAGCTGACTTTATGATCCTCCAAAGCAACGCTGGAAGTGTGCTGGTTTGGATGTTTTTACCTAATCTGAATGTCTGGTTTTTAAAAAGATTTTTTTTTCCACAATAAGTGCAGAGAATATCACATCCTGTCAGGCTCTTAATCCTTTGCATTTCACTCTTTAATTTTAAGATTGTTGGGAAACTATGTTGTTTAACCTCTAGATTGGTCAAAAAAGAAAGCAAGCCATGAAAATCATAAAATATTAGAGCTTGTCCCTCAGCTGACCACACAAGGCTGTCGTCATTGGTGAGATAAAATCTTAACATCTCTTTGTTACAACTAACAAATGAAAAAGGCTACTTCTTCCTCAGGATTTGTTTGGTTATTGTTTTTCATCTGGGATGTCTTATTCCTGCATCAGATTCCAGAAAATGAAATTAGATCAGAAAAGGCATGGAAAAATTTGCAAGAAAATGAGTGCAATCTAAATGAATGTAAAGCTTAACTTAATTTCATAGTATTTTAAGAAATTACATGGTTATTCATTAAACACATTGTTTTCCATTTCTAATTATGGTGGGATATACAGTTTGTTTCCATTGGTGTTTGAAGTTGTGGGAAGATAGTGAATGAAGTCTGAATTTCCCCCTGGATGCTAACTTCATCATAAAGAATTGTTGAATTTGATCTGCTGAATTTTGATATGCTGTGGTATTGTTTTTAAGGCTGTATAATTTCTTTTACTTCACACTGACATCCCAGAGATCAGAATCTGACTCAGCACTCTCATGTTTGCTAATTCAAAAGATGAGATTCATTATTTAGTTTTCTGTCCTTCAGCTGTTTTGGACACGATGCAGAGTTCATCAGATGTGATTTTTCCTTACTGCACGATCAGTATCGTCAGTTACACCTGTGCAAAACAGGCATAAAATCCTAGGACTACGGAGTTAAAATCACTTCACACCCGTTGAAATGACAAGGATTATTCTGAAGCTGGAAAATTCATTTTGGAAAAGCTTTTGAGATTTTAAAATGTGATTTCTGCAACACAGTAAAACTTCAGAAATTCTCAGAAATGGCTGAGAATTGAGGTTAAACATAACACCCTGAAACTTAGGCTTGTAAAACACTTTTTGTATTTAAGTAGTTTGAGTGATACTGCTACACAGTGCACATCAGATGGCCAGCACAATCTTGGCATTGGTGAGGTTGTGCTTTTTCCTAAGATGTAAACATACACATGGCAAGCACAGAGAAGCAGGAACCCCGAACTGTAATTGCAAATACCTTGAATGAACATTTCCTTTGTTGATTTAGGTTGAATAGCGAACCAAAGGGCAGGATGTACAATAACTCTTTTGCCAGTGGCATGTGATACTTCTAAGGCATGGTGCTGGTTTTGGCATGTATCATCAATAGCAATGTGCTCACAAAAAAAAAAAAAAAAAAAAAGAGAAAAGGATGTGGGGGCGAAACACACCGCCTGTCTCTGCACCCAAAGAAGTGCAAAAACAAATGGCCACTCATCCTGTGGTGCACAGCAGCATACCTCTGAGTGATTAATGAATTTTTTTCAGTGTAACAGCCAGAATAAAATAGTTGGGAGGTTGTGGCTTGCCTTTACTCACAGCTGAATATGATTTTTTTTTTTTGGCAAAACAACAAAAAATGTTTTGTGTTGACTCAAAACATTACATCAAATTGAAATGAAAGTCCTCCCCCCTCCATTTTTCCTGCACTGTAAAAAACGATGAGACTAATTTGAAATGCATCTTGTTTATGAAGATACTAAACCCAAAGTATGCCTGGCTGTGAAAAAAACTCGGTGGTAGACTAAAAATTAGAACTAAAATTAGAACTAAAAATTAAATTTTATGCATCTGAGGTCCAAGCCAAGGGACTGGGCAAGTTTCAATAACATCTTATCAACTAGATTTTAAAGTAGTGTAACAAATATGAAACATTACAAAGAAGTTACTGTTATCATCCCCTTCAATTTTCCTATGAAAACAGTAAAACGATCTAATAAGAAAGCTCGGAAGGGCTTGATTTTGAAGGGAAAAAGCAGAGTGAGTGTTCTGCTAAGTCTTACATGCACTTTTTCTGCCCTCTGCAGAGACGCAGCCAGATATCTGGACCAAGCTCTCTTTACTTTGTCAAACGTGAAAAAAAATCCTGTCGTATATACGTTAACCACCTTGCAGGGAAAAAAACAGGTATTTGCTCTTCTGTGTAAGATTGTTACAGTATGTGTTACTTAATCAGTCCACAGCACTGCAGGGACTTCAGATGCTGATGGTGTTAGGTCTTTTCCAGCTGCGAAGCACGAAATAGTTTATTTACTCAGGACCAAAGTGCTTTTGCTTAGCAAAAAGCTAAGTACGTTTCTGTGGGGTGCACTACGCAGTGATGGACAGGAGGGAAAGACAGATGGTCAAAAAGTCATTTCAATTAATTTGAAAGACCTGTGGAAAACAATGGCACTTGATGAATTCTAAAGAGTGCAGGTGTTTCATTTGTTTTTTCTTACTTTCTGGCTGCTCTCATGTCAGTGCCAATTTCAGTTCTTGAAATGATAATCGTGATTACAGGACTGGATAATCTCTGTGGACCAATGCATAGTGTTGTAGACGCGTTGTGAAAGGGAAACTATGTTATATCAACAGTAACAGGGTTGACTACACCTAGGTAAAATATTTGTTTTTCTTAAAGTTAAGGAATAATTTTTTTTTTCTATTTCATTAAGAACTTTGAATTTCTGAAATAACTGGATTTGTACTGCTCTAAATTTATTCTGTCTCAATTATAAAAGACATTGATCGGTATTTATTTAAAAAAAAAAATTTTTTTTGACCTACACCTAGCTTTTACTTATAATCCAAACATTTTAAATTTTTTTTTATTATTAATTCTGTATGTATTTAACTGTCAGCCTCAAAGCAAAAAAGCTCAAGTTTAAAAACAGAAGGAAGCCAAATGCCCAATTTTAGATACTTTCAGATGCTATTTTAGACACAGCGTCCAGACATTGTCATGAACTGTTTCACTCAGCCTGATGTCACTCAGGCTGCTATTTCTGGCAATAAAAGTTTTTGCTTGAAAAATTAAGTCCTGCTCAAGTTTGAGTATTTGCTAGAATGTTTTAGTCTCTGCATGTAAGCCCTTCACAAATTGTCCTGTGTTTCTGTCAGTATATTGATCATGCTTAAGGATTCTTTCTGAAGCTTGAATCACGAGGAATGTGGTTCCTACTGTGTGATGTGACAAGCCGAAGCCGACTCGGTGAGTTGGGCCTTGAAAGCAAAGTGGTGGACAAGGAGCCAGAGCCTTCTCCATTGCAAACTCTGATTTTGTGTGCATACATGTCAGCGTATCCATGCTGTAGTGGTCACTTCTAGCTCTGCACACTCGATAGCTGAGTGTTTGTCATGCCTCAGAGGAGGCTGGTTTTCTTAGAAGCAGTAAGTTCTTGCCCTCTGTAAAACACGCCCCTTTGTGTTGTCTAAGTTTATATACCCAAAACTGAGATTTTCCCCTTCCCTGCTACTCACCTGAGAATACTTTGGCCCAAATCCTTGCACCCAGAAAGCTCCCATAGAACAAGGCAGGCACAGTGGCATCAGAGGAGGTAAATTGCCAAGTGGAATTGCGCTGCTTTGAGACAGTCAGATGAGCAGTCCCTGAGAAACTGCAATGTTTCTCACTAATAGGCCATTCCCAAAATATCGATGATACCGGGAAGTATCAGTTTTGTGGTGTGCCAGGGGAGCTGAAGAGGCAGTGTTTCCTTCTGGGGAGAATTTTCAAAAGTAATCAGAAGTTGCTTAATTCTGCTTCAACCGATACTTTTATGGAATGTATTAACCGCTCTGAGAACAGAGCAAAGTCAGAAGTGAATGCTTCTGAAAAATCTCATACGCTGTTTTCTTTAATAAGATGTAAATTCTACATCACTGGAGAAGGAGTAAAATAGGAAATGTTAAAGCAACAGATGTGTTCATTCTTTTTGGAACATACACATTCTCAAGCCTGAACCAGCAATAATGTACACCACTATCTACAGTATAATAATGACTATTATTTTTGATAATAAACCCATCAGCATAAAATAAGCATATTGGGCCACTTAGTCGATTTTACAAAGAGAGTATCTTATCTGTTTAGCAATGGTTACTCCTCTAATATATGGTAATTTGTTCTGTATAATTGCAGATGCCTTACTGAAATGAATACAAATCCCGTGAGTGTTTTTTTTCAAATCCATTTGTGAAATGCATGATTTTAGTCATGGTATCTTCTGCAAAATCTGGGATAAGAAAATTGTCTCTTGGGCTTACTTTTTTTTTATTTTAAGCTATGGAAATATGTTCTCAATAAAACCCAAAAAACCAAACTATTGTGCAAGTATGTTAAAAGCAGGTCAGTTCTGAGCAAACATGTGCCTGTTTTAAACTGAGCCCAGTTTGGCTGGGAGCTGCAAGTGCCATGTGTTGGATGTGTTTTGCGTAATGTGGATATAAAATCAGATGAAACACAGAAGTGGCAATTAAGCTTGAGATTCTTCTCAGTACTAATTTATATACTTGTGGTCTGCAGACTACCATTGGTATCCACGGACATAGTCAGCATGACCATATTGGCTTGTTAGTGCTGTTAATTAATATTTGACTAGAAGTATGAGGGTTGTTCAGTGAGCATCCTGCTGGGTGACAGTGGTTTGTGGTGCCGAAAGTTTGGGGACTGCTGTTTTAAATCCGTATCTTTTGACTGTTTATTCATAATGGAGTCAACACATCTTTGTGATGCCAAAGACGAAGCAGAGTTTTGGCATCCAGGCTGGAGAGGAAAACAGTTGTGAGTATTGCTAAGTTTGGCTTCCAACAGGCAAAAGAAATACAAAGATGTGAAGACGGTGAAGGCAAATACAATTCATGACAGTACAATTTAAAGGAGAGGAGAAATTTGGGTTTGGAAAGTGGTCTGTGTTCGCTCTTTCATACAAATCACTAACCTCAGCCTCATGCCAGAGATTTTCCAGTTGTAATTTTACAAACTTTTACTGCAAGATCAAACCAGTAAAAAATAATAGGAGCATCAGAATTTTTAGGGGCAGCACATATGATCTACTCATAGTTGTAGACCAAAGAAGGAGCAGAGAAGAGCTGTGGGACTTGGACACTGCCTCTTCCAGAGATAACTGGGGTTGATAAAATCAAGCATTTATAACAGTAGCTTTTATCGTGGTGGCTCACTGCACAATGCCATGGAAAGGAAGGTTATGTGTGATTTTGTGTTAAATCTAGTTAAATACAGGAATAAACTATAGTTTCTCCAGTATTGGAGACCCTGAAGATCAGGATAAGAGAACAACTGTGTGCTTAGCTATAGTTGATCCTGCCTCTGGGCAGGACAAGTAAAGAGGTCACCTGTGATGTTAGAGCTGGACTGTTCACTGTTCTTCTCTATGCACTCAGTTTTTGTTAGGTTTGAATCAGGCTTTCTCTGTGGAAGACCTCTTAGGGAAAAAAAAAACACAAAAAAACAAAAAACAAAAAAAAAAACCCAGCAAGACAGGGAAAGGAAGGGAAAACATTTTCTTCACTCTTTTTTTCTTCTTGTGGGGAGGAAAAATAACAAGGTGAATTTTAAAAAAAAAAAAGAGGATTGGACAAAACCGAATCTCTTTATTAAAAACAAATCCTCTACCAGAACTGTGCTTTAAAGCACCTGGACCATCTTTGTTTTCCCATTATAATTACATGAATTTCTAATTTCCAGTTAACTCTAAGAGTGGAAACATCTTGGTGGAGTGAAGTCAGATGAACTGCCACAAGACGTTCCTCATCATTCCTATGAAAAAGACCTCTCCGTTTCTGTCACACACTGTTTGAATTGGCAGCTGGCTATACCCACATAAACCAATCCGCAGGGGTATTCTAACATGTGCATGACACTGTTCATAGTGCATGAGATAAAATCCCCAGTGTGAAAGACTTTGCCAGAAATAGGATGATAAAAACCATCTGGTTTTGCACGTGTTACTTCACTGAGTGTACTTACCAGAGCTTCGAATATTCCTTCTTTGATGGAGGTTTATTGAAGGAGAAGCAATGAGGGAGTTTGTGTCTTGGTGGGAGATATATGTAAACTAATACATGGAATAATGTAAGTACCTGGTGGGAGGGTGTAAAGGGAGGGTGTAAAGAAGACAGAGACAGATCCTCCTCAGTGGTGCCTGAAGAAGGACAAGAGGCAATGGGCACAAACCGAAATAGCGAAAATTCCAATTAAACATAAAAAACCCTGACGACCCAGTTGGACACTGGAACAGGTTGCCCAGAGAGGTTGCAGAGTCTCCATCTGTGGAGATATTCAAAACCCGACTGAACACGGCCCTGAGCAGCCTGCTGTTGTGACCCTGCTCGGGCAGGGGGGTTGGACTAGACAATCTCCAGAGGTCTCTTCCAGTCTCATTCCTGCACTAGTTCTCTGAAATATGCAGGATCCCAGGATCACATTTTAAGAAGCTGTGAATGCTCTGCACCCCTCTCTGAAAACAACAGAAATCGTGCTGTTCCCAACTCAGTTTTAAATCTGGTTCTGAGTGTCCTGGATGCAAAGTTAACACCTCTGAAACTAAGCTGTAATGTTCAGTTTCTTTTGTTTTTAAACTACTTGTCTTTAGAATTCAGGTTATTCCAGATGCTTTCAGTGCCAGAATCATGCACTGCCCCACCAGATATTTTGTTTGCATTCCTCCTCCTTTCTGAAAATGTCAAGACTTAACAGCGCAGGCACAGTAATCATATCTGTGGAATGCATTACTATTATTATTCTAGCAGCACACTGCTTAATAGCAATATTCTTCTGTAGTCTCCCCCTCTTTTTTGTCTAAAGGCGGGTAATATAGAAATACCACAAAAATACACATAACATTTGTTAGGTTAGGGAAAAAATCAAATATACCATTGCAATTTTTTTGGACAGTATTCCATTTTCATGTAAGTATTTATTATAAGAAAAGCAATAAAAACCAGTTTACAATGTGTATTAATAATCTGGACATGGATCTAGGTTCTTCTGTGAATTTCACCTGATTATAATAGTAAGAGCTTTCCAAAGATGAAGAAATAACACCAGTAAGCATGAGGTTAGGTCTGAGTAAATAAAAGCCTGATTCTGTTACCACATTTCTCCTCCTTTTTTCCTCTTTCTATTTCTACCTAGTTTTACGATTGTGGAGAGGTACAGCTGCAGAGGTACTGGCAGAAAACCCAGCTGTGAACTGTTTGAAACCTGTGAATAAGCATCTGAAAAGATGGATTGTTATCTCAGATGAACCTACACACATTTTTGTGGCTAAGACAACACCTATCTACTGTAAGGAAGTGTTTTGTCAGGCACTGAAGCCCATTTCAGGAACAGTGAAATAATTTCAACATAAACAAGTATCTACTAGATTTCACGTGCTGAGAAAGTCCTTCTGATTCAGAGCAGTAGATTTTCTTAGCAAGATACCTTGATGATAGTTTTCTCAAGCTGACCTGTGTTTTCAAGCCATCAGCTCTGATCAGCCATTTCAGATAAAGTCAGGCTTTCCAGGGAGCATAGCATCCTACCAGTGTAAAAATGCTTCAGATAAGCTGACCCACTCGCAGACATACTGGTGCCAAGGCAGCCTTGCGTCTCTGAGTGGTCCGGACCACCCCCGCATGCAACAGAGTGAGCTGACGGATGGATTCACCACACAACAGTACAAAGCAGGAAGAAGATAGGACTAATCCCATCCTCGCCTTGGCACTGGTGGCTTCAGTGGGAGCAATCCTTTGCTTACAGCTCATTATTCCATTGTTTGAAAAAACTTAGCCCTTTTATGTCTGCTGGAAATTAAGCTGCATGTTTGGTTTTTTGTATTGTTTCCTACAGGGTACAGTGTAAGGACAGATCTAAGAAATCTTCCTTTGCTAGAAGATTCAAGTCAGCTTTATCGCTGAGTGTAAAAGAGAAATTATTACAATTTTGGCTGGACTGAAAGTTTTTTGGATACTGATCTTCCAAAATATATAAATCTAACCTGATTTATTGCTGGGTAGTGGTTCAGGTTTTCTTCATTTGAGAATTTCCATAAGAAACAACAGAGCTAAAGTTTTGATACTGGACCGGGAGTATGTAATTGCTAGACTGTAATGGTGAGCCCATTAGGAAGTCACTGCTTTCCGGCACGTCACGTAGTACCTTTGTGTGAATTTCTCAGAGGCGTGCAGCGCAGGAGGACGAGAGGTCTGGTCCCTGTGAGCAGGAGAGTTAACTGATGCCCAGTTTCTATTAACTTTGTGAGGAGCAGGACTTACCAAAAACTGAAGATTTAGGAGTCGCTGTTGCTCATTTTCCAGCCTCCTCCATAGCAATGGAAAGCAGATCAGTTAGAGACATAAGTTATCCAGATACATTGCTAGTGCTGTTCGTTCTCCCCAGTGCTAGGGTGATATAAATCACTCTATTGATGCAAATTATTATTCTTCCTTATTCTTCAAATAATTTGGTACTTATAAATAACTAATATTATGTTCATCAATCTGAATCCCACAATTTCTCCTGCTGTTCCCTCTACCTCACTCACAAATTCCAGCTGAAGTGTTCACACTGCTTTCTTATTTGCAGTCTACTTCTCTGGCTAGGACCTCTTGTGTCCTACAACTGCACAACAGAAGGATTCAGTATTGGCTGTGAAGTTGTGCTCTAGCATGGAGGCTTTCTTATAAAAGTTAGTATATAAAATAAAATGCTTGCTTTCCTTAGTTAAAAAAAGGTGGGGGGAAGGCATAAATTAAATTTAAACAGATGCAATGTGGACTTCCCTGAATGTGTAAAGAACCTCTCTTTTAAGAAATGACAAATCAGAAAGGAGGCTGGGTTAATTTCAATTTCTTCTAATGAGATTCTTATCATTGTTAAATATGAAACAACAGTGTGACTACTTGCCTTTCAGTATCATAGCAGCCAGCTTGCACACCCTTGGCAGAAATCTTTGCCTGATTTACCTGACACAGAGAAATCTCTAAAGCTTTCCTGGAACCCAAACACACAGCCAACCACCCTGCCTCCTTCTCCCCCATTTATCCTCTGCCTCCTTCCTTCCCCTGCACCCCTCCCCATCCATCCCGCACCCCCCGCTCCCTCATTTTCTACAATCCAACTGTGAATCACATATAGATTTTGTTTTCCAAGTAGGTTTTGATACGTGTTGCATAAGCGTAGTTGACAAAGTAATAGGCATGGTAATTGAATTATGAGATGGATGGCAGATGACGGCCTGAGATTACCACATCCAGTGACATCACCTGTCTGGATTAGGTGGGGCCTTAGACTCCTTTCTTGTTCTTACGAAATACTGTCATTATCTGATGTGTGACACAAGGTAAATAACTGGAGTGCAAACAGTAGTAACTAGCAGGCCTGGAAAAGAAATCGTGCTGAAACAGTTTCCTGAGATACGGTTTCATTTCAGTTTTCAGACTGAACACACTGTTTTAACAAAAGGGGTTTTTTTATTAGTGTTTCCCCTCTCTTTCAAGAAACAACATAAAATCATGCCCCCAGACAAGGAATTTTTATTTCCAGGGTTTTTTTTCGTTGTGATTGTTTTGGAGATTTTTGGGCAAAATGAAGAGCTTGATTAAACAAATAAAATAAGTTACTGAAAAATAGTTGCTTTTGCCCTTGGTCCTACTGCCATGCCTCACTGGTTGCCTGCTTTCCCACACGCCTGCCATTTTCCCGCAGGGCTGGGGTCCCCAGCTGGGCTTTCCTTTCCAGATGTGCTGTGGCAAGAGCATGGAGTGACACCACCACCACTGCCCCTCGCCAGCAGATCGCTGGAGATGGAAGTCCTCACCCCAGCCCACAGCACAGAGGGGAGAGGGGAGCAGGAGAAGGCTGGGGACAGCTCTCAGGTAGACGTCACAGCCACATTCCCAGCCAAAATATTTGTGCGTTGGCCAAAGCGGTCGTGCTCCAGGCTCCTCTGCAGCGAGTCAGAGATTTTCTAGGCGAAGAATCGGTGGCCCGGATCCAGCCCCACAGTTACATTTGTGCTTCGCTTTATGCGCAACAGCATGTCTGTAAACTTAAGGGCTTGAAATTAATTACGTGCAAAACTGTTTGTGTTTGGGAGGATTTAGATTGTCGTGATGGGAAAAATTAATTGTAGATAGCAGAAGCCTAAGAAACTTCCAGATCCACCCATATGATAACAAATCACAGACATCAGCTATGAATTTTCAATGTCATTACAGCAATAAGAAAAGACATTGTTCAGATTGTGGTCACTTGATAAATCATGCCAGAGCTTTCAATAACGCTAAGTGTCTGTCCAGAGACTATCATTATGGTAAACAGTACAAAACTGGACAGCTGCAACGCTTCATTCCTTTCCTATGTCACAGCCACTTAATCTCTGCCAATGAATGTGTTTTCTTTTTTCATAATCTTATATTGCTTAGCCTCGAACTGGAAGCCTCTTCTCCACGTATTTCAGCACGTAGAATTTATATCTTCAGATAATTCCACGAGCTGGCCAAGTTTGATGCATTTCAGGTATTGCAAAGCCTAATGGGCCCTTGGGGAGAGAGAATAGCTTGCCAGGTGGCATAGAGAGTCAAGAGACAGAGGGAGGGAAAAGCTCCTAAAAGGAGGGAGTAACTTTTGCAGACCTGTTAAAGCACCGATTGTCACTACGCCTGTCTCTGTACTTCCCGGTCCTGGCCAGGTTAGGAAACAAGAAGTACAAGAGCAAAACGCTTCCTCCCACCTTTGTTTCCTGTGTTTTGGGATCAAAGCAACATTCTGAATCAATGGCGTGTCTTGAGTGAGGAAGACTCCTGGTCTACTCGTTTTAAAGGAGAGGACTTGAGTTTAGATCCCAGTCGAAAGCAGTTTACTAAAGTTTTTTAGTTCCTTTTTAACTGCAAACTGAGCTGAGATTTTCATGAGTGAGGCAGTGCTGACGATTAAATGAAAAAAAACCTTAAAGCACTTGCACATTTTCATAAAAAGTGGCAGCTCTTGGTTTGCAGCCTTGTCCTGTCCTCCATTTCCAGCTGCTAGAGCAAAGGTGCAGCTGCTCTTCACAACCTTGAAAGAATCCCCAGGGTTCCTCCTATGTTAATACCTTTCATGACTTCTACTTAACTTTGTAAAGGGAAGGAAAGTGGCTAGTCATCCGATCCACTGAGGAAATACCCATTTCAATCATTTCCACGTGATCAGTTACATGTCACCAGTGACAAATATTAAATAAATTAGGCGCAAGGTCCAAAATCTAGTCCTAGGTTGAAAGTATTCATCCAAATGCTAAACTGAATCTGGGGCAGTATTAAAGAGATTGGCAGCTGCTTTCTTGATAGGACTTTGACAGACAATATGGAGGGGTGGGAGCGGGAAAGGCTTTTTGTTACTGGGTTTCAGTTCAGTGTCTTTACTACCTACAAGTTATCATCAATAACCTAGCTACTTATACAGTTCTGTCAGGTTTAGTAACTACTACAATAGAAGGTAAAGTTTTGGAAGTCAGACTATTCAGAGGACTAGTACTCAATTTCTTTAAAATATAGGATTCAATTTGACAAAGGAGATATCCATGGAGCATAGAAACAGCTGCAATCATCTTCTTTCTCAGTTGATATATAGAAGAAAATATATTCCTCCAAATTTTTTTTCACTGAAAGAGATGAAAAACCAGCAAAGCACAGAGAACAGCTAGAATAGCTAGAATGAGTTCATCTTGCAATGGATCGGTGATTTGAACAAAGGTTGAACATTCTAATGATTATTTTTTGTAAGGAATAATCCCACATATTTTAGTTCCAAGGTTCTCTGTGGTGTAAGGTCTGTTTAATCTCACACTTGCTGTTATCTGGACAAAACACATCTGCCTTGGAGACACAGATATGAAAAGCTTTGCAAGAACAGAGGAGGAAGGACATATTTACAAAGTATGTGTATAAAACATACATATTTGTATGTATACATAAATATAGTAAACTTCAGAGTGGATTTGATCCACTCTCCTTTATATTCTGTGCATTTGCATTTAATACATAGGTTCTTCACTGAGTAAATCAGAACATAATGTTATCCCCTGAGAAGCAAAAATAAAGCTACTACTATTTTTAGTTGCATGAATTGCCTGCTTAAATGAGTTTCTCTGACTCCTGGCACATGTTAGGTCAGAGCCATACTCCTGAAGCTAAGAGGAGGGATTCCCAAAGTCATTTCGTGTCTTCCTTTGCTGGGCTGAACTTTGGGCTTCCACCTTCAGCCTCACTAAACCGAAGAAAAGAAGGTCTCCCCAGGAGGATCCTGGTGCAGCTGTTCTGCCGGTGCCGGACCCTGACAGCCATCCGGCAGGGCCAGACTCTGCCAGCTCAGACCCCTGCTTCTGTTTGCAGCTTCAGACATTCGAGGCTCGCAACGAACCACCAGCAGAAGAGAGCGGGTCCGTAAATGCACCAGGGGAATTTGACCTTGTCTTTTGCCTTTGCAAAAGAAGATCCATAGAAGATCCATGGCTGTGAGAAAAAATAGCAGGATACTGGACATAAAAAAATGACTTCCCGAGTTTTATTTTTAGGAAGAACCCAATTTAAAAAAAAGTTGCCAATTTGAATGATCACAACAGTCCCTCTAGAAATATAATTACAAAATGGTGAAATGCCTTCTGGATATGAAATAGAATTTCTAAGACTGAGAATGAAGTATGTCTGGAAACCAACATTATCCATGAAAAAGAGATTAGTTGAGGTGAAAACCAGTATGTCACCAGGATTTTTTTGAAGTGTTATTAAACTTCATGTAGGCTTAGTGTGACATTACAAACACTTCCATGCCTGCTTGTAACTGTAAAGCTGATCTGCTTGAGTGTATATGGAAAGTGAACACCCAAGGCATGTGAACAATGCCAAAGCAAATTTGTTGGGAAGAAAATAATTAAGAAATATTGTCTTATTAGGTTTCTTGATCAGGGAAATTAAGAGAAGTTTTGGTAATTTCTGTCAATTTTATGTATTTTCATTGCTGAAAATCAAAAGACTGGTATAAAGGAGTGAATTACTGTGTCTTGACTGTCATATTTTAGCAGTCAGAGTTACTCTTGGTTTCTTTTTCAGGGTCTTTCAGAGATTCAAGTGGAGCAACTAAGATGCCTGTAAAGTCAACACAGGTAAATTACGCTGCACTTTAATCACATAATCGCTATAAAGAATTGAATCTGGCAGATCGTGATCACACAGGACCAAAGTCCTTCTTTTCCTTTAAACGCAGATGAACTCCCCCCTGCGGAAGCTGTGAGGGAGGCATAAACCTGCCGTCCCTTGCACTGCTGGCCGTGCGGTGTCCCAGCCCCGTCCCACAGCCTGGCTTACCCTCCCCAGCACCGGCACGCTGCGCTGGGCTCGGCACCGGCAGCAGGACGGGAGGGGGCTGTGGGAGGGAGGGGGGACGGACTGTTCATCTGTCAAAGGTATTTCCATTTCATAACCCTTGAGTCACGCAGAGAGGGAGACTTCCCTGAAAAGCCTGCCACTGCCAGCACAGCCGCAATGCGAACTGGTCCTGACGGGTACAATCAAAGGGAATTGAAAGAAAACTGAACCTGACAACTCAAGCATGTGTCTGGCTACCCCAGCAATGCAACATCCAGTCAGAAATTATTAATATTACACTGGCTGGCATTTTTTTTTTTTTTTTTACATGTGAATAAATATTGAACAAACCCCTTCAATTTTCTGACTAAGAAACCAGCGGCCTTTTCAAGCAAATTGTTACCACACTGCTTTCTCCTCTTTTGAAAGTCCATATGGACAGATAAACTGAGAATAGAACAACCACATCTGACTTAGAGCCCAATGTACAAATTATTACCACTGCTATCATCTCATTTCCTCTGGACTAGCATTAGGCCAGGAGCCAGAGACTTTTAAAACTCCATTTTAGTTAAGAACTGAACCTGGTTGGAGAAGAAACCAGCCCCGAAGCACTGTGTGTCTGAAATAGTAAATATAGGGATATATATAAATTTTCACTCAGTAAGGTCTTGGGCACTGTTAGTCTTTAGATTTTGCTGCAGATTGAGGTCTGGAATAAGATCAAGTCCTCACGCTATTGCACACAGAGCATGAAGAGATTGACAGCTGTTTCTTGTCTGAAGAACAAGTGAATTCAATAAAGAATGAGCAGGAAGGGAACAAACTGACTTTCCTCGAGGACCCGTTGACGCTCTTGGGAGAGCAAGCCGAGTAACATGCATCCTGGCACCACGGGCAGGTCCTGAGCAGCAGAAACCTTCTGGATGGCAGCCTAAAAGATTGTTTTCTTTCTGTGGCCTTCTTTTTCAGGCAGACAAGAAGAAATTCAAAAAGACCAAGCACAAGCAGCTGACTGGAGGATTCCTGTAGCTTTGGAAAGTGCACAGACCAAGCCCATTTATGAAGGCTGGGGTTAAGGAGACCAAGAGAAGAGCACTTAGATGGGAAGCTTCAAACACAGCCACAGGGGGAATGAATCTCTCAGGATCTCTAGTAATGGTTTCTCTCCAGTGTAAACATATCTCTGCAGGAGAAGGAAGGAGGAATGGTAAGTATATGTGAGAAGAAGGTAGAAAATTCTGGGAGGAAACTGAGATGTTACAAGAAATGAAGCAAATGCATTTATTTCACCTGAAAGGAACTGCATAGCTCCATATCTCTCTGCTTCACTGTGAATTTCTCTTCCACCTGTTTTTGGTGTTAAATCCATAAAGATAACAAAGGCCAGACTTTCAGCTTTTCCATAGCACAGGAGCACACACAACCGCAGGACTTCATTAGCTGCTGCACTATTTTATTTTCTTGAAGCATCTTGTTTTGTTTTGTTTTGTTTTGTTTTGCGTTAGCAGCCATGTGATTTCTGTCATCACCTTTGAGAGGGAATGAGTCCTCCAGAGGCTACCACTGAAATAAAACCCGAAGTTAGGGTTTATCAAGTATAAAACTTCCCATCTCATATCGATTTCTGCACAGGCCACACACCCAAACAGAGATTTCTATAGCACATGGTCTCAAGAAGTAGTGGCATTTTTTATTAAATTGTCATCCTTATATCTAGATCAATTTTGCAGAAAGAATGAACAGTGTGTGGAATACAGTTTAATAAAAAAAAAAGAAAGAGGAGGAAAAAAAGGTCACTAAAAAAAAATAGGAGGAACAAAGGAGTCCAAATCCTCATCCTCTCTTAGGTCCACTTGCTGTGAGAAAAATTAATTGCTTGCTGTAGCTGATTATAACAGCTTGTGAATACACTGCTTGCTTGTTTTGGCAAAGAGTGTGACTACAGACTTCAAAGTGCAGCTATTCTCTTGTCCATTGAGAAGCTGCAGTGGGACAGGCTCCTGACATCAGATACAAGGCTGCAAAGGGGGAGAGGTAAAAAAAGAGCTAAAGAAAGAAGGTGATGGATTCTTATCATCCTCAGGTGAATATTTCTCTGGAGAACTGTAGCTAGAAGAATTCCATCCTTTCATTCACTTTCAAATGGTCATGTATTTCATTCAAACACCTCTTTTCTTTTTTTGTTTGTAATTTATTTGTAAACGTGTCCTGATATTTAATATCTAGCCTGTACCATGTGAACTGCTTTGATGGGAATATGTATAATCACATGATATATTTCTATTTCAAAATGAGCTGAGGCAGGCTCCCAGAATCGGCTTTCTCAGGAGAGTATTCTTGGATATGGACAGGAACCTCATGTTTTGCCGAAACTCCACACAACTGGCTTTGAATTCGCCATTGGGGATGATGCTCCTGTCAGCAATGCTGCTCAGTGAAAGAGTCGCAGAAAGCCAAAACAAAAGGGATGTGAACATACAAAAAGGACACTCATTTGAAAGTGTGAATGAGTATTAACAAACCTGAGGCAGCCTTTCCACAGATCTCTGAGCCTGCAGACCAGGAGGGAGTTCCACTTTTGCATTATTGTTGCCTGAAAAGCGTGTTGTATTCCCTTTGAAAACATGCAAACCCCAGCAAATACATGCTACTTCCATTTTTGTTAAAACCCCAGTGGTCAGCATTCAGGAAACTTTTCTTGTATGGCCTAGCCTAATTCCAGATTTTTATTCATTATACATTTATCACAACAGACAAGTCTGAAAGAGTTACCCAACGCAATAATATTGCATTTTTTTCCATAACAAATTAAAGGATATTAATCTTTGCTCATAAAATAAATATTTCTGAAGGCTCTTGTTGGGAAATATTCTTTTTCCTGAACAGCCCCATCTGTTGTTCATTTCTGTTGTCCTGCCTGGTTGGGATCTCCCCTGACTCGTGTTAGCAGAGCAGACGTGCACCAGGGCTTGTGAAATTGTTTGCTGTGAGTCAAAATGCCACCCACCCTGCAGAGCCTGGGCTTCACAGGCAGGCATTGTGAGCACAGCCCGGAGCGTGCGGGTTTCGGGGGCCGGCGCCTGCAAAGCCCCCACAGACTGAGTGCAAAACCGGCCTCCGCAGAGACGACAGGGATTGCCCCTCTCGGAGGAAGGTGTCAGGAGGTGTGCACGCGTGCTGCTCCCCTGGGGAGTGATTGGCTGCAGCTAACAGCTCATTACTTGCCTCCAATAACGGGCCTGCTTAATTTGTTTAAAGGGCTTTGGAGGCTTCCCTCTCCCAAAGGCGTTGGATGTTGGAGAACGGACTTTGTCAATGCTAATTAATACCTTCTGAAGTGATACCTTCTCGCTTTCACGGATATCCCAGGTAGCTCTGCAAAGACATGGTAATTCGCCAGCTCTCTGCCTCTCCGAATATCATGCACCAACCTCTTAGCAGAGCTTCCTGCAGCTCCTGTGCAGTTGCGATTGTTGCTGTACAGGTATTTGCTGTGTAGATTGCATCAGTCAAAATGTTCCATCTATATCTAATTATTCTTCTTCCTTATCACCAATCAGGAATGCCAATTAGTATAAGGAGTAGAAAATGAAGGGATAAGATCTCTGAGTGAGCAGTTTCCCAGCAATTAATAGCAGGCAAATTGCCATCTGTCAAGCACCTGTTGGTTTCCTGGTAATAAATTAGGGAATATCTGAGATACGTGGCAAGGGAACAGAGAAATAAAAGGGTAAAACAGAGGGAATATGCATGTGGGTCATGTCCCAACATGGAATAGAGATTTAAGGGGCAAAAGGAAATTAACTTTTCAGGGCTGGAACCTGGGGAGTTCCAGAAAGCTCTGGGTAGGTTGGTCTGACACGTAGGTTTTCTTGTTTTCACGCATTGCGTGAATTTGAAATGATTGAGTCCGTGTCAAAGGTTTGGATTACTTGGATTAAACTCGTACTTACAAATATACAGGCAAGGCTGGTATCACAGATGGTACCCGTCATATTGCTGCATCACAATGTCTAACAAAAATATTTACTTAGCAAAGGAGGCATTTATGGATGTCTTTCGGCATCTCATCGGGGCCTTCTGCTGACAAACCAAAATGCTTGCCAATGAACAGCAACAGGACAGCCAAGTGATTCAGACCGACTGCTACTTATCTGCCCTGCAAAAAAGCCCATACTCCAGTGGTGATTTCATAGAAAATGTGTTGCCTTTGACCTTCAATCTTAGCAGGGCAGGTAGGGAACAGAATATCAGTTTGCTGTTTTTGCCTTTCCTGATCCTTGAGGGACCACTTGGCCCATGATGGCTTTGGCATAGCACAAGACTACCCTATGTTTGGCAGCTGTGATCTGAGGATCTGGGATCATCCCTCAGACAGGAAGGTGAAGGATATGTGGGCCTATCCTTACCATCTTTCAGTAATTTTTTTTTTTGCTTTCTTTCAAGTTCTCTCTCAGCCACCAGTGACTGGCGAAAGCTGTTGGTGACTTCAGTCACCCACCTTAACCACTGATCCTGTATGTGTTTTCATGATGCTGCTTTTGAGGTGTTTTCTTATTAAGAACTTGTCGAACACTTTCCTAACCAGCTATGGCTCTCTGTTAAGTGAGCATAAATCAATTTCTGATCGTAAGGGTTACTGCCTGACTTTGGCTGCACTCAGAATTGACTAGGGATCTTGTGTGGGCCATGAAGTAAGAGCATTTCACATTCATACACTCATAGATAGATAGCAAAACGCTCCTGGCCAGTGATTGATGAGCGCTCTGAGCTAAGGTCTGTAGCTACGGTGACTCTTTAACATAACACTGACTCAACTATCAATCACGTAGGAAGTGCTTGTAAAGGAGGGGCAGGGATCTGTGCCCTTCTTTGAGGACTCATCAATCAACTTTAGCAATACGGAGGCTTAACCAGAACATGTCAAGCAGGTCTCGCTTTACACCCCAAGCCTCTTAAAGAAATATTTACTGCAAAAGGTGATTCACTACATTCTGCCCTAGAAATCGCTGAATAATCATCACAAATAGCTCTAACTGCACTGTCAAAAGTCAGGCATAAGTACTTGAAAGATGGGTATTAGCCAAACCGGGCAGGCAAAGCTACAGAGTCCTTGTAAACAACAGATTAACAGCAGCAACCATCCCCAACCAACAGAAGAAACCCCATTTGACTCCCTTTAGCCCAGCACTTTTTGCGTATCAGGTGTGAAATATCATGGGTCTGCATTAAGGAGGCAGCAGCATCCAGACTTGTCTTTGTTTGCTGAGGTACTACAGGCAGCAGTAGCTTCTGGTTGTGTGGCAGGCCACAGGTGAAGAAGAGGGGATATGCCTCCATCTGCTCCTCACACCACAATCCTTTGCCAAACTCAGACCATGAGCATCAGCATTTCCTGGCTATGAGGAACCATCCATCTGTTTCACACATTTTCTCTCCTACCTTGGGAACCTACTCTACATCCCCTCCCTTCTGCCACATCTGCTTGCCAGCCAATATTTCTTGTCCTGGAGCCTAATCAGGAGGTAAGCAAGGAAAAGTGCCCCAATTGGTCCACCCAAAGGTGTAGGGGAATGCTTGCTTGAAGGCTGTTGTTATACCTCAGGAAAATTTAAACTAGTGGATAAAACATATTTAGTCTCTTGCCTTTCCTAGAAACTCGTATCTTTTCAAAGGTAACAAATACTATTGGTTGTTGGGTTTTTTCCTTCTTTTCCCAGAAAAACACTTTCTGAGAAAATAAATCCTTTATGAAGTTGTTTTCCAACTGTAAGCTACACTGATACCATATCAAGTGGGAGGTATGGTTTTGTTTTTCAGCCAGATTTTGTAATAAGTTGTTACTTTCCCTCACTCTGATGCAAGCTACTAATTACTAAACCTATACACTTGTTTTTCTTTTGATACAGAGCTGCAGTAGCAAGCTACGATGAAATTTATTAAGCTTGGGTAGCTGTAAAGAACTATGAAAAGATGAAAAAGAAATGCATATAGAATAAAGATGAGCTAAAAGGTGAATGACAATTCACATGGAGATAGAGATAAGCAGAGAAGATGAGAAGGAAATTTGTCTCCCCACCTTATGCAAATTTACAAGATTTTGAAACATTTATTTTTCACAGATCCAAAGACTAGAATAAAAATCTCAAAAACATTTGCAAGTTGCAAATCAGCGGAAGTTATTATCTAGACCCAATCAGTTTTCTTTGTATGCCAAAATAATGATCTAAGTCAACATACACTTTTGTACAAAATCTTTGTATATTTATAACAAATTCTCTATGAGTACCCAAGCACATTTCTCAATATGCATTTCATCTAAGAGATGAAGATATGCTATTGTCTTTATCTTATAGAAAAGATAACTTCAGTATTGGAAACCTTTTCAGCTTGCGTAGCTGAAATGAGATTTTTTGTATCATATATGGCCTTATAAAAGTGAGAAACCTCTGGATGTTCCTCTTACTTCAGCAACTCCGAGAATTTGATGTTAGGGACCCATTACGATCAGTTTTATCCTAAGCTAGTCCCCTTGGAGGAGGTGGTAACACAGATAGTAAAATAAATTTATCACACAGACTTTAGAGCTTGAGGTCAGCTATCAAGCCATCATGCTCTTCAAGGCAGCAAGAAGTTTGGCTGAGAACCTAGGAGTGAATACTTCTTTCCTCACTATTAATCATCTTAGCCTGGTAGTTTTCCAAACACTTCATCCAATACTTGGACACATTTGTTCATCACATGAGGTGGCTGGGCAGGATTATGTCTACCCTCAATTTTGAAAAGAAACGTCCAGATTTTAGCAAAGTGCAATATACTAACATGTGAGTTTCTATAATAATTTAGAATGCATTTTGATTTTTGGCTGTATAAAGCCATGCTGATTTTGAGGAAACAGCCTGTTAGTTACAAATACAGATTTAGCTAGATTTGCAGCTAGTTACCTTTTCAGAGGTTGAACCGCTTGGGAGACAGGTGACAAAAATACAACAGGAGATACAAATGATGGCAATGACACAATAAAAAGATTTTTAAGGCAGAGGAATTGACTTTGAGGGACAGGATAGCAAAAAGTTACAATGAACATTGTTCGCTCAAGTGACCGGAGTTATTTGTACATGTTGCTATAGAGGTTGTCTTTCCTTATCTTTGTTTATGAAATGCCACAAATATAAAACCAGTGATTTTTAACATTGAAAAATAATGGGCTAGCATCTTAAGCCTTTCATAAAACTAACTCACAGAGGCCTGGTGACATCAAGGGACTGTAAAACGGACAAAATGGCTAAGTGCGGGATTTTTGCTGCAGGAGATATGGCCAGGGAAGAAAAGGGGCATGGCAAAGCTCCATTGGATTTGAGAAACGGACCTCATGTTCACTTTGAAGTCCTGGGAGATAGGGGGGTGGAAGATCAAGCGCTAAAAACTTCCGACACTCAGTTTCACCTGAGACTTGGAATCATCAGTGATAATTTAATCAGAGAGGAATGTTAATTAAGGCTTCAGGCCCTACGTATAGACGCTAATTAATTACATGTGTTGATTAGCATTTTGCTGTATTGAAAACGGAACAACCTGGGTAAATCCTACCCGGAAACGCCACGTGTAAGATAATTCAAGTCTGTTGTATGCAGGGCTGTGGATGGGCATTACGGAGGCTCTGATTTAAATAAGCTGGTTCTGCTCCCTAGGAACCGGACCCGGATGAGAATGTTTGTTCCTGGCACACGTGCTGCACACTAGGAAACAGGGACACCGGATAAAAAGAGAGAAAGTGAGCCCGCAGCAGAGGAAAAGGAAAGGTTAGTTTCTAACTGTCCATTAGCAAACAACACAAGTCGGTTTGCACTTCTTGGCAGGCAGAATTAAAACTATCCCTGTGGATATTTGTGTGGTTTAAAGATGGAACTAAAGCTACCTGAAGGCCTGATGTCTCCCAAAGGAGTGCTGCTGTGCCCTGCCTGCCCCCACCTACATGCTCCTACCATGTCCTGCCGGCCACTGCCATCCTAGTGCCAGGAGGACCACTGGTAGCAGGTTGACCCCATTGTTTCTGTAGGATGCAACTTCTGCCAGCCTAGTGCTTCAAGACATCTTGCAGCTGGGTGAGACAACATGCCCACGTCAGCCCAATGGGCAAAGTGGGTACAAAAAGCAGGTCTGGCCATTTTGGAGGCAGAGAGCTGCTAGATTGGCCTAGTTGCGTTGTCCATCTGCACTCATACATTTACCCTGACCAGCGACTGTGTGTACACTGGTAGATGCATCCCCATCTAATTAACCCTTCAGGTGTTGGATGGAGAGTGGTGAGAGCAGAGATGAAGTCCTGGGTCCCAGCTCTGGATGGAGCAGCTGCCACACTGCAGTTAGTTTATTTTTTTGGGGACATTTACTCTTCTTTTACTGGAGGGGTAAGAGATTTCAGGGACGATGTCTGTCTTTTTAACACCGTCTTGCTGAAGTGTATCAAAACCAGCAATTGCTTGGCTCTTCATAAAATCAGTTGGCTTATTAAGGTGTCTCAGGAATAAATCTTGCCAAGAGTCAGACGCACTAGCATTGCTGTTGACTTCTAGGGAATTACTGAAGTGTACGAACTTGAAAGTGCTCTCAGGAACTGGCATCATTTACAACTGAACTAAAGATATCAAAGCTCAATTCTTTAAAAACCCCTATGAAAGCTGTAGAGAAACACAAGAGCTTGGCTAAAGTGAGCTGAAGTTGGACCATTAATTTCAGAAGAAATAAAAATCACCACAGCTCCTTAGCTCCAGTTTCAAACAAATTATAAGCCTCTGACATTAGAGAGATCTGGTTATGTTTATGATTAGTTACGTCAATCCCGTGGGTCACTATCTATTAACAGTGTGGGAAACGATCGGAAGACCATCAGTATGTCTGTTGAGGGAACATAACGTTAGTAAACACCTCTAGCACTCCCTACGTGAATTGCAACAATTAATTAAAACAAACTGCAGTCTAGTGGTAGTATTTCTTCTGCTTGATTAAACTGGCACTAGTGATGCTAGGAACATCAGTGATCTCATGACCTTCGCAATCTTATGACAAAACGGGGCGTTCAGCTGTAGAAGAGATGATGAACTTTCAGACGGTCAGTGTAAGCCAGTTCATAAGATCTCGGGATTTCCTCATTGTTGATTAAAGCCACTAGTAGAGTCTTTATCCACAAACAGATTATCTGCCTCAGGTTCTTGTTTAGTCAATCACAATAATACAGATACGACAAAAAATGTGTAGGTAACTGATCTCTAACTCTAGAGTTGAATTTCTCAAGTTTGCCTATAGCAAGGGTTGGTTTTTTACCACCCACACATTGCTTTGCTTACGTGAAACAAAAATCTGACAAGCTTACAAAAAGCTCCACCTCTGATTCTCTTGCTGTTAATCTTGTCATTGTTAACACAAAATGGCTGCTTGCCGAGGCCAACAACTTTCTGTGTTTCACTTTGTTCTGGGCCACACCTGCTTAACCACCAGTAAAACAACTAGTTAAAAAATAATAAAAAGTTATTAAGTACACGTTTCATATGTGCTGATAAACATGGAAGGACAGGTTCAGCTTTTTTTCCTCATTCCCTTTTCTGAAAAGTGAAAATTTCAACATTTTTAGTTTGCAAATGCTGCTGCACACAAAACTTCACATCTCTACTTTTTCTCCAGTTCAACTATTTTTTTTTCCAGTGGAAATGTGGATTGTGATTTTTAGGGAAAAATTGGCCAGAAATAAGTAATTAAAGAGTATGGATTTACACGATGGAGAACTTTCAGGAATTTCTTACATGAAAATACGAATCAAGATTATCTTCATGTGTGCGGACCGACATGTTCAGTACTCAACAGCCCTTGCTTTACTTTTCCCCACTGTTTTATCTGTTAGCCCAGAATCTTGAATCATCCCCATTACTTGGTAACTCGCAGGTGTATTTCAATCCCTTTGGGAATCATGTATTTCCATTCTCCTGACACAGAATAAAAATTGTTCAGGGATAAAGGAGTACTTTATGAGTAAGTAAAAAAAACCCCAAACAACACTTCCTCTAAAGAACAGGAGATTTCTCAAGGCTGGAGGGTGACTTTCATTTCCAGTAAGGTTTAACTGTGTTATAAGTGAAACATATTGCAGCTTTGAGAAAATGCTGTGTATTCATTCTTCCTTCAGGAAATGCCAATGTGTGGTGTCTGCTGATGACGTATTTAGAGTTCATGACCTGTAAAGGACTTCAGTGGGGTAAAAAGAAGTCTTCGCTCTTTTTACCAGCCAGGCATCAAAATCACCAACATATACCTATGCCTGCTAGCAATGTCATTCAGTTACTAAAACACGTGTATGTGTGGGTTTCTTTTTTTTTTAAAGGGTTATGACTTCCTTTTTCTGTACTAGTTTGCTTTCCTCCTTCCTTCAGCTGTCAGCTGCAAAATGCAGCTGTTAATTCCACCTTCATTTTTCCTGGTGCAATTTACAAGTAAGAAGGTTGAAAGGATTTCCACCGGTGTTGAGGAATTAAGTTGTTGTTCAGTACGTGGAAAATATAGGAGCAGGTAGAGCAAGTGATATGTTCCAAATCAGGCTTATATCTCTGTGGGAACTGAGCTGGCAAATTTTCTGTACTTATTCCTGGGAACATTATCCAAAGACATGATATAATCCTGCCAACAGAAAACGAAAGACTACGTGGAGATCTCATGTATACGTGGCAAGACAGATGGAGGTTGGGTAACACACTGATATGCTGTGGAATTAAATCATTAGCTGGAAATCAGAAGCCTTGTTAATCATTGTCACGCAGTTGTGCTGCTGAACTGCACAGGCAATGCGCTGGCTGCAGGTCCATGGGTTTGTCCCTTCCTCCCTCTCCATTATCCAACAGCTACAGAACATGGGCATGGGGCACTCGAGCTCTGCACTGCCAGAGCAGGCGGGTGACTCCTGGAGATGCAGCTGCCCTTCAGCACTCCCTGTCTCCAAAAGCTCTTCTGCGGGCCTCCCACAAGCTTAGCATCCAGTAGCCTCTGTGTAAGCACTTGACTTGAAGTTCACTAAAAGAAATACTTTCCTCACATGCAGTTTGTTATGGCCTTAGCACATGTACAGAGCGAGCTAGAGGTCTGCATGTCTTCCCCATGCTCAAAGCCAGTGGCAAGAACGATTTGATGCCCTCTGGAAAGGTAGTATGTGATGCTGCAATACGCTTAGGACTTCTCTGCATTTGAAAAGGGCAGTGAGGGACTGAATCGGGTCTCACACCTCTTGCTGAAGCACCTGACTTGCTGGGGAGCACCCACCAAAAAAATAGGTGTCCTTTGGAGAGTTAAAATGGAAGCTAATGCGGGGGAAAGGAGCATCTTTAACATGTAGTCAAGATGCATTTTTTCTGGTAAAACAATAGACAGATCTGTGGAAAGTGGAGACTGGAGTGCTTACTTATAAGCATTTTCATCATATTCTTGTGAATGGGAGGTCTGAATGACATGAAGTCCTTCACTAGCTCACAATGCATTGCCAGGACAGACACAACAGAGAGGCAGGGAGCAAGGGAACAGGGTGTGGGTCACAAATACTGTGTAAATTATGGAGGGGAGTTGAGGAAAAAAAGGAGGATTTAACTGGAGTGGGGAATATCAGTAAATATTTCTCTAAAAGTATAAATGAGGAGAAATACAGCAGATAAAAGACAGGGTCTGCTATGGAAGGAGGGTATGAAGGGAATACAGGTCTGGGAGTGGAAGGAACAAGTGGAGGAGGAGGGAGAGGAAGGAATGAAGCCAAATGGGCAAAAGATAGAGAAAGCCTTGATGCAGGCTTTTTACTGGAAAGGACTGGATGGAGAAGCGAGAGATCTGAAAACTTTTCCTCCATTTGCCCGAGTCAGTAACACTGCAGGTGTATTCTCCGTAACTTCAGAGCTGCTCCAAGTTTTCTTGGCTTCTCTGGGTCTTCTGAGCCCTGATCACTGGGCAGACATTTTCCACCGCCCTATGCCAGAGAAGCTCCCTGGCTGGCCTGTTTAGAGGCAACATTTCTGTGTACTTTACAACCCACATATGTAGCTCTTGATCCCATGGCCTGAAAAATGAACAAGCTGTGGCCATTGTAGAGCACCATTACGAAACCCTGTAAGTGCCTTTGCTTTTCTTTGTCACTCAGGAGTAACTTGGGGAGCATAGATGTTCAGTGTTCAGAATTCGGTGCGCTTTAAAAAATGCTCTGTTTGGTAGGTTCTGGAGGTAAAATTAGACAGTTTTGAACTGTTTCATTTTTGTGTCAGTTTACATTGCCTGACATGCTGATGAAGCTTATTCCATGATGCAATTTATAGTCAGGTGCAAAGCCAGCAGAAATAAGCTGAGGGCACTGTAGATTGCTGGGTGCCTTGCAGATGTACAGAGCAGCAACTGAGTTCATAAAGCAGCTAACAGGAGGCTGATGCCATTAGAAACCTAAATTAGGTTAGACACTAACTCTACCAGGGAGACAGTTAACATGCTAAGCCACTTATCTTTTCTAATTATTCTTGATCTATTTGCTCATTATAAAAAAAAGCATGTCTCTACAAGCAAGTGGTACTTTCCTCCTATTTCTGCTCCCTCTTGTTCAAAAGCATGCAAATGGTTTGTCCTGTGGGACCTGCAGCCATGGTGTCTGCAGCTATGTTTTTGCTGCAATTCTGGGATTTTGTCCACGGCAGCTCAGGGTGCATGATGTCTTAGGGTGGCAGCGCCCCTTTGGTTAGAGATCAGATGATCACTGTGCACACAAGTCTCTATCCTCTGTGCTCTCCAACAGAAATTTTTCTTCTGTTCTTTGTTTGTCTTTTGCTTTCCTCTAAAGTAAGTCTTTCCAGACCAGTTTGGTAATGTTTGTTCTTTCGGCATGGAAACACATAACAACAACTCATTTTACATATGGGCAAAGAGGTCAGGTGGGAAAGAAGGTATAAAGAGAACTTTCTTCAAAGAGTTTCTTGGGAGAGAGAGGCTATTTGCAGACTGCATGAAAAAGAAGGGCAAGTTTGTATGAAATTTACAACTTAAAGAAGAGTATGCTTCAGCTATGCAACTCAGCTTTTTGAATGCTTCTCCGAATTGAACTAGCTCTTAGTCACCTAGTGGTGAACACAAGTTCAGCAGGCCTGGATTATTTGTAGTAGTCGAGGAGACAGTTCTTGGGACCTTGTCGGGAGCCAGATGTACAAATGTTTTCAGCCCTATTTCCTGCCTCCGCCTGTGACAGTGCAAGAGACTCCTAGCAGAGCTGGTGAAACTTTGCCTTTCTCCCCACATTCCCCCCAAAACTGTTATGCGATGGAAACACTCTTTATAACAAGTTGTGGCATGAGTAACGTCTGTTTTGGTGAAATTTTCAGATTTTTTAAGACTTAAAATTAATGTGTTTTTAACCAATACTTGTGTTTGGGGCTTTTTTTCTTTTTCTTTTTTTTTTTTTAAAGCTATCTACTTTCAATGTAGAATTGTTTTCATAAAAGTCTATAACCAAAAGAATCAGCTGTAAATAACCAAAAGAAAAACAAAGAAGTAAATAACCGAAAGAATCATCCTACATTTCACTCTATTAATAAAGCTGCTTCTTGGCTGTCCTTTCAAATCAGTGATTGTGGTTGGCACAAAGATGTAACCTGATCATTTATGGAATGAAAAGCATTCAGCTCATGAGTACCCTATCACCAGCAACTGCAACCTCTTGAAGATGATGTAATGTACTCTATCGAAAAAGTTTGAAAACATGCAAGTTTTTTAGTGGAAGCCAAAGTTATTTTGCTATGTGGAGTTTTGAAACGTTTGAGCATATTTGTGAAAGAGTTTTATGATCGCGTTATTGCTGCGAGATTATAGACAAAGGGTCTTCTATCTGAACACATCAGGTTATTTAGGTATTGACTGTGTTTCCATTTCAGATTATGACCTCATCTTTAAAATCTTCTCTTTGTTTTTCATGACGAAGCTCATCTGACAAAAACATAATTCAAAAGTTGAAGGAGAAATACATGGAATAAACCCCAAAACAATAAAACACACTTTTAGCTTTTTAATATTTGAGGCAAAATTTAGTTAATACTTTAATGTGCTTTTTACTACTTGTTACTATCTGCTTCCGAAATACAAAATGTTGCCATTGTATTTTAGATCTTTATTGTCTCAGAAAAGAAAAGTCTTTGCTGAAAATTCAAAATCTTTTTACACATTTTTATGCTATTTTAAAACTTTACTTGAAATTGTAATGGAAACACATTTAATACATGATAATTTCTTTTAAATAAAGACTTAAACAGAATATAAAATTATACAGGATTAGTCAAGCTGAAAAGCAGAGATTTTTCATTGAAACTAATCTGATTTTTAAAACGTGTTCACTGATACAGTGTCACAGTGAACTGACTCATTTTCTGTGAATGCATATAATTTTTTTATATAAATCTAGCCAGCTGTTATTAGGTGCTCATGATTTGATCTAAACTGTCATTGCAAATGGCAATAAATCAACTGTTTACAGAGAAGGCAGCAAATATAAACAAAAATAATCAGAGCTCTGGTCTTTACAAGGGAGCTTCCAAATGAGCCAACATGAAGACTGGTCTCTGCTTTCCACTGTCTATACCAAGTGACCTCAGGTAATTAAGGTATTAAACACAAGGCGGCTTGCAGATCAGCGGAACCTAGAAGCTTTTCTTCCCTTGCAAAAATAGTGGTTGTAGATTCCAGCAAACGCACTGAGAAGAGCAAAGATGTTCAGCAGCTCCTGGTGGGAGCAGCACCGCCCAGCACAGGGTGCGCTTGCACAGCCTGGCCCACATCTCTCTGCTAGGCTCCCAGAGAGAAAGGCAGGGGTTCCCTCTGACCAGTTACTAAGCTGGAAGCTGGCTGGTATCATGAACTTTGCGTTACATTTAGCCTCAGTGAGTTGGACAGATGCTCAGTGCTCTCTGCTTTTTAATCTCTTTCCTGCACATTCTCAAAAGGCACATACCTGGTTCATGAAATTCCCTGAGAAACGTGGAGTACAACACAGGGTGCCTACAGACAGGCAGGTCTCCCCCATTCTTGCTGTGGAAATGAGCAAAATGGGTTTCAGCGATTCTGAGGATAAAGTAGTCTTGTGTTTTTCTTTTTACATCTTCTTTCTTTTTGATATGTTGTAAGTGGCAAGAGAAAGTAAAGTATTTTTTCCAGTTGCTTTTGTCTGACATAAAATTGCTTTGTCTTGGCTTTCTGCATGTATTCATATCTGAATTTTCAGGAGGAAAATCCAAAAGAAAATCAGTGTAGAAAAGGAAAAAAGCAAAAAAAAAAAGGGAAAAAAAGACACATGCTCCCAAATCAACTCCATATATAGCCATAACGGGATATTATTAACAATTCTCTCTGCTATAAGATGGGTAATTAGCTTTGGCATTAACATAGTCGTCTTTGAAGGAAGTCTCAGGATGTAATTCTGCACAGTTGCACTGGAGAGGGAGGTACTGGGAACTCTGATCTGCCAGTGTGGAAGGTCTCCAGCAGAGAGCTCTGCAGAGAGCCAGGTGCCACGAGGGGAGATGATGTTATCACTTATGGCTCCAAGAAGCCACTGTACGTTGCATGGAGGCCACAGGGATCGCCTAGTCTTTCTGTGGAGACACTGCCTTTGGCAGAAATAACTTGTAGGAAGATGCACATGCTTGTTTCCTTCTGAAGGAGCAGTTATGTGGTGTACGAAGTGCTCTTACTGCAGACCTCTTGAATTGTTTGGCACTGCATCAACAAGAATGATCTCGGTTTCTTCCAACAGGCACTGCTGCACTGATCTTATTTGCTTGTACATATATAAAACAAAACAAAACAGAACAACCCCACACCCCCCAAAAAAAAATCCCCAAGCAGCTGCTTTATAAAAACAACTTTTTTTTTTAATCTGTGCCTCTGAAGGAGAATTGGCAGAAATATTGCTGTAGTTCATTGATTGTAAGATTTTTGGCTAAGTAAGATATAAATTTTGGCATCTAAATTCTTACTGAAATACCCAAATAAACAGACATTTTCCCATTTGTGTTAAGTAATCAGTGGTAATGACTAGAGATCAGCAGGGATAACCAGTTGCTTATCAGCACACATTTTAAATCAAGTCATAGTCTTTTGAAGCTTGAAGTTGAGAAGCTAACTGTTAATATCTTCTGTGAAGGTCAGGAAGACATTCTGTGTAATGACAAGATTAAAGAAATAAAAACTGAAATACTAATTAGCCAGTAATTGCAAACTCTGACCAAATTCTTCCTCCACTCGGTCAGAGAAGATGAAAGGAGGAGCGTTTTGAATTCTGCAACCATAATTACACTTCTGGCTTGGAAAGGGTTGCTCACAGGAAGTAAATCTGCAACTTGAGATGAGTGTTAGCTGTGGGGGAATGTTCATTGATGGTGAAAAAGGTTCAGTAAACACTGAGCTGACTCAAGTGTAGCTGTACCTAGAAGGTCCCGTGTTCTCTGGGTCAAAATGGGTATCTGATTTGCAACAGTTCAATTAAGCCATGAAATTGAAAAGTCCTGCTTCTAAAAGCTAAATATAGCAGCGTATAAATGTTTAGCACTACTGGAGAGACTGTGGTTCTAACAGATTGGTTTTCTAAACCTGTGTTGATCAGGTAAAACAGGCACTGAATGCATGGTTCCCCTCTGTTTCTGATGCATGCATTAGTACACACCTAGAAATTTGGAAGGGCAAAATACTATATTTATTGGATAATAGGAAAATCTCCAGTGATGACCTAAGCAACTGCTAGTTTTCCTCCATTACACACAACAAACATTTCTGTTGTGTTTAACGAGTATGATTGGTTAGGTAAAACAATGTCCATTTGCAGAATTATTGCTCCCAGATGGAGGCTTTTAGTGTTTACTTCATAAACCTTTTTCTTTCTCTTTTTATTCTTCGTTTTTCCCCAAAGATTTATAACTAAGTTATAAAATCAATTTGGGAAGAATTTTGGTTGATTGATTTTTGGCCCCAGCAAAAAATAACACAAGGTTTACTATTATCAGCTACAGTATAAATCTCCAATAAATTAAAATGATATCCACTTCGAATCATGGAAATGTGAGATGAAGAGGATCTCAAAGTAATAGTTCTTCATGTCACTTCCATTGCCAATGCAGGATTATTCCCTGCAGTATATATTTAATAAAATGAAATTTAAGAAACTATTAGAAAGTGAGGATATGTTAGTGGTCTAATAATCATAGTCAAAATATTTAGATTCCACCACTTGACAGTCTTGGCAAGGTTATGTCAAGCTGTAACCTATCTTAGATAGATAAACAGACTGCAATACATATTGAATTTGGATGACATCTTCAGCTGGTGAAACTCCATGGAATTCACAATCTGACCTTCTACCATTTTTTATGGTTTTGGAGTGTCTGTTTAAAATGGTGTGCTAGACTTTTAAGGTTGTGATCTGAAAATTATTCTGGTGTTGCTGAGGAAAAAAACAGTCCACATATCACTGGCATATAGTTTCCTCCTTTCTTTGGCTAAAAATGAAGTTTGAGGCATGCTGTGCATATGTTAAGCAAAACAGACTTCTGAAATACCTTGTTGCTGTGGTCTTACGACGTTTTTTGGAAAAAACAAACGATGTCTGAGATGTAGTTAAAAACCCATTTGTGTATGGTGATTTTACTGCTTTTACTGTGTGCATTAATGTTACTAGACAGAGAGGAATCCTTACTTCAGGTTACAAATAGTTAACCTGCAAAAAGTTTTCTTCCCCAAGAAAAATAAATGCACAGTCCCTTGGACTGAACAAAGTTCCCTGCAGTTGGGATGTTTTACTCCTCAGCCTTAAATAGTAAGTTGATTTCTTCAAGGACAGTATCTTTAATGATGGGAGACATCTGGGAATGTTTTATTCAAGGTCTGTATATGGGGAACAGAATGATACATATCATTGGCTTATATTCACTGATTCTTGCTACTTCATTTTCTTCTGTCATGTGTATGGCACAAGCATATCTAAATATTAAGGGTCATCTCAGTTTCTTCCTTCACACCCTTTTCTGCTGGGCATTCAGTAGTCTGAATAACGAATTCAACAGCAGAGCCAACAACAGCTCAGATATAAGGACAAAAGAGGGCTCAAGCAGGAAAGAAAGAAATAGGGCTGAAGCCACTTCAGCTGTGTTGCACTGAGGAGTTGACTAGGAGACAGGAGATCAGCACCCCGGCTTGAGTGCATGTTTCAGTCTACCCCTATTGCCCTATTCCTGTTTCTGTACTCATCCATGAGCGTCTGGGGCCCTTGTTCAGCTACCATGAGGAGACCCGTGCAGCTCTGTAGCAAAAGCCTGTGCTTACCTCAGCGTGAGACAAGAGCATGGAGCAATTGCACTTAGAGGGAGTGGCTGAAGCACAGCTGTAGCTTCTGTTATAGTGTAAGCATGAGAAGAGGGCTCTGTTGAAAGCAAATTTTTGGTCCAGCTTATAATCCCTCCCTCATAGAGTGCCTTGTTGGCTGTTGACTGTCTCAGTTCCTCCCAGAGGAAATTCCTTGGCACGTAATTGCTATAACACAAATTACCCTGAATGGCTTGAGATTGACAATGCTAGACAGCATCCCTGAAAAATGTGCAGAGACTCTTGCGGCACCTCTTGCAACCTGTAGATTTAGTGAGAAGAGGGAAAAACTGGAGACAGAGAGTGATAAGGTTAGGCTGGATCTTGTTGCTTCTTCCTTTTACTTGCACAAGCTAGAAGAAGGTAGTGCGGGATTAGGCAAAAGCGTAGCAGCTTCTTAATGATATGAGCTGCATACCCAAACTTTCGTAGGGCAAGAACCCCAGTCCCAAAAGGTACACCTTAGTGTGTTTTCCAGGGATCCCACAGATTCTGTGTAAAATAAGTGAACAGGCAATTGGTAAAGGCATGGGCATGCCACTGGATCCTGGTTTATTGGCACTTTCCCTCGCAGCTGCAGTTCAGATTACCAAGGAGCTTCTGCCCTAGTCCAGCCCTGCTGTGGAGATGGCCTTAGCATGGAGTCCACAGCTGAGCTGCTAATGAGCCCCAGGCACTTCAGGTCACTGTAGGGTTGCTGTTAGTGCAGCACCTTCCTCTCAGAGCCCTGATCCGCTGAGGGCAGGCTGTCGGGGGATATTCCTGCCAATGGGGCTGAGAAGGCGCAAGGGTGACAGCATTGTGTGGGGCCTGGGATGGAGGGAGCAGCTTCGCTGAGCTTAAAAGAAGAATTTGCACCGAGCTGACCAAGAAAGAAAAGTGAACGAGGGAATGTGGAAATCCATTTTTAGAAGTGACCTTACCACAGTTTATAATGGGCGTCTTGGGTTTTCCTCTGAGTCATGGAGTAGTCAAAAGCTGCTTTATGCAGCGCGTGTCCTCGGCAGTCTCTGTGGAGCTTCTCTTGGCTACAGACAGTTAAATCAGATCTCGGCACAGCATGTGTAGTGCATTCTTGTGGTCATCTCTGCATTCACGTATTGCCACAAAATATTTAACAGAGGTGCCAGCTGTCTACTGGAAGGTGTCATAACTGTGTGTATCCACCTGCTGGGATTTCAGGTTGACACAGATGATCATCAGCCTGTTACAGACAGCAGTCCCCAGTGAACAGCTCCGGTTTTCCACCTCCTAAATATTTTCTCTGCGAAGATGGAATGATCCATTTCAACAGGGCTCTCTTTGGCTTACAATCAAGAAGGGTTTAAAGTTACAGTGTGTTTCTTCTTTTATTTCTTTCCTTACCAGGATATAACAGTAGCTTAATGTTTAAACCAGTATTTAAAAAAAAAAAAAAAAGGGTAGGAGAGCTAAATATTTATTAAATAAAAGCAGTGTACCCTAAGTGCCAGGGTTCCTTTGTTAATAACCCTAATTCTGGTTATTAACATACATTGCTCACGAGTATAAAAGTCCCTGCTCTCTAACTGGCCATGCAGCTAAACTAAGCACATGAAGAGTCCTCTGCAACAGTGATAAATAAATCATAATGTTCACGACTGAAGCTGATGGCTCTGTAACTAGGCACAAGCAGCCTATGTGCTGTGTTGCAGCTGTCTGTGTGACAGGCTTGTTTTTAGTTTGTCATGGAAGGGGGTAGGTGGTCTGCTGCACCCAGGGGATCCTGACACGCAGAAATAGGAGCTGGTTTTCACGGGAAACTGCTAATGTCATATGCAAAGCTCACTGAAGGGTGTTTCTTTAACTTTCTCACGTATGTTATGCCTCGGAAGAGAAGTAACTAGCTAAATCCCAACTGAACACTTAACCCCTTTGAAAAAATCCTGTGTTTTTATTCTCTTTCATCCTTTGAGCTTCATAAAAGTGTTTCACCTTTGGCTATGCTTTTGGTGAGGTGCCTAAAAATGTATATGGGATGGTGCCGTGGATGTGAGTAGCGTATTCAGTGGAGGTAGAGGCTAAGCCTGGGACAGGCTCAGCTACCTTTTCAGTAGCACTTCCTCCCTCCAAGTTACGTTGTTCTTCTCGAAAAGAGCTACTGAGGCTTCCTTGCAGGCTTTGGTGTCCCTGATGGAAGTGGAGCCTCTGTATAGCAGCTTTTGTGTCCCTAAGGTCTTGAAAACTGGGAAATAATTGCTTTTTCTGCATGGAGATGACTCCAGCTTCAGGGCAGAGGAGACTAAAGGCAATTTTGAGAGGTTTCCCTGAATCACCTACCAGACAATCCCTCTGACTTCAGATCTGAATCAGTTGTACTGGATTTTCATCAAAACAGAGGTCAGCAGATGGATACTTTGGCTCAAGGGAGAAAATCAGGCCTCATGCATGTGGGTCATGCATAGGTGATTACCTCATGTACTTTTAGCAGTTGCTCTAAATGGTTTCTCCCCTGAATGATGATGTTGTGATAAAGTACAGTAGCAAATAGGGTTTCTGTTTACAGTTCTGTAAAGAGAGGACCAATGCTGCAGTGTAAATATGAGAAAATAAGGTATGTGTTTATATTGCCTTACTGCTTAAATATTTGGTGGCGTATATAATAAAATCTATTTTCCTAGAGCTGTGAAGCTTGACATGTATATTTGTTTGAACTTTTGGGACATTTCTACCATAATCCCTCAAAACAATACAAGTGCATTCAGAAGACTATGACTCCCTCGATTGGTAGAATTATTCAGAGTTCAAGCAGGAACAAACCAAATCTGTTTTGCAACCCCATACGATTCCTTTGCTGCGTTATAGGGGGGAGAGGATAAAGTAAAGTGCCGAGTCTTAAAACTGTTGAATGTCTCACTTGAACACAAGAATAATGGACATTCAGGAAACAGCTTTTCTCTAGGGGTGTGGTTTTCTTAAAAGTTGAGTGATTTCTCATCAAACATTCACAGGACTGAGATCAATGTGTAAGTGTCCTGTGACATAGCGTTCGGATGTAGAGGGAAAAAACTGGTTTAAAAATAGCATCTAGTATCTTTGGAAGCTCTCCAGGACCTGACTGTGAGGTGGTTGTATGTTTTTAAAGCACAGCATATTTCTTCAAATGAAGAACCAGAGCAACTGCATCTGGGTTGAGGTTTTACTTTTTTTTTTTTTAATTATTTCTTTTGCTGACTCTCATTTTTGTTTTGGGTTTCAACTTGGGATGACTACTCTGACTTTGAAGCCCCGAGTTGTTCTCCTTGTGTGGCACAGAATGAACTGGATGAGGGCAAGACATGGAAGAACATCACCTATTGAGGGATATTCATGCTAGGTCTAGGCATTTCTGTAGTTAACTGTGGAAAGTTGACCCCCTGGGGAGCCAAAGGAGGCACTCGATGCTCATCAGTGTACACACTTCCTGGGCAGGATCAACAGTGCCCTGTATGTTTGCAAGCTAGCTTCCAGGGAACTCAATTCCCAGGGTAGAAGATCCCTGCCATTCCTCTTACCAAACACAGTGAGATGGTGAGGTTTCAACATTGTACAGAGGGATTAAAGTGGGAATCAGACCTTTGCTGTAGCTCCTTGTGGGGAGACTTCCAAAAGCTATGTGAAGATGTGATGCTAACCAAGTGTGCAAAGGCACCAGAAAGACCCTGCACATATGCTGGGAAAAGAATAAATTATCCCAACTGAGGCTTTGTGCTAAGGCAAATGTATTCGCTCTGGCCCCTGCCCTAGGTCAGAGTAAGATACTCCAGCAAAGCCCGGCCCTAAGACAGTAAAAAATCAAATCTTCACCCATTGGATTGCACAGCACCAGCAGCTGTGAATTATGGAAATAGAAGGCTAACAAAGTTTTGGGTTTTTTCTTTGCATTTCCTCTGTTTTCAATGGTCATATGGGGTTTTTTTGGCATTGATTTCTTTTCATTGTGTTGGGTTTTTTTCTTGTTATTTTAGTCTTATCTAGAACAGTACCCCCTTTCTGAAATCTGAAATCTTCTCATATCAAGCGGAAACTGATCAGAAAGCAGTTCAAACCTTTTCAGCAAAGTCAGTACAATTTTTTTGATACAAAAATTCTGGGAAATGTCCATTTGTTCCCCTTACAAATTTTTTCTGAAATCTTACCAAACAATTTTAGTTTCCTTCAGGATTCATTTATTTAATTTCTGCATTCTGTAAAAATCAAGATAAATGTATACTTCTAAAATCAAACAAAAACCAACAGAAAAACAGAAAAGGGGGTTTTCCTGTTGTTGAAGAAAAGATGTTTTCATATGCCCTAATGAAAGAAACACATTAAAACAGGGTTTTGTTGAAATTACTATCTTTTTCCTTAATATATTTTGGTTTCAAAGAACTAAATATTTTGAAGGAAAAGTTTTTCCCTCCAAAACATGACATCCGTTGAGAGTTACTTGAAACCATGACTCCATTTTTGTAAGGAGAAGGGAAGCCAAACATGTCTTTCTATTGCCAGCAGGGATTATTCTGCCTTTAGATTCACATTTTAATCATGTGTTGAATTAAATTAGAGTGAAGATAAGCTATCACTCTACCTGATAGTAAAAGAAAAACAAAAGGATTAATTAATTCAAAATAGCAACAGAAAGCTATATCGCATGAAGAAACACCAGTGGCTGTATATATATATATCGGGTGGGTGGGGAAATGGTCTGACTGGTTTTAATGAGTTTTTCATCGCTCATTGCAACAGTTTGGGAAAGGCTGTTAGACTTGACTTACCTATTACTTATTACTTGAAAGGACAAGTGAGAGACACAGTTGCAACATACACAGCTGAGCAAGGATGAAGTGCGAGTTTAGCAGGCTGACACAGTGTGATGTGTGGGTGAGTGTCACAGGATTACAACTACTTCTTCCCAAAACTTCCCCAAACATGGGACAATGCTGGTGGGGAACTGGCCTCTTGGCTTATCTCATCTTTAAACACACTGCATAGGCCCTAGGTGAACAGAGTGGTTCTAGAAATCACACTGTCCTGGGCAGAAACCTGCTTGCACTCGGAGTGCGATCTGCTGTCTGCTGAAGGAAGAATTCTGTGGGTTTTACTGGGCTTTGAGTCAGGCTATTGGAGAGGGTTTGAACAAGAAAATCGAAAATTCTAGAGAGTGTTTTTGAAACTACAGCCAAATTGTTGGCCACGACAAGTTGAAATCATTGACCAAGCTGCAGCCAAATCTTTGCTCACTAATTTAATTCAAGCTCAAAGGTGCTTTCTCCACCTTTAACAAGCTAGTGGATTAAGTTGGTGTTGCATCCATCTAGTGGAGGAAGATCACCGTTGAGGAACCTACTGTGTCTGAAGGGAAGAGATTTCTGAGAGCACAACGAAACGTATAGAAATGCTGCATCACGACCAGCTCATAGGAGTGGTGTTCCTCTCTTTTTTTTTGGCCCCAGTTTGAGTTTTACATGAAGAGAACACTTAATCCTGCTGGAGAGGGACTGGAAGAGTTGCAACACCCAGCTAAGGCTTTCATTGTGTGAAATAAAACTTCCTCTAAGGCATAAAAAGGAGAGCAAATTCAAATAAAGTTTGTGGGGTTACTCAGATCTAAACTACTGTAAGAGAGAGTAAGAATTACTATTGTGAGCTTTGCATTCTCTCCTACAAAAATAGTCTACGTTCTTCTCTTTATGTGGAGGGCTAAATACTTCATAAATGCCTTATGAAGCCATTTCTTATTCTCTCCTAAATGTCAGTCAGCCCGAGTCCCTGTTGCATGAAGTTCAGCTCACCTGGCTCTGCACATGTAAGGGGTGCTTGGGAGCAGAAATACATGTAGGTAGGCTGCAGTTCCAGGCTGGTGTTAATGCAATAGCAATGTGACAGCAAATGAGGCCAGGTGGCCTCGGTAGCACTGAAGTGTTCAAATAGCTCTGGAACATATCTGCTTCTCATTTCCTTCCTGACACCTGCTGAAGTCTGATGGTGCTATTTGCTTTCCTTATAGTTTTATTGCCATCAAATAACAGAAGCCACATAGACCTTCTAGAGAGCCTTTATGACAGAATAAATCAGAATGAAGGGAAAACTCCGAATACCACAGTGAAGGAGGGGGGAAATATAGCCCAGCTCCTTTTCTTGCTGTTGGAAACAGACAGATATTATCTCTAGGTATGCAGGAGTGTGTCACGTTACATCAGGTTCCAGCGTACTGGTGAGTTCACGAGTTCATATACCTTTTGACATTGCCAATCCTCAACTAACATAATTTCATGAGAAACATCTGCTTGGGTTACCTAATGCCAATATTGATTCTGGCCTCACCCTGCCTGCACAGAATGGAGGAATTTCGTATGCCATTTGTTTCTTTTTCGTGAACACGGTAGCGTACATATTTGTTTTCTTTCCCCTCCCCTCCACCATCCAAGCCTGCGAAGCAACCAGTGAACCATGTTTCTTTCTTTCCCTTTCTCTTACTGTAGGCACCTTTGTCCATAGCAGCTGCGACGTTAGCTCTCACTGACCCAAGCCAGTAGGTTAAACACAGAAGAAAAACAAAACAAGATAAAACCAAAACCCCAAACACCTTTGCCTCGCCCAGGCATTTGGGGGGTGAGGGAGGGAGGGTTGATTCTGAGCTCCTTTAATTCAAAGAGCATGTAATGTCAGCTTGAGTAAAGCCAGGGTTTAAAGGAAACGGTAGCCGAATGACATGACCTGTATTTTCGGAGAGGGGGAGACAGGTGGAAAAAAGAGAATAGGAAGTGTGGCTGAATCATCGGGGTGATCGGGACAAATGCAAGTTGCTAGAGCACAGGTGCCCAAAGCTTCAGAAAGGAAGCCCATGGCGCTGCTCCACTCGGAGCCGAATCCCGCGGCTATCCCAGCCGATCCAGAACAGCTCTCCTGACTCAGTGACCAGTCCAGTCCCTGAGCTCTTGTTTCATGCAACAGGGACTGAGCTCACAGTCTGGCACAAGCGATGTCTGCTCTTCTTGTGAAAGAGTGTTCAACTTCAAATGTCAAATGATGAGGTAATTCTCATTCACAGTTGTTTATTTTACCTTTGAAGGGAGGAGGGGAGGAAGACATTAAATAACTCCCATAAAAATTGTCATATATGTAGCAAAAGGTTTCACCACTCCGTTCTTTCCTAATGCTGAGTTAATTTTTTTCAACATTTTACAATCATCTCAAAAGAAAAGCAATTTTATGTCATTAAAATCTCAAGGTAATAGGTTGTTTATTATGAACCTGAGATCTTCTGGTAAGTACTTCGTGTTCACATTCATCATAAAATCTCTGCTACATTGTTCAAGCAGTACAAAGAGGTCTTAGTGTAAAACGCTCAGATGCTATGGCTTTCCTTTGAGACCAACCAGAGGAAAAATAAAGAAAAAAAAAAAAACAGAGAAGGCAGCTTTTATGTGGCACAGATTCCTTGCAAAGAGAAATGGATATTGTTTTCTAGACCTAACAGTGCCATTAGTTGAATGGTATAAAAGGCCCACTCAGAAAGTTCCCATTTTCCAGCTACCAGAAAGCTCTTAGACTCTCTTGTATGGCCCAGAGATTTTATTTTGTGAAATAACAAGTCCAAGATAGCAACCTGAAATGACTTTATCAGTGCTTTTAAAACAGAAAATCAATTTTCTTAAAAATTTTAGAAGCTGCGTAAAATAGTGTTGTATTTGTTCCCAAGATGAGAAACCTAAAATATCCCCAGGAATGAAGAGATGGCAGGAGGAAAAAGATGTGCACAGATAAAATAGCTAGAACATAAATGTGAAATGGCTGTCTTCCCCAGCCTGCACTAAGGACTGGACTAGGGACCTCAGAATTAAAAACTTAATGGGCTATTGCTTGAGAATGAGAAGATCCCTTAGCAGGATTGTCACAGATTCCTACTCTCTGTAGGTCAGGCGAAGGGTGAACCTCTAAAACACTCATTGGTGTACAAGGGCACATGTCAATATATTATTCTCAGGCTAGTAAAGCCATGTGAAGAAGGTGGAAAGGAAATTGCAATGAGTTTGGGGAACAAAGACAGAGAGTTTGGGGACAAAAGGCAGCCCTCCTTTGTCAGGTGAAGAAAAAGAATCCTCTATCTACAGCATTGGGTAAATGAGTTCAGAGAGACTCAGAGACCTGTCAAGGAAATGCATGGTGATGCTAGGAAATAAATTAGGTTTTCATGTTTTTTAGTTTAATCATCTTAATCACAAGCCTCATTTTCAACTCAGAATGAAGGCAAGGTCTGCAGGACAGGGAGCCAGAATGTACCAGAAACACAACTGGCAAGTAAAGCTGATAATGGTTAATAGAAATATATCTGCATTTAAAGTTTTACAATAAAAATTTATATATATACATACATATATACACGTATATACCCACACACGCTAGATATACACACACACACTTAATTCAGAGGTGTGGATTTTCAAAAACAGGATATTAGAAATGTCTCACATCACTCTTTGGAAAAACATAACTGTTTAATTTAGAAATGGAACTGATTTAAAACAAAGTATATGTCCTCTGGAACGCAGAAAAGCAGCATTGCTGACCAGTCTCAAGCACTATGTATAAAAGGAAGGTTTTCACTGCATTATCTTCACTGTTACCTCACACAACAGCTCAGGTCATTTCTGGAAGTAACTCAACATGAGTGACAGATGTCTCATGTTTCTGACTCTTATAAATTTCAGTAAGCTTACAGGGCGTTAAAACTCACCAAGCTTTTTGGGGGAAAACTGTCTTTTAAATTTGGCAGGGGCAGGCAAACCAAGTAAACCTGCTGTAATCTTGACTGCAACTCAACCTACCTGGTGTTCTTCTGCAGAAATCTTAAGTTTGCAATTTGTGCATACATAATTCCTAGTTAATTCCAGGTGTATATAGCCTCTGGCTGTGCTGAGGGGCTACTGCCGAAGAACCAGAACTAACAACTGTGATAGAACACAGAGGTGGACAGAAATCCAATTTAAACTACTGTCAGATTCCTCAAATCTCCTGTCTTTTGTTTGTATGAAGCACACACCTTCCCACCCCTCTGGTAGTACAAAAAAAGGAAATAATAATTAAATGAAGTCCTTTCCTTGCCTCTGAGGATCAGACTCCAGGACTCTGATGGTGGTTTGCCTTTCTTCTGCCAGCCCTTTCCCGCAGGGACATCATACCCATCATACCACCAACAGGGACATCAAGCCATCCTTTGCATTCAGTGCAACACTGCACTGTCAAAAGAAGTTTTGTATCTAGGAGGGGTGGATTGGTGACACGGTTTTGGAACTGATGAAGTACTGTATGGAAACATATTACAGAATAATCCTGAACTTCCTGTGTGGACCTGTTTTCAAGATACCTGTTTATCTACCACACTGGCACTGGCCATTTTTAGCAAGATTTCTATGCTTGCCCTTCCCAAAACTTGAACTATGGAGGGATCATTCCTGGCTCCATAGTTAAGAAGATGGATCTTCCCCTTTAGCTCAGAGAATGTTTTTGTTTTCATGAGCAGCTGTGATCTGTCCCCAGTTTTCTACTACTAAAAAAACCAAAATCTAAATGCAGGCATTTTTTTCAACCTTATTGTTATGAACCTATAGTTGTTATATTATGCAAGCGAATAAAATAGGCCAAATTCCTTTAAAATCCAAAAGTCAGGCTGTTAATCAGTGTGAGGCACATGTGAATTCCTTTATTTCTCCTCACACAATTGCCGAGACCCGTGAGTTCCTCCTCACAGATCCAGCTGGAAGGAGGATATCTTCAGGGATATCTTTATCTTCCTGCAATAATTCAAATGATTATTGGAACAATCACTGATACAAAAGAGACTACTTCCAAGTAAGGTCATTAGCATAAATCAGGACAGTTGCCATAACTGCAATCTGTCCAAAATCTATACAGCAAAACTAGGAATGCAGAGCCATAATGTGCTCTTGAATAAAAGAGGCAAACAAGACACATGAAAATGTATTGCTTTCATCCATTGTACTGAAATTTTTGTGTGCTCTGTCCACCGGTGTTTTCAAATTCACCTGATTTCCTCTTTTTTCTTAGATTCCCCATCACTAATTCCATGTTATAGCTGAAGCCAAAGTTTGTGGAGCAAATCGGGGGAGTAAATATGATATAATGTTAGCATATAGTGAAAGCAGGACTCTAAATTACATTTTGTAAAATTTGTAAAGGTTGGCCACTTTTTACTTTTCCTTATTATTTTGATTTATCTGTCTCCTCTTTTATTGTTGTTTAATACAATTGATTTTCAGAAACTATTTAGCTGATAAAAATATTTACAGAGCATAATTGAAGCACTTGAAATAAAACTTGTGTGTGTTAAAAAATCCTTTAATAGTGGGGAGAGATGTAACCACAGCCGTGTTCAAAAAAGACTGCAAAAACCATGTTTTCAGCACCACAGAAAATTATGCACAGCAGGCAGAAAACAACACAGGCTTTTTTGACTTTTTACAAGGAATAACTACAATAGGAAACAAAATTGCATATATGTATATCTACACATATATAATCTAACAAGCCTATGTGAAAGTTAGATAAATTTTGCCTCCATTGTTTAACAAGAAAGTGTTTTCTAGAGGGTAGCTTTGGCGGACTTATTTGCAGCACTGAAGCAGTGTAAGTTTATCAATTTTCCTTAAATGTAATATTAAATTAAAGATCTTTGTAGAAGCTCAGAATAGTTCATGTAGGGTTTGTGGTTATGCTGGTGCCTATGTTCTTTAATTCAGAAAATGTGTACATTGAAAGGTATAACAACAGAGAACCAGTGAAGAACAGACATGTGGTTCTTTCAGAGCAGAATACCACAGCTATCTTACGTTTTCTTTCCAACACAGAATTTAATCACATTTCTCCATGTGTTTGCATAGGCAATGGATAAAACATGTCAATATTGCTAAGACAATGTGGGATCTATGACATGCCTTGAGCTAGTAACCGCATTAGCGGAGAGGATAACATACAGCACTTCTGCCTGTGTTTCTGTAGCCACCCGAACATGATGAGGAGCATTTTATCAGCATATGGAAGGGCAGAAAGGACCAGAGAAATAAATGCAGTCACTGGTCACAAGAAAAAAAAGCTGAATGTTTTTCCAACTGTTACTTTTTTCTTACTGTGTAAAAACAGGTACAAAAGTTGGGGCAGCATTAGTTCTATCTTTAAACACCTCCCAATGTATTTCAGGAATTTTTACATTATTTTTCAAATTTTAAAATATAAGGGAGCAAAGGCTGTGTGTGCTTGAAAGGCAAAGTTGAACCAATATTATTTCAGCGATAGGCCACCATGACTTAGGTGGGTTGCAACAAAACCCTTTTCTGCACTTGTTTCTGAGTGATGGCATAGCTGCACCTAAACAAAATTATCTTAATTTTAAACTGTCATACTCCCAAGTGAAAACATACAAATTTACTCCCTTGATCTTTAGGTTCAACCCATTGTTTGGGACGTATCTTAGCCCAGTGCATATTTTTCCCAATGTTGGTAATTCACGTGAAGGTGTCCTCTAGTCTCTTCATTTTACCTCTGTTGGCCTCCATCCTAACTGTATGCCCTGTTCACTGAAATTGATTGGATTTCACCTAAATACATATATTTCTTTATTACCTAGATCTCCTGAAAAGGATTCTTTTGATAGTCTGCAACTCCCGGATATCTTTGAAGGGATGGAGTGGCCTGTCAGTGAAGAGAGGATAAAAAAGTACTGCCTGCTCCTGAACTTTACTCTGGTCTGAACTTTATGGTGTATTCACTCCCACTTAGGCAGGAAAAGGAAAAGGAAAAATAACAGTGAAGTATGTAACAGCATATTCTTCCAGCACGTATGTAATAGCAGTAAGCATGTATGTAATAGCGGTATGTAAAAGCAATTTCTTCCAGATTGTACTGGTTTAAAAAGCAGAGATCTTCAAGCATCTTGCTGTTAGAAACAAAGACGAGAGGCAGCATGAGCACGCAAAGGCGGCTGCTAAAGGGCATCAGACTATCAGATTTCTGAAAGACGAAACTTTCAGCACTTTGCAGAGAGACAGCATTTTGAGGACTGGACAGAGGTTTCCATTCTCTAGTAAGGAAATACAGAGTCTTTTTCAAGCCAGGCATGCAAATGAACACACTTATTTCCTCAGTTGTATGACATTTTCTTAATAGTTTTAATGAAGTTGCTGTTACCCCCCCCGCCAGTTGTTACATACCCCCCCATCCCCCCCCAAAAAACCCAAACCAACAACTGGTTAAATCAAATGAATAAAACCTGAAAAACTAATAATACAAGTTTTGTTCACTCTTACTAAAGAAGCAAATCAGTCTCAGGACATAACTGGAAGTTAAGATAATAGCGAACTTTCCATGCTCGGTATCAAGAGAGTGAAAGATTTAACTGGCAGGCTGTTTATTTAAAAAGCTAAATTCCACCTACTGCTTTTCTTTCACTGGTTTGTGGTTTTTTTCCCCATGAATAATTTCATGGGTGTTTCCAAAGCACATGCAATGTGCAGAAAAGAATGGTCTGTCAATTTTATATGGAATATTATTCCTTACCATTTCTATTGTACGGGTTAGACAGTCCAAGGAAGCAGGTCCTATTCACCTGCAGCTACACGTTTCTGTTCGCATGTGAGTGCACATGTTTTTGTCTACAAAACCCCCATTAAGATTTCCCCCTTGCACTGGAAACTATGAAATTCTTGATTTTGGTATGCAGGTAATTTTGTGGCAACAAACTCATGAATCTGGAAGGCAGCAGAGAGTGAGGAGGTACAAGATTTTAATTTTGAGACTACTCTACTATATGGAGATAAAAGGAGAAGAAATACTTTTAATAATCTCCTTGTTTGTAAAATAGATAACTTATATCAGTGAAAAAATTATTGCTCAATGTATGTATAAAAAGAGTGTATGTGTGTTAACTGTCCACAATCTAATTCTAATATTTCTTTGCTCTTTATTGGGAAGACTTCAATGGTTTGTTTGTTAGGATGATAGTAACTTGGATTGTAGCTTATTATTCATTATATTCTTTGGTTGGTGCTTTTTTGGATGTTACATTTGAAACAAGCTAGACAGTATTTTTTCTGTTACTTGATGCTGAGATTTGTATTGCATAAATCACCTTTCTTAACAAACTTCATGAAAATTCTGCCTTGCCTTGAGATCTGAAATTTACTTTCGGAAAATATAGGCTCCTCCTCAGGAAATCATTGTCATAAAGTGGTCATTTTAAAATCAGTTAAGTGACTTGTGCTTAAAGATAAGCACATGCTGAAACACTTTACTGGCCCCTAAAGGCCTAATACGTACTTTTCTTTTGTGTTCACAAAGCAAAAATACCAAAGAAAACAAATAGACTAATGTGACGTTCCTTCAGTGACTGTGAGGATGCAAAGCTGTGCTCTTCTTCATGATATTCCCAAATGGCATAAGCCAATCTTAGTGACTGCAAACACCTTGGCACTATTTGGCATTTCACTACTAATGTAATGATGGGGCCTAGACATCAAGGATAGATGGCAAGATCTTCCAGAGGCATACCTGGCCCAAATTAAATCCTCCACTGAATGCATTTTGTTTTGCTTAATTCAGACAAGGCTGTGCTTTTTGAAAAGTTATCCTCTGATTCAAACTCAGATTGCTGGGATGGATTCCAGGGGCCTCACCTGGGCCAGAAAACAGTGCCTTCTGCTATATGCTGTAGCACCCCTTCCCTCTCCATCCCTAAAGAAAAGAAGAGAAAAAGAAAAGAAAAAAAAAGAATCTCTGAAATTGTTAACATATGAAAGATAACAACCCTGAGCCAAATCCTCAATCTAGTTCTTCCTTTGTTAATTATAAAGCAACAGAATAGCTGGCACAACTATCTTGGCTAAACATGCAAGCTGTAACTCCTATGATAGATGACGTTCTTATACTAGCCAATACACCCATGTGGCCTGTACCACCATATATATTCCATAGATGTTTCCTTCCTGCTAGATCTGGCTTTTTGCAATAAGCATGTTCTTTATCCAAAGTGCATTGTTGACATTAAACATATTTTTGTGATATCCGCATGACCAGGAATAATTAGCACTGTATCCCAAGGGGGTAAATGCTAGAATTTAATTTATTTATGTTTATTATATCACTACTTTTTTACAGCTGTTTCATCATTACGAAGTATAATTTGTTTAAAAATATTTAGGGATGATCTGGGTGGCTGTTGCAATCAACACAAGGCAACATTATGGAAGCAAATCATTTGTTTGCTTCAAAGAATGAGAGATTTAGCTTTTCCAGACTTGGGTCCTTCTGCGTTATGATTTGTCAATTTTATTTTTTTTCCTCTAGCCATCGTTGACCAGTACAAGAGCACATGAAAAGCAGCAGCATTCCTGAGAAATCCCATCTGCATTATTGCTGTACTAACACTTGGAGAAGTGGGCTTTCATGTTCTGTGGTTGGAATCAGCCACAGGCATGGTTTTGGGGTATGACAATTTATGAGTATTTCTGAAACAGTTGAATGCTATAAAAATAAACAAAACCAAAAAAAGGCCTAGAAGTTGAATTTTACCATTGTATGAAATAACACTTGAAGCTCTGTTTTGTGTTTTGTGCAAGACTGGCTTTTTCAGAGCTCTCTAGTTGATGAGATATAAGCAGCCTGCTTTGAATAACAGATGGAAGAACAAACCATGCTTCCCTTTCTCCTTGTCTGTGCTGGAGTTAAGATTTAGATTCTCAGTCAATCATTGATTTGTTTGGAAGTGAGGGAAGTAGAAATGTGTCTAGGTTCTTAAATACCTTTGAAAATTAGTTAAAACCCTCTTTTTGATGGAGAATCTGATTCAATGCAGATTTGACAGTCTGCTTTTCAGCGTAAATCAGGTTTTACACTACTGAACCCATACCTCTGTATTTTGTACACTGTTATGAAACAAACCCTGACTTCTCTCTTCCATTAACAGAACTGTGTCTTTCCTTCTGAGCAGAGCTGACATTTTACTGTGCCCTACTTTTCCTATGCGACATAGTCCCAACCTATTGATCTAGTTCCACGAATGCAATGCACAGTTTTAGACCCTGCATGTTGTGAACTTTGCAAATGAAATAAAGTTTGTTATGCTGGGGGTTGCCCTTAAGGGTGTGACTATTCTCACTGGGCTCTCATGTGAGATTTAAGCAGTGGATCTAGCCAGCAGAGCTACTCCTTCTCAATAAGTTCACCCTTGTGATTTGAGAAGGAGTGTCAACAGTAGAGGAATGGGGAGAGTAGCTGCATATTAATTTTCTTTTTTTTCTTTCAAGAGCCAGAGTAGCCTCTGCTCTGTCTTAGAGCTGACTAACTTCATACATCCCACCAGCAATAGGAATATATGGATGGTCTGAGATCAATACATTCTGCCACACTTACTCCTGGCACCTGTATTGCCCCTTTTCCCCCATACTTTTACTGATTACAGAAATTCTACATGAAAAGAGAAAACAACAGCAAAAGCAGGCTGGGGCCAATGCAGCTGATGTAAGGCACTGTGAGTGTTGGCTCAGGTGGCAAACCTGTTTCCTTGTACTTAATGCGTGCGAGTAAGGAAAGTGGATAGAAGCACATACAAGTGGGCCCCAGAGAAGCCCTTCAACCCATGTATTTCAGTCCACATTTCTGCCTGTTGGTCTGACACAAAGAATTCACATGCTGCTTCGGAAAAGCTGAAAAACTATCTGTGGGTGGGCTAGGCTCTATCCACTCTACCCATCTGCAAAAACCAAAAGTTCAGGCTTCTGCTAAGATATCTAGATGCTTGACTTCTCCTCTCCACAAAGCTCTGGAGTTGGCCTTAATTCATATATGCATGCCTGACAGACAGGTGAAAGAATACTCTGAGTTTGTGAAGGGGCTCACACCTGTGTGGAAAAAAAAGAATGGTGGCATACCTTGGAAAATTTTGTCATTACTTAATGAGTAACTGGTTTAGATCCATAAGGAACACATTTCATGTTAAAAAACAAATAAAAAACAAACCAAAACAAACAACAAAAAGCAAGCTCTCTTTATTGGAGAGCAGCTGGTGAGTATACTCTGGCTTCATTTTGCAGTGCAGACACAAAGGAATGGATGCATACTTGGAAAATGACAGACGTCCCTCTGGTGTGGAAGGAAAAGCCATATGGAAAATATTCTTTCTTCAGTGCTTTAAATGAAACAACTTTATTTTCTGAAGCAATGGTAAGTGCTTAGCAGGTTCTGAGGACATTTAGGGTGTCTATATGAAGCACACATCCATGCAGGGTGTTTTGAACTAGATTAAATTGGCTGCAGAAATATACATGAAAATACAGCCCTCCTGGGTGCAGCCAAGACTGTCTATATTCCTAGAAAACATGTGTTTGAATAGGATGGACAGACAGAAGAAATACCCAAAATCTGAAGGGAATCATCTTTCAGATCTTTAACAGAGGACTAGATTCAGACTGAGAACTACAGCCTCAGCCACTCCCAATTCCATCCCTTCTTTTGAAAGGGTTACATCAATAATGCTACCAAAAGCGTTTACAGGGCTGGGAAGCAGAGTATAAACCTAACCCTGGCCTTTGTGGAAGTCATAAGGCTCTGTTTGTTCTTGTGGCAGTGCTTGTAAGCTGGGATGTCACTGAGTTTCTTGAAACATCCAGAGTTGTGAGAGGAAGTAATGTAGCATGAAGATAAGAACAGGAACCCTCACCCCTGCTGTTGAGGGTACTATCAAGGCATTGGCATTTGAGAGAAGAACAAAGAGTTAAAGAGCTTCAGAGGCATATAAGAATTGAAGCACTGAAATTCTCAAATAAAAATCATTTAAGTTTGGTTTATTGGAGTTTTGTCTTTGATTGCTGCCCACAGATTTTAAGGAAAAGCAGTCAGGAGGAAGAACGTAGAGTAGGAGAGGAAATCAAGAAGATATATAGTAGTAGGGAGTTTCATTAGGGGTTTTAAGGACATGGGAACTCCAGGGAGGGTGGGACATGGATTGACCAGACTTAAAGGTTAATTTGCAGCAGACAGACTACCACAATTGCTGGAATGAGAGTCAAGAATGGTGCCAGATGAAGCTGAATATCTGGTGTCATGGCAAAAATGAAAGAACATAGTCCATTGTGAGTCATCCTTTTATGGACACAGCTGTAACCAGGTTGAGCACTCAGCTTTACCGAACTCTGTTGCTCAGGGCCTGCACACACTATCCACATCAACTCAATTCTTCAGTGAAGCCCTATTATATGCTACAATAAAGTGGGTAAAAACTTATGGTGCTCCCCCAGAGCTTCATTTATCACTGTGGTGATGATTCATCTTAATAGGATACAAGTGCAGAATGCCACCCACAGAGAATTGTTGCATTTATAAAATGCTACAAGTGATTGTGTGAAATCTAGGAGGGAAAACATCCATTCAAGTTGGATCTCTGCCGTTGGGGGACATCCCTGCCGTTGCAGGGCAGATTCCATTAACTTCATGAGAAGATGTCTGCTGGAAATACCACACGGCAGAGAGGAAACAGTCGAGGAGGTTCCTGGAGTGTGTGGAGGATAACTTCCTGACGCAGCTGGTAAGCGAGCCCACCAGGGGAGATGCCTCGCTTGACCTGCTGTTCACGAACAGAGAAGGGCTGGTGGGAGATGTGGTGGTCGGAGGCCGGCTTGGGCTTAGCGACCATGAAATGGTAGAATTCTCGATACTTGGTGAAGTAAAGAGGGGGCCCAGCAAAACCGCTACCATGGACTTCCGGCGGGCGGACTTTGGCCTGCTCAGGGCACTGGTCGAGAGGGTCCCTTGGGAGACGGTCCTGAAGGGCAAAGGGGTCCAGGAAGGCTGGACATTCTTCAAGAAGGAAGTCTTAAAGGCGCAGGAGCGGGCTGTCCCCATGTGCCGCAAGAAGAACGGGTGGGGCAGGCAACCAGCCTGGCTGAACGGGGAGCTCTGGCTGGGACTCAGGGAAAAAAGGAGAGTTTATCACTTGTGGAGGAAGGGTCAGGCAACTCAGGAAGAGTACAGGGATCGCGTTAGGTCGTGCAGAGAGGAAATTAGAAAGGCAAAAGCCTGGCTAGAACTCAACCTGGCCACTGTCGTGAGAGACAACAAAAAATGCTTTTATAAGTATGTTAATGACAAAAGGAGAGCCAAGGAGAATCTCCATCCTCTATTGGATGTGGGGGGGGAACGTTGCCACCAAGGACGAGGAAAAGGCTGAGGTACTCAACGCCTTCTTTGCCTCAGTCTTTACTAGTCAGAGTGGTTATCCTCAGGGTACTCAGCCCCCTGAGCTGGAAGACAAGGATGACGAGCAGGATAAACCCCCCATAATTCAAGAGGATGAAGTTCATGACCTGCTACGCCACCTGGACGTTCACGAGTCTATGGGGCCGGATGGGATCCACCCGAGGGTACTGAGGGAGCTGGCAGAGGAGCTTGCCGAGCCGCTCTCCGTCATTTACCAGCAGTCCTGGTTAACTGGGGAGGTCCCGGACGACTGGAGGCTCGCCAATGTGACTCCCATCTACAAGAAGGGCCGGAGGGAGGATCCGGGGAACTACAGACCGGTCAGTCTGACCTCGGTGCCGGGGAAGATCATGGAGCGGTTGGTTTTGAGGGTGCTCACGAGCCATGTCCGGGACAACCAGGGGATCAGGCCCAGCCAGCACGGGTTCATGGAAGGCAGGTCCTGCTTGACCAACCTGATCTCCTTCTATGACCAGGTGACCCACCTGGTGGATGAGGGAAAGGCAGTGGATGTGGTCTACTTGGACTTCAGTAAGGCCTTTGACACTGTCTCCCACAGCATTCTCCTAGAGAAGCTGGCGGCTCACGGCCTAGACAGGTGCACTCTTCGCTGGGTAAAAAACTGGCTGGACGGCCGAGCCCAGAGAGTTGTGGTGAACGGAGTTAAATCCAGTTGGCGGCCGGTCACGAGCGGTGTTCCCCAGGGCTCAGTACTGGGGCCGGTCATGTTCAATATCTTCATCAATGATCTGGACAAGGGGATCGAGTGCTCCCTCAGTAAGTTTGCAGACGACACCAAGTTGGGCGGGAGTGTTGATCTGCTCGAGGGTAGGAAGGCTCTGCAGAGGGACCTGGACAGGCTGGATCGATGGGCCGAGGCCAACTGTATGAGATTCAACAAGGCCAAGTGCCGGGTCCTGCACTTCGGCCACAACAACCCCAGGCAACGCTACGGGCTTGGGGAAGAGTGGCTGGAAAGCTGCCCAGAGGAAAAGGACCTGGGGGTGCTGGTCGACAGCCGGCTGAACATGAGCCGGCAGTGTGCCCAGATGGCCAAGAAGGCCAACGGCATCCTGGCCTGTATCAGAAATAGTGTGGCCAGCAGGAGTAGGGAGGTGATCGTGCCCCTGTACTGGGCACTGGTGAGGCCGCACCTCGAATACTGTGTTCAGTTTTGGGTCCCTCACTACAAGAAGGACATGGAGGTGCTGGAGCGTGTCCAGAGGAGGGCAACGAAGCTGGTGAAGGGCCTGGAGCACAAGCCTTATGAGGAGCGGCTGAGGGAACTGGGGTTGTTTAGCCTGGAGAAGAGGAGGCTGAGGGGAGACCTCATCGCACTCTACAACTACCTGAAAGGAGGTTGTAGCGAGGTGGGTGTTGGTCTCTTCTGCCAAGTAACTAGCGATAGGACAAGAGGAAATGGCCTCAAGTTGCGCCAAGGGAGGTTTAGATTGAACATTAGGAGAAATTTCTTTACTGAAAGAGTGGTCAGGCCTTGGAACAGGCTACCCAGGGAAGTGGTGGAGTCACCATCCCTGGAGGTATTTAAAAGACGTGTAGATGAGGCCCTTAGGGACATGGTGTAGTGGGCATGGTGGTGTTGGGTTGACGGTTGGACACGATGATCTTAGAAGTCTTTTCCAACCTGTATGATTCTATGATTCTATTCTATGATTCTATGCTGAGACACTTCTGTGGTAGAACCTAAGATCTCTCTGTGCATCTAAAACTTCAGATGCTCCTCAAAGCCTCTGGAAGTACCGAGGGAGAGCAAGACTCAGAGATGATAAGATCTCCATAGGGAGACACTACACTACTCTACACCACAGAGAGACTACAGCTCTCTGCAGTAGAGGTTGGGTTGGATCCCCATGAATTAGTCAGGGGCTGATACAGTAGACTACAACAAAAAAAGTGACCCTGTGTTTCCTTTTGCTGTCTCTTCTCTTTTAAACAGAAAGAACCAGCATATAGCCCATGGAACTTCTATCACCTCTGTTCATGCATTGTAACAGCAATAAGAGAATTAAAATGAAATAGCTTGCAAAGATGTGGCACATATTTCTGACAGTATGAAGATCTGACGGACTGATGTGTTGTATGGTGCCTCTTTAGAAAACCTTTCCTGGAGTCTATAGAAAAGGGCCCTGTTAGGACAAGTCTATGCTATTAATTTGAAAAACTCTCTTGGAGAGACTAGAACAGTGTTATGTAAACACATTCACATGCATCCAGCAGTGCAGGAAAGCCTTATGAAATAGCTCTGAATAAATATATTGGAACCAGTTATTGGTATTAGAATAGAAGCTATGGATCCCAGTATGAGTCTGGTCCTTTCTGTCAAGTCCAGAATTATTTTCCTAGTGGTTTTGTGGTCTTCCAAAAAAGCATTCAAGAAGGGATTTTGTGTGAGGCATGGCATCTAGATCACTTTCAGTGCTGACAAACGGTATCCTCTATATCACTTACAGATGGGAGGTGAAAGACTTACGTGCCTGAAAATTCATTTGTTTTCTTCCAGTGATGGGAGCTGGCTAGTAAAGATACCACCTCTCCTTGCAGACTTCGTGGGTTTGTTTTGGTTTTTTTCTGTTTTAAACTGTCACAGCTACAAAGAGTAGCACAATTGCAATGTTCATAAACATATCTTAACATGGCAATGCAAGGAGTATTAAGAGAAAGGGAGATGATATCACATGAGCAAGGCAAGCCATCATGGCTCAGGGACATATCAAACACTGAAACTTTTAAGTATCAGTACATTACCTTACCACTTAGATCATCAGGCTTCATTAAGCACTCCAGTGAGCTTTAAATATGGTTTCTGACATAAATTAAAGTCTAATGGTACTGTTCCTAAAAGTGCCTAAAGAACCAAGGTGCTGAAGCTTCAGGAAAACTTAAACAAATAGAAAATGTGTAGAAATAGGTTTGAATGGATTATCTCTCAGCAACAAAATACAGACCTGAGTCATATACAGTTAACAGCTTAGAAGTCAGTTAACAACAGATCTTGCCCAGTTTCTGAACAAAATCCTATGGGAGTCTAATTACTAAAAGGGCTAGAAGTTTTAATACAAGTCAGATGTTCCACAAATAGACATGCGTAACAAACCACAGATGGAGACAATATGGTCAACTTGAGAACATCCATTTTAAGAGCAGAGAGAGAAGAGGTCTAGTCATGGTGATGCTGTATTTTTGGTCATGGACAAGCTATTTTGTCTTTCTGTCTCCTCTGAGTACTTCCCTCAAGTATTCCCTGTTTGGACAGCTAGCTGTAACAGCCAGCAAAGGCTGTCTGTTATTCCAGAAGTTTGAGAAAACACAAGACTGTTGTGGTGACCCGATCTCACATCCTGCTAAATGAGTCACATAGATGCCCGTGATTTCTCCAGCAATCTTCTTTTGGGGTTGGAGCACACCCTTTAAGCATACATCCAGCATGCCTGCCAAACTTCTTGAGGACTCTAACTGGAGACAGGATTTTACCCTGTATCTTCAAATAAGGATTTATCTAGCACAGGCACAGCATATGTTGCTCCAACGGTTAACCACCCTCTCTTAATAATGTAATTAATACTTCTTGTCTGAATCTGTCTAGCTTCACCTGTTGAATCTTGTTAGGCCTTTATCGGTTAGATTAAAGAACTATCTTGTATTAGAAATCATGTCCTCTTTCATATAACCAGTGTTCAAATCACCTCTCAATCTTCTTTTTATTGAACTACGTGTATCAGAGCTCCTCCAGCTTTTCGTGTAGGCTAATGCATACACCACAACTGGAGTTCAGAGATTATATTGGTCTGACAGTAACAGCTTTTCAAACTGTACGTTCTCCAGGCTGTTTGGCCTCTAATCTTGACTGCAATCTTTAGACACTCCATCCTAGCAATAATGAACAACCTAAGTGAACATTGAGACAGTATTATTACTAAGGCCCAGGACTGACAACCCCAGGATGTGCAGGGTAGATACGGCTAAGTGAAACATTTTGGCACAGGGCTGAAATATATTGGAGTGAGATATACCACCTTTCTTCAGAGGGAGGGAGAGTACAGATTGACTTTTTAAAGTCTGTGTGGTCCGTGTTATTAATCTTTGTGAGTTGTGTCAAGCTATCCATTGGAGGAGTAATACATCAGATAAGTACAGATTATTTGTTTCTGGCATGCACTCAGCTCCCTTGTAAAGCACAGCATACAAATTGTTTCCTTGTTTGGAAGCCCTGGATCACCCGGCAGTATTATTTATCTTCAAGAAATACAAGTGGTAAGTGGCCAAGCACTTCCTCTGGGCACTTTGATCTTTTAGCTTTGAACGAAGACTTTTGGAAATTTGTATAAGACACCGGAACTTGGGATTCTGGAGTAAGTCAGGAAGTCTTCACATGAAGCAAATATGGGATAAAGTATCCTAAATGACCCTTACATCATTCCACTTCCTTGTATATCATTCCATTTTCTTTTGCCATGTCTTACTGGTGGAAAAAGGACTAGGAGAGTATTCCAAACAGTAGCAGATATCATAGTTCTTGCACTATCTGCTGGTTTTGGTGCAACTTTTATGTATGGAAGCATGTAATCAACAGGTCAGACTAACGCCAAAGGAATGATGGTAGTTTGTTCAGATGCAGGAAATAACTTGGTTACTTTGAAGTAAAGCTAACCACAAAACCCACTTTCAAGCAGTGAAGAGTTCTCTATTTATTTTTTCTTAATGGTTCCTAAAATAAATTTTAAGTTGCACTATCTTGTATATCGTCTTTTCCTAAACGCTGGAAGTTCAATAGCTATTGGAGAAGTTGTTTAGGCAGATTCTACAGTGACTTACATTGATTTCAGAGCCTAAAAGCCTCACCTGTCCAGCCAAATAGGATTTTTGTAGAAGCTGAGGTATGTCAATAAAAGGAGCTTAAACAGAGAAAAATAATAAAGAACAATTGTGGCTTAACAAAAAGATGTAGGCATAGCTGCCCTATCCAGGAGGAAAGGAACAGTTTGAGATGCTCTACCTTTCTTCTTGTTCCTCTCTTCCTGTAACAACCATATTTGGTATGACCATTCATTGCCTTGTACCAACCACAGATTATTATATCTGACTCTGCATTGTCTGGGCTACATTTTCACCAATGCCTGGCTCCGTATGCCAAGGAAATGTATACAGCTGGCCAGTATACAACTCCAAGCCATTGTCACTGGAGCAATGCAGTTTTTTGTTCTGTGGGGTCTTAGTTAAGCTCAAAATAATCAAAACGGGTTTTATTTGTAGCTTTCTCTGTAATTGCTGCCTTGCGTCAGCATTTCAGCCTGAAGCCAGCGGAAAAATTGCCATGTACTGTGTGTGTCTGTCTGTCCTTTTGTGTGTCAGTTTGCGCTCTTCTCTTATGCCTTTCAGAACCCATTGGCCAATTTCAAGCCTACTTGACAAAGAGAGTAGAACGTCTTGCAGATGCAGAGTACTTAAAAATTTTATGAAGTTGGGCAGCTGGAGAGAGCACACAAGTATGATAAACGCTACCTTCAGAGCTTCAGTAAGTAGTTGCACTTGTTAGGTGTCAGAAAAAAAATCACAGAAGACAGTTTTCACACATACCCCAACTGCAGGAAAAGCTTTAGCTGGAGCCTGCATATTATTAGACATAGGAAATCATCTGGGACTTGCAAATCTAGAGGAAGCAAGATTTCGTCAGCCCTGCTTAGGAGATGTTACTTTATATTAATTTGTTTCGTTTTACTTTTGATTTATTTTTTTCCCCTCGTAGGCCCCAGACTGAGATGAGGTATGTATCTTTTCTACAAAGGAGTCCAGCTAGCCCTTAGTTTTGGTAAGGATTCAGAGAATCCCTTATATTTCTCTAAACCTGTGAAAAAAATTCAGCTTCTTTGTTAGGCGAGTTTTCTTTAAATGAGTTTGTTTTAGATTAGGAGGAGGAATGTTTGCCTAATTGAAATATGTCACTGGTTGTCATCGTCACGTGCTTTCATGGCTTGTTCCAGACCTGGCATAAATCAATCCTACTAAGGTTGGTAGGCGCTTGATGAAAACACTTGCGTGGTATAAGTTGCACTCTTGTCCCCATTTTCACTCTGGCTTGGTGGTACAAAGACATACGGTTGCTAGTAAGTGGCTAAGTGACTTTTGTTCTAGGACAGTAATAGAGAAAGCTTGAGGTAGATGGTCGCAGGTCAAACAAGTCTGCAGAGCAGTGAAGCCTTCTGAACATCACATCAGTCTGCTCTTCTTTATGGCTTTCTACTTTCCTCCCGCTTTTGCGTGTTGTTAGAACTGTTCTGAAGATAACATAAAATTACAGATAAATCAGTTGATGTTGTTACATAATTCAGCACATGAGCTGATACTTTCTTCTTTGCATTCATCAAGATGTAGGCTATTTTCAGAAGTTCCTGGTTAGAAATGGATCCACATGTCCTGAACACCTCACAGAAAGTTTGATTTCCCATAGTTTATAGTAGTCTCCATCGGTCAAGAAAAGCTCAGGCAAGTTCATAGTAGAAGTTATTTGCAAAACCTCTTTGTAACTGATACTTAGTTTTTGAGACAGTAAATGAATGGTTTTGCTACTCATATGTGATCAGCAGGGAGAAAAAATTCTGTACCTGTTTGCACACCTTCCATATGCTTGGAAGAACACTGTAACAAGACAAACTTTGCTTCATAAATTGTGTTGCAGATCCATTGGGAAAAACTGATTATTCAGGAGAGAACCATAAGCAGAGAGATCAAGTGAAATACTGTGTAGGCTGCGACACTGGCCCTCAGGAATTACAAAAGTGCTTCCACTGAAGAACTGTATTGGAGACAAAAAACCAAACAGTTTGAAATGTGAGCTCTGAAATCTCCCATGTGCTCCATAAAACTGATACGGGTTGACTGTACACTCTTCAAGACTGGGAGGCTTTTTTAGCACATGTACTACACAGCATAGTGGGTTTTTTGGTAAACATTGCAGTGTGTGTGCTCAACAGGCACATCAATATATGCACACACAAATACAAAAAGCCACTAGCATAATCTGATACTCTACATGATGATCACTTCGATTCTAAGCATGAAGAAGTCTGAAGCACCTTGCGGGATCTCTTCCCATTGTTCTCCCTAAATCACAACACTTTCCCTCTAAATACTGACAGAGAATTAGCAATTCTCTGAGAAGCTTTCCTTTTCCTAGCCTGCCACAGTCAGAGATACTGCCATGGACTTCTACGGTCAGCTGCAGTTTCTTGCTTACCCAGATGTGTCTCTGACAAGCTACATTGTCAGCCCAGGGATTTGGTTTCTTTCAGTCCGGTCCAGAAGAGGAGAGACCTGGGTTTTGAGAACTGAGAGCTGTGTTTTACTATGATTTCCCTGTACCTGTAGCAGTGCTGCACCAACTCTTTCTATGAAAATTCCTCTTCCTTGTTCCTTTCTAAAGCTCAAATAAGAGCGACAGAGCTGAGAAAGCAATGAAGATGAAACAGTCCCTTACTTTATTGCCAGAATAGCTGACAGATTAACTCTTGCCATTTTTTCTGTTATGAAGGACATACATTTCTGAAGCAAATTATTGTCTGACCGTGGGGTTCCGTTAACAAGGAAAAGCAAAGCACAGGTTAAAATTACGTCTAGATACATGGGAAAAAGAAAAATCAAAAATATAACTACAAGAAGATAAAAGAGCTACCGAAACTTGGGTTAGCATTTTGCAGAAAATGTGCACTCTATCATTTTGCAGGCGAGTATTCTTATGTGTTACAGTTCTGAAGAAACACACTGGGAGTGGAAACAGACTCTTGTAATAACCAAGAATGACGAAGTCTTTCCTTATGTTGCTTATGGTTAAGGACTTTAAAGAGGTGCTTTCCAAGTAAAATCATTAAAGCCAAAGAAGCTGAAAGCATTAGTGTAATTTACAGTTAATTCCAAACAGGATCTCCCCTTAAAGAATGAAAAATAAACAGAGTCCACCTGTTCCTAGATTAGCCAAAAAGCACAAGTTGCTCACTGTAATCTAAACCAGGTGAATGATAACTCCTCCATCACTCCGTTAGCTGACACTCCTGCTAAGGGAGCAAAGTTTTTTCCTGTCATTGCTTACATTGCACTTAACTGGGGAATGTTGGGTTTGGAAGATGGGTTTAGGCTCCTTGCTTGTTGAATTCCAGCTTGTTCACACACCTCTTGCTTTGCACAGCGCAGTCCTTTGTCCTCCTCTGGTAGCAGGTTTACCAGATGCCTGTGGCAAGGTGCTCAGAGGCTGAAACATGCTGCTAGCAGACCTGGCAATTAAGCCAGCATTTCTGTTTCTGGCTGGGGATCTCTGCACTAAGAGCTGAGACAGATGCAATGGAAGTACTCATCTTCTGCATTGTTTGTCATGAATATGAAGTCTAACAGAAGCAAAAAATATTATTAAAAAAAAATTAGTAAATTATTCACTTGCTTAGATTCCCTAAGTACTGGTTTAAGTTTACTTGCCAGTGCAGGTTGACAAAGCAACTGACAAAAAAAAAAATGGGGAAAGTTAGAGAATGGATACCATCTAGTGGTACCACCAATAAAATAGTGGATTTGGCAGCTGCTTCATTTGCCCATGGCTGTCTTCCTTTTGGAGTCCTAGTTCTTTGGTAGAGCCCTTGGCCTCATTCATATTTGTCACTATCTTTTGCAAGGGTGGCCTTTGAGTTGGCAACTGCTGGGCAACATAGAAAGCAGTGCTAGACTGAACCTTTAAGCCCCGAAATTGCTGTTACATGTTAATCTCTCAGCCTCCCTCTGGAGAAGGCGTACCTTCTCAGGGGACTGAAAAATGGTGTGGAAGAGTATTATAGCCTCAGAAGAAGAGAATATACAGACTTCGTTTTCAGCCGGTGATCTAGTCCTTAGTGCTAAAGAGACGTATTTCAGCTGGCTCGTCCCACCTCTCCTTCTTCCCACATGCTTGAGCATAGGGCCTTTTCCTCTGACGGGGCACGGGCTCGACCCCAACCTTGCCCAGGCCAGTGAGGGCTTTTGCTTTGGCTAAAAGGGATCATCTTCAGACTGATCACTGTAGGCTCTTACTCTGAACCCCCTGCTCGCTCCGAGGAGTCCTTACTTCTGCAGAAGGGTGCAGTGCCTTTGATGACAGAGTTTTCACCTGTCTGATGGGAGGTGGTGCAATCTGGCCCTACATCAGCAGCTTTAGGCAGTATTTTTCTTGCTGTCAGACGTGGGATTGCGGAACATGCAGGCATATGCAAATTAGCTCTTATCTAATTGGTTAGACACTACGAAGTCATAAAACTACCTCACACTGCTGTCGGTTGCTGGATTTGTGGGATGGGGAGGGCTTCTGCCCTCTCTGCCAGCCCGGCCACCTTACAGCACTGCGTCATGCCTCTCGCTCGGTAATGCCATGTGTGCTGTAAGTGTGGTCCCGAAGTGAATGGCAGGTCCCCAGCCCTGATCTCTGGGTGGAGATCGGGCTGCTGGCAAATGGAAGGAACTGTGAATACCCCTGGTGTTCCCGAGTTTCTGACACTCGCCCCATCCTTTCTCATTATCTTTCTAAATAGAGGAAATTGTTGTATTTTAAGCTCAGATTTAATAGTTATGTTGCTGTGTTGGCTTGATCAGAGTTCAGAATTTGAAGGTAATGTGGTTTTTTCCTTTTTTTTTTAAAGTTAATTTTGATTCTAATATTATGCTTTGGTTCCCTGCAATGTGTGAGGTCTCTGACTTCCTAGAAGAGCTCCTCAATTTTTTTTTTCCATAGACATTTTTTATCTTTGTTAAATACTTTGGGGTTTTTTTTAATCATCAGAAAAAACAAGCTTTTGCAGTAATTTTGTCTTGGTTTGGAAACATCACCCATCCCCATGCCACACAAATACTTCCAAAGATGTGATTCTGGTTTGATTGAAAAGGTTAATTTTGGGCTTTTGAAAATTATTGGTTTTATTGGAAATCAAATATTTTCTTATTCTAAGATTATTCTAGTGATTTTTTAAAAGTCTGATTAAAAAAGCTAAAATAAACTTTCACAATAGTCAGTAGTAAATTTTTGCATACTCTTTGTTTGTTTTTCTAATTACACTTCTGGGAACCACTTTTTCCCCTGTGGCTCTGTTCTTAAGAGCTATATGCCACTCTAGCAATCAGAGCTGTTAATCTGGCTCTGAAGTCTGTGCAGACATACATTCAAGGCCTGTCTTCCCTGTTCTTTGTTTTCCACCATCAGTAAAGCTTGGCTGGAAGACACTGTCCCAGAACAGGAATTGTGTGCTTTCATGTTAGAAGAGTTGAGAGAAGGACATGTTCTTCTAGAAGTCAAAATTGCCAAAACTTTTTATAATGCTAAGTAAGGATTTTGTTTCCAGTTTGGCCTGCAGCTGAGCTTGAACGTGTCTTCTCATTCATTCAAGGCTGACCCACACTTTTTGGCCAAACCCTCAAAAGTTTTATTCCTTCAAAAGGCCTTTAAGCTTTAATAACCCTTTTTCCTATTAAAGCTGTTTTAAGTAACAAACTTAGTGTTACTGTTTAATTAGAAAATCCCTTTGGTGAAAAAAATGTTCAAAGACACTGAAGTGAAAGATTTTGCATTCACCTAAATGTATGCCTGTGGATAATTTTCCTACTGACCTCAAGGCTTTCTGGACACAGTGAAAAATCTCATTTTTACCCACATTGTGCTCACTCCCCAGTGTGCCCCTGCCGTTTGTTAAAGGTGTGGACGTTTGGCTGCTGCTCTCCTTGTCTCATCTTTAGCCATCTCACATGCCTGACATTTGCATCCTGTGTGCTTTTATTTGGCCGTCTGTCAGACTTAGGTATTTACACCAACCCTACTGATAATCATAATAGGAAGATTATAATTATGGTTATTTTGTCTTCAAGAAACCTATCACATGATGCCTCTGTAACATACCATAGAGTTTAACAATGGAGTGGCTCCTTGTCATCTCTCTTCTAGGGCCTCCTAAATGCTGTTCCTATGCAGAGATGGCCTACCTCTCCATCCCATTAGGAAATCTTTGCTTCCGCTAACAGGATTCACCCTGATTCCACAAAAGTGAACCCTCGGTGATTGCTCCTTTAACCAGCTTCAACAGGCCAAGAAGGCAGAGGTGCACCCAGGCACTGCCAGGGTGGGATATTGTCTTTAAATTCTCCAGGAGATGACTCAAGCCTGAAACAGAGCTTACAGAATAAAATCTTTGCAACATTTGAATGTGTCATGGTAGCGGTGAGGAGCTGCAGAGAAAGGAGTGGCATATGCTGAAAAAATTAACCAATGGAAGATGGTTAGTATTAAAGTAAAAAAGTACTAAAGAAAAAGATGGACTTTCTCAAACTGTCAGGATGCATCAGATATTCAGGAGAACACAGAAGAGAAAAATACACAGGATTTGGAGAATTGTTTGGAAGTATGTTAGTAATATTTTTCCTGAAAATAAGACATATTTTAATTGAAAATAAGGGATAGGCTAAAAGAAAAATTATTTTGAGAAAAAAAATCACTTTTTCTTGGGAATAGGAAAAGGGAAAAATGACAAAAGAAGAAAAGAGAGGAAAATTCTTAGGAAAATATTTTGCCAGTCATAACAAAAGCTGGATAAACATCTACATGGTGTTATACTAACCTGACACAAGATCCACAGTGTCCTGTGCAGATAATGGTTATAAATTATAATGTTGTTGCATGAATATACAGCTTGATGAGATGAAAAACGGATTCAACCATGCTTTTTCAGCTCTGCTAAAGTTGTTCGTGCTGAAGACAGCTGAGAAGTGAAAATATCAACTGAGGCATGCTTAGCTTCTGCAACCTGTGGATTACTTCACCAGATACAGAATTTCACCCTATGTGTCTTTACAAGCAAATGTTCAGACTAAAGAAGAAGGAAAAAAGACTCTAGAAATGATCTAAAATTTGAAGGTTCTTTTAAAGGTACATGACTTTTAGACATTTTGACAACTATTGCTCTAATTACACCCAGTACACTTCTTCTAAAAACATTACATTAAAAAAATAAATGAGTGAAGAAGACTGTTTATATTCAAGAAACGTTTTCCTATTTCTCAGAAGAAAAAATCTAAGGTATATGACTATCATGTTACTGAGAATGCAACATTACTGGTAAGTGTTGAAGAAATAATGTTCGCAAGGCTCTACCTTATTTTTTTGTTTTATCTTTGGTCAACTTAAAGACTTACACAAATGGTAAAGTTTACAAAAGAAATAAACAAAAACTCAATGAAGTCAGATTTATTAGGATTTGTCTCTTTCTGCATAAAGCAAATGCAGACAAACATCTATACTGGGTTTATAGATGCTTCATTTTACTGGGCCCAGGGAAAGGAGAGACCAATGCTCCTTTCTCATTTTGAAGATGGGAATATCTGGAGTTGCTTTTAGAAACAAAGGTAAAAGCATCAGTGTTCATTCCAGCTGCTTGCTTATATTTTCATATGCCACTTTCACTTTTTCCACTGATATTGCTATGATATTACATGCTCTGGCAGATATAGCTTACTATAAAGCTTATTGAAGTTAGGGTAAGCCTTTTCTTTGACCTCTAGCAGACGCTGTCAATTTCCAGAATTTCTGGGTTGGCACCTTTTAGAAGGTCATAATTTACATTAAAGTTTTATAAGGAAAGGATTCTGTGTTTGTTTGTTTGTCTTTCTTTTAACTTCAGCTCTAACTCATTGGTTTTGGGGCTTCTGAGGTTTCAAGTTGGGTCTCCAAATATATGCATTTTTTTGTGCTACATATTTCTGGCGCCGCATGCAATTAAATTTTTTTTGCAGATGAAAAGGAGTCCTCATTTCAAAATAATGGTCTGAAGCAGAAGTGTAGTAAAATACACTGAATACACTTCCCCCCTGCCTTAGAAAGCAAGCTTGGGAGATTCTTATGGAATGTATTGTATCTAAACGTCAAATAAGTGTACCTTTTAAAACTTTACGTACACTGACAAGACTTAGCTAGAACATGAGTGGGTGCAAACTTAGTGGGACTGCAAAGATGTTAATAAATATCTTGGATAACCTGCACAAAACCTGGTTTATTTCATACTGAGAAGATCAATTTTTCATGCATCTTGGAAGAATAAAGACAAATATTTAGGCAAAACTGCAATCCAAATAAAACAGAATTATTTTTTATATGTGGAGAGATTACTGTGAGAGCGTATAGAGTACATACTGTCCTGTCTATAGGGCTGCAGAAGACATGTGAAAGCAGGAGATAAAATACATTGAAATACACATCAACTAGATTATTAGGCAAATCTAAAAGGCAGATAAACCTACTTAATGGGCTAGCAATTTATGTCTAATTCTGTGTCTGATTGTTTATGAACAGTAGAAAAGGAGCAATACTGAAGTTTCTCCTCCTTACTCATATTGAATAAATATTCCTTGAAAATAGACTCTTTACAAGAAAAAAATATTGGGAATACAGAATAATAGATTTTTATTTTGCCAAATTTAGCAGGGTAAAGTGAAAATTAAATTTGCTTTAAAAGTCCAGTATTTCCTCCTTAAAAAAAAATTAAACGAGAAAATGTTAACATAAACTGTTGACCTACACTGGTTTTCAGATTTTTATATGGTAATAAAATGTGCAACTATATTCAAATCAAACTGTGGAAAAACAGTTTTGCTAAAATTTCACTTCAGGTCATAGCTGTAATTTCCACAGGATGAGTTTACCTCTTTTGAGCTTCTGGGTCTACATTTTTTTTAATTTTGAAATTACTTTTTTAATCACTTGTTTTCATTCTATACATTGGATTATGGATGCATTTGAAATTAAAAAAAAAAGTCTTGATAATGATAGAATCAATTATTCATACTCCAAAACATTTCTGTTTCTCACTCCCAAGCCCCTGAGGTCTTGAATTTTTTTTCTTGGTTTTTCTTTGAATTTTAAATGCAACTTTTAAATTCTGCTCACACATAACAAACATAAGAAGAGGGGAACAGGGTGGCTGTGAAGCCTAAAAACTGACTGTAGCACTTTCTAAAAGTTTTCAGTTTCCAGGTGAAAACTTGTCATTTAACAATTCCTATTTTATAAGTATGATGTGTTTATTTTTCCAAAGTGAAAATTTGGTGCCAGCTTTCCAGTTGTTTGTATTCAAAGTTGCATATGAAGGTTTGTTATGTGACAAAAATCAGACAACTGGAAAGAAGGGAATTTTTCAGAAGTAGAACAGCCACAGAACAATAGGCAACAGTCTCAGCAAGGAAAGGGTTTAAGTATTGAATATCGGGAACAGTCTGTTTGAATGCGAGATTGAAAAACAGTCTTTCTTCCTCCTCTGTCCCTCCCCAATTTCTGCCATCACCAGTTTGCATTCTGCATGGGTAGACTTGTGCAAAGCAGCAAAGCAACTTATTGTCCCTATTTACTAGTGCTTTTAAGAATAGTCCCAGATTTCTTTCTTCTCTTGAATTGCCATTCCAATGTTCCCTAACTGATTTCATCTTCCTTGTCCATACCCCAAGGGGAATGCAAAGTTGTATTCTGACTGGGGGAGGTTAAGTGGAGACGAAGGTGAAATGTCAGATATGTGCTGTTTAGAACTGTAACCCAAACACTGCTCATAAATTTATCCTCCAGCCGGTGGAAATGGGACAAACCAAGCTTTGGCAAGCCCATGATGCCAACGGAAACTGCTTGCAGGACTGGGAGATGCACTCTTGTAAACAAAATACAGGCTTTCTGAAATCTACAAATTACCATTAAAAGTTACAGATAGAGAATTAGTAAATAGTACAGAATCGTAATTCCTTTTTCATAGACAAAGGTTTATTCCTTTTACATTGTCTTGTTCATCGACATTGACAGTTTTCTTTTAATTAAATCTTTTTTGACAGTCATATGAGCCAAGTGCAGTACAAGAAAACTCATTTTTTCAGAATACCTCCCAAGCTGCCATGGCTAAACAGGAAACACTGTCTCACAAAAAGTCACAGAAGAACTGTGCTGGTGTTCACTTAGTCTGATAAGTAACTCCCCTCTCTATCATCTGTTTAGTGATGATATTTAAGGTAAATGGTTTTCAACAGCAACAAAAAAGGAATATAAAGTGGCGAGTGAAGTGAATTTTAGCTAAATGAATTCTCATATAGTAAAGTATAGGAAGTTTTGCCAAATCTCTTTTCATCACAGTGAACAAAGACGTTACTCACTACTATCGGAATCTATTTGTTCAACTGAAGCCTGGCTAACTTTTAAGTAATTTCTGTTACTCCAAGAAATTGACTAAATTGTAGTAAACTTGAAAACATTCAGGTGAACAGGCACAGGGGAAGGAAGGGGCTAGCTTTCTTTTGCATTTCATGATCTTCTGTGACAGATAAATAGAAAGAAGTCAGGAATTTTTAACCTTTAATGGTCATATCAATACCTCTAGTTTAACTAATAATTTCCACAGAGAATATTCACCATTTCTCGGTCATGAAATATAGTATCACTTTTTTTACACTGTGCACTTTGGAGGAAAGAGAAAGGCTGCGTTTGCCCCTGGTAGTTTTAACCCTACACCAGCAGCATGAAAGAGAGGTGTCCGACCATATGTTTTGCAATGAGAAAATGCCTATAATGTTGCTAAAACAAACACACAAAAGGAGGTCTTCCAGCCAGCTGCTTTCTCTTTACAACACATAGAAGACCACAGTTGTGCAAAAGATACCACCTTGCAACAGCCTCTCAATTCAAAAAGTTACAATTCCTCCAACAGCTGGTTATTATGGGATCAGTGCTGGGAAGAGGCAGGTGGAAAGGGGAAAATGTGCCCCTGGGGCCACAGGGGAGGATCCCCCAGGCAGACTGTGCACCTCAGAGAAGTCCTCAGGGCAAGGCTGCTATATTTCCGCTTCTCTCCCTCAGCCGTAATGTTTGTGCTGTGCCTCACTTCCAATATGGAAACAGTTATTTCTTAAATCACAGTTTCGTAATGGGGCTGGAAATAGGGCTCGGCTAAAAGGCTTCTTTTGCTTCAACAGCAATGACCACGCGTAGCTATTGCTGACCTGTTAGTTTGTTTTTAATTAGTTCCATTATTTATGCTTGGGGTAAGACTGACCCAAATAGAAGTTTTGCACATGTAGAGCTGACCTAAATATTTCTGGTTTCTCACTCAGCGGAAACTTAATGCTAGGGTAATGCCATATGGAAGCTATTGTTTGTATCTCCATTTTTCATTTTTGTGGGCTTGCTGAAGGATTCTATTTTCTGTAATGCAACGTTTTGCTTTCTATAAGGCAATCTTGTGCTTTCACCTTGAGCTGCAAGGTGTTATGAAGGAGGTATGATTCTCATGGCTTTACAGGAGATGCATTTTTGTCTGGTAGAGGGGGAAGGAGGAGCATCAGGCATCCAAACAACATGGAGGCAGGGAGAATGGGGAGAATACAATGTAATGCTAAAATTCATTAAGTATTTTGTTAATTTCTGCAAATGGCAACTTTCAGAGTAGTGAAGATAAATATGGACTAGGTGGATTTTTTAAAAATCTTATGAAGTTTCAAATTTAGAAACATTTGGAATTTTTTTTTCTGCAAAACTTAATAAATGTAAAAAAGATATTTTCACCCTCAATTAATTTGTGGCTAAAAAGCATGTTAAATCTGAGACATTACAGAGATATCCATGTGATCTGTACAGAAATTCCACACAGAAAATGCCAGATGGAGAAACTGAATTTTATTTAGTAATACTGCAAACATTTCTGTCTGCAGGTATGAAGAATTACATCTCTACAAGTTAGTGTGCTTATTCATTCAGAAACACCACTGAAAAGTATGTATTTATAAGAGACCATTACCCCTCTGCCAAAATATGACAAGTCAGGCTTCTTCTGGTCATTCTTCCTTAAGAAGAGAGGTCACTGGCCTTGAATCTGAGCATCTTCTGTGCTGTTCCTGCATTCTTGAGGTAAGGGACAATACCCAAGCATAATCTGATGATCAGACACCTGGACTGGGACAACACCACTGACTTTCAGGGGGAATCTCCAAAAATCTCTTTTTAAATAGATTAATAAGACAGAGCTCTGATCTTCTTCTGCAATGCAACAGTTTCTCTCATCACAATAAAATCTTCTGGGTTAAAGTTGGTCATCACTGTTACGCTACTTCAACTCTTTTTCCTTTAAAATGAAACAATATTGGCATGTGCATCTCATGCCAATTTTAAATGAACAAAGTATTAACATGGCTGAGATTTTGAAAGGAAAACTGATTCAGAATTGTCAGCAGTATAATAGGGACTCACATTAGGTCTAATTTTTGAGGTTGTAGCTGAAGCACGGTATAAACTATGCTTGGTAGGGAATGGTATTTAAAGTGAGCTTTTTTGAAATCTCTATGGGATATTATGATTATTTTGTCAATTAAAAAAGAATAATAGTAATTTTGCTTGTTATAATTGAATACTTCTGTGTTGCTGTTAGCCAAGAAAGAAAAATGGGTTGACTATTTCTGTTCCTCATTGTGATATGAAGGATAGAGACATGTGGAAGATGATGATTCTACTTTTATGATAAGCTTCAAGTGCTAAATTTAATTTGTTCTGTTCTGGATCACAGGCCTCTTTAAATGTACATTTTAGCAGGTTTTCTATTTATGAATTAGATTCAGATCCATAATCTAGAAATGTTCCTGCTGATTGATAAACTAGTTTAATGTACTTAAATTAAATTTTTTGGTTTCTACAAAAAACATATTTTAACAGAAGAACATTTCACCATATTTTTTCACTCTAACATTGATAGATTTTTGTACTATTTAGGAGAAGAACACAGCACAGGTTCTCCTTGGTAGTGTTTGTTTTGGCAAAACCTGGCAGCTCATATGTGATTTAGGTTTTAAGATTCAGTGGAGCAGATGCTGCTTGGTTAAATGACAATTAGAACTTACTGAAATTTAGCATTTAGGGATTGTTCATTTTTTAAAAATTATTCCAGTCCCAAATGGGCAAAAATCCTAGTAGTCAGCACTGCTTCAGGAGAAAGAATTACACACTTATTTTGGAGCAGACAGACAAGAGCATACATTTCACAGTACCAGGCGTGTGTGTGGTGCAGAGCCTATGGGTCCAGGAGAACCTAACCAAGATCCTCTGGACTTTCAGACTTTTTTGGATAAAACAAGAGCTTTGGTCTTAAGAGTTCGCACTAATCGGGCTCCCAAGAACCACCTGGTTCTCCAGCAGGAAGCCTAACACCTCTGCTAACGTTGTGCTTGTTTCCCAGGTTTGCAACCTGGCATGCTCCAGCACTGTAAAGTAAAAAGCTCTGAGGTATCCATCAGTCTTATGAATCCAGATATGGCTGCTGTTGGGACTCATATTCCCTTTTACTGCAAAATCCATTTGACTGGTTTTCCAAGAATATAACTCCGAGTTTTGATATAAATAATCAGACCAGCTCAAACAATAGCTGGGATTTGTTTTGGGTTTGTTTGTTTTTCTTATTCTTAATCTTATTCTTTTTCATTCTTAATCTTATTCTTATGTGTACTCTTATTAAAAATTGTCCAAGAGTTTCACTACTTTTACCGTTTAAAACTTGTAATATTACTTGCTTCAGTCAGGAACAGTTTTTTAGCTATATAAAAAAACCCACCACCACCACCACTGCCATCACCATTATTGGAGAGCAGAATGTGACTCAAGACAACATATATTCCCTAATACTTCAGTATTCCATCTGCTGAGCCTAAGAAATAATTTAACAAAGAACATGATTACTGATGAGAGTTAACCAAAAATCTTGTGCCTGGATGTAACTGAAAAAATATCTATTTCTTATCTGTTGTGTTAACTCATTTTATTGGATGTAAAGAGCCTTACCAGTGATGTAAGACAAATCAACTGCTCGTGTTTCCAAATGACATGATTTTAACTTTATCAGAGAATGACTGTTTGGGAAAACTTGAAAAAAGCTGTAAGATTGCAACCTGTTTCCAATACCATTCTCTTTTAAATACCAATTCTTAGTAACAAGCATTATCACTAAACCATTCTGACGACCCTAACGAGGTTTTGGAAATAAGACAGTGACTAAGAAAAAATGTGCAACTTAGTTTGGCTTCCCTTTCTTATAAAGCCTTTCTTTGATCTTCAGCATTTACTATTTTTAGTACCTATTTCTATCCATCCATCCAGGTAGTGCACATACATGCATGTGCACAAGCACACTGATTGCAAGAAAAAGGTGTGCTTTGGAATGAGTACGTACCACCCAGGCATCTGAGTCGGACAGCGTGACATATGGCAGTGAATAAACTAGCTCTGGGTCAGCACCAGAGGCAGTAAGTTTCTGCTCACCTTGCCATGTTACTGATTTGAGGTGCAAAGGTTCTGCCATACTGCCAGAAGATTAATTTTGCATTATGGCCAGTGATTACTATCACATTTTGCCTGCTGTTACCACTGCCATCTGAAAAATTAGAAGGATTCTGAGAAAATCTTTTTTCCTAGCATCATATTCTGAAAAGAAAGGCTACTTTTTATTATCATCATCAATAAGTCAGTGACATCCATCTGCCTTTAATGGGACATAGGCATGGCACCCCCTAAAAGATGCCTTTTGCACTCTGTGGCTGTGATTCCCCATTAGTGCCACTGAAGGCACAGCAGTGAGCTATGCTGCCAGCCCCTCAGGCAAAGAAATAGAAAAAACAGCCTGTTCCTTCCTCTGTCTGCTTGCAGTTGACGCTCTTGTCCTACTGAAACAGTCATGCTTTTGTACAGAGTTGACATGAGCTCCCAGACATACTAATGCATCACACAGTCCTCTGTTGGTGATGACTCTTTCTCCAAGATCTGCATTTAGACAAATAGATTTGGGAGAAAAATAGCTTTTTACATACAGCTCAACAGACACCACATGTTAAAAAAATCTCTTCTGAGCTGAGAACAAACTTCTTGTCTTTGACTTTGAAATCTGCCATATGGCTGGGATGTCTTTTTTCAAAGCCTGATCCATTCAAATAAGAAGCTCCTGCGTTTCCATCCACGGCTTTCAAGGTTTCAATTTATTTTATTAAACGATGGGTTTTCACAGTTACATTGAAGGCAGTGCAGTTGAAATGGAAATGTGATTTGGAATTGTGGATTTCAGTGTCACATACTCAACAGTAAGATGCAAATATTTGTGTTATGTCCCTGTAGTCAATACGTGACTGCAATACGTGAAGCTGACTGCAAAAATCTATGTCTTTTGGCAGCTGTGATTTTTTCAGTCCAGATGGATGCATGTCAGGCGTGTCAAATATTTCTAAAAGACTAAACTAGTAAGGATTTGAAGGAGAAAAATAGAACTACCCAGTCTTCTCTGACTGAACTTTCAATGCCTAGGTCAGGTTCTTCTCTTTATAGTATACTTCCACAAGTGCAGAAGAAGAAAGAAACGTGAAAGCAGAGAGAACATACATCCACAAATAAAGAAACCCAAATATTTTTCAGCTGAACTCTGGCATTTCCATAGAACATGCTGGATCTTATCAAATACTTTTTTGAACAATTAAGACTGATGGCATGGATATTTAAACATATTTTACATGTTTTAAAATGTATTTACTGAGGCAAATAACCTGAAAAATCAATCTAAGCTAGTAAATGTAATTTTGTAGATAAGAAAATTGCTTAGCCAGGTTGGCTGGAAATTAAAGATCATGCAATGTTGTTTTTTTTCTTAGGAGATGGCATAGAATATGTTATTTGCTGATAAAAGTAGTCTTCAGCTATATCCATCCTTTGCGATTAGTTTGGCTGTGTTCATCTAAACTAGATTGATTTCAAAATCTCACTGGAAATTGTATTCCCCATGCATAATAACTCACCTTGACAAGTTTTTGGCAGGAAAACAACCAAGACATTCACAGTAATTAGGCAGCAAGTATTATTCATGATCCTAGGATGCTGACATTTTCTCCACAAAGACTGAAATATTTCCAGCCTGGTCCTAGTGATGTGATTTTAAAAAGATTCGTAAAGTTGAAAATAGGTCATAGAGTTTAGCCCTAATATCTTCTGTCTCACAGTGGTCAGTAGCAGGTGCCAAGGGAAGAACCTAGAGTAGAAAGAGCATGGGGTGGTACGTCTCAGAACAGCTGGACTGTGAAACGGGAATTCAGGGACCCCCTGAGCTAGAGTTTGTTTATTTGTGTTAAATAGTCCTTAAAAGATTTTTCTCCTATTAATTTCGTGATCCTCCTTTTGAACTTGTGCAATCTGTTGTTATCCATAATATACTGCAGCAAGACATTTCACAGCTTAACTGTGTGTTTTGTTTTAAACATGTTTTCTCTGTTTTTGAGACTAACATACATGGGTTTAATTTGATGTCCTTTAGCTTCACATAAAAAGAAACTGGAGTCACTGAATGGATTTTATAGACCTCTGTCATATACCATACTGTCTCCATCATCTTTTTGTTTTAGCTTGATGCATTCTAGAGTACAGATTTGCTGCTGTTATGACAGGAAAAGTTGCCTCCAACGTTTCTCAGACCCCTTTCCATCTCCACTCCCCTGCTTTTTTCTTCACTCCATGCTTATTAACACAGAATCTCTTCAATAACAGTAATAGTTCATGAAAGATATCTTCTGAAAAAGTGAACTTCACCTGACTCTTCAGATTCCATTACCTGCCAATAAAGCCTTGCAGGAACTGTTGTAAGCAGCTTTGTGCTAATCAGAAACTGGTAGATACCCTAGTAACTCTTGGAAAACATATGAATAGGAAATGGACCACATTTTGAGAGTTCTGTACTTTGAAGTTGCATTCCCTCATGTGGCGTTTCCCACTGAAAGCAGAGAGAAAGTGAAAATCAACATTTCCTTCAGTAAGGAAGGACACAGAAATCTCAAGTGAGCAGCTTAAGACTCTGAGTCTTGTTTGCATTCAAGGCCAGCCACTGGGGTACCTCTGAACTGCCGGAGATGTTGTAAGGGATCTTGGCATAAATAAGTGTTACATACCTATAAATTAAAGTAGGAGGTGTTTGGTTTGAAATGGCTCGGAATACTGTACTGCTAAGCTGAAGAGCTTTGTTCTTACAGGCATTTGTGACTACCTCTGCCTAAAATATGTACTTCACTACTCAGTTAGGGAATAAACTCTGCTTCTTTCTGTCCACGAATCATTTTCAGTAAAAGCTGGCCATATATGAAGTTATAACTTAAGGAAGGAATTACTGGGTAACATCTTATGAGCTGCATTATACAAGCAGCTGCAGTAAGTGATCATAATGATCCTTTCAGATCTTAAAGCTTGTGTTACCTGATATCACAGGTCTGCTTTTTCTTATTTGATGGATTTATTCTGCTCAAGGTGATAAAATTCATCTGGTTAGCCATGATGCTGCTTTTAGAAAAGCAATGATGTTTTTCAAAAAATGGGTATCTAGCAACATTTCCAATGAAGCATCTATTTTTTAGTCCTGGAAATGAGTGGTTTGCATATAGTGTATATCAGTGAGTCTGTATGGAGACCATGAACATGATGATGGTCTGGTGGTACAAAGGATTTATTGACATCGGTTTGAGAAGATTGAACCTCAGGTGGGTGATGTAATTATCTCATATTAAGTCTGATTTATCACATCACAGCATTACACCTAGTGTAGTAAAACTGTTCATAAAGATCAAGAGATATTTGCATGTGTTTTCCTTTCTTTCCCTTTCCCTTTCCCTTTCCCTTTCCCTTTCCCTTTCCCTTTCCCTTTCCCTTTCCCTTTCCCTTTCCCTTTCCCTTTCCCTTTCCCTTTCCCTTTCCCTTTCCCTTTCCTTTTCCCTTTCCCTTTCCCTTTCCCTTTCCCTTTCCCTTTCCCTTTCCTTTCCCTTTCCATTTCCATTTCCTTTTCCCTTTCCCTTTCCCTTTCCCTTTCCCTTTCCCTTTCCCTTTCCCTTTCCCTTTCCTTTTTTACCTGGCTGATACCTGTGCCGTACAGTAGGAGCTCCCTGCAAATGATCCTGTGTTCTCTCTCTGTCATTTTGTGCTAGAGAAGGCAACTTTCATTTAGCAAGGTTCTATGCATAGGCCACAATGGTGACAGAATGCAGTAGGCAAGGCAGGAACAGTTCATTTACAAATATCTTCTAAGACCAGATTCACAAAAGGACTGAAAAGCTAGACTTAACCTTTAGATGCCTGTCTCCCCAGCTAGAGTTTGTAGTTCTGAGTTAGATTGGCACTGTGTTAGCCTCTTTGTAAGGAGATGTAGGTACCCAAGAATATCTGTAAAAACCTGGACACTAAGCTGAAATCCAGCTGAAATGGAAAAGGTGCAAGATTGGAGATACCTCATGCAGTCTTCAGTGTCCTACTCAAGACTGTAGTGAAGCTCTGATTATAAATCTGCATACTAAAGTTTGTCATAGCAGCAGGTGTGATCTGGGTGTCCTCATTGTAAAACATGTCCAGAGAGGGAAAAAGAAATGTCGATATCCAACTCTCCTTAATTTCTTAGTGGCTGTGGGGCTCAATGAAGACACCAAAGATATAAGTATACATAATATCAGTAACATAACTGTGATTGAAAGACATAAACCCAGTCTCCTTGTTCTTAGAAATATGTTCGTTTACCCGCTTTCTATTTGTTGAGTAAACATGTGTTTTTTCTGTATAAAGAAAAGCAGCTTCCAGTAGATTGACTGGAAGTCTCCTACCCCTCAAAAAGCTGAGGTCTGTGAGTCAGAAGAGTCATCTGGGAAAGCCAAACTGAAATTGGTTCAAACATGGGAATAAACAGAAACTGTGTTCCCCGTCTGATTTAATATTCTAACTTGAGATCATGGAGATATATCTTAGTGTCAGTGGATTCAGGGACTGACACTCTGAGAGGTCAACACATACACACTGAGAGAGCACAATAGCCCAATCCTGCAAGAAGGATAAGTAAGGTTCATTTCAGCAGTCAATGTCAATAAAGCCTAGGCAGCACTGCAAAATCTAGGTGGACCTACACACAGACCGACTGTTAGCTACAGAAGCCATACATTTAGTGTACACTTGGATAACTATAGGCTTAAAAAAATATTTATGGAACTCTTTATTTTAGTGTTACCTTCTGATTTCCCTTGACTTTACCACATCTTCAAATATGATGCCTTAACAACGCACGAAGAGTGCTCTCAAGAGTACAGCTTTTTACAATGCAAATGGTCTTATTAAGCCAGTCAAATGTATACTATAGGGAATAGTAATAAAGGTAGTGTAAACTTATGCATTTTATAGTGATGGCAAAAGGAACAGTGATTATGTGTCTCTTAAAAAAAGCTAAAATTCTTTTGCTTTCAGGATAAGGATTCAAGATCATTTTTTCTTCTAGACATCCAAGGATCACACATGAATATCAAATTCATGAAGGACTATTGCTACTTCACCTTTATAATTGCATATATTATATATTTTTCTCTCCTACATGTCTTTTCAGGACTTTACATGTGCCTGAGGTAGAGTTATACAGAAGGGGAGGGTAAATATAGAGCTCCAGCTGTGATGACTAGAGATAAATGCCACTTTTGCTTTTTGACATTAATGATACATTTACATAGTTACTAACCAATACTTCTAAGATCTGATTTTTGGCAAGTGTTGACCTTTACTCTTCCAAAACACACCTGTGTAGTACACATGCTCATATTAACACAGAAAGAGACTAACAGATACATGGTGAAAACATACCTAAAAAATTTGAGCCTAAAAAGATCATTGTAGAGAGAAAAATGTAGAACACTGAAAACAAACATTCATGAATGTTTCAGTTAATAGTAATTGAAAGAAAGATACATCAAGCATCGGTAAGAAAAATCAAACTAGCAAAATGAGAATTTCCACTTGGACAGTGCTTAAAGCTGTCTGAAAAGCACAGGGGAAAATCTACCCAATTCTCTTGACTCTTTCTGTCGTTGTTCACTGAAACACATAAACGGTACAGATAACTTACCCAGGTCTTCCATGTCTCCTTGTGCTTCTCCTGCATCCACGCTCATACCAATCAGAATTTTGTCTGCCAGAAAAGCAAATTACTGTGCCACTTCTTCAAGTGTGTATTTGCTCCCGATCAAAGGCATGTTTTTGCAGTTACTTGACAGAAAGCTGTGAATTTGACAGCCAGCTGATCTAAGAGGAGGAACAAGGCTGTGTGTCTCTGTGACAGGCAGGCAGGGAGAGGAGTGAGCTGTGAACAGAAAAGCCTGAAAGCTAGAGTTATGCCTGGCACTTTGCAGATTTTTGACAGTTCAAACTTTGACATTTTTAAATAACCAGGTTTATATGTAGATAGCACATGGTGGTTTTGTGGCAACTTAATTCTGTGTACAACAGAAATACCTCTATAAGTCCATAGTTTTCCAAAGGGTTTAATAGTGCTAATACAAACACTTACTGCTTTTTAATTAATGGTCAGCCACATCTGCACCTTTCTGTGCACAGTGCTGTGCAAATACAGACAAAGTATTGGACTTTTCCAATATTCATATGTAAGAAAGATCTGATAAAATTTCAGAAAGGCAGTTTTACAGGCAAAACAACAGATGGTCAGCAAGTGGAAGTCAGCAGAGCTGACTGATTTCAGTGTCACTGTGAAAGTTATAAGTGGAAATCCTAACCCAGAACCTCTTGACTATAGCTATACTGTTTCATTCAAATGTTTTTTTTTTCTAGAAGACAAATATCAACTGTAAAATGTACTCTTTTATAAGCATTTTATATTTTCTAATCCTCTTTTTTTATGTTTCATACACATACCATGCACTTAATTACGGCTTTTTGTGATGTGAAATTTCTTGTAAAGTTTATTGAAAACAGAGTGAGTCTAGAGATTCAGAGGAATTGGTTATGAAATTATTTACAATGAGGTCACCGTTCCAGCATGACTCTTTCTAGTTAATGTCTTTCACTAAGGCATAGAGGAAACAAAATACATCACATTTAACAGTATGTTACACTAAAGTTTTGTTGCCATGGAGACAAATACTGTGTAGATGAAGTCATAAATTCTCTAGGAGGTGCTAATAACTCAGTAGTGCTTAATAACTTGTTGAAAAAGTCCACATTCTTGTAACATTTCAAAGGGGGTAACAATAAGTCATGAAAAATGCTGAAATGCAGAGCTTGCTTTAATTGTTGCAAATACTTAGCCCACTAAAATTTCTCTCATGTCTTTTTCCATGCACTCTTTGGTACCATAGCTATGTTAGACATAGCGTAGGTCTTGGTATGAAAGGGATAGCTTACCTTGTGGCAGTAGCTGCCTCCATATGAAGCCAATGATACCAAAGTAGAGGATGTTTCTCCTTGTTGATACTAATGTAGAGGATGTTTCTTTATGTTAAGTATTCTCATGAAAAGAAAATGCAGTTTGCATATTTTAGCAGTACCTGACAGGAATGGAAGTGCTGGGGTTCTTTCACAATACTTAAATCACTAGGAAGTACAACAGGCTGTGAAGAAATGTCTACTATTTGCCCCAAACTCAAGATGCCCAAGAGGATGAACTATTTTTTGGAGTCTAATAATTTATGCTTTTTGAGGTTAATAATTTATTTAATTGATTTTACTTTGTTCATCTCAGTTTTCTATGGCCTGTCCTTGACGGAAAAGCAGATGTCCAAATATCATTTGGCTGAAATCTAACAAACTGCTTCCTGAGATTTCTGACCTACCTACTCAAACCTTACAGTGCCATTCTGATCCTGTTAAGTCTGATGGGACTTTTGCAATAAATTTCACCATGGCATACATTTCATCTTGCTGAAATAAAATCTGAAGTGGCTTCCTCTGAGTTCTCTGAGTACTGATTCCTCTGTTCAGGTCACTGGAATTATGATATGTCTGAGCCCATTTCTAATCAGTGAGGGAGATTATCACTGCTCACAAAAAACCTTGCGAGGGCCGATTGCAGCCTGCCAGATTCATGCATCAGAAGGACACCCACATCTTTGTTGTCCCTCTCCTTCCAGGTGGTTGTCTTGTTTTACAACAATGGTGTACAACAGTCCCCAGCACTCTAAAGAAAACAACAAGATGTGTTTGCAAGTAAAACTGAGAGGTTGCCCTTGCTGGCTATGATTTCAAGAGTGTATTAGAGAGGATAATTAAGTCATCTGTCTCCCATCTAATATCTGACATGGTGTGAAAAATATGTGTTGACTCCTGGCGAGCTGTGGGAGTGTTCTGTTTTCAGTTTTGAACAGAATGGTTTTCTACAACCGGCTAAAAACATGGTCTGATTTTAATAACTATTTTCTCACATTATTCAACTTTTCTTTCAAGTCTTGAATGTGTACCCCTTTTTTGTTTTTTTCAGAAGGAAATGCACAGATGGACTCCAAATGCTGATGCGGACGGGGAACATCTTGAAGGAAAAGGTAGCTGGCATTTAAGGTTAGGAGTCTGACATTTTTACCTGAAAGTACAATCCTAACCTACATGCAGAAGTTTCATGTATGCAATTTCTGCATTCAGTGGCATGAATGAAATGCAGATTTTACAAAGGAAAATAGTACTCTTGACATGTCAGACTGCTGCCAGCTAGGCTGTTATTGATGGAAGACACAAGCCTCTGGGTTTACATTGCCATCATTGGCTGCATCTTGGTGATGGCTCCAGAAACACTTCCAAGCTACTGCTGTGGGTGTAGGCTTTGGCCTCATCTTGTTGTGGGGTGGGAAGCGAGGGAGCATCTGCCCCAGTCATGTATCCTACACCTTGGTTTTCATGGGAAGAAAACAAAAAAAACATGGGCTGGTAAGAAACACCATGTGTTTTACCCAGGCATCTGATGTAAGAAGTTGAGGGGCAATGACCTGAGGGTTCAGCAGGCCATGAGTTTGCATTAAATATACACAGAGCTCCTATGACTCCAGTTCTGACAGACATCCCTGATAATCAAGATGCTTGTCTTTGAGCAGGCCTTTCTCCCATTGAGGTCAGTGAGAAATAATCACTTCCTTAAATTTAATTGAGTGCTTTGTTGGTTAGGACTGGTATTTAAGACTAGGCCAAAATACTTTTCTGAACTGATGCCTCAAAACAGAATATGACCTCATAGGATAATAATGTAGGGTGCAATACAATTTATCATTTTTTACTGCACTGTGGTAATATCCTGTGGTGGGTTTGCTCTGGCTCCATGGTGCACCTCCGCCTCCTCCAGCTCCCCTGGGTGCTCCCTCTGCTGTTTCTTACATCTGCTTACACTGCCATTGCCTGCCCAGCCTTTTTCTGCCCTCTCTGACTCTACTCAGTGGTGCCCAGTGAAAGGATGAGAGACCATGGGCACAAACTGAAACACAGGAAATAAGACTTAAAAATGAGAAAGCCCTTTTTTTAATTGTGAGGTTGGTCAACCACTAAAGCAAGTTGCCCAGAGAGGTTGTGGAGCCTCCGTCCTAAGAGATATTAAAAATCTGACTGGACATGGTCTTGTGCACCCTGCTCTAGCTGACCCTACTCTGAGCAGGTCTGTGTGTGGGGAGAGTGGACTAGATGATCTCCAGAGGGACCTGCCAACATCAACCATTCTGTGAGTCTCAGTGCTGGGGCCAATACTGCTTAACCTCTTCCTTAATGACCTGGATGATGGGGCAGGGTGCACCCTCAGCAAGTTTGGTGATGATGCAAAACTGGGAGAAGTGCCTGGCACATCAGTTGGGTGTACTGCCATTCAGAGGGACCTCAACAGGCTGTAGAACGGGGCAGAGAGGAACCTTATCATGTTCAACAAAGGGAAATATCAAGTCCTGCCCCTTGAGAAATAAACCCATGCACCGATCCAAAAAGGGAGCAGACTGACTGGAAAGCAACTTGTCAGAAAAGGAGCTTGGGGTCCTGGTGGACAACAAGCTGATCATAAGCCAGCAGTGTGTCCACCTGGCAAAAAAGGCCAACAGCCTCTAGGCTGCATTAGGAGGAGCACCGCCAGCAGGTCAAGGGAGGTGATCCTTCCCCTTTAGCCTGTGGAGAGCACATGGACTGCTGTGTCCAGTGCTGGGCTTCACAGAACAAGAGAGAAGGATCTGTGAGGAATAAAACAAGCAACTTCCTTACCTCTTTACTTCATTGGTGCAGTTCAGGAGGAAAAAAAACCCCAAACTTTCCCTATGAGTTCTTCAATTATTCCTTTATTCAGTTCAGTTATTCAGTTATTCTCTTTCTTTCTGCCTAACGGGGAAGAAGAAAATTTGTGATGTGTGAGAAAAAAACGAAATCCAACAGCCTCAGGATATGAAGGAAAGTGGAAGCAGCCCATGACTCTTGGAGTGATGCTGACCAACATTTTGGCAGGGACCAGCGGGGGGACAAGGTTTGCCTTTCTGCAGTGCTGCTGGGCAAGGCATTTGCAGAACATTTCAAACTCTTGGAATTAGGAGCCCTCTTCTCAGTGGGCAGAAATAGGATTTCTTTGATACGATTCCAGCGACTTCAGATACCTGTTTTAATACGTTTTGACAGAGACCCCTATTTCTTTCCACTGAAAGAGAGCTTAGGTCACTAAGAGACAGAAAATTGCAGTTGTTAATGTTATGTGAGATTGTACCCACCATGAACAACCGCACAAAAATGATGACAGTTTGGAAAAGACTCAAATTTTTTATCACAGCTCTCATAAAATTCAATGTCCTTCTGAAATCTCAAGACTAGGAGGATAATAGTCAGTACAGATGACTATCAGCTTTCACTTAAAATAATGAGTTTGGTTTTGTTTTTTTTTTTCTCTCCAACATACCATTATGGAAATAAGCTTGAAAATGACCATAAAACATTTAGAAAACAGATATGCCAAATGGTATATTTTGCATGCCATGGGAGCTTAGACTCAAGCTTGAATGCTTGGGCTTGATATTATTAAATACAGAGCACAACTAAACCTCTAGTAAAGGTGAATTTCTGGGGAAAAAAAAGGTATGTGAAGCTGCTTTTCTTCTTAATTTTTGTCAGTTTCTAGGAGGTTTACATAGGTTCTGAGTGATCTGTACTGACAAAATGATTTTTACCTACAGAAAAATACAAAAAAGGAAGGTTTTTCCTTAGAAGCAAAATGGGTGATGGATGAAAACCTGGAATTTCTTGGTTGCAATGGATGTACTTGGCAGGAGATAAAATTAAAAAATGCTTGAAAAAAAAGAGTATTATCTGAGCTCCTGCGTACACAGGTATGTTCCAGGAAGTCTGTCTGTGAGAGTCTCTGCAATGACCAAGATTTGTTCTGTACAGCAGAGAAGGGGGAGGACATCTCCCCTTTCTCTGTTTGCCTTGGCCCAATCCCCTGTCCTGGCATTGGCTCAAGCTTTTTGGACGCAGCTGGTAGTGGTTTCTTGTGAACCAACTGAACACTTGCTGAGCTTAATCACCATCCTCTGACCACTGTGCCAGGGAATGCAGGTAGTAGCCTGTGCTTTTTGGTGCAATGAAAATGACTGATGCAAAAAAATTGCCCTAGCAGAAATAGCGACTTTTAAGATGGACATCTGACTGAAAGTAATGTATCTATCTATATGTATACATGCATGTATGCATATCTATATTCACAATACAAACAGCAAAATTTAGTGATGTGTTGCCTCATATGTACTACTTCATATCATCTAATGGTGATGTGTATTACCAATAGTGCACTATGCTTTCTAGTAGGATTTGAAGGACACCTTGAGTCAGGTCGAGAGCATGTCCTGCCTGATTACAGCATTTGTTTGGACTTTTTCTTCTCTTTGCGGTTGTGGCTCTCTTGGCTGACCCCTGCTTCCCCACAGGGCACAACACGTTGCCCTCTGGCCTCTGGTGCCAGTGGGGGTGACGTGGCTGCCAACAGGAGCGCCACCCAGCATCCCGAAGGGATTGAATTGGACTCATTTCATGTTGCTGGATCTCCAGCTTCCTGCTGCTCCGAGGAAGTGGCAGAAACGAGGGACCCCATTAAAGGCCCTTCACCTGCAAGTTGCCAACAACAAATGCCACAGTGCCCTCCTCTGAGCTCTCCTGTTTCTCCAAACGTCCTTCTTCAGAGTTGGAAAACGACATCTCAGTTCACGTGGTCTTCTTTCTTTGTCAGTCCCCTTGGCTCCAGAGAGGCTGCAGCTGGGGGGCCAGGCGTAACTTCAGTGAGAGATGGGCCTGGGATGACTCTGAGTCCCGCTGCATTTTGGAGGCACCTCCTTGTAAAGAGCATGCCCTGTGCTGCGCCAGGCACTTGGGGACATGCAGGGTCTCTCTCCATGGCTCTGCGCCCTTCCTGGTAGAGAAGAGAGGAACCGGAGAGGAAAGTATTTTCCCCTGACCTCTCCTCTTCATGACTACAGTCTCAGCCTCTCTGTGTTTCCACTTCGAAACCAAATCTCAAGGAAGAAACTGGCAAAACCCTACTTTCCTGTCTGTTACAGATTGGTGTGGGGCCGTTTTAAGACACGGGATACCCAAGTGAACAGCTGGCCAGGGAGGTGGCATCTTTCAGTTTCCTCTTTTTGAATAAATAACGATCTGATATGAAACATGGAAAATAACATTGTTGTCAGATTGTTTTTTTCTAAATTAAAAAAATTAATTTAGTTTGGTAATGCAGGCGAGTATCAGTGGGAGCTTTTAATGGACATTTACTTTTCTCTTCTCTCGGGAATGAGTACACCAAGTATGAGACTTTTAGGTTTTCCTTCCCAGTCCAAGGAGATGCCGTTCAAGCTTTATGAAGTCAAGGATGGAAGGCATAGGGAGATACTCACTTCCCATGTCCTTTCGGTAAGTGCATCTAACCAGCTTCCCAAGTTCACACAGGAGAAACTGTGGGCGTGGCACGTTGAGATGGTATCCCTTGCCAGTCCCCCTTGCCTTCCATGTAGATACTTAACTTTCCATAAAGGTTTACACTTTTCGTCATAAGCAGGATGCCTTCGTAGCTGTCGGATTCACAGCCCTTCTGAAAAATGGCTTCTTCCAAAGAAGTACCTGTGCACTCTGGTATGAGTTCATCTGCATGGAGGAGAGGAGTGTGTTGACTTTCCTGTACAGACATTCTGCTGTCGGTCTAATCGACATGTGGCTATCTCTCTGTCGTGATATTAGTGCCATGAATGCTAAAACATAGGCAAGACCTTACTTTTATGTTATTAGTACAAAATATGTGAAAATGCAAGTTCTCGTGGGAAAAATAGCACTTTCAAAGCACTTTGCTGAATTTAAGCTGTTTTTTTTCTTTGCTAAATCTTATTTTATTAAAATAATGATGCTACAATTAGAAGCATAATTATCAAACTAAGCTGTTTTTCTATAGGAAAAATAACACAATTTAAAGGATTAAAGTTGGGAACAATTATGCTATCATGAGGCAGCCATGCTCAAGCTTTCTTGGTCAAGCCAGCCCAGCTTTCTTGTTAATTCAACAGAAGCAGTGGCATCAATTCAAATAGGTCTGTGCCAAAATACATGAAGAAGAACTAATAAACTTTGAAACAGGAAAATGTGGAGAACACAGGCAAAGGCCTTTACACCTTTGAAGAAATATGTAATACCATAGTGTCCACTAGTGGAATCTGCCTTCAGACTACCTGGGAGATGGCTGAGGTGCGAGATTGTATGGGGAAAACTGTCCTGCTGGATCAGACCCATGACATACCTTTTCCAGAAAACTTTTTCTAACAGAGGCCTACAAGCTCTGCCTCAGGGGAAAGTGGAGTTCCCTTTCGCATTCCTCCCTCCCCCGAAATCTTCAACAACTGTGAAAGAAAAGTCTTCTCCTTGCTCATGGTGGAAGGTGGCATAGACTTTATGGTAAGATGATGTATTAGCCTACTGAAAGGCACTTGGGAGGGAGTGGTTAAGGTTTTTTTCAAACCTCTGGTCATTTTATGTTCCTCATAAAATTATCTCACCCTAGTTTGAAGTCTTTGCTGCAGTGAAATCTAGGGTCAGTGAGACATAGCAGCTGATTGTAGATAGTGCTAAAAATTTTCCTTCTACATTTTAATTAACATTCAATTTTATTTTCACATTTTTATGTTTTCCTTTCCAGTTTGTAGTCAGTTTCTTTTTCTTCCTATCTTTCTTTTTAAATCTTTTCTGAAGCTTTTTATTTTACATATAATTCAGGCATACATATTGCGGAGATATATTTCTTCTCATGAACAGTCTATTCATGTAGTAATGCATTTGGTATTATAATTATTCAGAGGCAATTTTGGTAAAGAAGATAACCAATGCCACAAAGTGGCCCAACAGAAAAGAAGAGCTAAATCATGTTATTAAATAGTTTACTACTAACAGTAGAACACATTCTGGGCGAAATACATTTTCTGGCTCTGTCTGCACTGACTTGGATCTGAATCGGCTCTGAATTGAATGAGAGCAGCTGACTTCAAGTGGAAGTCCTCAATATCTTCTCCTTAGTTGTATGACAAAATGCTGCTTGTCTTGTCTTGCCTATCCATTCAATACATGTACTCAGAAGTATCGAGATCAAGAATAAATTTGCCTTTTACATTTCTGTTGTGTTTTCTTTTGTATGTTTGCACTGTGCCATGAAAAACCATCTGTCCTCAGGGAAGGATAAGGGCAAAACCAGAATGCAGTTCTGTTCTCAATGTGGCGTCAGATGAAGTGCCAAGAGACCAAGCATTGGTTTTTAATACTATTCCTGTCTGGTTTTAGGGGAGCCACAAGGCATGCCTAAGCAGCCATGATTTAAGATGGAAGCCCACACCTTGCAGAGAAATGCATGCTTCCAAGGAATTGAAGGATTAAGAAGGAATGGGAAAGGAGTTCCTAACTGCTCTGGGAACAAACTGTAAACCCAGTTCCAATGACAACACTACTTCGGGGGACTTTTATTAAATTAAGGAGAAAAAAAAAAGAGGCTTGAGTACCTTTTCCTCTCAGCTCACAGGGCCACGAAAGCCACCGTGACCTCAAATCTTCCCTCTGTGTATCACCTTTTCTGAGCTGCTCTTCTTTCGTGCAGTCTAAGGCATTCCTTTGATTTTGGCAAGAATGCATTACTTGTTGGGGATTTTTTGCTTAGATTACTGGGTACTGGCTGGGAGGGAAAGAGTGGTCATTGAAATTATGTGGTATTTCTTTGACCTCTCCTTTGTTTGCTTGCTTGTTTTTCTTGTCTTTGTTTGCTGTTTTGTGGCCATGTTGCACAACAAGTTATAAATATATGATGAAACTAGAGGATGGCTTTTGATAATGTAATGCATTCAAGAGTCTTTTTTCTATATGTTTGTTGATGACGTGAGGCAACATATATTGAAATGTCTAACAAAAATAAAGAACCTGGGGACATATAAATAATTAGAGGCCACACTCTTCTTTCAGGCTCCCTATAGCACATTGTACTAATTTATAAATGGAACAACTTTAACCCCTGAACAGCAATCTGCCCCTCCCCTGCCAAATCCTATGTAAGCAAGGAGAAGGGCCATGCAATATGGTAAGTAATCTTATCCTTTAATTGTTTAGATCGTGTTGCATCATTGGTCTCTAGGCAGAGTTTGTGAGGGTTTCATGGGGCATACTGGGCATTCCAGCCCAAAACCTCTGTTTCAAACTGTATCAACAAACCTCAGTGATGTTGCAAAGTTCAAAGCAAGGAGAGGAGGGAGATTTTTATTTCAAAATAAAATTTATTTCACCCATTCACATGCATGCTATCATATCCACCTATTTGCAATCAGCTGAATGTGGATTTCCACCTAGTCTGGACAGAATTACCTGAGGTGAGACAGAGGACAAGAGACGCAGCCATTGGAGGCTGCTTCACGTCTCCTGGATTGCCCCTGCCTGGGTGTCCTGGGAAGCTGCGCATAGACGAGATACTGACAAAGTGCTAGTGTGAGTGCCATCAACACCTGCAATTCTCACAGCCCTTTTTCTGCCAGTCCTGAGGCTTCCATGCTCAGATGTTCCCCATCATACCTGGTCATACCAATCACTGAACCACAGAACCGCTTCTACTAGAAGGGGACTGAGGAGGTCTCTTGTCCAACCCCTGGCTCAGGGCAGGGTCAAGAATGAGTATAGACCTGGATGCCCTGGGTTATGGCCACTCAGGTCATGAAGGCTGACCTTCAGGCTCAGGGATCCCACAACCTCTCTGGGCAACCCACTCCGGAGCGCCAAGACCAAGCCCGAGTGCTCCCCCACCAGACAAGCTCCAACACTTCGCATGTCTCTGTTGGCAGAACGTAGCGTCAGGCGCCGAAGAAGCCATGGGGGAGAGAAGCTCTGCTGCAAGGCATGGCAGCACGAGACAGACGCCCCAGGCAGGGCCGGCGCAGGCAGCAGCAGACTCCCAGTGCCCCATCTGGCTGGGAGACATCAAAAAGGCAGCCTACGTGGCCTACTGCATGCACTGCTTCTGCTTTGCATGCATCCAGCGGTGGGCCAGGCGGGGCCATGTCTGTTGGAGAAGCTGCTGCACTCGGTGCGAGGGGATGACGACTATGAGGAGTACATGGTCGGCTTGCCCGCCCGCCTGCGCAGGAGAATGGCCACGGAGAGGGCCCGCAGCCGGTCCCCGCAGCAGCGCTACAACCTGCGCAGGCAGCCCACCGCTGCCGACCAGCCCTCAGCTGGCAGAAGGGGGCCTGCGACAACCCACCGCGCGTAGAGGCAGAGCGCAGCTCTGGGACCCTCCAACACCACCTCCCAGCAGGCTCCCACAGCCAGCGTTTCTCGGGCACCAACCCCGCCGAGCCCATCTCAGGAGCCAACACCACTGAGTGCTTCTCGGGACCCAAGACCACCAAGCGTAGTGGAGCGCCCGGCTGGCCCTGCTCGTGCTCCGGACCTGTGTGATGGCACGGTGCGGCCGCAGGTCCCCGGCATGGGAATGTCCCTCCAAAACCACATGGCGACACTCGTGCAAGAACATGCACGTGTTGTTGTGCAATGGCTCAGCAGAGAGGCCCACCGTCTGCTGGGCTGGCAGGGTGCCCGTGCTGCCGGAGGGCGGGAGGGCAGCCCCGTGGGTGCCCCTGGCCCTGCTGCCTCCCAAGGAGGGTCTCTCGGCCCCCGCCCAGCCCCCTCCGGCAGCCCAAGATCCAGCGAGGACAAGCTCCCCGGCACCTCATCCGCTGCTGTTGGTGGGGGTCCCGGCAGCCACCCCTCTGCTCCTGTTGCCATCCCTCCGGAGCAAGAGGAGCCCCAGGAGGAGCCAGGGGAGGCTGTGCCCAGGCCATCCAGTTCCAGCCAGGGCAGTGAACGCTCCCCTGGGGGGGCACGGCGACCCCCAAAGAGGAAGACCAGCACCCCGGAGGCCTCTCCAGCCAACAAGAGGCCAGCACTGCCTCGGTGACCCTGGAGGGTGCCTCGGGGGATGGCCAAGCCAGGACTGGGCCATCAGCTGGGGCATGCGCCAGCCCTCAAGGGCTCCCAGCCCCCCAGATCCAATCATCCAAATAAAATAAATGCATGAAAACTACAGAAAAAGTCTCAGTGTTACTACAGCGCAGGTGGCGTTGCTATCCTCACTCCTTTTGGCTTTTTCGCCAGGAGGGGTGGGATGTTAATGCCGAGGGGTCCTTCTGCACGTGCCAGGTACTATTTTGTTGTTCCCCCCAAAGGCAAGCGCTGCCCAGCGCCAGGCCTGCGTCTCTGCAGCTGGTCCCGGCGCAGGTGTTTCCAGCCGGGGGGTCTCCAGGGCCAGCCCGTGCCCCACTGCTCATCACCCCGGGCCCGGCCTCCTCCTCACCGCACCCTCTGCCCCCACGTCCCGGGGCTCTGCTCTCCTACCAACCTGCACTGCCCGGCCCAGCCTCGCTACGGCGGCGCCCAAATCCCTCCTCCTGCACGGAGTCACGACTTGGTGCTGCTCTCTGCATCGCCCTGGGGCCGTACCCTGCCACACTTTCATAAGGGTGACGAATGCGCCATGGCCAGCTGGTCAGCAGAGGAAGTGCTGTGGCAGCTAAACCCAGTAAAAGTTCCACTCTCAGCTGGCCAGGACATGTCCTGTCACAGCAAGCCTGAGCACCCTGTGCTTTGGAGGCCTGGGAAACTGAGTTACAGGGCCTGTGGTCTGCTACTAGCAATGGCAGTGCCATGTTCCTGGGCTGCTGGACACAAGGGATGGGATGCAGGGGCACCCCACCAGGGCTACTTTCACACCGTGGGGCAGCAGTACGGGGACAGGAGATCAAGTGAGGTTCAGGTCCACAGAGGACCAGAGGCACAAGCCTCTGGCAAAAAGTGTGAATGCCTTGCACCAAACACTTCTTCAGGGCTGCTCTGGTTTAAACGGAGGTGTTGGAAACACACCCACCCTTGTGTGATCTGGGGGTGTTACGAGCCATTCGAGGAGTTCTGTGTGAAGCTCCACCATTTGCGGTGCACAAAGGGAGATTGTTGTGGCTCAGAGATGAGGCAAGTGTTTCCAAACGCATGTCAGCTTATAGGAACTGAAATGCCATCAGTCTGCAGGGTCTTCTCATCTCTCCAGAGTCTTTCTAAGTGTATGTGCATCCCTGGGGGAGAGATCTGCTGTTTGTTTCTCATTTGGTTTGGTTTTCAAAGCCAATGCTGCAACAGGAAATGACATGCTGGGGGGCTTCGTCTGACCTGACAGAGCAAAAACTGGACAGCTCACAAAAGCCGTGGAGGTCGAACTGCGCCACTGTTTGCTCTCTTGATGTGCATGGCCTTTTAAAAAAAAGCAAGCAAGCCAAAACAAAAAGAAAAGCAAGGAAAAGCAACCCAAAGAAAGTAAGTTACCCCTCACAAAGCAGCCAGCACCTCCTTGCAGGGCAGTGCTCTAGCCCCACCATCCCGCTGGCCTCCCCTGGGCCCCTCCAGTTTGCCAATGTGCCTCCTGTATAGGGCCTCAAATGGGAGGCAGTGTCTTGGGTGAGGTCTCATGGGTGCTGAGCAGAGGGGATCAACCTGCCGTCCCCTGGCACCCCGTGCTGTGCCCTGCTCACAACACCCTGGGACCTTGCTGCTGCCTGGGCACAGGCCTGGCCCCTGCTCAGTTCGCTGCCCATTCGCACCCAGCACCTTCCCCCAGACTTGGTCCCCAGCCCTGCCAGCATCAATGCTGGGGTCTGCCAGCCCAGGGCAGGGCTGCCTGTTCCTCCTGCCCAGACTGCCCAAGGTCCAATCTCCTGGCAGTCTGGCCCTTGCACGTACGACTGCTTCCCCCTGGTTTTGTACAAACTTGAGAGTGCACTCCACCACCTGCTCCAGATCAGCGATAACGTTACCTCATTCTTCGTATTACAGATCTCGATACATGTCTAACAAGAGGTAGTTGCTATGTCTGCAGTCTGCCAAAATGCATCCAGCACCCCATATAGCTTAACTATTTTTCATTATTATGACAACAGAAGGACCTGGCACTTCTGGCATGGCTGGGTGTTACCTTTTCAGGGTCTCAACCTATCTTCTGAGCAGCTTCCTACCCCTGAAAGGGGGAAATCTATGTTACAGACACTATTCAGTACTTAGCCAAACATCTCAGCAGAGGCCAGAGTAAAAGTAAAGCTTAGTTCCATAAATTTGTCGGTGTTGTTGGCAATGAAAATGCCTAGCAAGTAATACACAGTAAGACTAAGGCAGAACAATCTAGCTTTCAGTCGAATCACTGGTGCCATGAAACAATACCATTTTTGTGGTATGTTTCTCAAAATCAACCAAATCCCTCCTCCACGGGGAGTCATGACTTGGTGCTGCTCTCTGCATCGCCCTGGGGTCGTACCCTCCCGAGGCAGGAGCCCCAAGAAGTTCAACAAGGGGAAGCGCAAAGTCCTGCACCTGGGGAGGGACAACACCACGTGCCAGTACGTGCGGGGGGCTGCCCGGCTGAAAAGCAGCCAGGGAAAGGTAACCCCGTGCTGCTGCCCTTGAGCGCAGGCTTTCTTCCTGCTTTTCCAGATCCAGCCTTGGCTGTTAAGAAAAATATATTGCCTGCCTGAATGTTGAATGCCAGACCCACCACCATTGAAACTAATGGGACCAGCCAATACAGTCATGTATGTGTTACTGTAAAGCTGATGAAATATCACCTTCAAATTTTACACTGAGCTGAGTTGCACAATCAGTCATTTGCTAGCCGTGACATTCCAGTGGGGACAGACTAAAAATACTTTGTGCGATAATATATGCAGGAAATACAGTGCTGAAGGACATACTTATGAGCCAGATGTTTGATTAGCATTCACTGATTTTGGCTTGTGCTTGCTGAAAGAGCTGTGCATTTGAGCAATGGCTTTGATGCCACCTGCTCTGTGCAGGGCCTGATTCTCCATAATCCTTTGCTTTATATTTCCATTTAGACAGTGTGAGGAGGAGTCTTAGATACCACCATTCACAGTCTCGACACCAGGAATGCAACAAGACTGTGAGTAGGGAAAAACACAAAGCTCGCTGACAAATGATGGCATTTATTTGAAAAGATAAAATAAATAAGCAGCAAAGCCTTTTGTATTCACCATCTGTTCAGCAACTTTTAAAAATATGTTTTTACAGCTGATAATCTCAGTTTTTAAGGGGAGGGTTTTTTTCAGCCAGACTGGATGTCCAGACTCTAAGAGTCAAAGATTTTTCACGATTCTGTTCACAGTGACCCAGAAGAAACTTAAGCAGTACCAGGACACATGAAAGTACTGCTGCTGCAAGCTTGACATTTTCTTGAGTCTGACAGGAGGCAGAGAAGGTGTTTCAGACAAGCAATCTTATGCAAAGAGCCGCTCTGTTTCTACAATGCAAATACAAAATGCCTTTTCTTTTTACTTTTTAACCCGAGCTTTTCATTATGAAGTTATTTGCAAAGAACATTTGATAGGTTTTGATAAAAGGGATTTTTTTCTCTCTCTTTGTTTCTTTTCTTTATTTCCCCCCTCATTCTGTCCATGATTTTGCTTTTTCTTACGGTGTTCGCAGGTGTATCTGCACCCTGGGAATATAAGGAGGCTTTTCAAAAAGCATTTCCATGTCCTAATCCTTCTGAGTACAAATCAAATATTGATCTATTTAGGAGAAGTCAGGATTGTAAAAGAGTGTTTATTTAGGAGACAGACCCCATGACAGCTGTTCAGTGATGGGATTCTGGTGCCATGGTAGTAAATACCCTATAAACAGTGGATACAGAGGAAAATAAAACATGAAAGGGAACTTTGATGCCTGTTACCAAGCAACAACAAACATGTAACTTGAGATGTGACAAGCATGTATGTTTTCTAGTAAGCTTTCCAGAGGTCTCGACTTTATAGGCAATCTTAGTTTTGGTTTCAGTTTTGTTATTTTCTTCCTCTGTCCTCACAAAGTGAAAGTGATTGTTTAGAGAGAAAAGAAGGAAAACATTGAATTATCTTCTCTAGTTGTTATGAATATTCTTCCAGGGCAAATGTTTCCTCTGTTTCTTCCATGTGTGTATTCACCACTTTGTTCTCTCTTAAGATGATCTATGTTGATACGTTTTCATCAATACTTGAAATTTAGGGCAAATCATGAATTTGGCTGTGAACTCCTGCCTCTTCTAAACAGCAACTGAAAATGTGTCTTGCTCTTTCTGGGACTGGGATTTTGCCTTTTCTTGTCTCCAGAGAGGGACAGGAGATTTAGGAAGCTTCCTACCTGTAAGTGAGTGGAGTTCCGTGTTCGAGTCCTTTGTCCAAGTTCTCAGCCTCAGGAAATTTGACCGTGTATTTCCTGCATGAGCAAGGGATCAAACGTTGTCAAAAATTAGATCCACCAAGATGGCATGATGGTGATCTTCCTCACTAGAAGTTTTATAATGAAGGCCAAGAATAATTTCCTTTTTTCCTCCCACACCACATTTTTCATTTAGATACCTGTGTATGAGTTGTTCCACCACAAAAAGGGACAAGATGGTTTTTTAAACATTAAGTAGAATTGTGCCTTGTCACATTCCTCAGTGATGACATTGTCTTTTTCTTCTTTGTGAAGAAGGCATTTCTTTGTGGGCTGGCATTTGGAGAAGCTCAGTTCCTGTACCACACAGCAAGAAAGGGAAGACTGGAAGGTTTTTCCATCTACGCAGGGAGCAGATAAATTCTCTCCTAGTTTGATGGGCAGAACAGCCAATGATGTTTATCCCTTTGTTGTGCACTAAAGAGACTGCAAAATATTCTTTTATTTCTTTTCTCAAAAAACAAGCAAAAGAGATTTTTTTTCACTGAATTTCTGGAAGATACTCTAATTGGATGTTCATGAAGGGGGATATACCGAGATATTTCTTCCTCCTGCAAGAAAGCAGGGAGGAATACTGGTTTTTTCCTTCTGTAATTTCTTTTTTCCATCAAAACATTCATCTGATGGATGTGATCCTTTTGGTTAAGTCTGTTCCTTTTTAGGGGAGGAAGAAGGAAGGGGATGTCTTTTTAAAAAAGAAAATAGTAAATTTTTTTATGTGAGAATTCTCTTTTACTAGTTCATTTAATGAGGAAAATATGATGAAGAAGGGAGAAAATAAATTTTAAAAAATTTAGCTTTCCACTTCAGCAACGTATGTGAACTTCTTTTTTCCCAGCCTGCTCTAGTACGCATGAAACTGTGATGAAACTACAATTCAAAAAACATGGTTGTATGTTATCTAGGAGTAACTAGGAATTAAAATCTGAATGTCTTTCACAACAGCAGTATATGCTGTCCAGAGGAGGAACATGGTGTACAAACCAAAAGGAAGAGCTGCCTTACAGGTCAGCAAAGAACTCGTAAATCACAACAAGAGACTTCTTGTAAGTAGTATGAAAGCTGTGATATATAAGAGTGTGGTTACCTAAATCACACATGAGGGTCCTTTCTTGGCAGAAAACACATGATGTGAATGATGAGTATAGCAACATTTACCTTTGTTGCATGGGAGAGGTCAACAGATTCCAAGGTATCAGTTAGGGATTGCAGAACATCTTAAAATATAAATATTTAAAATAACTCAGGAAAGGCTCCTGACACAAAATGCCATGTCCTTATCCCTCAGAGTCAGTGCAATGATAATCTTGAAGCCCTTTCCTGATGAAAGAATCATACGCCTGTTTCTTGCTAGTAGCCCTGTGGGAAGGAAGAATATCTGTTCCTTTACTCTCTGGTGCTTCACTGTTCTCAGCTCCCAAAGTCCACCTTCCTCATTTCTTTCTCTCATTGCTTGTAGGTGCCACAAACTCCACGTCTTCTTCTTCATATGCTGTCAGCCTGATTGTCCTTAACTGTAGCTTGTGAAGAACACAGGCATACGTTTAATTAAGACTGAAGTCTTCTCAGAGACAAAAGAAATACACTTAAATCTAGTTTGAGTTAATACTTTCAAGTCTTTGAAGCACACAGCCTGTATATATTAGAGAAGGGAAAGGAGATCTGCCTCACGTTTCTCTTAACCCATGCTGCCAGCTGTCATACTGCTGTTCTCCTGAAGTCCATGGGACCATCAGGAATTCTCAGTAATGATGGACTATAAATTACATCTGAGAACATGAAGTACAGTTTTCTTTTCAGACAAAGAAACCTACTCATTTTGAACAGCCTAAGTGAAGATTAACACCAAAGTGGAAAACCACCTGAGCCACCCAATTTCATTCTAAACTCAGAGTCCTCACCTCATAAAAGCACAGAGGTAATTGCCAGGTAGTTGAGATGACAGCTAACACTGTTACTAGTAATTATAACTTGATGGAAAATAAATCACAAGGCCAGGTATCTATAAATAAACACCCACAAAGCAGGTCAAATAACATTTCACAGTACCTCCAGCTCAGAAAGCCAAGAAACTGTGCTGACTAGAGCATCATGAACTCTTTGGAAGCAAGCCTCCCCGTTGCTCTCAAAAATTTAAAAGCAAACGTGAAGCAGATGGACTTGCATTTGTCTCTGAACTTCCCACGAAGGCTGGATTTAGGTTATGCTAGATGGGTGCCTGAGCTAGGGAGACAGAAAGACTGTCCCTGAGTAGTGCCTGCCATGGGATGAGTCGTTCTGCACTGTGGATGACATAGGTCCCCTAAAATGTCCCTTTTGCTCTGAATATTTAAAGTCTTTGCAAGACATTCTTGCCTCCAAAGCCTTGTGTCTGGATGGCTTTTACACTTCCAGAAGCCATCCATTCCAGAGCATGCATCCTCCCACTATTGTGCAAAATCTGGGTCTTCCTACCTCCTGCCTCAGGCATCTCAGAGGAAGCCACAGATCCTTTAAGCCTGAAGATTCTGATGGGCCTCTAGCATTTCCAAAGAAGCAGGCTGTAAAAATAAATGGAAAAAAGCACAAGTCTGATAGGGGTCAGAATATCTGTTTGTCAAAAGCAAACCTTTGCAAATCCAGTAAAAATGAGGCTCAGATAGCAACAACTTTCCCTATAAATTATGCTGGCATCTATTATAATATTGCTGCAGCCCCATCACACACCAAGCTCCATCATGCTAGAACAGTATAAAATACACAGAAAAACAGCCCCTGCTCCAAAACGCTGGCTGGGCAAACAAAATTTGTTAGGTATTTACCTTAAAGGTTTACATTCTTAGGGGATTAAAAAGTATCCATAAAAATAGGGCCTTTTTAAATTGGTAAAATATATTGAGGTGGAATATACACCGAAACTATAGAAACAAAGAGCAGAAAAAAAATATGCCTCAAAAAGAAAGTAACTTCTAATTTTAGAAATTCGGGGACATATTTTTTAAATTGGTTGGTTAGGTATATTCTCATCACTGTTATTAACAAAAGACGTAAGGCTTTTGTAGTTCAGTATTTTTTGCTATCCGAACAATCTATTGCCAGGTATTTCAGTAAGTGCTCCCACTAGAAGAAAACTTCTCTTTCAAAGGCAGTAGTTCAACAAATTTTGTTTCTGTAACCCTCCATGGTTTGAGTAATAAAAATAACAATTTCAATATTTTTGTTTTAAATTTAGAGTCATCTTTCAAATGTTCTTCTTACATGCTATTTATTGTGGACATTCTCGGAACAAAACTAATAGCTCAGACTTGATAGAAAATGCAAAGGGTTATTGCCTTTTCCCATTATAATGTTACCAGAGATGGAGACAGGAGCCTAATCTAAAGATGCACCTGCCCTATTGCTGACAGATAGATGCAAAAAGGGCTGTCAGGATGGCACACACTGCTGTCTGCTTACATTAAAACCACAATGTCACCAAGTAAAAAGTCCACACATTGTTTGGGTGTGCCTGGAATATTTGGGGCACGGAGGCTCCTCCATGCTATAGGAATTTGGGGTTGGCCCAGAGAATTACATCACTCACTATCTTTACTGACAAGTGCTTAAGGAAACTTTAGACAGTTTCTAAGATGCTGTATACATTCTTCTAAAATATGCTTATGATGTTTACAGAGGACCAAATGATCAATGAGGATTCACTACCTTCATTAACACCAGCAACTGGAAAAGAAGATGGTAGATAGCTTTCACAGACTTTGTTAGGCCTTATACAAAATACAAGAATTGCATTTCTAAAAACTTTTAGCATCCATAATGAAAGCCCATTGCCAATTTCATTAAAGGTAAGAAGACACTTCCCATCACTTTCAGTGGAGGAGAAAAAGAGAAAACAAAGCAAGCAAAAACATTGTTTTGCATGCTGCAGGAAAACCCATCACTGACTCCACAAATGCTTATTTGTTGCCATTTCAGCTAGTGCAGTTTGGAGAAACTCCACCAAGTTCAGTGGCACTAATCCTGTTTATACCTGTGGAGGTATTATGTTTATTGTAAATGAAATGCTATTACTAAGAATACCGAGCAAGGAGGAGTTACCAAAAGAAATTCACCCAAGATGGAAGGTAATGTCCTTTCTCTAATAATGGTTGATAATAGCTTGTCTTGTCATGGCAAGTCTCCTATGGAGTCAAGGTAATCATGCTGACTGAGTGCCTACTGACTCCTCTGGAGTACAGGCACAGGATAATCTGGAAATGACCTGATCTGAGTCATGATGAGACATGTTTCACCATAACTTGTGACAGCTCTTGGCTTCTTTTAGGGCTTTCAGGTAAATGGAAGGATTTGTCAGAAGTGCTTTCCTGAGAGACGGATTTACAGCAAAGCTGGTGGTGGTTTCTTTTGCAAACGTTGCTAATTCACTATTGAAGGACAGAGCTGCAAATACATCAGCAGGAGCCTTCTTCCTTTGAATTTCTTCTGTTCAACTGGTCGCAGAGTGTGCCCGTGTCAGACAGGGACAGCAGCCCAATCCAGCCCAGGCTTCCTTGTAGGCAGTCTAGCTGATCCCAGCACATTGAAAAAACATCTACACTCTCCCTACTTGAACCAGTGTATGTGAGGGGTTCTTCATATGAGTTCAAGTGCCCAAAGGTTATACAAATACTACCCAGAACTGATAGAGACGAAGAGAAGCACCCTTCTGAGAGAAGCGTCCTTTCTTTTTTGCTTCTGAAACTAAGGGAGTAATATCTACTGTTTTCAGTCCCTAAAGTCAAAGAGTTATGGCACAAGGCAAACAGGTAGACTCAGGTTGAGAGGAGTACGTGAGAGTGTGCACACATGAGATTTTGTATGTGTGTGTAGGTCTAATCTCTTCACCACCTTGTATGCCAAGATGCGTTCCCAGTAGTTTAATTCTACCTAAAGGTGGTCTGCTGTCTCCCTTGTGTCTCCCCTGGCATCACACAGCTGACCGACAGATGCACATGAAACCATAAAGCAGAGAGATGCCTCTCTAGATATTGCAAATGAGTAAGGTAAAGACCTGATTGCAGCCGGAGTGTGAATGAGTAGCCAGACAGAGCTGGGTTTAGGCCAGTTCAAGTACTGCAGTAACAGAGAAAGGGAAACAAAATCCTATGATTTAGAGAGCACAGCAGTCCAAACTCCATGGCAGTCCAACTCCATAGTACTGCATTATCTCATTTTAATAGCAAGATAGATCTCATCCACTGAAAATCTGACCTTTCTAACCTTTCTGGAAGTCAGGCCTCCGCAGTCAGTGTAGCACCTACCATCCTTTGGGTGGGGGAAAAGCTGTTTCCTTGAGACAGACAAAATTATGGGCTGAAGTTTTCAATGCCGTAAGACAGGCAACATCTTCTCTCTTGTTTACCTTTCCTTCCCCACTTCCCTCTCCTCCACCACCCCCCAACACACCCTTTCCAGAATCTTTGAACTCAGCTCAGGCTGAATTTATCAGCATCTAGTAAAGCTGGTGTGAGTGATGATCATTCTTCTCGTTACAATGATACTGGCTAAATCCTCCCTACAGGTACAAACTAAATGTTATTTTACCATTAAACACTCCTTTGTGCTATTTTCAGAGTTAGCTCATATTGCAGGGAACAAAAGGTGCCCCAAAACAACTTGGGGTCAGAAGTCCAAATAGCGGGGGCAGTGCAGGATCTGCTGATGGGTTATGCAACATCCCTGAAGAGAGAAGTACATCACGTGCCAACACATGTAGTAAGCTGGACTGAGCTAGAAAGAGGGGCATAGACAGAGCCACATTGCAACTCTGAATATGGCCTGTGCTCTTGCGGTGTCTTGATTCTCTTTGAGGGTCTTGGAAGCTGATGCATGATCAAACCATAGTTGGCTACAGTCAGGTGTCGTGTAAGACACACATAAGGCATAGTTAAGCTACAATCCATCTAATGTTTCTACAAAGCTAGCTGCATGAATGGCCATTTCCAAATGTGTAGTTTGTTCTGAAACTCAGCATTGTTTTTTGCCTTCAGCCTTATAAAGAGAGGTGAAAATATGTGTTTCAATATGGATAAGAAATGTATCACATGTAGTTTTAACAGATTTTATTGCAATATGGACTGCATGAAAAGGGAGCTCACAGTGGCAAAATTAGCTATACAATTATGTACACTCGTACTTAATAACTTTTTAAAGTACTTCAGAAACTATGTTCCAGAACTTATAAATTAACACACCACACTCTTCCAGCAAGGTTCATGGTTTGACACCAGGAGAGTGACAAACCAATTTTGCCAAAATTTTTGGTGGCAATGAGAATGCCTAGTTGAAAGTGCAGCCCCATGTAGAGAACACTGCCATAATTGATATGGTGGCCTGGGTTGAAGAGAAATCTTGATCTGGACCTTTCTGAAATTCAGTCTAGGGACTTGTATGCCAGCAAAAATGTTTCTAGAACTTAACAATCCCCAAACAGTTATGAAATAAATTGCTAAAGAGACCATTTGGCAAGTCAAGCTCAGTCTCTTATTTCACTTATGATATAATGTGCTATGGGTTGATAAAGACTTCAGTATTATCATGTTGAAGCCAAAGTGTTCAGAGATGTCAGTCATCTTCACCTTGAGAGAAAAGGCAGCTTCCTCTTCTCTCTCCCTTGCAATTACTTGAGCATCTGGTAAAGTCTGCTGGCTGAGCAAGTTGAGTGATTTTTTGAAAGTGCTTAGGAACATGTAACGACTACAAAAATAGGCAGTGTACTTATTTTGGGAACCTGCTGTTCTCTCAGTGCAGCTGTGAATTCTTCGGTGATGTTTTATCGTCTGCTATAAGCATTGGGCTTATGATTTTTATTGAAGAAGCGTACATTTGCAAGAGAGCAAGACAGTTTTGTTATTGCAGCAATAGAAACAGGTTTTGGTTAGATACTGCTGAACTTTTGTGGCTTTATTTTATTTCCACTTTTGCCTCTTCTGTTTTAATTATTTTTGTCTCAAAGGCATTTGGCTCTCAAAAATTATATTTGAAAACTTTTAGGCTTTGATTGGGGCAGCTTGAGCAAAAACCAAGCTGCAGTCATGGGCAACGTTGAAGAGCTGACATATGAGGTGCTTGGCAGCCATTTGTAAAACAGTTCTCCACTGTGCTCTTTCAGCACCTGCCCACGCTACTGAGAAAGGAAGAAGGAGCAGACTTGTGTTCTTCAAGGTCACAGAGGAGTTCTCCTGATATCCTCCTGAACCTGAATCTCACTGGAAGAGTACGTGTCACTCCTTTGAACTCCTCTCTCTCTCTGGAAATGTCACTTATTGCCTGTCTCTTTGCATTGGAAATGGGCAGGGATGCTTTTTTGACAAGGACCAGCAGACCCACTGAATAAGGCATAAACAAAGACTCAAGTTACAGAAACTTTAGTTTACTTTTTTACTGTAACTCATTAAAATGGATAAAGGTCCTTATTCATTAGTCTTTCTCTTAATCTGAAGTATTTCCACTGGGTAAACCAGGTACTATATAAACAAGCCTCGTGCAATGTAACCCACATGATGTATACATAATCCTGTTGACTTAAATACATTTATTTGATTAGAAATGGCACAATCAACAGCATTTCTTAAATATTCATGGCTAGATTTAAGCGTAGTTAATATCCAAGGCAACAGATCTAACAAAAAATACATAGAGATGAAATCCACAATATGCTCCAGAAAAATGTATATGCCTTGCATATCTTTTTCTTCAGGTGGTTAATTGAAGAAGCATTCTTCTCTTCTTTGACCAGTTCAGTGTGTGCAATTAAGGTCTACAAGGGAGACAGGAAGTCATCACAATTTGATGTCAAAAATATCCAGAACTGTTCTGTTTCCTGAACTAGAAATAGCTATGTCTTCATACACAGAATTATTATCTCTCCCTTAAAAAACAAAACAAAACAAAAAAACAAAGCAAAAACCCAAACAAACACCCACTCCCCCTTTCTTTTCTGGACTTGATAAATAAGGCCTATTTCCTGCTCAGTTCTGCCAGCGTTATTCATTCAAATATCTCACTGTCTGAGAGGTGAGTTTGATTTTCTGGCAGCTAATTTCTTGGGAGAGTATCCTTTTCCCAGTGAAATCAGTGATGAAATTTGTACTACCATTAGCTCAGCCATCTATAAATATGAGCCAAGTAAAACTGGTACCATTTGATTTCTCTTCTTGCTATCAAACTTTCTGCTTCATGCAAGAAAACAGCAAGGTTTTTTGGCCTGAGTTTAAGGCTGACAAATCTTCTTGACTATAACTCTTTGTAACCATTACCTTTGTTCATATAATCCATACTTAAAGGTGTGACTTTTTTCCCCAGTGCCTTTGAGGAAGATTAACTTCTAGTGCTGAAGCTACTAGGAAAATAACATCACCAAAAAAAAAGAAAACCAACATTAATTCTAATGAAAAATAACCCCTTTGCTTTCCTTCTTCAGTTCACAGAGATAATTCTGAATAATTTCTGGATAAATGTCTTGGGTCTGAATCAGCCAAGAGAAAAGAAAACCACCTTTAAGGAAAATAATGGTTCACAAGTAACAATTATTCTTCTCAGTCAATACTAACAGGAATCACTCTGTTCCCTTCATTGTCATGTTTAGAAGTTGTTGTAAAGCCTCCTAGTATTTTATAGCTACAGGTTTCAGATGCAACCCGTACACTATCTAGGGAAAAATCTATTTTATCAGCTACCCGAAAAAACAAATTATAGAAATAAAAATAAGTGCAGCAACATGCACAAAAAAGGGATTAAATCTGTAATAATTCACAGATCATTTTGCTGTTGCAGATGTACCTACATACCTTGGCTCCAAACAGTAGTAGTTAATTTCATCAGTTTTCCTGTCTAATGGTTTTAATTTATTTGTCAAGAGAGATGATGCTGACACAGGTGATTTTGTCATGAAAGGGGCAAGCACATGCCTCTTTTCCAATCTCTCAGTGTTACAAATTTGAGAAAACAGTGCAATAATGTGGAAAAATCAATTGTATTAGCTGAGGAGGAAAGGATGTTCCTTAGTTCCTTTAGTCATATAATTCAGTATGCTTTTGCATAAGAGGCTCCATGAGAGAAAGAGAGAAGCTTATTCTCACATTCCTGTGTGCATTAGGGCTGGAAAAAGGTATTAAGCCTAAAAAGGAAATCTGGAGTGTTCACAAACAAAAATCATAAGCAATTTGAATTTGTGTTTCACACCAAGTGTGGCCCATATTTAACAAAAGAACACTGGCTCATTTCCATTTTAAAAATTTTTAAATTATCTCTGTGGACTAGGTGGAAATTTCAGTGCTTCTATGGCCAGAAGAAGTCATAGGTGATAAATTAAACATGTCTATCCCCAACCCTCAGCATGGACAAGACCTTCCACAGGTAGGATGACTGATTTATGTGTGTGAACGAAGACCGATTTGGGAGCATCTGACATGGAGAAAGGCAAATAGAGAACTGAGCTTCTCAGTGTGACACGCAGGTCTGCCAGGGGTATGTGCACCAGTGTCAGCACTGGGATGACCAACTGGTCTTTTCCTTTGAGAAGGTGCCAGGCTGCCTGGAGCTGCAACAATCTCAAATGCTGCTGGAGTCCCAGCGGACAGCCAGGGAGAGCCAGACTCCCCGGAAGAAGAAAGGCACCGGTGGCATAAGGCACGGGGAAGCTTCTGCCTCTTGACCATTCTCCTGAGGTTTTGCTAGGAAAAAAATCCAAGTGGAGTTTTGCCAGTCTGAAACTTTCCAGACTCTCTGGAGGGGAAAATGCATGGGACTTGGTGCTGCCCAGGAACAGCTCAGTACATCATGGAGGAAGCCTATTCCCTTACTACTTGATCCATAGATAGACCTAAAAGGAAAATAGAAACCTCAATTAGTGGTCAGCAAAAGGCTGTTATGGAACAAAAGTGAGCTGATTAATTCATTAAGGGTATTGCCATTGGGCAGGTTTGAGTCTTTCTTGTTCTCGTTTGGTTTTGGCAGTTCATCTCAATCTTCAAGTCACTGTTAAGGCTGCACAGAGTATTCATTCACTGGGGAAGGATGATTATCCTAAATGGAAACCACCTGTGCCCTGTAACTAGAAGATAAGAATCACTGTCCTGCTCACTGTTGTTTTCCTGTCTGCTTGTGGTGCATACGAGGCATTAAGTAAGTTGATTTAAAAAGATCAGTCTGTGAAAGATCCAGAGCTACTGCAGACTCCTGAGAGAGAGGATTATTTAATGCATTCTCAAAAAGGTTGCCCATTGTGTAAAATGGATAATTAAATGTAATCCTTGTTTTAGCTTTTGCATTACAATTAGAGTGCCAGTGGGTTTGGTTTTTTTGTTTGTTTGGTGTTTGGTTTTTTTTTTTTTTATCTTTTCCAGCTAACAGAAACATGGATTGGGAAGCTTCTATGCCTGTGGGGCATTCACACCATCTTCAGTTGGACTCAATTGTAAGGGGGTTTCGTTCAGCATGTTGCACGTGAAAGAACTTTATCTCAGAAGAAAAATGATACCAGCATTGAAAATCTGAGATACTGGAGATATTTTCAATATTTGCAGCATTTGAAGAAAAAATCCTGCTGTGGTAAACAAGCCTGTTTCTCTGTGATTTCATGCTTCTGAGGTGGAACGTGTCTCATGTAGATCTCACACAGGTGGAGAAGGCTTCACAACGTTTAAGATGACAGTGATGTAGGTCACATAGGTCACATTTGTAGTGGATAGGAAATTAGAGAGGGTCAGAATTCAGGAGGGCTCTGTTCGCACCCACAGGCAGTCCAGTTAAGGACCTTGTGTTCAAAAGATCTTAGCCTAGGGCTTGTGACTCCGGAAGAAATTCTTGGGGTTTTGACAAGAATTAAGAAACTAAAAATTCTGAGGCAGAGGGAATGGTGAAGGGGGGAAGAGCACATACAAGTAGAACAATCCAGAAAGGGAGGCTTTTCCATACAAAATTATTTAGCTGCAAAGTTTTAAAATTTTGGCAGAAATTATGTCTTTAAAATCTCCAAGATAAAAAACTAAAAAGGAAAAGCAACAAACCCAAAGATTATTTTTTCACCTCTAATTTAACCTCTAAATTAGAGTGACTTTCCCTTGAAAATTTATGTTTAGTTAAATTCTAATTTTCCATCAGAGGAGGAAGTTCTGACAGAAAGCTTTTAATTAGGTTGACTGCTACTCATCGGCACTGAGGTTTCTCTCTCCCCATTCGCTGACTTTCAGATGAAGCTCTGGTGCTGTGTGGTCCCACCTGCCAGCACTTTTGGGACAGGCAGGTATTTTGGTGGGCATTCTGTGGCTTCATTCAATGTTTCACAAGCTTGTTAAACAATGTGGTCTTTCCTCGTTCTTCTGAAAAACCCTAGCTGTACAGTAAGTTTTGAACTTCTCTTAGATAAAAGCTGAACAACTCTCTAAAGAATTGTGACATGTGCCCTGTCATTAGAGGTTACTTGAACAAAATTCTGAAATTTGAAGGCATACTCTTCTTATTAAATCTATACATTGCTCAAGAGAAAATAGTTACCAACAAATAATTGAGACGTTCTGATGAGCAAATGTCATTTTCCCTGGGGCAGCATATCTTTAAAAAAAAAAAACAGCAGGATAGGAGAGGGTCTGTTTAAATCTGGTATGTTGAATAAATGAAAAGCAGAATTTGAAGCAGCCATGCAATTGCTATTGTATTTCAAGGTACATAAAAAATGAAGTGACAGATGGTTCATTAGCAATTTAAAAATTTATTTGGTATTACCTATTTTAAAAAGCAGCATGTTCACTTGAAAGTATATGATGAAATGGTGCAAATGTAAGGGTGAAAGAGATTGAAGATATGATATAGAGGAGCTATAACTGAGAAGAAGTGCTTAATGTCTCTTCCTAAGACAAAAAAAAATTATAAGAATAACAAGAATATACACAATTCATGTAGTACATATTTTAAAATAGACCAATGAACAACAAATTCTAACTTTCAGGAAGGCTGCACAGGGAATCTCTGACTAATGGAGATGAATAGGATGTTTTCTCTGAGATCTGACTAGCTGTCACTACTCTATGCACGCTTTTTTGCTTGTCCCGGAGAAGAGTCGTAGCAGTCACCATGCGAGACGAGGTATCAGAGCAGTCAGACTGTTCATGTGACCCAGTACTGTGTAATATAAGGACTTGCTGGGCGTTTAGAGTTGTCTTCCTCAATTCTCAAATGAAAAATGATCAGTTGGCCTATTTCTCTTATTTAGCTTTGACAAAAGGCTGGCAGAAGGGAAGAGAGAGAGTTCAAGAAGATTCATCAGGCTGCTCTAAAACTAAAGGACAGAAAGATTTAAGAAAGCAAGGATGTGAATACAATCACTCAAAACCACCTTGACCAGAAAAGAAAGAAAAGCAAAACATTTTGAACCAAAAATCTTAAGACTGGCCTTAGGCAGATAGCCAAATATGTATAAGCAACTCAGCTCTTCCAGAGGAGTGTACTGCTGTTATTAAAGTGGAGCTGAAAAGGGATTGCAACATATTCTTTAACAAAGATGCATTTGTGTCAGGTACCTTAACTGAAGCATTGTGCAACAGCAAAAACAAAACTCAGATTTAGATACTGACAGACAGTATAAATAGAATCTCTCCTGACAGTACACAGTGATCTTAAGTACTACAGTCTTTAAATTAGAGCACTGTATAAAAGACAAGGAAAGATAATAAAAATCATGAGTTATAGTGGAAGAATACCAGATTCTCTCTGTTCACAAGCGTTCAGAGATTGCTGTATCCACAGAAACTACTTGTGGAGAAATTACCTGTAATGAAGTTACAGCATTAACGTCCATTCATTATTACACATGAATATCCATTCATTATTGCATATGAAGGGGAAACAAGCCTAAATTCAGTGTTCCTGGCCTTATAAAAAAACGTTAAATACCTCGCTAAAGAGTCTTACGCTCTTTTGTTAACAAAATTGCATAGAGAGTGGTCCACCATGACTAAATCTGTCATGTCATTAGAATTTAAGATTCAATACCAAAGTAAATGGACTAGCATGTTTCCTGTAGGTAGAGGCTTGTATCAGAGCACTGATGCTTTTTCTGTAGTCCCCCACCTAATTCTGGAGCTGGGACCAAACCCTTTGCCAGGACACTCTTTTCTCTGATGTTCTGATAATGCAATAGCTTGAGGGAGAAATGAACCAGTTCTGCAGAGACAGGAACTTCCTCACTTGCTGCGCGGTGCAAAGGTGGGAGAGACTCGTTGCCCTGAAATCAGAAGCAGGCAACTGGCACCAGGCTGCAGAAACAGCTCAAACTCTCTGTGTAGAAGATCCTGTCTTTGGCCCAATGTGTTTGGGCCTGCAGTCTCCAGGAAAATTATTGTCCTCTCTAGTTGTCAAAGGAGATAATGGAAACATGCAGGAGCAGAAAGGGACACAACTGGTAGGGGTGGGTGATTGTTAGCTTTAAGAGAATTATGCAAGTTTGGATTTCAATCCAATTGTATCAGTCCTTGTGGGTGTTGGCTATTAGTTCACAGCATGTGAACATTTCATTTACTTTCCTAGGTTTCACAGTGTTTTGAAGGTGCTGTGAACTGGATAGCTATGAGTATTGGGAAGAGGGAGTGAAAAAGAGTAGCCTTGCTTCAGTTCTGATTTTCTATGTGACTCCAAGTAAATTACTTGCTCCCTGCGTGTTTTGTTCTCTCCCTGTTAAAAGAATAACAATACAATGAGAAGTGTTGTGTAGCAGCGAGGTATTACAGACTTAACAGCATCAGCATATGAAAACTACATTTTGTATGCCATCAACTTTTCTTCTGTGTGACAAAAAGAAATTTTACTTGTCTTGACTTTGAGTTGTAAAATCAGTTGTTCTAGAGCTATTTTACAGTACATATTATTGAGAGAAAGTGAGCTTCTCATGAAAAAAGTTTTGCCTTTTTAGTTTCTTCTGGTCAACAGCTTTCTCTCTCCACATTTAAGTAACAGTAAAAGCTCACTGAAAATGAACATAGAATTCATGTACATTTGGAGAATCTAGCTTGTAGTTAGTTGAGGCTGTAATGACTGTTGCACCTCTTATTCACAATTACCATTCTGCTCCATAACTTACGGGATGACTTAACATATAAATTATTGATCAAAATACCTGTCAAATCACATGAAGCTTGATGGAAACGGTGGAAGGTAGTGGCAGCCTCGTGAAGTTGAGACGATGATTAAGACAGCACTTTTCTGTAGCTGAGCAGAAAGTGACAAAATGTAAAGGTGGAATAGTGCAAATTCTTAGTGAGGGTTATCCACAGGACAGCAGTTGCAAGGTTCAGCCTCTGTCAAAGGTCTGTGGTGCCCTCAGCTTCTTGTGGCTGACTTATTGGAAAATGCATGACTTAATAGTTCATAAGTTTGTCCCGCTGAGGACAGTAGACCCTCTTGTGCTGGGGTTTGTGGTTGGATGTGCTACGCTACCCCAGTCAGATTAGCAATTGCTAATCTTCATCTCAGATAGACTGAATACTGCTGGTCAAACATGTTCCCCAAAAGCAGGGCATCTTCAAGAAAATGGCCATCAGGTTTATTTCACAATGTCTTAATTTTAGTAGAAATACAACTATTTGATTTCAGCCCTGTCTCCCTGTTCTGGCTTCTGTTCACCTGTATTTATTTTTTTAGCCTGTTCTTAAGAACAAATTATTACCCTAACTCTCTTTCTACCTAACCTTGTTGCAGGCTCTTGTTTCATTCACTAGGTGTAGTCAATTTATTTCCCAGGGGGTAAAGAGAGAATTTAATTCAATAAATTCCCCTTGTTCTGTGTTTCAGTGTATGTGCTGAACAGCATTTGTCAGCTATTCCAGAGTTCCCAATTGAGAGGAATATTATTTATTCAGACACCTACAGCTACAGTGTACCTAACAGCAAGCATATCTCCACAAAACTCTCAGAAGAGAGTTGAAGTGATGCCCTAAGGGGGAAGTCTCTGCAGAATTTGCTTTTTATCTTTGCCTCACAGGGTCACAGGTCTTCATTCTAATAGCTCCCTTGAGCAAACCCTGGCCTAAAGAACATACCGACCCTTAGAGACAATTTATAAATAACCTAAAGGCCAAAAATGTATTTTGTGTAATAACTTAAACTGGAAAGACACAAATTGGAATAAACCCCTGCTTCATGTGTTGGATTGCCTATTATTATGTTATCAAGAATGACAGGTAAAAACCAACAAAATAAGAGGCCTCAAGGAAACATGAAATACCACGGGAGGAGCCAACTCTCCCATTTGCCCTTCCCATCTTGGAGAGGAGGACTCCTTGTTGTAAAAGTTGCTTTGCTGGTGTATCAAGTTGTCAGCAGTGTCACTGAATACAGCAGAACTAACTTTACTTACAAGCTAATTTGTCCCTAAATCACTGTATTCAGTTTTTACTTAACGATCATGTATGTGCTTAGTTTTCATCTGGTAGAGCTGCTCAGTGTACTTCTGGGTCAGGTAAAAAGATGGGTTGGCAACTTTATGGCATCCATATGCTGTCAGATCTGGGTCCTCAATACAAATACTTGAGTTAGCTGTCAAACATATTAGGTAGGCACTCCTGTCAGCACCAAGTAGCGTGGAAAAATCCCTTTTTCCTTTGGTGTTGATTCTGTGCCATCACTCGGTAGAGTACTTAGAGAAGGGAGCTCAAAATTGACTTGTGTGCCTCTCCCTGTGCATCTGCATCTTACAGGTATTTCACATCTCTAAGGAGCGACTAGGGAGTGGAGAACATATCCTAAAGATGACCTACAGTATTTTTCCAGGCAGATTTTTGATTAACAGATCTTTCCCTCTGTAGAAACTCTTCCCCTCCAAAAGTTAAGGAAGTCCAGACAAGCCAAAATGTGCAAATGAAAAGGAAAATCTACCTGACAACTTTTGATTCTGAAATGCTGTTGTGGTATCCTGAAATTTTTGGTGTTCTTTCTAATCACCTAGATCTTCTCAAGAAGAAATAGGACTGATTTTTATTTTAAAAAGAAAAAGTTATGATTCATTGGCACAATTGTTCTTCCAGAAAGCACAGCTATTCCTCACCTCCAGATGTGCCTTGCTCAATCCAGTACACTCTGGTCCCTGTTCAATTTTCTCTGAGTATCCATGAAATTTTTTGACAAACAAATTCATGGAATGGGATTAAGTATCGACAACTGGTTAAAAGAAGTTTTAAAAAAGACTGAGCTTCAGAGTTAACCTGAAGCAGGGTTGGATGTTAAACGAAAGGGAGAACTAGCATGAGGTTGAATCGAGGATAATGGAGATGAACATAATATCATCATCAGAGAAGTAAGTTTCCATCTAAAGTAAGTTGTTAACATTTCAAAGGTCATTCCTTTTTCCTACCGCTTACTGATGCACATTTCATATTTCACAGAACTTGCATTTCTGAAGCCATATTCAAACTTTAGTGAAAAAGCTTTGCAGCTTGCAGAGATGACTGCTACCTGTGGCAGGAATGTGATCCATGCAAGAGAAGACCTACACTTGACAGTAACATCCACCAATGGTGAAACTTTGAACTTTAACTCCGATTTGAGCATAAAAGGCAGCTTGCGATGAACTGAAGATTTCACAGAGGACGTTAGATGAGTAAGCCTCTAAGTTTCCTCAGAATTTAAATCACAGGCTAGTTTTCAGAACTGTCTGTCTTTTACCTCTTCCTTCCCCTGCCTTTCCTCTTCTAGTGTGAGGACACCCAAATACCTTGCAAGTGGTAGGGGTTTTTTTACATTTTTCCATTACGCTTATGGGACAGATCTAAGCTGGCAGAAATGCTGATGGTTTTGCTGACTGAAGACAAAGAATCTTTCATTTTGAGAGATAAGGCAGAGTTGTTGTTCTTATCAAACGTAATTAAAGTGACTGTTCATTTACAAACATTTTTCTTTATATCAATTGTGAAAGTAAGGAGTTGGTAGGCATTCCCAATTCAAGACTAGATCATAGTAAAAGAAAAATTAGGTAAAATCTTTATCTGGAGTGGTGGAAAAGAGATAAATTTGAGTAGTGCAAAAAGTGCAAAGGCATGCAATTAATTATCAATAATTGGGCTCTCTGTTATGAAATAGTATCTTGTCATTTGATGTAAAAAGGAAGGAGATCTGTACTATGCGTCAATAATTTTACTGCTTTGAACTGCTTAAGTCATCCCACTGAAGACAAAACTAACGTGACTCCAGCTAGGATACATGGAATGAAATACTAGCACTAAAGTGGAACATGAATATCCTGATATAAGGTGCAGGTCCTGCATCTTGAAGAGTTCTGTTCTTGTGTCCTTTGAGAAAGATTATGAACTTGAACTGCAGCAAATGTCAGGCAAGGTTACTCGGATGATGATAGGAGTGTAGTATCTGTGTTAGAAAACAAATTACAAAGTGTGGCTTGGTTCAGTCTGCTAAACAGGGCGATATAGTAGCTTTTTATAAATATGTTCAAGTTGGCTACATATCAAGAGAGGGGAAAAATTATCTTAAACTAATACTGGCACCACATCAAATAGTTGTAAATTGGTCATGTATAAGTTTAGGCTGGAATTTAAGAGAAATTTTCTAACCACCCAAATAGTGAAGATCTGGAAGGTTCTTCAAAACAGGGCAAGGAATCCAAGATGGAGCTTGATAAGAAGAATTCTTAGAAGGAGGAATTAAGCTGGTGGCATGAAGGTTTGCGTTTCTAAGGCGGTATAAAAGGAAACTGGGTCACTCTTTATTTATAGAATATTTGTAGCTGTGCATTCCAGGAGGGACTTTCTTTCTCCTTTAAGCAAAATTTATCTCCGCCCCCACCCATCATTTTTCTTTTCTTTTTCCTCTGCCTCCCACAGAGGCACTGGAGGATACTGGCAGATCAATTTCTGTTCCCAGCAGCAATAGGTCTTTGGGAGCTGTATGCTTCATATGCCCCACTCACAGG